>NC_054417.1:4478947-5169309 GCF_017976425.1 Toxotes jaculatrix | reverse complement strand
GAACAGTGGCCTCCTTTCAGGCCCATTACTTAAGGGCCCTATTAATAATTTGACAAGTTTTCTCAAAGATTAATTACGGCCAACTTCAAGGCTGCAATTATGCAGGGTGGAGAGACTCCGTAAACCTTCTCCAGCTTCATTTCCAGGCCCAGTTTTCCACTTATCAGGATGTCAATGGAGAGTAGAGGTTGACTTACATTCTCTCCGATGCATAGATCCCCATTAGTTTGAATGCGGTTTGCGATTGAATGCGGAACTGGAGTCAATAGGGCCACTCTTTTAAGGCTGACACAAAATAAAGCTGGACCTGGTTTCATTACAATATTTGAAGTAAATCTTTCTAATCTGTCACGACAATAATGCTAATGTCACATCACATTCAGGCCGACTGGTGACCCCTAATGTGGGGTCCGGCAAAACTGCATAGGGCACTGCGTCGGCAATCCAACATGTGCAAGCACACAATCCTAAACCAATGTCCTTCATCTAATGCTGGCACACGATGACACATGAGGGTATCACCTAAATAAGTGGGATTACTTCTCTGGGGACCATGCATGTCCACACAGGACAAAAGACCCTCATAAGACTGTAATCATATTTTCATATTAGTCACTTGTGTTTATAAATGTATCTTTTGAAAACACCTGTGAATGTATTTTTACACCTACCAGAACGCAGTATTAAAGGGCGCCAATTTTAAAGCGGCTGTTGGTGGTTAGGCCTCACCTTATGGTTTGTTGTCATATCTGTGCTGCTGCTGCTAGAAAAATAAAGATTGCATTGCATATTCAACCTTTGCCCTGGCATTTTCTTCCTTCGGAAGTCTTGGTTGTCAAAACGGCCACTCTAACAAAGCATTTAAAATATTGCTTCTCTTTTCAAATTGATTCAAGCTCTGTTCTGACACAAAAGGCAAACTCTAGCACCTGTTAGCAAGAAAAGTCACACACTCAAACGCTCAAAAGATTCAAAGCAATTAGTGCTGCAGTTTGATCCACTTCCAGCTTTATATGATGAAGCCTTGAACTTGTGACCTTATATCCATATATCCATATATCACCATATCGCTGAAGAGTGGAAGGCTCCTGTCCTCCACAGCAGATGGTTGGTACCAAGCCAGCTGACCTGCACTCCAATGTGTTCATGACTGTGTGTGTGAGAGAGAGAGAGAGAGAGAGAGAGAGAGAGAGAGAGGGAGGGGGAGAGAGAGAAAGAGAGATAGAGAGAAAGAATACAATGCAGCAAGTGTCCCCTTGCCGTGGTCTGCCAGAGATAAGAGCCACCTGCCTGTCCCATTCTCCTCTCTGCTCAGTTCAAACACAGCTCTCGGTTTCACTTCAACCCCCACACATTACTGGACAAATGAGTCTTGTACATATGTGATATCCATGAAAACCATTTGGGGAATAAATATGAATTATCACATTAAAAAATTCATCTGTAGATAATGCTTACCAATGCTAAGATAATGTCTTGGAATAAACAATGGGTAACCTATCTTGTCTTCATATTATTGTATTGCAAATATTGTATGTAAATATTGTCTACTTTGCTTTGCATGCTGCAAAATTATCATCCCTGTGTGCAAAGAGAGTGACGGAGAGGTGAACTCAGAGCACAAAGGCCAGATTGTTCCTCCTCACTGTCTGTCCGTGATAACAATGAGCCATTCATTTGCCCCGCGATGGGGCAAATGAATACATTCTGCATTCATTCGGCATACATTCTGACCTACAATCTCCCCCTGCTCATCCCGTCTTTACCCTAGCTCCAACAATTAATCCATCTACCCAGACAACTTCACCCTCTGTCTTTATCTCCTTCCCTCTCCTCCTTTCTTTGTTGAGAAAATGCTACTTCACTGCAGTCAAACAACTACTATGACCAAGACCTGCTGCACTGTGAGAATAACCCATTAGGTTTTGAAATTAGACCACAAACAACCAGAACCAGCAGCAGTTCTCTACTGTACAAATCACAACGTTAACTTATTTATGTTTGCAGTGTGGCAGCGCCACCTCAGTGTAGGCCTCTGGAAAGCCTCCACTGTGGCAATGATCTTCCTTCTTTCCGCCTGTGTGGGCAAAAGTCCCATCCCTCCTCCTCCTCCTCCTCGACACCTCACCCTCCTCACACCATGCAGCAACACACACACACACACACGCTTCAAAATGCTCCCTTCACTGCAGCTCCTGCACTCCTCCTGTCAAACAGTGCTTGGCGCTGTTTCCTTTATCCTGCCCTGTATCCGAAAAGTGAGGAGAGAAGCGAGCTGAATTAAAAGGACAAGAGTGCAGAGAGAAAGGGGGGAGGCAGGGAGGAAAAAAAGAGGATGGAGGGGTTGACATGGAGACAGAAAAGAGAGAGGAATATATAGCATGAAATGTGTGGGGGGTTGAAGAACAGAGGCTGCTTTGTCGACAGCAACAGCAAACTTTACGGTGATCATTTGCTGCGCTCGATCTGCACACACAGCATGTGTGTCTGAATCTAAACATGAAGGAGCTGTAGTTCACCTCCTTCCAAGAAACACATGGAAAACAAACACATCCACACACTCATAGGATATTGGGTTGGTTCAAGAGGCAGTAACATGAAGCTTAGCTTGGCACTGGTAGACCAGATCCTTGATAAGTAACTTCCTCTTTTACACAGAGGGGATGGGGGGGATGGATTATGGGGAAGCCAACAAAAATAAGATGATGGACAGTATTTCTCCGACTATAAAGAATAAGACATGAACTGATTCTTTGGCTAAAGGCCACTGTGCACAGATTATATTTTGAAGACTGTGCCAAAATACTGCCTGTAACATTCTACATAGCCTGTGATGCTATCAAATTCATAGACCATTATGCTTAATTACGTATCTTGTGCAATTGACTTTCTATCTGCTACGTCATCAATTAACAAAGTGCTGCAGGGATTTGCCGAGTTTCAGCCTCTGGCATGTGCCCATCTCCAAAAACATCAGATACTACAATTCCCATGAGTCCACTCAATGGCATCCTTCTTTAGAACTTCCTTGCCAGGTAAATGTCCCTGTCTATCAAACTACTAGACAGCTTAAACAGCTAGAATGTGACATGACTGTCCTTCTCAATCAAACCAACATAACTCACACTTTCCTGTTTTCATCACACAAGCTCTCTAGCTCTCTGTCTTGAATGCAGCCACTGAACCTGCCCACAGACGTGGACACCTAATAGTCGTGAAAAAGAAAAGCTTGTTTGACAGTGTCCACAAGTTTTAAAGGACTGCTGGGTTTCCTCTCTCTATCTTTCCCGTCACACTGAAGGCTTTTCTGAGGACTCCATTCATCCTTCTTGTCTTGTGTGCCACAGCCAAGGCCCGGCTACAACCCTGTCGACAGCCCGGGTAGTACAGAGTGTATATATAAGAGAAAGAGAGACAGTGAGTTTTGATTTGTAAGGGCCTCTTTCTTCGGGGTCATTGAGCACAGGTGACCACAGGAAGTTGTTTTCCAGAGCTTTTCCAGTGGTGTGTGTGTGTGTATGTGTGTTCAGCTTAGGACTGTCTCACCACAGGAACTTCCTCTGAGGGCAAACACATACACAAACACAAACATGCATACACCTCACACAAAATTCCTAAAGCACAAGCACTCCCACATGTGTTATTCATCCAGTGCTGGTGTCAGCGAGCGTGGAAGAAAATCAATGTTAATGGCGGTGCATTCATGAGACCTTGGAGACTTGGGCACTGATTTTAACTTTTGCCTTAGCTATTATATAACACAAAGTCTATTTAGTGTGAGCAGTTACGACATCACAGGAAGTGCATTGCTCTTACTGTCTGGTTTGTTGAGAGCTTTGTGCAAAAAAAAAAAAAAAACTAAACAAAACGCCTACATCCTGTGTTTTGATTCTCAGATCTCCAAAAAGCTAAAAAAGCCAATTGCAGTGCCCCAACTTTAAATAGTTGGTCCTTCCCCCCTCGTGGCAGACGTGCCTCATTATTTTGATAGGCAACTTAACTTGCACCAAATGAGCTCAAGCGAGACTCTGTTTTCTATATTAATCAAGCAGGCATTCCAAGCTGAAGGAATTCTGTTGCTCTTGGCCGTGGGCCAGGTGCAGTGCTGCTTCTTAAGACGCCTCGCAGTGAAATGACATGTTAAGTGTGCGGCTTGTTTGCTCTAACTTTGGGGTCTCAGCAATGAGGCAATCTCTGTCTACTGGCCTACAGCAAATCAGACATAGTACATATGGTAAGTTCTATAAACACATACTTATGTTTTGCAATTGCTACAAAACTTTTGACCATATTTAAAATGTCCTTAGATATGCTGAACTTGAAATGGACATCCTGCAGCTACTACAAGGGAAGTGTGGAATATATTTGTGAAATTTCTAGCAGCCATCTCACACAAGCCAACACACTGAAACACTGAATATTTCTCTGAATTTTTCTGTGAGGAAATGTAAGCTGTAATGATACCACAGCTGTTTTAACACAATAGCATTTACGACAAAGACAACAACAACAACACTGCTCTAATTCCAGAACAAACTACACAACAACTGACAACATGGCCTCCTCAACTGGTCACCTGCCTGTTTGATTGTGGAAACCGAAGTGATGTTACAAACTACTGCTAGCTTCCCGCCCACACAGATATTGCACCAATCGCAATACCCTTACTGACACTGTCAGTCATAACAAAAGCACCTTCTGAAGAACACTAATGTCTTTCTTCTTTTCCATAACTTCAATTAATATATACCTCCTTGGTTTCGCCACCACTGACATCCATGAAAATATTCTCCTTTTTGTACTTTGGCATCTCAAAACTGCATGTCCCAAATATTTTCTGTATAACGTGGCTATAAGGCACCATGTCTCTCCAAACACAGGAGCCTTTATCTTAAAATATTGCACCTGTGCTCGCTGCAGAGTGGACAGCTTTGGCAGAAAGCCTCCCTCTCCCTCCCATCTTGTCACTGGTTGTTTGGCATCTGGAGGAATCTCAGGTATGCCGACAATCTCTGCAGCCATTGACAAATTTCTGTCTTCGGGCTGGGGAAACACGCGCACACACATGCTTACTGTTGTGTGCTCATAATGGACACGCACACTCATACATACATACACACACACACACCTAGGCTTGGTTCAGCAGTCATCATCGGCTTGTCAGCGTACCGCACCTGTGAATGGTAACAAGAGCCCGTGGCTCGCAGCGCTCTCATAGCTGTCTGACAGACTCAAGAGATCAATTTCCTCCAGCAGAGAGCATCAGGAGCGGAGGTTTGCCTCTGATTTTACAGAGGAGCAAACCATAACATACCTTCACATTTATTTGCACAGTAAATGCACATACTGATAAACCGGCACAATAAGTAGCTGGTCCAAAACAGGACAAAGGTGGTTTGATGTCTCTGTAAAACATCCCCCCCATTTCCTTTGCATCGTGTGAATGCACACATTTAGTGGTTTACACTTCTAAATAATGTGTCAAAAAGCAGCAGTATGAAGCCGCAGCACACTTTAGGACAGTGATTGGTGTGAGTTCACACACACTCACACACATCTTTATACTTACATAACACAAAGGAAATCTAGATTAATTGTTTTCATATGCTTACAATGATCAACTGTCTTCACAAGATTAACAGCAGGTCTACACAAAAAGCTCACATTCATATTTTAACCAATCTGCCTACACGGGCCACATAGTAGCTCATGTTTTACTTGCGCTCTCCACCCGTACACGTGACCGGAACCGGATTTCTACACTCAGCTTTGGCCAGAACCGACGGGAAGTACAGCCCTTTGCTACAACAGGCCACAGATATTATCTAAGCTCCTACTGAAATAAAAGCATCATATCATTGCAGGGTAAAGCTGAAAGAGGCGACTGAGAGAGAACCGTTTTAAAAAGATATGATGCTCCGTGTGTGCCACTGCCTTTCTTAGAATTAACAAAAGGCAAAATCCAATTAAATTCATGCCTGGAAGCCTCAAGAGTATTTCAGTATTTCACACGTAATGGCACATTTCAGTTCAGTGCAACTTGTCTCAGATGCAGTCTTTTAAGCACTAAGACATACCCAACACATCGTTAAGTTTGAGCCATAGAAGGGGGAAATCTGTTTTTAATGGAGCTGAATGGCACACAGGTTGATCGTATCTTTTTCTTCCACGGCTTTGTTCCACATGATCTCACTCTCTCTCCTCACCGCCGATCTCCAGCTGACAACAGAAGGTTGACAATGGAGACATATACTATGTGTTACTAAAATCACACTGAAATTCCTCTGAGCTCTCTCTGGTGTCTCTGAACATGCACACACTAACAATGATTAATGCCAGTTAGGAGGAAGTACATTAGCTTTACAGGTCTGACATCCTCCTCTTTTTCAAAGCTTAGTTTTACAGTTTAGTGTGTGTGTGTGTGTTATAGTCTGCTATATGATATTTTTACATACGCCCGTTATATGTATGTAGATTTGACTAGCAAATGTTCTTGCTGGACTTACTTCCTTCCTTGTGATGTAATTTGCATAATTGGATCCAGGTCTCAATGACACCATTCAGGCAGAGGTTTACATGATGCTGCTGCTCCTGGAAAAGGGGATTGTGGTTTGCAAATTCTGGCCTGTAAAACACAGAGAGAAAAAAACAAACTCAAATATGAAAATATATTTGCGTAAACCACACTGCATGTTTCGTCACTGTACTGACGGACCCTTGTATCATGCAAGGATCCGTAAGTCATCAGAGTATATAATTTAACCACCTGTTCTCAACTGACAAATTATTTAACAAATTATAGTCCAAAAAAAGTTCAACGAGTCTCAGATTGTTTCAGCTGAATAGGTGAGTCCTGAACAGGTAACTCTCTCCACTATTTCACCTAGAAAAAGAAATGATCTGTGAAAAAAAAAAAACAATCTGTGCTGCAGAAATGTTTTCAGTGTCTTCTTTCAAATCTTGCCTGTCTTTCAAAAACCCCTTTTAGATTCATCCTGCAAACCTCTGGAGGGTACTAATCCCCAGCAGTGTATTAGACTAAAACTTTTCACCTCCACAGTTCTCTTTACATTTGACCACCTTTCAGCCCACTGGTTTGGTTTTACAGCCGGCAGCCTTTATTGTTTGGATCACTTTCACTGCTGTTAGATGTGTAAACACGTATTTAACTTTATGAGGTGATAATACATCAGAATTGTGTCAAGCCATAAAGAGGGCAACAAATAACAGCAACAATAATAATGATGATTGAAGTGTTTCAGTGAATCTTTGGTTGCTAAATAAAGTTTGTCAGTCAAAATGATTAACACCATTTTGTTTGCAGCCATTACATTTTTTACATGATTAAATGATAAGACCAGTAATGTACACTGCACGTGATAGCTCTTCAGTTCAATTGCTTTCTATTTTTCCTACACATACATGGATGTAAAGGAAAAAAAACCTGAACATTTTTACATATTAAATCTCTTATTTTATGGCGCTGACAGGACACAGTATCTGTTTTCCTCCTGATGTAACTGACCTACTTTTTATTCTGTAAAGTCTGCAGTGTGCAACTGAAGGTATATGAACACTAAATGGCTGCTATACTCCTCATACAACGTAAACTCTTAGTATATAATTGTCTGCTGTCTGATTGCACACATGCATCCACATGTGTATGCACGCACCCAAAACACACACACACCCACGTACACATAATTGCCACCATCGCACACATCCACACACTAAATGCAATGTGGTATAGTGAGCTGTCAGACCGCACTAATTCCTCTTTTTATGTGTGTCTGTCCTACTGTGTAGCAGAGGGATCAGGATTGCCTTTCAGGATAACAACTGAAGCTCTAAGCTCTTAGTGTGTGTGTGCGTGTGTGTATCTGGGTGAACAACAATTGGCCGCTAAGCTGTAAAGAGCCTTGCAGCCACGGTGTCGCCAACAAATATCCACTGGCTGTCAGCAACGGTCCGACTTTGTGTGTGTGTGTGTGTTTGTGTGTGTGTGTACGCGTGCAGATGAGCCAACTTCCTGTGGTGGATTGAAGTTAAGTGCTGTTATTAGACTTGGGCCTCCAGTCGGGCTTTATTGTCTGGGCGAAAGACTCGATTATGCTGACAGAAACACACACGTGTGCAAGAGCACACATGCATATATGAACGGTAGCACACATGCACACATTCGGGTCCAGTTTTTTTTGTACTTTCAACATGCGCAAAGACCTGTCTGCAACACTTTACGCTGCACACACACCCTCCATCTCCTACACACCCTATAAACTTTTATGACAGATACACTCTCTAGTGTCTCTTGCTCCCTCTATTTGCTCTCTTTGCCCTCCTTACTGCTTTAATCGTCCTCCTCAAGGCATAACAGTAGTTCAGCTGTCACTGAGGTAGAGCTGGGTTGCATAAGATTTCGATTTTTAGCTGCAGGCGTGCCCCGTAATTCACCTTGAAAAGCTGTACTCTCTCCCAAAGCTGCGGAGGTGAACGTGTCTACTAGCTCGTCTATAAAAAGTGATTATGAATTTTCAAAAAGGGGAACAGTTGTAATATAAAAGGAGAAATTCTGTACGTTTAAGCGCTTGGGAATTGTCAATTGGCAAGGTAAAAAGATTAGGTGGAGAATTTGCTGGCCGAGTATCTCTTATTTAATTTAATTTCCTAGAATAAGATTCAGCTTTTTTTCTCTATGTAATTCAACTGTATGCACAATGAAGTGTGACACCAGCAGAGGACAAACTCAATGGAAAGTAAAACCACACTCAGGTGGGGGGATGCGCTTTGAGCTCGAGACGTGTGCCTCTCTCAGCCACCCACATCGGAAAACAAGACAGAAAAGTTCAGCTTCTGAGAAAATGCTTTCACTGGTAGAGAGGAGAAAGGCGTGGTGAGTTTTTTCTTTCACGCCTACGTTTGTGGGGTTTTAGCACCATAGCCTCTCTTTCCACCAATGTTAAACTGACTTTTCTGCAACAACCTCAGTCCAGAATGCATAAAGCCAGAGTGTACACCTGATCACAAAACCAACAAGACAATCTGATTTTCATTTGACCTATTACAAGGTTTGGTTTAGGAAGCAGGTGTTTGAGGCTTACATCTCCAAGACACTACTTAAAAACACTAAATGCATCTTCTCAACTTAATACTGAAGGTTGAGTAACTCAAAGAAAGTTTAGGTTGTTGTCACTGTTGAACTTTTTCAACCACAGGGTCAAGGTCCGGACGCTTACAAGAAGATGAATAAGAAAGAAATGTTTGACCATCGGGCACCAAATCACAATCAGTCCAAGCACAAAGAGAGAAATGCTATGTCCTTTCCTCTCCCCACACATCCTTCAAAAACCTGAATTCTATATCTCTGCTACGCTCACATGCATCAAACCAAAGTGTGTACATGTTCTTCACTGCTCAGACACCTAAAGCACATAAACCAGATTTCTAGACGCAGCACTGTTTTCTTTTTTAATTATTTCAATCTGCATTTAGTGATATTCTAAGGTCATTATTAAATCATCCAGGTTATGATCAAGATTTTTTATAATGTATTTCATACATTATAAAATGATGTTGAGTCACATCATCTACACAATGTGTTTAACACGCAGAGATTTAAGGTCACTGCGTATGTAAGCATGAAGCACACAGGACTTTTCAGGAACTGGTACAGTTGGCTCCTAAATTGTGTAGCGCACTGTCACTGCTTAAACTGGCTTCTCCTTCCTCAAACAGTTACACTGTGTAAGTTACCATTATTTTCTCACTGGGTACACCTGAATTTATATCACATTTTTAACCCTACATTCTGAGGTGCTGTGCCACATTTCAGCAGCAGTGACCTATTTGCTCGCCTGAGATGTCTTTACTTTCACCATGAACTGAAAGCTGCAGCATAAGTGTCCTAAAGCCTTTTGCAGTAAACATGTAAAACACCTTTTATTCGTCCATACTCTATATATTTGTAACAGTTTTCACAGGGTCACATCTCCCTCGCCACCCTTTCCCTCTCTCTCTCTCACACAGTGCTGTTTGATTGCTTAAGCCTGGCCGTCAGACAGACAGACAATGCATCCATGAAGAATAGCCTCGCTTCCTTCCTGTCTTCCTGTGCTGCATTCTGCCTTGGTGAGCAGGGTGAATAGGCCGCTCTGCCCCACAGCCGCCATGAACTGCAGGGGCCACGGCGGCTAAAACCAACAAAGAGAGCCGTTCTGGGGGCTCTTTTTTTTTTTTTTTCCAATTTCACATCCCCTCCACCTCCTCCTCCTCCTGCTACTCTCTGTTGCCAAATCACTGGGACTGCCGGGCAGATAAACAATCTCTCCGCACTCTTGCGTTTCTTGTCTTTATACTTTTATGCACCAACTCTTACTTTTTTGCCCAAATTGCTTGCTATTCTTTTTAAATTATGTATTTGTGGACAAATTCTTACTTAAAGCATGTTGCCAAAAAACCATTTCAGATCACAGAGGGAAAAAAGAAGCACATGGGAACTGAAATGACCTGAGAAAATCTAAGTGTGGGCCCATATTCTTCTTGAGCATTTAACTCGCAACTGAGATTCTAATGTACTTTCTGATTAGCATGACTCCTTTTGCCTTTGAACTGCATGTTCCAACAGACAGGGCTATTTTTTTTCTTCAACACATCCATCCGATTGCCCTCCCCACCCCCCAACAAGACAACCATCTCCCTATGGGAATACCAAGTAGGAGCAGGTAGCTGAGAGGAGCGTTGGGGAGCCAAACTAACCCCCCGACTATTGAAAACAGGATGAATGCATGCCGGGCTGAATACAGGGGTAAACTGTTAGGTCTTTGTCATTCAAAGTGATGCTTTTAACCCTTTGCAGTCCCTCTTCCTAACACACACCCCCCCGACACACACACACACACACACACACACCCTTTCCCTCTTCATTCACAACAGAGACAATGCAGAGAGAGAGGAGGCCTGCGACTGGAAAGATAAAGACTAAACACAAGATCAACTCTCCCTTTTCTGTCTCTAATGGGATTCTGCCCGTTATGTTTCCATCTCCTCTGCTCACTGCTGTAAAATAGGTGAAAGTTGATAATTATGTAAAGCAAACCCCTCCCTCCCCCTCAGTCAGTCAAAGGCTGGGGATGAATAACAAACAAGTGAGTGCAGGTTGGGCCTTGGCGTGTCAATCACAGCTCTGAATGCATACTGTGCCGCAAACACGTCCGTATGCTGTCAACAAGTGTCAGAGGCTTATGTTTCAGGCTTATGTTTCGCCTGCAGGGACATTCACAACCAAGGAATTCCTGAACAAACCTTTGATAAAAAAAAACAAAAAAAAACAAAAACAAAACAAACGAAAAAAAAAACAGAAAAAAGGGCCTAGTATCTGCAGGATCCCGAGGAACTTGTATGAGATGAACTTGAAGCTTAGCCAGGGTGTAATAGTAGGCTAACACAAATGCACATTTGCAAAAAATACAGGTGGAGCACTTGATTTATAAGACGAAAGAAATGACAGAACCAAATTTCTGCTGCACATGAGCACATTCCTATACGCACACAGCTCTATCAGAGCCAGATGTTTCTCTTAAAGAGGGCCCAAGGTGAACGTTAATACGTCCTTGTTTCCTCGTTTGATCTCTGTAAACATCATGGAGTCATTCTGCCACAGAGACAAAATGGCAGGGCAGGGCTGATGATAGCTCTGCTTGGGATTTTCGTGCAGAGGTTCAATTAAAAGAGTTGATGTGGGTGCTTCAGCCTGCTATCTGGAAAAGGTCTCAAAAAAAAAAAAAAAGGGCTGAACACAAACAAAACACGGCACTTCTACATGTTCAGTTAACTCGTCTTAAATGGTTTCTCCATTGCCTGAATATGACCTGATGCACACGATTTAAAGAGCATTAAGAGACACAATAACAATGCAGAAAAAAGAGGAAAAGCGATCCATCAGACTTCAAGGTTGTTTAATTTCAAACGTTAATATATTTGTCTTCTAATTCATAGTGAACTATTCATCCAGCCTTGACACTCCTACGGGTCACCTCCGACTACAGAATAGCCCCCAAAGAGGTGGCACATTTAACAATGCTTTCTCAAAATAAATATTTTTCATTATAAAATAATAAACCTTCAAATAAATATATATTTTTAACTTTACACTAAGCAATGTTGGAATTAGAAAATATTTTCTCATAAAAGGTCACTGTACAATTTACAGGTAGAGGGGATAAGATTTTTCCTTTGTAAATTACATAAAAATGATTGATATACATTCCAGTGAATGTAAAAACATTGTATGAATGAAGTTTACTGATTCATAGAAATGTGAATTTATCAAGGTGCCTCTGGTACGGCAGAAAACTTTTCACAGTTGACGTATTATTATATGTACAAAAATAAAACATCTGTCAAACTCTTTTTCTAATGTACATACCCACTGCATTTACTACTTTACATACAGTTAGTAACAGGAGTCTGTTCTTAGCATATAAGTTGTATTAAACGTTACAAACAAAAGGCGGTCCATTTGGACTCTCTTAGCTGGGCACTACCTGGGCACATGAAGAAATTAGTTTGCAGGACAGTAGTCGAATATGTCTTCATACCTTTAAACATGTGGAGCGCTTCTTTTGGTTTACCTTTCAAGTGAAACTCATAATGCTATAGGGTGAGTGAGTGCGCCTCCCGTGCACACCTGGTAGGCATGCATGATGGAAAACACAAAAACTCAAGCACATCCGCATCATTTGCTTCCTTATCAAACCTTTCCACTACTACAGGGCTGAAACATCAATCAGTTCAGTCAACACGGACTCTTCTGCATCCTTCTGCATTTCATCACACGTAACCACCTCGTCTATGTTTGCTTGCAAACATCCTCACAGTGGATTGGTTTTGCATTCTTGCACCGACAACCGGGTCGTGAGACTCGGTCATAGCAGCTCTCGCACGCGACGACGCATCCTTTAGCTGGGAGGTAGCATAGGAGACAGGGGAAGAGCAGGGAGAGGAGTGACACGGTGGTCCAGCGGACGCAGCAGTGAGACTGCGTGCACGAAAAGGGCTTGTCGGTGCACGTGTCTTCATCGTCGCTGGAGCAGTGGTAGAACAGTCCCTTGATGCAGCAGACGCACGTCCCGTACTCCACCGCGCTCTGCGCCGAGCACATGCACCGCCGGCCGCACAACCAGCAGGAGGGGAGCGCCCGCGGCCGACTGCACTCCGAACACTGGCACCGACCGCAGCTCTCACACTTGTTGGAGTGTTTACCAAGATTTTTATAGCCTCCGCTGCCCGGCACCGCCACCACCGCCCTGGACTCGTCGTTCAGGGGTTTCAACTCTTCTGAATTCAGCTCTGTGCGTTTTGGCTGGGTTCTGATGATCTGGTCACCACCTGCCAGGCTGCTGAGGAGCCTCTGGCCTGAAGAAGTGCTCCCCACGCTGGTCCTGATGCTACTCTGGGAGTCCTCTACGCTAGAGGACTGCAAAACACCCTCCCTGGGAGAGATGGAAGAATTTGCGTTTCCATGCTGAGTCAATGGAGGCAGGTTACGGATATTATAAGGCCTCTCTTCCCGAGTTTCCTGCTGCCCTCTTGTCCGTGAACCAGGTGATGACATCAAGTCATTCTTCTGCTGCCTTTGCTGAGAGGCCGGAGACCTTTGGGCAACTGTGGGCCCTTCTGTATATTCATTACTACTCCCACTTATCCTTATCTGATCCAGAGATAGCACTAGGCAGGCAATAGGAGCATGGGGTGGCTGCCCGTTATTCAATCCAGGATCCCGTGGACCGTCCCGGGTTTGCGGAGACCTCCTTTCGTCATGCTGCACGCCTGACAAGCTGGTCGATGACGGTGACCACCCGTGGTGTCCTCCTCCCCCATCGCTGTCGTTCTGACTTCTGGAATCCATCTCGGGACTGAAGGGCCACTCTGGCTGGCATGGGACACATCTGAAGTCCTGTGAAAAGGAAAGACAGTTTATATCTACCCGTGACAGGCTATGCAAATGATGCCATGCAAATCATAACTGATACCTGTACAAGCACCACTATGGAAATAAGGCCTAACAAACACATCACACTGCTGGGAACAGGCATGGTTATGTTTGACTACATGGTTGATGAAATGTCTGAAGCCAACAGTAAGGAGCGTTTGGGCCGTTCTAAGTTTTTGGAGAGTTCCTTTCACTCAACAGAGAAGCTAAGGAACAACAGCAACACTATATTTGAGTCCACTATAAACAAAACTTGACGCCGTTCTGAACTTGACGTGGAAGAACTGATATCATTATTGAATTTAGATACTTCCCTGTCAGTTGTTGCAAACTTCCTGTTCCCCCACACCTACTGTACGACAGAGCGATGACTAACCAAACTAAGAAAAGTAAGCTTGGACCACAGAGCTAAAAACGATTAATTGGTCGATCAGAAAATCGAAGCAGAAAATGAATTTGTGGGAGCGCCTTCGTAGCTTAAGATGGCGACCGTGAACAGTAGCATCCCCAGTTGTATCGTTCTACAGTGGGGTTTTTGTTGCATCTCTCTCCCTCATTTCCTGTTATCTCTCTACCATCTATGGTAAAGGCTTAAAATGCCTGTAAATTCTTAACAGAAAGTGAATTAAGGAAACCAATCTGCAGCTATTTTTGTTATTGACTGCCAAAACTCCACTTCTTAAATAACGTTTATTTATTATTTTATCTTTTTTTTTTTTTTAACTCAAGAAAACAATCATACTCGAGCAACATTCGTCTGAAACTATCTTTCTTATTTCTAATTAAAAAGCAAACCTCAAAAATTTGCTGGATGCAGCTTGTCAAATGTGAGGATTTCATGCTTTTCATATACAGTGAGCTGAATTTTAAAGGGTTTTGAACTGCTGATCAGACAACACAAGACCACAGAAGGGGGAAATTAATTTATATAATAATGGGAATTTTTTGTCCATGTTACAGACAAAATGATGAATCAAGAAAATAAGGAGCAGATAAACTGATAATGAAAATAATGCTTAGTTGCAGCCTTAATGGACACATGCTTGTGCTATTTCCTACACTAAATATCTCAGAGGATCAATATTTCCATTCTCAGAGGCTGTGTATACAGATGTTCAAAGTTTGCTTTGTTTTGTTTTTCTCTGTGAGTTTACTGAAGGCTGAAGGAAGCAGGGTACTTTAGACTGATATGGGTCAACAGATACTGCAGACATGGAAAGTTAATGCACGTGTCACAGTCAACTACGTGTGTACATTTTCTGTGTGTACAAGTTTCTAACCTTGAACAAGAAGTCTGGCCAATGGAGTCTGTAAGAACTCACAGCTACATTGTATGGACAGAGTAAGGATTAGCATATTACACTGTCACTATGTATTAATCTCATATATTCAAATTCACAGCCTTGTTTTGACCAATATATCACACCAGAGTAAAGAAACTGACAGTTGTGCCCTTAACTCTCCCTCCTTGCGCTAATTAGCTTTCAAATGCCTTCTTTTTTGGGGGGGTGGGGGGGGGGGACAATACAGGAAGGACTTTTGTTTGTTGCATGACAAATGCCCCGCGGCAACCTTCCCCACTCTAACACATTTACATTTGTGCCACTCTTGAAAAGAAGATGAGTGGCAAGATAAAAAGTCTGGAGCATGAAAGAGCCCATGTAAAGTTCGAGTGATGCGTTCAAGGGTGGTGGTGGGAGTGTAGCACTGCTGTCTGTGAGCATGCATGAGGGTTCTTTGGGATTTATGAGCTTTTCTTCTTCAAATGAAGGGCTTGCAAGGCACACGCAAATTTCAACCTATTAACTGGGGTGTAGTGGGGGGTTGCAGACCCTCATCTCCTTACAGGGCCTGTGTGCAAGCCATGTAGGCTACAGTGGGTGGGTGAGTGAAGACTGATAGAAGTAACCTGAAACAAACTGATGACAGATTCAATACACTAGAAGAACAAGGTTTTGCATGGAAAACCTGACAAATGACAAGGCTGCAGCCCAAACTCTCAACCCCACGCTGAGTCAAATATAGACGCTGTACTGTTTCTGATACACCACTGATAAGTTAGAATTTTCCACTGTGTGTAACTGATTTACACTGCAAATACACATGGGTGCAGTACCATAGTCATAAAAGCTCTGTAGATATACAGTGTACATAAGGGGGAGGAAACACAGAGTATATGGCATGTGAATGCACATGAGAGCAAACACATGTGCACATTCGGACACGACTCCCTTCTAATAAATCATGTACCAGCAGTGTGATTAACATTAAATTAGACATTCGGCAAAACTTTGGAAAAGGCTTAAATATGGCATAAAGCAAAAGCACCTGTCTTCGCTAGAGGAGAATTTCACTTTTACATTAGAAACAGTGCCGGAAAAGAAGCTTCGCAGTGGTTATAAGTGCGCCAGCCCTTTCTAGTAAAATCATAACATGGTATTAAGCCTATAGTAAGCTGGAGGAAGCGGAGGAGAGATGGAAACGGGCTACAAATGTTGACAAACATGCGACAAAAGGACTCGTTCATGACATAACTTTATATAATAAATACACAGCTTAAAACGATTATTCTGTTTGTTTGTGGTTTACAAAAGGGTACACTTACCGTGTTTCCGACACTTTAGCCCCCGTTCAGGTGAAATAAATCCAAATGGAGAGAGCGTTTATTCCCTACATCAGCACTTCAGTCGGGAAAGCCGTCGGTAAAATCCATTGACAAAGTTTCCACGCAGATCGCATTTTCAGAAAAAAGCGGCGCTGAGAAGAAAATCCCGTTTTTTGCGCAAGAGCACGAGGCATTAAAACTTCAGTCACCGCCGGAGAGTAAACTTCACTTGCTTCCACTTTTTTTTTCTTGCAACAAGGAGAAGAAGAAGAGAAAAAAAGAGAGAGAGGCGAGTGACAAAACTCCTGCTCCGAAGTAGTTTTAATTCGGTGCGTTTTATCCGCAGGACTCTGAGGGGTTGCAAGTACTTTTTCTCGTGCGAGGGTTTTTTTTTTTTTTTTTTTTTTTTTTTTTTTTTTTGCTCTTTCCGGAGAGGACGTCGGGATTTGGGCTGTAAATGGCGTCAAGCTGAAGGGGGGGAACAGAGCGCTTGTTGTTGCAGCGGATATCTCGCATCCGGTGCTCAGCCATTGGCTGCTCGAGAGCAGCCATTCACACCCAGTCCGATCAATTTCTGCAGAAGCCAAGCGCTGCTGGTCAGCTGCTGGGCAAATGTGGGCGAGTGCTGCCCTCCTCAAGCCTTGGATTTCCTCTCAGTGCAGACCCACTTGTAAAGTAGGGCTTTACATACCATGGCCCTGAAATTTATCTGTCGCATTAGGTCATGATGGGGAGGTAGTTCAACTTTCACATAGGCTGCAAACACAAGTCACAATGTAGCAGGTGATCAACAGTTACATTAAAATTCATACATCTGATGAGACTTTTGAAATACTAACTGCAATCTCTAGAGTTTTTAAAATAAAAATGTTATGTTGCCCACAGAGACGGAAGAAAGAAAAAAAAAACAAAAAAAAAAGTATGAATAAGTTGGAGTCCTGCTGTATTTCTTATTTCTACTGTTTCATAGAAAACTATCCACAAACTTTTCTCCCTTTCTTTAGTTCACAGAACGTTAATCAAGACTTGGGAACATGCAATTTGAATAGAGTTTGAACAGAGAACAGAGAGACAGCAGCTTCAGATAACTTGTGTTATACTTGTGTAAGTGTAGTTTTCCTTATGCATACTGACCTGCCTTTGACTTACAGGGCAGTGTGTTAATCATACTGAGCATCCCTGGACACTCTGAGGCTCTTTGCCAGACTGCTATAGATCTAAAGTTAAAAGCAATCCACTGGAACTGATACAGATAATTAGCAAGCCAATACTATGTTTACACTCAGCTGTTGTTAATAATTGTGGAGCAGCACCACCGTGTGGACTTTTATTAAAACTGCAGGTTACAATCACTAGAGCAGACATGTCCAAAGTCCGGCCCGGGGGCCAAATGCGGCCCGTGGTCAATTTTCATCCGGCCCGCAGCCTCCGTCATAAAATCAATAACGCCTGGCCCGCGTGTAGAATTACGTAATACATTGGGCAGCAGCGCTGTTACCTGCGTGAGAGCCATGTGAGGACACGGCTATCGGACTCTCACTTACAAGACATCTTGCGCATCAATACTACTGCCATTGAGCCAGACCTGGCCTTTGTCCTGCACTCCAGATCTCAGTTTCACCCATCACACTAATGCGGACAAGTCATCATTTTTCATTGACCTAAGTCTGAATCAGAGGTGTGAGCAGAATGGCATGTGTGGGTGGGCAGTTAACTGTACATAATAGTAATACCTGAAAAATCGGACTGTAAGGTACGCACTACCGGGGGGGGGGGGGGGGGGGCTACACCGCTAGTGCGCACATCGCCACCGCGCGTCCTGTCCCCGGGTCGCCAAGCGAGAGAGAGAGGTGAGAGAGAGGTGTGCCAATCAACATTTATAGTTACTGTCATATTTTAAATGAGCCCTGCACTTGTTGATATGACAATTTCTCTGTTATTGTGTTTAAAAATTCTGTAAATATTAAACTGCCATGGTGAGATATTTTTTTTTATGTTTCAAATGTAATTTGCACCCAAGAGTACAATTACTTCTCTTCAACTGTTACAAAAAAGTTAATTAAAGTGTTAAAAAAAAGTGAAGTTAAGTGAATATTTAATTTCAATTTTCAATGTCAATTGAATTTTGATATGAATGTTTCAAATGAACCAAAACATATGCTTAAGATAGCTGAAATTAAAATAAAAAAGCAAATGTGAAACACAGAACGGCTTGCTGAAATGTATTTAAATTAATTGCTGTTATATGTAAAGAACGTCTGCCAAGGTTGGCCCCCCTACATTTTTAACACACCAAATCTGGCCCCCTTTGCAAAAAGTTTGGACACCCCTGCACTAGAGGATAACAGGATTTCACACTTAAAAAAAGAAGTCTAAATCAACTATCAGAGCAGCACAAATGTTCTTAATTCTTCTTCTTATTATTCAGACTTTCTGAAGCTCTGTTCTCGTGACACACCAATTCACTCCCACACACATCATCGTAAAAGTCAGGCTCAAAAACACTGAGGTCCCCAGCAATGAAAACAAACCTTTTCCAGGGCTTCACTGAAAACTGTGTGAGCTGAGACATCTCTCTCACCTTCTTTCCTCTATTTTAGTAATATAGCATCTGATCAATTCCAGACAGAATAATTATGAAGCTGTGAGTACCACGCCGCTGGGACAGGCCACTTTAATCAACTGAGAATATGACTTGGCAAATTAATTTGGATCCAGGTCAGGAAGCCTGCAGGACTTCACCCTGCTTTGTTTTTCCTGTCTCGCTGGCTGTTGCTCATTTACCCTTAAAGCTTTTTATTCTTCTTCATGGTGTTGACACCATGACAGTGTTACACGCTTACAGCAAGAGAGTGTAAGGGTTACACTGCTTTGTTTGAGGTTTGTTGAATATAGAGACAGAAATATTAAAAATTAAGTAATTTTCAGTGGAGCGACAGGCCCTGAAACTCTTCTAAAACTGTGCTTGATAAGTGGTAAATGATAATGTAAGCGTAAGCACAACTCTGATCAGACATAATAACAGTGTGAATGTGCAAGTCCTTCAAGCTGATTGTCAGGTACGCCTGTACCACTTACTATCATCTGATTGCAGCTGTGGTTAAGGTGAGGTTTCAAGTACCTAATTATTTTGTATATAACAGATTTAAGGTAAAAAATAGGGCTGCAGCTTTCAGTGAAAAAGCTCGTAATAAACCACAGTGCACTGCCAGCTCAGCTCCAAAAACACACAGATAGCAACTACTTGCTGGTCACCAAGGGGCCAAGAACACAACACCCTGGGTCAACACGTAAACCCAAGTGTCATCTCAAACTGTTAAAAACTTTAAACTATTTAAAACATCTGCACCTTCTTGGACACATTTTGTTTACAGGTAATAGTATCACAATAATATAGTGTCAGAATAAAGTTAATATCTTTACAACCTTTTATAACATTATAAACATTACAACATAATTATGATATTTGCTGGACATCTTAATTTAAAGCATTTGACACTACCACAAAAAACGCAATTTCAGTGAGAGTCTCAGTGTTACTGGACAAAAGACAAGAATAAAGCGTATTATCTGCAAGAGCACACAATGTTCTTTTTTGTTTTCGTCCCGCTTATTTTCACTTCCTTCTCGTCTCAGCAATTTCCTCCCCAGACTCTTGTGGATTTTTGAGTAAACAACAAGTTTAATTTACCTAGTTTTCACATCTGTGGTGCTATGATGCAACGGCAACAAATTTGGAGAGTATCCTCAATAGACGCACTTTCGCTGATGAGCTACGCAGCCATGCATAAGTATGAGTGAAGGGTGAAGATTCAGGCTGATGACTAATTTTCCTCTTATTTCACACTCACACTAACACCTTGCTGATTATGTAAACACCTGAGTTAGCTTTTTCGCTGGGAAACGAGCACTCAAGTGGACAGACAACCCTCATTTCCCTCCTTACTTGGGGCACACCACACACCTTCAATCAGAACTGTTTCCTCAAGGGACTCGGTGCAATCAAGTGTGGAAGTCTAACACTAAAGTCCTTTATATGCTGTAATCCTGCTCCACCCAAAGTTAGAAATAACTCAGAGCCATTAAATTAAGGCACCTTTAGTATTTGTATACACTACATAAATACCAGAGAGTGTGATTGCTGCACTCCAGCGCAAGAAAGGTAAAGATTAATATATTTGTAGCACACTCCAGTACCCTCTAAATGAATAACACGATGACAGACAACTACATTGTTTCACTTGTCTTGTCCCCATAAAATTTGCTGATCCACCTTGACAATAAAAGACCGCTTAGCTGAATTTAGCTCGCATTCCAGTAGTGTTGGAGGCCTTAACATCCATCACATACACTCGCCCAGCCATCTCTCAGCCTGCCGAATCAAGCATGATTAATGTCCATTTACTTTGGAGCCAGCAAGGTCTAAAAATTGAGTATTTAATGATGGCCGAGTTAGAGCAATTCCAGAAGTTTTTGTCCTGCGCCACAAGCAATGGTCTTTCTTTTCAGTGAATCTCACTCCTGCTGAGCCCGGCAGAATGCCCTGCACATAAAGAAAGAGAAAATTGAAATGAAACCTAAAACCCCTGCTGCTGTGGGAGATGAACTGTGTCTGGATTGTCAAGCAGACACTGCAAACTGTTTGAAATAGTCTTGTAACAGGACAGAGTCTCAAAGTCCATCGCCTCTCCTCCCTCGCTGGCACACATGCTGAGATGGAGATCAGCCTGCTATATTGCTGTGATATGATCCTGATGAGTGGGCCACTACAGCTGCCAGGTTTAGCACTTTACTACTACAGTTATTCAGAAATGTGTCTGATACAAATCTTACAAAACAACTCATTTTCCTATTCTTTCATGATTTTCGGTTAAACCGTCACCACCATCTAAGAAACCACAGAAGAAGGGTCACAATTAGACATAACACAGGGCTCACAGGCCAAAAAGGTTGGCAACCACTGGCATGGACAATGCCTGTGTGTGGAATCCCACCTGCTGTTGCCTGCAGGATGGGCACTGAGTGGATGGGGCATTGCCACCTGTGTACCTACTTGTGTTGTGCTTTTAGCTTTCTGCTTTGTCTCTAATTTAACACTTCTTTGGATATTGATTGGCTGGAAGTGCTTTAAAGATAGAGCTGACTGGTTGGTTTTAAAATGACTATTGCCTACAGCCGCAGGACGATGTCTGGCTCAGATCAGGAGACTGTTATACTGTAGCCGACTCTGGAGAAATAACCTACATAACAAAAATTGGATTTTTCGCTGTTATTACTTCACATGTCTGAACTAAAATCTACAGAAATGGGACTGCCACATTTGAAGACATCACCCACTTAATTTAGCATATAAATACCACTTCTAACTTGGAGCACATAATCACAATAAAGTGTGAAATATTCCCTTTCTACAACAACTTCCCATTTTTGTACTCAGACACATCATTCAGCATATCCATTAGTTTTTATTCTGTATTCCACTCTGTATGCTAATATGAATCGCATGACCCTATGGAGTTCACATCTTTGAATACTGACTCTGTTCCACCTCTTGTTGACTTCTCTGGCGACTCTCCTTTTCATTACAATACAGAGAATACATGCAGTACAGAGAGGCTATGCTGAAGCGTCTCAGTGGATGCTCACTGCATGCCTGGTTGGGGCAGAATTGGAGAGGAGAAAAGGGAATCACAAAACAGTTGCTGCTGGTGCTACGAGTCGTGATATGGTTACTGAGTGAGGCTCGGCTAGCCGTGCTTTTGTTTGGGTGGTGAGAACCTGGCTATTGACTGGCTGAAAACACTGCTCAAACGTCCATCTTGACAAGTAATTTAATATGCTGCATTTTATATTTGAATTAAAAGCATTGCCAGTATGTGAAAATGATTTCATTTGGCTCCAGTATTAAATAAAACCTCCTCAATCTGCTGCAAAATCTAATTTCAAAACTATAAACTATATTTAGTGACTTTAAAGACAAACAATTACTTATTTTTGGGGGAGCAGTCCAGGACCGGTTGGACCCTTGCATATCAAAATGATTATCTTATGGCAAAAATGACAAAATGGTAAAGATAAGGATGGAGGATGCAACAGTACGGTCTTTTTTACTAGTACTTTTGTGAGTTTGATATGTATCGGGTTTGCTCTGATGCACTCTGCCTCCAGGAAACTACCATATGCTTCACTTCAAACTTCGACAAACTTCCACCTACTTGGCTTTTATATGCTACCAAACTATCAACCGTATAAGCAACAACAACTATAAACCGCAATGAAATATATGTGAGGGAAAAAAGTGAACCCCCCATGCTCTCACAAAAAAAGTCAGACTAACCTCCTTTCATCAGAAATAGAAATCACATAACCTTCCTGCTCCCTAATAATAACTATAGGATCCCTCACAACTTCCTCTTCCTCTTTGGAAGACTATTCTTGTGGTTTTAAATTAAACAGATAGAACACATACTGTATATCGATTAGCGTGCATGCCTCATTTCTCTCCCATCGATTAGTTGATCACTCTGACCTCTGCAATGCCCAGCGCTCACTTCTTGCACTGTTGACAGCGATATGGATTGAGCTCATTAAGCTGCTGTGGACAAGAGGTCAGCTGAAGTGCTCAAAAAACAAATGTCTCACATCTGGTCTCTAACAGTATTATTCTTCAGGAAAAACTGGAGTGAATAAAAATGTAATCCGCTTCGAAAGGAGGCTTCCACGCTCTAAGGAATGTCACTGATTAGCATGAGCAGGGAGGGTGTGGAAACCTCAAGGGCGTTTGACGCCGCGTGTGTGTGTGCCAGCACTGGGTCAGTGAGTATAGTTTACATATCGCTTGCACAAAAATATGTAGGTATGTTGCAGATGCAGGGCAAGAAAAGGCTTAAATCTTTGTTGAAGAATGACCGTTAGAGACAGAGACGGAGAGACGCATTGCATTTATGCAACAAATCTCAGGACTCGGGATATTATTTCTATGAATGACTCAAATGGGAACAAACCCAATTAACAGGACCAGTTGTACTGGAGAAAAGAGCAAACTAACTGCCAGAGTATGAATAAAACCAGCCACAGACAGAGCAGAATAGCTCTCAGACGCTCCAACATGTGCTGTGCTGGGTTTAACTTTTTTTTCCCTCTCTCTCTCTCTCATGGTGAAAGACGGAAAGAGGTGTCACCGCTGTGGGAGGTACAGCAAGCATCTGGAAGCCACACAAATACATATATATATATATAATATATATATATATATATCAGATCTCAGGGTTTCGGTTGTCCAGCTGGGGTCACTGTTGTGATATTCTTCCACTCATCACATTAAGAGCTGCTGGACTCGAGGGTTAAAGATGTAGGGGCTATTATGTTAAGTAACAGTACCAACACAGCAACATAAAAATACTCCATTACATGCAAAATTGCTGCATGAAAAATCAAGTATTACCAACAAAATGTAGTTTGGTCTTTTACCACCAATGTATTATAAACTTTAACACCACTTCAACAAAAGCAGTTACCCCAGACACTGATAAAGTTTAAGATCACTGGAGTACTTAGAAGTTGATACGGTCTCTCTCTGTATCTCTTTTGACAGCACACAAAAAGGAAAATGCATCCATTTGTGTTTACGAATGTGTTTAAAACCGCAAGGCAGTGGAGCCAGTGTTGTCCTACCACCCTGTTACACCATGTCCTCGAAGCACTTCAGACTGTGTGAGTTCAGCTTGGTATAAAAATCCTCCCCAGTTTTTCTAAAAAAAATATTTATATCCCCGACAGTAAGAGGACCACCATCACACAAGCAATTTTCTCTGGGGAAACCAAGTTGCCACCAACCATCTTAAAGGTGCAAAAGGCTCCACTCCTTCTCTGTAATTGTTTTATAAACTGGAAGACCGTTCCACAAACTACACAGCAGCAGATGAAATTATTTCCTCAGGCAAATATGTTACAATAGCAATATTTTAATAACTGTAGAGTCAAATATACTGAAACTAAAGGAAAAAAAGAGTGAAATATCATTGTCATGGCAACCTTTTTGGCAGAATGGGCCTTGCAACAGCATATTTTCTTTGCTCTCCAGGGAGTAGGGTAAACTGTGAATATAATAATGCGATAATGCATCTGACAAATACAGGAGGTGTGATGTGATGGTGTGCTTTGTAGGTTCTCTCGGTTGCCCTGATAGTAATGTGTTTCTCTAATTTCCTGTTCTTTTACAAGCGAAGGAAGTATCACTCCACACACTGAGCTATCAGCTTTGCTTTTGTGAATGCTATCTGTACAGTGTGGGCTTTTTTCATACTGCAGTTTCAGAAAAGTATAGCAAAATGGAGCTTGTTTTCCTTTTCATCCTGCAGAGCAGCAAATAAATCATCCTAAAAAACTGCGCCGCTTTTTGAACTATATGGCCACAGATTTCCAATACAGGGCACATATGTGTATATGAATGGATAGAGGATGAAGTATAATATTGTGTTTTTTAAAAATATATTTATTAGCATTTTGGCAAACTGGCAGCATTTAAAGTATGCTGCATTAGCTGTTTCTGCCAGCATTGTGCAGACGGATGTACAGTAAACTACTTCCAGATTACTTTGATACTAAAGAAAACTAATGAAGTTTTCTTCACATTTTGGAAAATGTAATGTAATGTATAAACTACAGAGTCTGTGTGTCATGTCTGTGTTCAAATTTGACAGTTATGACTCTGAGAAGGAGTGCAGTTTTTGACACTTCAGCCTTATAGCTTATTCAAAATTTGAAAACCTTTCCATTAGGGTTTATACATCCAAAACAAGGCATTCAGGAAAAACACACTGACTAATGATCTCTGTAGCTGCCACAACAGTTGGCATACGGCAACCTGCAAAGCTCAGCTAGCAGTTCTTATTAGCAGAGACTTATTAGCAGGATTCAACTTGTCCATCATTCTGAGTGGCTTAAACTACCCACTGAGCAAACTTTCATGTATAAGTCTGCCGTGGAATGAAGCAAGTTTGTAAAAAGCACTTTCCACTATAGTGAAATTGCAGGTTTACCGTCCCTGGGAGACTGTATAGAATAGCAGACATGCAAACAGACTCCGATGCAAACCCACATGCACACTCTCACAACATCCTTGCATGCACAAACACACGCAACAATTTCTACCGTATCATTACTGTGCAGTCCCATACACCTTTCATCCTCTCTCTCTTCAGAGTCACTGGAAGCAAAATTTGATTTCCGCCTCATAACTCTCTCCATAATGCGATATCGCCTGCACTAAATTGCCAAGATAACCTTTATCAGAGTAGAGGTGAAAGCCCTGAATCGTTGAGCTGTTATTCCTCTGCCAGGCAAGAAAAACAAGGAGGGGGGATAATAGATATTTTCCCTCGGGCAGAGCCACGGACACCTCAGTGGCGTCACTGAGCCATTTGGATAGACGCCAGGTGGTAAAGAAATGTTTGGAGGAAATGGAGACGGACGGATGGAGAATCAGAATAATCCTTCCGCCAGGTGCCCGCTGCAAAACTGAATTCTTTTTTTTTTTTTTGCCACATCTGAGGAGAGCGCGACATTTGCCAAGTCTTTCTGTCAGTATCTGTGTGTGTGTGTATAATGTGTGGGCTGTGAATTATGCTCTTTCAATAAATCTTTGTTTACTCAACTTCAGAGAAAGTGTCAAAGAGCCAGGCCTCTTGGGGCTTGCTGTGCTGGTCTCAGTACATCTCTGAATATTTCCAAATCAAAGTGCTTGTTTCTCTTTGTTTCTCTCTGTCTGAGGAATTATTCAATGACTTGTTTTCTACTCTCTTACAACCTCTTGCAAAAGTGTACCTCCACCAGAGACATCTCCACTGTAAACTTCTCAGATGGTTTCGATTAAATAACAGCTCGAGGCCTAATGAAGAAACATTATCGAATATTTCACAAAAAAGCAAAAGCAAGCACATGCAAAATGCTTTGTCAAAGATGTAAACATTCATACATGTACAGAACACGTCTGCTTTTCCCTGCTTAACCACTCATGACCTTCCATAGATTAAAGCGCTTAAAAGTGAAAATTACAATGGGAATCACTTTGAGACACTAACAGGCTCTTTATAATAGTTGCTCCATTGCTGAACCACGGTCACACTTTTAGTTTCATTGACACTGCTCATATCCTAAATGGGGTGAAACAAGGGCAGCATTGTAAGCAAACCCCAAACAGCCTTATGCTAATTCACTCATGCAAATTCTCAATAGTGTCTCTATCAGCTGTGATTTAGAATTACGTAATTATTTTAGTGCAACACTTTCAACACTGGTTCCAGCTCCTAATTATGGAAGAGGAATAAATAATAAGGCTCTTAGATGGGCATGATTGAATAGAAATAGGAAATTACTTTTACACAAAAGGGACAGAGATGTTTCAAAGTACTTTGTTTAGGCTGAGAAATGGCACCTGAGATAATAAGCATTTTGATTAACTGTGTTCACAAAATTAGAAAACAGAGACTCTCATACTGAGCTCGGCATGAAGTTAATGGGCTGATAGCAAAAGAAAAACGGGGAAATTTATTATCTTCTATTTGTTCTGTGTGTAAAATCTGGTTAAATGTGTTTCAACCACACTGGTGATGGATGAGTTGGAGGAAATATTTAACAGCTCAGAGCCAACACGTCTGGAATTTGGCAAGACGGGGTAATAGCAAATAAGGTACATCTCTCTGACTCTGCCAAGCAACCCGACACCTCTTCCAGGTAATTCAGAGTCATGAACATAAAAAAAAAACAGAATCTCTCGACCATAAATATCAGGTTTAACTTTTAAACAGAGCAGTCCGTGGGCACACAGAGTTGTTTTGTAGCTATATTTTGAGACCGGTCATGACTCAACACTTAAAATCACAAGCCATCAGGAGTGCTGTGTCTTTGTTGAATAGAGTCCCAATGAGTCTGAGTTTAGAATAGATTAAGTTGTTGCCAAAGCTGTGCAGCAATGAAATAGGATTTTAGATCACAGCAGGAACAAGATCTTATTCTGAGGCTATGTGCGCACAGGAAAAGACAAGTTGATTTTTAGCCTAATGCATCCTAGATCGCATCTATTCTGTCTCAAAAAACTATTAGTTCTGGGTCATATGAGGTTAAAGATGTGATTTTCTGTTCCTGGGTGTGAATAAAACCTAAGACGCCTGGTGCATATGAATCCCAAAGCCCCCCCAAAAAAGCTTCTGGCTCAGACTATATGTCTATCAGTGAGTATTATGTAAGCACCAGTTCTTCCTCCGTCGATGTGTCAGTCTCTTTCCCTCCTCTTCCTCCCATCTTTTAAATCCTTCCCCATTCTCTTTCTTCGTGGCACAAAGGGGTCTATAGCGGGCCGTCTGAGCAGTAGAAAAGACCTTAATGGCTTTCAGGAAGCCGATGATGCCTCAGCCATACCCAGTGTGCCATGAGCCAATAGTGGTGCTGCATTAGAGCAGGCAGGGCAATCTGCTGTTGGGCTCAACGTGAGCAGACTTGTGAGCAGCGGTCTGGAATAGAGTTTAATGGCCGAGCTTGGCTGCAGAGTCCAGAGTCAGTTGGGACTGTGAGACAAGTCCCTCTGGTTATGGATTAATATTGTAATAGTCTGTCCTGCTGGATAAAAACACAGCTGAATTCTCAGAAACACACTGAGTTCTTATTAGGGCAGTGAAGCGTACAGGTTTTTGGGTGACATATGAACACTGGTTTTAACCCTTTAAACTCCAGGCTGAGTGTCAGTGGTCTTCTAATAACATCTGCACAGATGTTAAGCCCAGACGTATCAATAATGGACATTATCGTATCTTTACTTTTCCTCCTCCTTCCCATTTTCTCCAGCCCATCTATGGTCAGGAAACGGATTACAATGGCAGGCCTTACACAATAAATAATAACTAATTATCAGAAAGAATTTAGTAATATGGAATTTCCAGAACTCCCTAAACACTGTCACTATCATTCATTTACATAATTTAATAAACTACCCCCTATTAAAGAAATTACAGAATTAAAACAATGTTTACTGGAGACTAAGTATAAACTGAACTCATTGGTGTGATCTGTCCCTTCTTCTCTCTGTATGATCCAACTCATGTATAAAAATATCGGATCTAAATCTAAATTTGATGACGACTCAAGATTTGATGTTTATGGCACAAAACAAGAGGGAACTTCCAGAGTTCCTTGCAACAGGAGACACTGCTAACAGTAAAAAGTAGGTGGAAATCAAACTTCCTCTTCTGAGAAATCACAAAATAAACACCATGAAACATGTTTTAGAAATCAGAGGGGTTTGTTTGGAAAACAGAGCCAAAGCATTTGTGCATGATTAAAAAAAACAGCTTGTAAAAACAGCAAGACTGAGACAGAAAATCTTCGCTTTGTTGTGACAACTCTCCGCACTGAAGTGACATCCCATGTGCTACACGTTACACTGTGAGTTAATTTCAGCAGACAGCTGGAGGTGGATGAAGTGACCCGAAATCCATTTGCTGTTCAAACCAAGTAACTCCTATTCCAGAGAAAATGTGAAAGCAAAGAAGCTGTAACAGCTGGAAACACGTTATCATGGCCCCGCATCCAGTGATGAACACCTGCCATCCATGCAAGCACAAGAGGCTGTCAGATGTCACAGGAGGATGGTCTCTGGAGAAGCTATTGCTGAAGCTTCTAGCTACTGGCTGGTCGTTCTGAGCAGGAAGGAAGGTCGAGGCGAAGCTCAGGAGAGTGTCCAGAGTGTGGGAACTGAGCTGAGTGGGGTCCAAGGCAGAGGAACAAGGTTGATGGGATGAAGGACTGAATACAGGGGACGGAGCAAGGCACAGGGGACCGCAGGAAGAGGAGAACAGGTTTAGCTAAGAAGTAACAGGCAACGAGAAATATATATCTTAGAATGGCTTTAACGCAGACTGACGTCAAAACGTGCTACGATCGGGTGGTGGAGGCAGAGCTGGGTGTTAGTAGAGGTCCTGATTACAGGAGAGGATAAAGCTGGTGGGCTCCGCTCTGACTCCAGAACACCTGTCTCCACTCAAACACTCAGAAATGCAGGGAGAGAGGGGGTACACGCTGTAGGCTAGGCAGAGGTGGAGGATGTGAAACCAAGTGAAAATTTATTAGATGTCTAGATTACATATAGGCGTTGTTTTAACAGCAGTCACATTAGCATGTGTGACTTTTGAAATAAATTCATTTAATAACCCTGATTCTGGGCCAGAGATATTAAATTCTTCAAATGCGCAAATGATGTTATCAGTTCTAAAGTGTGAACCTTTCTGCAGAGTCACTGGGCTGCGGTGACGCAGGCAGAGGCAGACTGTGAAAGTTGAAATCTTCTGTGCACCTGGAAATACATTTTTTTTTTTTTTTCCTCCTGGTAGTTGAGCACTGAGAGGCAGGCAGACAGCAGTAAACATCAAAAGACTCCCACACAACCTCTTCACTTGCACATTTAAAAATTACAGATTTGTTAGGCGGCAGTTTGGCTCGGGACATTCATTAAACTGTGTGGGTGTTTTCTGCATTTATGAGGACAACATAACCTGCCTTCTCATGCAGGTTTGACCTTTTTTTGTTTTAATTTTCCGAGACAAAAATAAGTCCTCCGTGTCGACATGCATATCAATGAGGATGTGCAGGGGCACCGAATGTGACTGAACTCAACTGTTATAATCATCTCAGCACACTCAGTGACTTGGCCAAGTACTGAATAAATGCAGCACAGTAAAGTGTCGGATCCTGGCTTTGAACAGGAAGAAGAAGGAGCCGGTGTTTGAAATGTAATGGAGTAAAAATTAAAAAGTTCTTGAAATAGAATTATTCAAGGTTGCTAGAAGTGTGCCAGAAGACTTGCAGCTGCAGATTAGCTACAAGATAGACACCAGAAAGTTGATGAACCCTGATAAACCCTGATTTCTGGGGGATCTGGAGGACGGAATTACAGAATCTTCTCTAGAAAAAGGAAAATAACTTCTCATGCAAAACATGACATCACATCTGCTTTAGGCTGCTCTTCAGTGCCTCGTCTTATATGGTTCAGAGTCTTATTTTGTCTAAGAAGAGCATCCAAATGCACATGCTAATTCTGTTTAATGCACTGCTGCCAAATACTAACAATGAAAAAAATGACACTGCCTTAACAGACAGCAGAGGGAGCCTCAGTGTGACTGTTACTCTGCAGAAGCTAAAGACCATATTTTCAGCCTAGCCCTAATGTGTGTCCACCCACACACTGCAAGAGAGAGGGAGCAACCATTAAAACAAACGACATATGATAGATTACCCTTTTGTTACGTCTTATTATTCACGTCTTAAAACTGGAGCAGCAACGAGCTGCTTGCTCTCCTCGTTCCCCTCTCACTCTTCTCAGTCTCAGTTTGTTATTGACCCAGTTTGCAGGAGGCCGTGTGAAGTCTTGCTGCCTGTCATCTTCAGAGGAGGAAAGGAAGGGGAGGGGAGGAGGGCGGCGGCGGTGGTGGTATGGTTGGGGGGCAAATGACGTGGTGGAAGGAAAAGTTCAGTTTCATAAGGAGAGCAGGGTGGAGAGTTCAGTGACAGCGGCATGCTCCTTCCACAGAACCTTTTGATTTGAGCCGTAATGAGTTCAGAGCCAAAGGCTGCGGCGCTGCTCCAGAAATGTTTGCCCCCTCCCCCTCACTCCCTGGCCTCTGTTGTTCCTCATAAACTGCCATTTACAGAGCTGAAATGCCAGCATCTGCTCGCTTCTTCGCCATCCTCCACACTTATCTTGTCATTTCGTATCTATAAACAAGGAGGGTGAATAGGTTGCATTGGAAACCACATGAATATTTGGAACAAGACCAAGACAGAGACTGAAATCTATCTATAGAGTGCGAGAGACCAAGGAAGACCGGAGAGAAAGTGCAAGACCAGCTTTGATAGAAGGAAGGAAAAAAGTATGTGTATCATAGCAACTGGTGTCACCACCCTGCTTCAGGCTACACGTAATGTCGCTGCTGATAATGTTCCTCAAAGTACAGGATCATAGATCTCATTATGTTGACAACTGCGCTACACAGCAATGTTTCTTACATGATGAAAACTTCAGTTTATCTCTGTATCAGATCTGAATTAAACATTTTTTGGAGCGCACAACTAGATTCCATATACATAACACAGTAAACGGAGACTGCATACTCATACATTTGTTGCTTGCTCATACATACTCATATATGATCACACTCTGGGTCATCCTGAACTGGCCAAGCTCAAACAGTGACATGTAGCCCATCACCCATTTGAAACTCCTGCACGGTTTTGCGGCAATTATTATCTGCTTATGATTCCCTCAGAGAAGCGTACCAATTTCACAGCAGCGTTTTCCAAAGAGTAAAGCAATCCAGCCAAACATTATTTATTTAATGACAATCCACGGCTTTCAGCAGATGCCAAAGTGGCCCCCCTGCTGTTAGTTTTGGCGTCGCAATTTGTTGTTGACCGTTTTCCTCTCGGTCTCAAAAGGACTTATTCACTTTTAATTCATTAATTCAGCCGACGATTTCTGAAACTCTGTCATATCTGTCCCTTGTTTTCTAATCTGATGATGCTATTCAGCAAAGGCTCAGCACTCTGAAACCATCCACTGTAATTTCCTTTGAAGACTCATCTTTTCTTGAAATTAGTTTTGTGTAAGATATTCCACGCCGCCTTTCATAGCTCTCAAATAAATACAATTAACGTCAATTCTATTTCTTTGAGAAACTGGCAATCAGTGTGATCCTCAATAAGACGGAAAGTCACGTAAAGTTCAGTCTCGACTTCTTCGAACCACAACCCGCAGTTGTGTGTGGATGAGTTTTGTGAGTGTGGGTTGTGTTTCAGTGCATCTGACTCTGAACTGTCATTTACCACGTTGCGGCTCTCACTGGAGGCGCTGATCAGCGACGGTGAATTAGCTATCATATTCTGCAGCAAACACGACTCTGTCAGCCCATCCGCTCTAAAGTTTATCTCCACTGTCAAGACGTTCGCTTGTTTAATCAGAACTGTCTCCCCATACACAATAATTGTTTCCACCCAGGAGGGGGTTTCAGAGGTTTAGGAAATTGGCTTTTTATGCTGCATTAGTTCTCTTGCCATTTATTTGTCTCCCTCTCTTTCTGTATCTTTCTCTCACTCAGTTTTGATACAGTTATCTTTCTTGATTCACTCTCCTCTCCCCTCCATCCTTTTCTCCCCTCCTCTTTTGCTGTGTCCTGCCTCTGTCTTCCCATTTGTCTCTGCCTTTTAATCAGCTGCATTTATTTCACGAACAGCTCGTCTCCCTGTTTGTGCTAATGAACATGATTCCTCAGTTAAATTTCCCTTCCCAGAAGCAATAGAAGTTTTATTAGCAGGGCAACAACCCAGCATCAGTCTTGTCCCAGAAAAGGAGGTGAATGTCTCCAGTTGAGACGCAGCAGAAAGGACAGAGAGCTGTAGCAAAGTAAGCTGTGACACCGAATTAAATCTAACAGATCACAGCCTCGTGTCTCTTCATTAGCATAAGCTGATTTTCCGTGAGCATAAACTCAATTCACCGTTATGTTTTTATTAACACCACACTATGATTCAATCAGTCTATTTCTGCATATTTCCAACCTGTACTTTACTTTGTGCTGCATGAGTCTTGATAGTGCCGTCAGCCTAATCTGGAACTTTTACTTAAGAAAAGCCCTTTTAACTTTAACTCTATAATGTATTGATTTCAGATTTTTTTTCCATGAACTTACAGCTCCTGCCTCTGTCACGTAACACTCAAGTTTCGAAACAATACTCTGGTTTTCAAGGCTTTTACTTTGTCATTTATCAGCGGGTTAAAGGAGAAGAGCTGAAAACAGTTTTTTTTTTTTTAGATTTTCTGTCAAAATCCTGGCTTAGTGTCACAGCTAAAAAACATTTAACTGAGCAGTGTCATTTCTGTGGTTTACGGAGTTTAGCACATCATCATACGCGACAGTCCTTTTGCCCGCACCTCCCTATTCTCCCCAGTTTTCATGCTGCTGACATTTTCAAATCGAGTATTAAGTGGAGGGAGTCATAACTCCGTAAAGATGTTTCAGGATCCTTCAGATGACTGACAGATGCCAGGGTGTATTTACTTAAAATGCTCAGAGGAAAACATTATCTGTTGCAGTTGCACAGGTCTACAAAAAACACTGAACCTTTTGACCATCTGGCAAACACCTGAAGTCAGCCTCTACATGTCCCCCCTTCCTCTTCCTCTTTTCTTTTGTCCTCTATGTGATGTCATTTACTTTCTGCCATTTCCAATTAATTAGCACATTTCCCGAAAAGGCCTGAAATTCATGCCGGTGCACAATGACGAGGCTAGTCAAGGACACAAAATGTAACATCTGAATTGTCAGTCAGCTCAGTTATTGCTATTTTAAATCCCTCCCTGATGCACACCGTTAAGCAGTTGGTGGGGAGCATCACTGGCTAAATGCACCAGCAAGGGAATACTGAAGCAGTGCATCAGGATTTTTCTGCCCTCTGACACTGGGAGACCAGTGGACATCTCTAACCCTGCAGCCTGAGGCAAATTAACCCTCTGGACGTCAGAGCAGAAAGGCTGTTTCTGACTGTTCTGTGTGAGGGTGTGTTTTATCCTTATCCACATTATACTCTGTTGCTACTTGTTAATTCTGCTTGCCACAACCTGTGCATGCCCTATTTTGGGGCAATTAGTGATAATTAAGATTTCCATTAGGCCAAAGGCTTAACATCTTAACCATCTAATGGGATCAATTCATTTATTCACCTGGCCTGGTCTTGATGTAAATGAAGCTTCTGTCTTTTGTGTTTTCCCTTCAGCAGGGACTTAAAGTGAACTAATTTTACCTTTGTGTGGGAATGGGGCTCATTATAATAGCTGAATGTAGCTGTATGAGAAAACTTATTTCGGGTATTGACCAGGGGTGAGACTGGGAATAAGTTCACAGTTCACATTCATTTGCCAAATGTTCTCACAGACTGTTTGTTTTTAGAACATATTTTAAATCATACTATACATTAAATGAAAGCTGGCTGACTTTTTTTTCATCTGTGAAAAGCTTCACTATATTTCCTCCCTGTGTGACGGAAGCTGCTTCTAGCACATTAACACTTTTTTACCAGGTTGCTTTAGGATCAAATATGAATCCACAGCTCTGTAAAGCAGGTTTAATTTATGACTTCACAGGATGAAGGCCTAGTAGAGTTACCAAATACCTCTGTGCTCACACACAAGGAGCCCACTCACCAGCACTCCCACACAAGGTCCAAAAATCAACCCTGCCAGCTTGTTTCCTATTATCAGTCTTTTTAAAACACATTTTCCAATAAAAAAAAAGTCCATGAGTTAGAGGCTAAAACACTTCATGTCCCTGATGTGTCAACACACCTCACACTTATGCACCTCGTCGTCTTGCTAATACTCATAATAATGTGCAGTAGACTGGTTTCCAGGGGGAGCTGCGATAGAAACACCAATGATGTATCTGACCTGTACCTGGACACATTATACTTGTTGTCTTTCCACCAGGGCTCATGGGAAACTACTGGAATGATTTGAGACATGTGGAAATCATGTCTCCGTTCACAGGATGCAACGTTCACAAGGTTAATGTCCCTGCCTTGCTTAATAACCCGTGACTGAAACTTTCCTCATGTGAATAGAGAAGAAACTTGAGAATAAGGTGCCTGTTATTGCAAATGTAATAGCCTCACTTCTTTTTTAATCTAATGTTTAAATAATGTGCACCATAGAAGGCATACATGCATGTAAACAACCTTCCAATTCTCTATTACTCATACGTCCCTGACATTTATTAGATTTGAGAAAAACAGGGTGAGAGAGACAAATGGGGCAGAGGGTAGAAAATATTAATGCTCAGTATGTCCAGGCCCCTCATTTGTGCTCCTCTCTCCCCCTCTCTCCATCCCCAGTGAGTTCCCTCTATTTTCCATCTCATTGTACAGTGACATGATTGTGCCAACACCCCCCTCAGACCTTCCAGAGCCTATAAGGGAGAGAAATTAGTCACCAAGGTACATCAAACTCTGCTTTTGCTTTTTAAGGGTAGAATACGGGTCATTCATCGGCAGGTCTCTGGCTGGCACAGTGAGGGCTGTCTTTTGCTATTGTCCTGCACGCTAAGTCAGTTTTATGTGGCAGAATCAAACAGCAGTCAGTCCACCGAGACAGAACACTTTCTCTCTCAGAGAGATACAATAGAGCCCACCTCACCAAACCTTCCTATGAGGATGATTTCTGTTTATATTGCAGAAAATGAGCAGTCACACAACGCATTTCTATTGCCCAACATCGCTTGGGTGTCTCAGTGCATTGATGATAAGGCACAATTTGGTATGCTGGAAATGAAAGCCGCCTAATGCTATGGCAGTGCTTTTATTTGTATTGACCTGGAACAATAACTTAGCCCTGTGATAGACTGGCGACCTGTCCAGGGTGGACCCCGCCTATCGCTCAAAGTCAGCTGCGACTGGCTCGAACCCCCTCACAACCCTGATGATACAGATAATGGATGGATGGAAACATGATTTAATGAATTTGTGACTACACTGAGTCTACTAATTGATTAGCAACCATTCATTCCAGTGTGAGTGAAAACTCAAAATAGAATCCATTTGAGAAAGGTTCAGTTTTATGCAGATTTCCTCGGATGTGCAGGCGTGACAGTCTGGACACCCCCATTCGCACTTGTTTTGATTCCACTGGGGAAACTGAAGCTGTTGACAGCTACTGTCGTTAGCTCCTGTTCAGTCCGACATTAACGTTGCACGAGAAAACGCAGCCTCCTCATTCTTTTGAATGTATACCAAATTTCATGGCAATCCATTCAAGAGTATAACCAGTAGCAAACTCGACATTGTCTTCTTTACCACGGTCACTATCACAGCACTCTTATCAAGGCACAGAGGATAAGCAGTATGGGACTGTGGCATCTCTCGGTCTACACGTCTATGCGTGTGCAGCACCCCTCCTTGTCGTGACTATACTTTGCCAGAATATTGGCATGAATATTAATCATTCTACTCAATATTCTTGCTTCAGTAAAAAAAATTAAATATTCTCTCATGCATCCGCCATCCACAATTGAAAAGTCTAATTGTGTGCCTAAATCAAACTCACACCCATCTCTCCATCTGTCGTTTCCCTCCATCCTTTCCTCCCTGTCTCCGTCCCCGCCATCCACATTGTGGTCTTTGATCATGGGAAGCTGCAGAAACTATGAGCCGGGGGGCACGGGAGGCATGTGTTCAGATGCCTTCAGATGTGATGTTGCTGTAAACACTAGCCTGCCATGTTTGTGAGTTTGACTGTAATGGGGTAGCTGTCTCCAAACCCTGAGCAGCACATGCATTCTCCAACACTCCTCATACTGAAACAATACTTAACTGATCACAAAATCATTAACACTGACAATCATACAACGTCTCAGACAATTCCTTCCATTTTTTTGTAAAGAAACTTGAAAAATATCATGTTGAGCTGTTGACACTTTTGTCTCTGTGGCATTAACAGCGATGAAATTATAACATCAGCTTTACAGGAATCTGATTGTCTGCTTGGGTGGAAACAAGAGAAAAACAGCTCAGAACCTGACGAGTGTCATTGCCTGAGAGACGGTTTGGACGCGGGTGAGACTGGATCGCTGACCTCTGCACAGCCTTTGGCCTATAAAAGCTTTCATCTCAGAGACATGAGAACAGGTAGAGGACGGCGGCCCAGGTGTGCGTCACGCCGATAAGCTTCCCCCAGTTCAGCCGCTCTGCCTGCCCTCCTTCCTCCCTCCCTTCTCACCTCCATCTGATCCCATCTTTATCCTTGTCCTTTGTCTGCCTCCTCTCACTCCTTTCCCTTTCTTTCTGAAGCCCAAGTATAAGCCCAAATAGGATGGAGTGATACGAGTTGAATAAACCCCCGGAATAATTTTTTTTTTCATCTTTCTGAAACATTTCTCCTCTCTCACCCTCGCTCCTTCCGGCTCGCTCGCTATCTCCCCAATTCCTCTCTTTCTCCTTCAGCAATTCGATCAGGGAAATGTAAAAAAAAAAAAAAAAAAAAAAGGTTTCTATTACAGAATATTTAATCCACCAAGCAAAACATAGTGAAATTAGAAGCCTGGTCTCACAACGGCACAGTGGTCTTGATGCAGTCTCTTTTTTTCTTTAAATTTTCCACCACTCTCTCTTTCTTCCTTGCGCTCCTGACTGGAAATACAAGGTCAATCTATATTGATTTCCATGCAAAAGCAGATTTTCCCAAGCTGCATTGTTGGCTACAGATTCAGTATACTTTAACCACTACAAATCCAAACCAATGAGGAACTAGAATCCATCTGCAGGATCAGAACCTGGCGATGGAGCATATTTCTTTTCAGCAGTGAAGATGCGCAAGATAAAGAAATGCAGACAAAATATGCAGCAATGCCAAATATTAAATCCAAACACTAGGTTACGTAACACTCAAACCCACAGTAACATCTCCGACAAAACATTGTCATCTGACAAAAAGCACATCTTCAGTGAAGAACGGTGATCAAAAAAACATGAATTTCAAATCTCAATCCACGCGCCTCATTCATAACTCATCAGTCTAAACAAAACATACAAAAAACACTTGAAAGTCTTCCAACTGTTTGAGGCAGGGAGGGACTTACTAGTGGCAACTCCAAAGGCTCAATGGAAAATTCAGCTCTGAAAACAGCATTAAGCACTGAACAGAGTTCAGCTCTTCTGGTGAAATGCTGAAAAGAAAAACACAGCGGTGTATTTTTAGCTTATACTGTTGCAAGCAAGCTGAGAAAGACTCCTTTTGTTAAGGACACCTCCGTGTAGGTGTAGAGGACACACACACACACACACGTAGTTGATAAAGCTCAGAGCAAACAGCAAAAAGAAAATTCAGACACTTTCCCACAATGCCAGACAAACGGTGACAGTTTTGATCAGTTGTTAGCACTGCAGAGTCAAAAACTAAACTGCAACGTTGCCATTTTTTTCATAAAGGTGTCCTTCTTCATTCAAACCTGCTGAAATCTGATTCTAAAGCAAGTTGGTGGACAATTCACACTCAGATTGTACATGCATATCCACTGAGCTTGCAGCTACAAGTCCATTTTATCTTTCCCTCACCGAAGTACTGATCATCAGCAGGCTACTTACTGTTAACAACTACCCTTTAGCACAACTGGCAGAAAATTAAGGTGCTTGCACTGAACAAACTGCTTCACTCAGCACAGGATTCTTAGGAACTGCTGGAGCTATATGCACCATGCAATTTGCAACCATTAGCGTGAGTTAGCTGATACATTAAGAAACACATTCTTATCTTTTATTTCACAGTAGAAGCAGTAGCCCTCCCACACGTTGGCTGCACTTAGTTGGGGTCTAAAGGCAGGACCGTCACAAACAAAGCACACACACAATAGTGGAAGTGATGCATGCAGAAGCAGGTTTTAAGCAAAATATTTTCGTTATGAGAACGACCACAATGACTGAAAAGACTAGTCATAGTCATACATACATATACTTATGTTCATTAGTGTATAGCTTTTATAACTTCTCATGATACAAGCAGTCACAGTGACAGTAAGCTTTAGCTTCTTGTGGCCGTTTTATTTCTCTGGCTGAAATTACAACAATCTACAGTGACGTGACACGTTGTGAAGGTTACTCTTTGTTTTTTTTGCGTGATCTCAGCGTCCACCACTGTCTCTGGTTTTCGATGACAGATCCTCAAGCCATTTTGGGTGAAAAAGGTATTTGACAAGACTTGAGCAGATTTAGCCCCGTGGAGACACTAAGACGAATGTTTGTGGTGAAGATCAAAGGTTGGGGGCAAACTGCTGAGCTCACTTATCAATGATAGAAGGTGTACAACTGCAGCTGTCTTGCACTGTATGTAATGTCTCGTTCTCCCATCACTGTGTCTGTGGAAATGCTCTGCATACTTATTGACCTCAGTCAGATTTTATGGCCATGAATAGGTTAAGTGCTGCCATCGAGGGGATGACATCAGTGCCCTCCTACTTAGAACAGAGGCCATTTGGCTTTATACACTGGACACACTGGCACCAAAGGGACTTAATGAGGGCTTTGACATTTGTCCCCTTCTCTAATAATTATGCTGTTAGAGAATCTTCGGCTTGGCTATAACCTTTTTCTAATTGAACTGTATGCTCCTCCATCAGTAGGGTTCATACTGTATAATATATCTGACCTTCTGCGCCATGATTTTTACAAACAAAGACTAAAGTGATTGTGGAAGTTCACGGGTGTTGTCGTGCACTTTGGCATGAAGAACTCAACACAACAACCAGACGTCTGTGACCAGATGAAAATTAATAAGTTCCAGTATCATTTTTACCTCTTATACTGGTTGTAGCCAGTCACATTTTCCCTACAGACAAGAGAATGTTATCAATCTTATCTAACTCTTTCCAACAAGATGCGGCTGAATCTCAAAAAAAAAAAATTGGAGCTCAGCTTTGTCTTCCTCGGTTTCACAGCCTTGCCAAATTTCACAACTGTGGCTTGAAACGTCCACTTTCAGACACACTGAGCAAACAAATGTAGAATGTAAATCCTTTTCTTAAAATCAAACAGCTGTGGCCATAACACAGCAGCAGCGTCGATATGTGTGTATCTCCAGACTGAGACTGAGAAGGGTTGTGCACAATTTACACGACACAGCAGCGGTAAGTTCATTAATTATTTAAATCTTCTGATGTGCATCTTATGGCCGCCTCATTAACTCACATGCTTTTCTGCCCAGCACAAGGTAAGCTGTCGCACTCAGATTCGCAGTGTCTACAGTGAAACCACTGGGAACAAAGCAACTGTGCCGCGGATGAGCCCTGCACCGTGAAAGCTGTCAGTACATTTTTACTTTTAACAAAAGACCAAATATCTTTTCCTCTGAGGAATCACAGTATTTCTTTTCTGGCCAGGATTATTACAGAGAGTTTTCGGTTTCGCAGCTTAAATGCAATAATATTTGCAGTGGTGGCATTCTGCAAGAATGAAACTTATAAGAAAAATAAGGCAACACATAGTAGGCCTAATAATGAAAACACAATTTGTGCTAATCCTATAAGTTAATGTAGTTGCCTCAGTGCAAAGATATGTCTATTTTTACACATGGACAGGAAATATATATGTGGGGTGTTGTCTTATTGTCCTTTGGGACTTCACAATGCTTAATGGAGTTAACTTTTTTCCGCTAAAATTAATTTAAAGGACAGTTTCACCCAAATGACCAATAAATAAACAAAATAAAAATGACTGAATTAATGTTCATGCTTCTCTGTACTGGCATCTGGCCATTTACACACTTAAGTAAGACACCTGTCTGAAATTTCTTCTACCAGAAAGAGTGTCATTGTTACCCTGGATAATCCACATCCACACAACACAATGCCTTCAGCTGGCTATGGCTGTTTCCTGGAAACAGTGCAGAGAATACAGAGCTTAAAGCTTTAACTAGAGACAAACCGTAGATTTTGTCTTGTGTTTTGCATCTTTCCACATTACTGATTGTGACATTTAACTGAAAATATAAAATATTTGCATTTCCATTTCACAGTAACATAAAAACTGCATTTCTGTTGAGGACACAAACAAAAGTGGACCACAGAGAGACAAAGCTGATAAGTTCCAAAAGGGCCTGAGATCAAAGAAGCCAGAGTTAAAATAAACAGAAAATACATCCAAACTGTCAAAAACGTGGTCTCAAAACCATGTGGAAGACAGTCTGCTACCATGTGTAACAACACAAACTGTCACTGTAATCTTATCAGCTGAAATGCTGCTGCATCAGTGTCCCCAAGACAAACCCCGGCCCATTTATTTCTTCCTGGCAAATACAGTTATTCCAAATCTGAAAGGAAAGACAAATTCCTATGTGTCTGGGATATCAACAATTCACTTGTTTACCACTTCAAGTGCAAAGACAATGTGATGGAGCCTGGCACAGGGAAGAACACATATATCACACAACGCTGCCACACGTAGCAAAACACACAGAGCAGAGTGCTCGTTAACCTTTGGACGGGCATCTGTACGTGTGTGTTTGTCGGCTGTCCTGCGGTGACAGATGAAGCTGAGGATGATAGAGTGTGCCTGTCTCCTTCTCGATCACTCGCAGACACACACACACAGTAGCTGGTATACACACACGTACACTCAGATACACACCTTTGAATACCCGCACAAAGAGAAGCACAAAATATAATGTAGACCTACATCAGTATGGCTGCTGGTGATTTTAAATTGAAGTTGAATGTTGTTTGCTGCCACACACACATATATACACACACAACCTCACAGCTGGACAACAGATCAATGGCAGGACACAGATTACTCTCTTCCATCTGTGTCCAAATGCATTTAACAATAACATTTACCATAAAACAGCTTGTGTGTGCGCACCATCACCTATACAGAGTTTCTGTGTGCGTGAGAGACACAATGTCGAATTTATTCATGAGGAACATTTTGCAGAACATCACAAAGAGCTCAACAGGGAAGCCAAGGACACCGTGAACGTAATTAACAAGCAGCAGAAGCGGAAAAACAACAACACACAGAAAATCAAAAATCTAACGTCAAAGTGTGTCTGTGTGTGCTGTTATGTGGGCGGCTGCATGCATTACAGCGACACAGTGTTTGTGTCTTTACCATCGTGCCTGTCCAATTGTAAATCCATTCTAACATTTCTTTTTCTTTTTTTCCTCTCCTTTTCTCTCAGACTAATATACATAAACAACACAAGACAAATCACCAGAGAGGCTGAAAGAAAATGGAAGCAGCGGTTCTTGCACTAATGTTGCCTGGCAACCAGACCAAGGTGATTTAGTAATTGAAAACATTCTCTGAATATTTGTCTTTAAAGCGGCGTGTCCGGCGTTGAAGCCGGTAAATGTCTGACAAAACGCATCAGGCACGACTATTTCAAATTCTCGGAACGGTACAAGATTGGAGACGCAGGCTTGTGAGTGGTGGACTGTAACTTCAAATCCTCAGGCCGACTATTTGGGCAAATCCAGGCGAGGAACGCGAATGAGTAATGAAGTCCTCTCTTATAACAACCTCCGTGTGGCTGCCCTTTAAGATGGCTATTAACCCTCAACACCAACAATGGAGCCACTGAATGTCCAGCAACTCTTATGTTGGGCAGGTGTGTATGTGTATAACGATGAATATAATCTAGGATCTGTCTTGCAAAGAGGACGCATCTTTATCAAATTTCTGGCAAGAAAAAAGGGATAGATAGAGCTGCTGCTGTACATCTGTATCAAATCTAAGTTCAATCTAAGTTCATTAATGATTTAAAGTATTTTTAAGTACATTTAAGGTCTAAAAGACACACAGATAGAACTTAGAGCATGGCAGTTGGAGTTGGCAGTATCATTAACGCACAGCAGAAAATTCATCTTGTATTCTGTCTTATGATCTTAAAACCGAAGTCTGTCTCGAGGTCTGCTGGCCTGGAGGGATAATTTATTTAATGTAACAAATTTCAGGAGCTGTAGCCAAACTTCTCTTTCATTTGAGCATCCAAGACATGTATGGAGTAGGAAATGTTGTTTGCAGTTCTATCAGAGCTTAGAAACCACATTTAACATAGGAAACTATTAAATATAATGTAAATGAGCCAATGGTGTGGTAACGGTGTTTCAACAAATTGCACCATCCTTCAATCACGAGGCAGTTTGTAATTCACTTTCTGTCTATTGTTATAGCTTCCAGCTGAAGTAGCATGCTATGACAATTTCTTGTTCATCCTTTGTTTTGGTTTATTTCTTCTCACAGAAATACTATAAAACTGACAAGCTAGCAAAAATTTATTCTTGCACTCCAGCTTGTTAGAAATGTGATGGCAATTTACTTTTACGAACAACAACAACAATAATAATAACAGCAATGATGATGATGATGATAATAATAATGGCTAAAACTGGTTCAAACTATCTTGCTGCAGGTGAGGGACATTAGATTGAGTGGGGCTGTGTTTACCAGCCCATCCACAGTATTAAGTAAAAATCTAGGGTTGTGTCTGCAAGGCTGCTTTCTTTCTCAGGACTTACACATAACTTGCACTAAGAAGTGCAATAACATTTAGTGAAGACTAGCAGACTGAAGTAAAGATTGGTGTGGGAATATTCAGAGAGGTGGAGGCTTTGACTGTCAAACAATGCGCAGAACTCTGAGACGCTTTGCTCATTATAGATGTGAGTACAAAAGGAGTGGAGTGAGACAGGATTAATAACTGCTGATTCACAGTTAATGCAGACATATCCAGTAATTCCACAGTAGATATTTTTAAACCCAGTGTAAATACAAGGTTCAGTGTATGACCACGGTTATGTGTTCATCTGCACACATACTGTTTAAAGTCAAAAGATCTGTCGATGTTTAAAAATTCAGTAGCACGAAATTATGTCTCAAAAGTGAGAACTTCAAAGAAAGAAAATTCACCTTTCACTGGACCATCACAACACAACCACTGACCTTGTGCGGAGGACACACTTCAACAAGCTGGCTGAGGTCATTAGTTTGCAACGGAGAGGTCGGACCTGGTAACATTTGACAAACACTTTCACAAGCTGCAGCATCACGAGGTTAAATACACAAAGCGACAAACATTTAGCATGCGGCTTGCTCTGCTTTATCTACTTCACATCACAAATCATCACTTTATTATCATCCTTTACGCACAACTAGGATAAAATGTGTTGCCCTTTGCAGTGCAGGGCAAAAGAGGTTACAAAAAGCAGTGAAGTACCAACATCAATCAGACCTGCTCTCTGTCCCTATATTTCCCATCTTCAATCACAATAAATATAAGTCTAAACATGATGCTGCTCTATGCTTGGCTGGCTTTGGACCTTATAGAATAAGCAGCAGAATTTGCTATCTAAAAATTACTCGTGAGCTACTCATTACTCCACACATAACGTCCTAGTAAAGTCATAGTAATGTGATATCTCTGAGCTGATGAGTAATGTGGAAACACACAGGCCCAAGTCTCACAGCAATTGCAAAATGTGTAATTAGTTAGAAGCAGGATGTAATTAATGAGAGAATGAGATACTGATCCATCAGACATTACATGTAGCACCTTTAAGGTTATAGGGTTAGAGGTTAGAAATCAATGTAATCAATGGAAGGTCAACAAAGGTATAGACAGAAACATGTGGGCGTCTGCAGAACATGAACAACTTTGCCGCCAGTGATGGAAGAAAGAATAAGAAGAACAAGAGAAGAGAAGGGTGATTACAGTATATCAGACAGAGGTGACAACACAAAAATCTCCTTCCATTTTCTTTTCTGAATATGATTCTATACACAGTACTGTGCCTTACCACCAGGTGCCACTGTTAACTCACAGCAGCCCTTCCCCCAGCCTTGCAAATCCCTCCCCCTTGTGCTTCTGCCTCTCCCCCTGCACTCCCTCTATGCCAGTCTTCTTCTGCACCCCCCCACCACCCCCCCTCTCTTTCCCTCCCTCCTTCTTTTCCTCTAAAACAAAGTAATTGCCTGCAGCACAGTTCAGAGTCTCCTACTCTGTCTGACGCAGATCAGGCTCCAGCCAGTCAATCATTATTCTCCACCACAACAGTGAATACCTCGTGTGGTTCAAGGAGTCACTGAAACCTGCTGTTGACACTAATACGTGTGGGTGCCTGTGTGTGTGTGCGTGTGTGCACATTTGCCGACGTGGTGTTTAGTCTTGGTTAAAGTCAAGCAGCTCTATCTTTGCTGCATACTCAGATTTAATCTGCACTTTTCGTGATTACAGCGAGGAAGTTTGGAATCATAGTTATGCATGGCTGTGTGTGCATGTGTCAGACACGCAAGAGCAGTGACAGACATTAATCTCCTCCCAGTATTCATCTGTCATTCAGACATCTATAATTCAAAAGCAGCCAGTCAGAGGTCCTGGCGGGGTCTACTTGCAAAGACAGCTGAATTTTTAGTATTATCGACTCATTATTCATCTAATTGGTTTTGTGTCTCTCTCTTGTATACACACTCACGAGCACGTGCAGCCCATACATGTACAGTATGAGCTTCTGTGAGTATGTATTTAAGAGTGCGGTGTATGACGGATGTCCACAGGATGTGTGTGAACTGGAAAAGGTCTGTAGAGAGTGCACAGCTTCTATGAGCTTGAGGATTCTGCTCTCCTGATTTTCTAATAACCGCTGGTCTGGCCAAAGTGCTATAAGAATGTTATTGCTCTGCAATTTGATACCCGCATCACTTTCTGCTGACGGAGAGAAAGTGCAGCACAGGAAGATAGAGACAGAAAAATGAAAGGGTGTGAAAGCGACAGAGTTAGAAGTCAGTTAAGCCATTTATTCAACCAGTGCCGTAGAGAGGAAGACAATCTCTTTTTCAAGGTAAGACCCGGCCAAGAAGGCAGCAAATGAAAACCAAGGTGCTAAATCCTCTGAGTATCCTTAAGGGAGCCTTTACGCTCTCAGTGAAAGACACTGACAAGCGTAAATCCAAGTGAAAGCTATGATCTCAATTTAATCTGGCTTAAATCACGATGGGAAGGGGAGATGTAAAGAAAAGGTGGAAGTGTTCCCAAGTCATCAATAATACTTCACCTGTAAGTGAGCATGAGAAGACAAAGATGGTTAGACGTGTGCAGTGAGGACTGCTGAATCTCAATATATCATCTCTAACATAAACATGTCGACAAGCTAACATGTCAGGAGCAAGGTGGTTTAAATAGAGCAGTTATTCACAACCTTTTGTGTCTGACGTACCCCTTCAGCTCTGTCAGATGAACTCGTCCACCCCTTCATACACACCAGCTGTCACGTTCCAAATGTCTTTGTTAGAACTGATTTCAAACTGGATGTTATTTAACACTAATGGTCAGGTCAGTATAGTCGGTTGCATTGGTGGAAGCTGCACATATCAACCACTTATCTATTACTCTGAGCAACTTGTTGAACTGTTTCTCTCCAAATATTTAAACCATTTATCCGATAAGTTTAACAGCAGCTGTTTAAACTATTTATCTGTTTAAACTGCTATAAATCAACTCTTTAAACTCTTTATTGATTACTTTTAGCTGACTATTTCAATCATTTGGAATACTTTTACCTAACCGTTTAGACTCTGCTAGCTTGCCAACAAGATTTCATGCACTCTCAATCACAACACGTAGTGTTCAGTTGTTTATTTCTATGTTTTCAATTTAGCTGAGCTATTGTACAATTCTTCAATGTACCCCCTGGAAACTTTGAAATACCCCCTGGGGTACAAGTACTCCTAGTTGGAAATCATTGTAATAATAAAAAAAAGGCAATCAAATGTAGAGAACAAAACAGTGAGGTAGAGAGTGATGTGTGGGGAAGACAGCAGGAGACAGAGGGTTGTTTTCAGATTTACAGACCTTGCTGTTGAACGGTGCTGTCAGAGACAGAGTAGCAGAGAGAGGCCTAATTAACACAGAGAGCACCAGCATCCTCAAACAGAGTGAGTGAGTCTGATCCAGCGGCATTATCACGCTGCCATAACACTGCCAATCCAACCTGAAACCGGCTCTGCTGAGCTGTTATGCCTTTTTCCCAAATCATCTGAGGCCAGGACTTACTGCTCACTACTTCTCAATGCACGAGAACGTTTTCAGCATAAAAGAGCATCATCATCTGGATTATTTCTGCTAAAAGCATAACATGAACAGGGGCTGCATGTATGATATAATTATTATAATAGTTAAAAACAAATGACCAAGATTAGTGTGTCACTAATTCAGATCTGAATCCTGAGAATAGGATGTGTCATGTATGACTGTTGTGATTGTTCCGATGTGTTAAATGGGGCATACCTATTTAAAGGAGAGCTTCTATTTTTTAAAAAAAAAGAACATAAATTAGCATAATTTAGACCAAAAGCGAAAATCAGGGCAAGATACTGGAGGCATAACAGTAGCTGTAAGATAAATTTAGGCTTTTCACACAAACTGCACATGCAAACTCACACGCACGCTTTCATTTCCACCTGGCAAGTATTTTCACGCATTTAAAAGGTCAAACCCCTCCTGCCCCCATCCCCCTAAAAAAGAAAAAAAAAAAAGAAACTCCAACACTTTTATAGAAGTAAAATGTGTATGTGTCAGTGCCATTCCATTAATGCAACACAAAAAAGGGCTCAAATACAGAGGTGACCACAGGGAGGGAGAGAGAGCTCCAAAAAAAAAAAAGACTGTGACTAAAAAATGTCACAGCGAATGGAAGCTGTTAAATATGCCATTTGATAGGCCCTTTTTTTCCTGAAGCAACTGTGAGCAACATGCTGAGTGCATATTTCTCTTTTGGCTCTCAGGGACATGTGTGCTTCCACAGGCTCGAGCCACAGAAAGTACCTTAATACTTATTTGCCTCTACCTCCTCTGTCCTGACTGTTATCAGGGCTATTTCACTCTCCTGTTGGATCGGTATACTGCAACCTCACGGCTCCACCAAAAATTCTAAATACTGAATGACATTTTGCAAATTGCCAGTTCCTTATTTATATGAAATTGAATGAGTCTCAACTTTTCCATGCTCCATTTTTTTAATTCTGGAATGGTACTTCCTGTCCTTGCTTTACCCTATCAAAAAAAACATTTTTACCAGACTACAAGTCTGGGACTAAGATCATGTTATGGCATTTGGTTGTTTAATTGGCCCTCAAAAGGAATAGGCTACAAAGTGGAAATTTTCCACATTTGCACATTAGCCAGGAGTTTTATTCATGGCAGAGGAGAGCAGCAGTCCAGCCAGGAGCTGGCCGACAGGCAAACACCAAGACTCAAACATTGTTGTGTCCCGCTTACTGCTACCCCATTTCTGGCCATTGCAGTCACCTTGGACAACATGCTGGCCAAAAATATGAGCCCATTCCCCCCCTGTTTTCCTGTGATTGTGCCCTACAGTGAATGCTCATTAGCATTTTTTCCTCCACAATAACTGGCCTGCAGTGTACCCATCTGTTGACTGAATTTGTGAAGCCAGGTGTGCTTGTACGCATTTGTTTGCTCCTTTTATTTGGAATCAAACAGTGTTATTAATGCTAATTTGCACTGTGATGTTGGCCACAGTCAGGGCTTGTAATCTCACACCCACGCACACACACACCTACACACACACACAAACACATGTACACACAGGCTGGATACCCTCAACTACATCCTGTACTTCCATGTCAGCAATCACAATTTCGTAAGGAGTAGATGTCAATTTTTTTTTAAATGGTGGAGCTCTCATTTCGGGTGGCAACTGCTCCTATAAACTTCACTACACCGCACTGGCCCCTGGCTGAGCTGGGTTAGCCCTCAGGTGCAGCTGGTTTTACAGGCCCCTTGTCAATAAACTTTAACAGTTTATATCCTGGCTGTAGACTGAGAGGAAGAGGACATTTTTGGATTTTAGGTATTCAAAAAAAAAAAAAAAAACAGCTCAGAGTACAGAAACATGAGATTACATTATGTTTAAAGATGTGCTGAGTGTACTGACATTCACTATGACATCACATGACCATCAAGTCATATCCTCTTTAATTAAATTCATCAATCCCTCCACAATAAAGCCTGAGATTACACTCATATCTCACTTATTGTATCACATCATTGACTCAGTGGAGATGAATGGGACAAATTCTATAATACCTAGTCAATTACTGCTTTTCAATAATGTAATTCCATGGGGACCCTCCCTTTCCACCCACCACTCCTTCCTCCCACAGCAAATGGCGACTGTGTACAGGAACAATGACTGGAAATCAATGCTCTGTTTGTTCTGGGTGGCAGTTTCCACCTGCTTGTGCTGTGTTTTTTATTTCCCTATTATAACAGAAGCAGCATGTTGTGTCATTTGAACTTCCACTGCATGAGAGAAGCAAATTGATTATGTGTATGAAGATGTACAGAATGTACTAGCAAGAAAAGGTTAAGAGCTTTTTATTTATTTCTGCAGGTCGGTCGCGCTGAGCTGCCTGGGCATGACAGAAGCAGGAAGACGTAATATTAAACCTTAAGACTGATTTTAAATTATCATACTAGACATTATTGGATTGTTAATACTGATGCCAGTGGAGTCAGAGTTAGCTACTTTATATGGATAAGACAGAAGAATGTTGTTGCTCAGTGGTTTCCAGCCTAAAGGGTCACCAGATATATCTAACAGGTTGATTAATGGGAAAGGAAAGAAGAAAAAACAAGTTCTGTTACACAAATTTGTATTGTTTTTTGTTCTCTAATCATTTCTTTTTTTGAAGTGTTGGATAATTTGACCTCTTTTAAAGGTATGGTACAGCAAAAAAATAAAAAATGAATTTGTTCATTGTAATTGCTGTTTCCATGTTTTCTTTAACACATTTCCTTACTTCCTTAAGTTGTATCCTCTTAACTGTTTTCCTTTTGTATTTTCTGTGGCAAAAAGTTCAGTTTCACCTCACCCCTTTATCTTTATTAGCATTACTTTCCACAGATTCTGGACCACAGATCATTCCCAGACATCTAGCCTGCATTATTATCAAAGAAATTTTCTGCAAATGATGCAACAAAAACGCAGGATAGATGTTGGTCTCATCTAAAGGTATTTTCTCTTTTATCCTCAGTGGCTCTACTCTAACGTGAGTTAATAGCATTTTTTTCATATCAAAGGAGCACAGTCTGGTTTCATAAGATATCTTCAGTATGATATCTATTTAAAGACCAAATCAATCACGTGCATCAGAGGATGTTAACAACAAAAATAAAAACACAAGTATTTTATTTTTCTGTGGGTTTAAGAATATTGAATCGTGTCTTGAATATCAAATTTACTGGAAGTATCTTATGGTGGCATGACTTTACAAACTTAAAAATACCTCCTGTACATACTGTAGCAAACTGACAGGTATTCACAACCACTCCACCAGCCACACACACACACACACAACCAGAGGCACTATCACTCCAAGCCACAGTCCCCACTACATCACTCCATGGAGTTCACAACCCCACACACGGCAGCCACTTCACCAATAAAACACATGCACACATGCAAATACAAGTGCATACTCTCACCAGAGAGCGCACTCACATACATATCTAAACACACACACTCACATACGGTCGTCATCTCACTGCTCATCTCTATTCCCCTGGCTGTCCAGTCTTGTCCAGGTTGGTCGTCTGGAGAGTGGAGGCAGGCTGAACCTGTCCGCTCTGCTTACTATCATCGTCTGGCAGCAAACCTACAGGGTCAAACACAACTTCACTTCCTCTCAAATGCCTCAGCAGGGCTTGACTGATCCCGCCTGGCACCATAGAGGCCAGTGGAATGGAGAAGGGAAACCGCAATCCTCTGCAGATCTGGCACCAGATTGGGGTCAGATTGCTATCAGGAATGGATTCAGTCAGAATGATGGATTGATGGATTTGTTTGGATTTGGAGAGTGTAAGAATTATGAGCACCTGATTGCTCTCTACGGCCTGGTGCATGGTAAACTCAAGGCATGCATGTGCTGACACAAACAGACACAACACAACGACTGGATGAATGCTTTGTTATGTCACAGATATCCAAGGTTGTTATATCAATGTATGGTATAAAAATGTTACATCATATGAAATGCTTTTTTTTTCTTAACTGTGAACAAAGTCATTTTTGTCTGTGGCCAGTGACCATGAGCGCTGAATTAAAAATGTCTTTTATATTCTAATGATCTGGCAAATAAAAAGAAGTTGTAGGAGATGGTACATTTGCTGTTAGGTTACAAGATAGAGAATGTTATTCAGCCATTTTGGCATCAGAAACTTAAGTAACAAGAATCATTTCCAATATTTTTGGATGCTGGCATTAAATTTTGCTAACCTCCTCCCTCATTCCTCTGATTAGCCCTGGCAGCAGCCACTGCAATCCATCGCTGCATGTCTGAGTGAGATACTTAATGAGTGGGATCAGTCAACAGGGACTGGCAGCCAGTCACAAGTTTGGTACAATATGAGTTGTTGGTATGTGTTAAAACTAAAAACGAGAGAAGCATTTCCTGAAGAAAACAGTGTGACTGTTATGCACATTGCTGCTGACTGGCTTTATTACTGGTCGCCTTTATCATCATATGAACTGACTGCTGACAGTTGCAATGGGAGGTAAAGCAAACAATGCAACTGGACTGGACTTTAATACATTATTAATATTACTCACCAACATCTTACTGCAATGAGCATGCTCACCGTTGATCAGTGTGCACTGATGTGCACTTTCAAACAGTGATGAGTTACAAATACTATATAATTTAATGGGCCTTCACAGATTGGAATGAGTCATCATAACGCACTTACGTCCTCTAGATCAGTGTGCAGCACTGAGCACTTTGAAATTTGAGTTAGTATTATTTACAGGTGCTGATTAATACAGCTGAAGTGAATCAGCCTCCACAGACTAACTGTACATGTCAACTCAGTGAAGCCTCGTACAGTAAATGAGTGAACAGTAATAACCACTGTTATCAGTGGAGTTTGCATTATATACGATGTTTAACTCCTACAAATGAATGAATAAAACAGTTTAACATCAATGAGAAAACTCATAGCCCCCGTCTGAAGAGGATTACAAACGACTCGACACATCAGACATCTGAGGAGAGTTATAAATGTAGGCGGAGATGCTCTTCAGGAAGATCTCATTAAATATGCAAAGTGTGCAAACTATATGGTACATGAAAGGTTTTTTGTGGTAGAGGTGAGCAAAAAAGATCATGAGGCGCCATATGCATTGCTGTTTTAGTATTTCACATTTCCAGGATAAGATCTAAGCAAACTGAAAAACACACAGAATCCCACAATGCTGCATATTTACTCCACTGAACAACAACACCTGAAGGCAGGATAATACAGGAGAATGCCAGTTACTGTATGTGAGAACATTATGGTGCCACATGCTGACGTGCAACATTTACATTGCTCTGTCAGTTTCAGTGCAACCGCATAATTTAATTTATGGCATTTGATCACATTTGCCCACAAGGGACAGTTGTGACTTCACTTTCCAACCTCACTTTTACATTTTGGTCTGCTGGTCCTCCGTGCCCCTCTGTTGGGTCGACACATCTGCAGTTTGCACTCCGAATTCAGCCAGCTGCTGTCAGTTCAGTGTGCAAGTTGGAGTGAAGGAGAGTAAAGATGGCAGGAGGGAGGGGTGGGGGGCAGAGAAAGATGGACTCATTACATGGGAGGAACTTGTGACCCCCCTCACTGACACACAGCTAAACTGGGCAGCTTCCAGTCTACATCAGCACTTCTAAACATCAAGGGACATTTTGAGGTGATGTTGGACTCTCCTTTGGTGGACAGGTTGACTGCAAGTCCAGATGGCCAGTGCACCTCTGACACTGGCCAGACTCTCAGAGAGTTGCTTAAGGGCCTTTAAGGATGGGGAGGGACTTGCTGAGAGGTTCCTGACATTAAACAGTCTCTTTACTCACTGACCACCAAACTCAAAATGCTTTCAAATACGCGACAAACATAGAGGACAGAGAGACGCCAAACTACACTTCTTCCCTGCACCGTTACTGATTTTTTTTTTTGAAAAATGTTTTTTTTTTCTTTAAAAAGACCCAGCTAGGAACTTTATAGCTCTGCGCTTGTGTTTCCAGAGTGAGTGATGAGTGCCTCATCATTCCTCACACTTTCCAAGGCTGAAAGGAGCCCACAATGACAACCCAAACAATGTGAATCAGGGGATGGAGCAACAGAACATCATTAGTACGCGGTTGCCATGGAGCCCGTGTTGTTAAAAGTAGTACATCTACAGATGTTACATCTGCAGGAGTTGGGGAAATAATGAAGTATTACTTTTTTGGCCCCTTGTGTGGCACTCTGCTCTGGGCATACTGAAGCAAACACTCCAAGAATGGAAGGTAAAACTTAGCTCAGGATGAAGTAAGAGCACAGACATTTTCATTTCAGGATCCATAACTTATTACATTCTTGCTGCGTTGTAGCGACAGCCTGGATCCAACCCTGTGACGCCCTCATTTTGGGTATCTTCCTATCTGCTCATTAACCACATTATTATTTGACTTTGTCTCTGGGGCTGCCTCCCTGAATTCATTGTCATCTGCACTGGGGGCCAGATGTTTTGTGAGCCATCACACTGTCAGAGCTACTTTGCTTACGGCTGCATGTGAACACAGGGCAAACAGAGTCCAGATCACAAATTAGCAAGTCCAGTCACATTGTTTGATGCCTGTGTGCTCAAACTGCCACACGCCACCGAAAACCACTGCCAGATCTTTGAATCGTACACAGTACAACCACTGATACAGCACTCTCCTTCAACGACTGCATCCAGCAAATGACTATTTTATAAGCCTAGCACACAGAAATGGCAAAACATATGCCAATAATGAAATGAAAACAAGTGAAGACGACATGAAAACTAAGGATAAAACATCATAAAAACAACATAATTGAGGCTTTGAACATTATTCTAATACTATTATCATGTCAAAGAATGAATGTCAATTGCTGATTCTTATTGACTCAAAATATGACATTTGCAGATAAACGAAACTTCTTTGTGGATGTGACAAATCCACTGACAAGTTGTTACTCCACTACTGACTCGTTCACACTCGTGTCCTGTAACTCTAGCTCCTAAAAATAACATTTATTTGCAGCAGCAAATGTGCCTTGTCACAAATGTAAGACAGAAACTTTTTTTTGAAAATATTTGCAATGTTCATACTGAAAGTAATGTGAAGTAATTAAAATGTCAATTCAAATCTCATGTTTGAGTCAGTGCTGTTTATGCTGACTTCTTATTGAATTTAGAGTGAATCACAGCATATAAAGCAAAGTGAGCAATGAAAAACAGTGTCATTCCAGCTTTGCTAAAGAAATTGTTAATTAACCCTTGCACTCACGCATTCATATGCACTCTTACTTTAGGACATCGTACAGTCGCCCCTCTGCTCTGTGGAATGACTTCAGATAGGCACTGGGTGCAAATCACTCTCTTTCTTTTTTTATATAGGGCTTTTATATTTCATCCAGTTTTTAAAAAATACCAATATTTATCTAACAGAGTCAGTGGAAATAATAAAAGCCAAGAACACAGACTCATATTGACATGGCCTACATTCTGAACTGTCTAATGCCAACAAATTCACTTTGACAGTGCTATTTAAGGTATCACAGCAATGACTCATTGTGATTGCACTTGCTGTTATTGTCCTCAGTGATAATAATAATAATGCCAACGTGAGAGGAGAAAAAAAAGATGAGCGTAGTTACACACTCTGCATTAACTTTTATTGCTCTCATGCATTTCTCCCCAGTGTATTAACTCTTAATGAAACATGCAAGCTAGTAAGGTTACAGGAGATATTTCAATTGCATCAGTGTTTTTTTTTTTTTTTTTTCCTTAGCCATGCTAGCGGCATGGCTCTAGAGATAGCAATGTTTGTCTGATGGTCCACTTTGGCCCAGACTGAAACATCTCATCTATATGAGGGACTGCTCTATTATTTTGTACAGACATTCATTGTTGCCAGACAGGATGAATCCTACTGATTTTCCTCACTTCTCCTGTACAGTCACTGTGAACAGCATCTCACTGCAGAAATGAAATCATTTGAAATCAAAGCTTTCACCTGCTAATCAGTTTATTCCATAGCAGAACGAGTTAGCAATATTTCTGCCTGAAAACATATTTGGTAGCACTGAATATTTATGACTCTGAGCCCCAAAGTATTTAAAACGCCATAAAGTTCAGCAAGACAACTCCTCGGTTTGGCCTGGCAGAGATATCTGCAAATACACAACTCAGGCACTTTTTTAGAGCACGCAGTGCGGCGTTGCATGAATGCAGTTGGCTGGCTGTGAATCACTGTGCCTTGTTGCCTTATGAAAACAGCACTAGATAAACTCTGACATATTTACACACATCACAGTGCAACTCTTTTACAGAACACATGAGGGTTTTGTCAGCTTTCGAGGCACAGACAGCACAATAATGTCAGGATTTTGTGTGTGTTGTGAAGTTATGGATGAGAGAGTAAGCAAAGGAATGTGTGTGTCTTTCATTTGTGTGTGTATGTGTGCATGCATATAGCCCTGTGTGGGTGCATTTATCTACCTTTATCTTCAAGCTTGTGCAAAAGCATGAATACACCTTCATCTGATCTGTATGTGTGCGATCGAGGGCTCTAGCGGGAATGTGTGTTTATGCATGGATGCATAGTGTGCATGTGTAGATGTGTGTGTGTGTGTGTGTGTGAGGCCTGTTGCTGGCCATCCAAGCAGACAGGTGTCAGGTCGTATCAGCGCATCGCTCCAGTGACCAGGTGGAAACCTGGAGGAGAAAAGGTGAATCACCGGGCTAGACTGGGGCAAACAAAACTGCTCGGCTTAGTCTACCATTACCTAAAAACACACACACACACTGATGGGGACACACTCGCAAACACACACCCACACACACACACACACACACAAACTGTTATCGCATAGAAGAAGAAAAAAATCGGAGGGAAGCAAAGGAGTCGTTACACATATACTTATAAAGAGAGTAAGAGGAACGAGCACAGACTGAGGGAGGCTACTTGACTAGGTCTGGCAACACATACTCACACACACACACACACACACACACACACACACACACACACACACACACACGCTCAGACTGAGTCACAAAAAGTCACATATGAAGTGAGAAACACCTACTCACACATATGATTGCGTGACTGATTCCAGCATGAGGCATGGAGCTGTAGAGCAATACACACACTCACACACACACACATATACACGCAACATAGAGAAACATGTAGTAAACGGACACATCAAATAATTAGCAGCGTGACTGAACTGAACATACAGGATAAGAACACACACACACACACTATCTCCACAGGGGCTGTGTGTGTCGCCTGTATTTTGTCAGTGCTTGATGAGGAGAATGATCACCCTTCCCTTTCCTCCGTCCCTCATTTTCTCACTCCTAATTAATTTACACACACACACATGCATACACACAAACACACGCACGCTGTTGTGAAGATAATTGCCGCAGCAGTGATGCTGGCTAATGACAGGAGAGTGGAGCAGAAATAACAGCGGATTGGGCACCAGCGCTGATGTTCCCTTCAACGTATCTCCGCTCTGTCAAGCACACCCCTTCTTTCTCACACACACATATTTACACATACACACTCTTACACCAATATCTTTTCACCTTCCCTTTTCCCTCCACAACCCACACACACCACGCACACACATTCCCGCCTCTTTCCTTATTCACCCGCAACCTTCTTGTCACCTCCGTCACTCCTCTCCTCCTCCTCCTCCTCAGCTGACGCCACTTTTTGCTCCTCTCCAAATTTCCTCCCCCTCTCTCTCCTGTCGCCTACTCTCCTTCGATGTCGCTTGCCTCTGACCCCACATTCTCTTCACTCCTTGTTCGTCTCCTTCCTCCTTCTTGTTTTTCGTACCACCCTCCTCTCTTCCTCTCCATGCTCTCTGCCCCTCCTTCGCCTTTGGGTGCTGAAGCAACAGAGGAGTGTCGGGGAGCCTCTGATCACGGCGGCGTTAACCACAATTGAGGGTGACATGTGGCGGGATGAGACCCGTGTACCGGAAAACCTTGGCTGGCCTGCCTGCATTCTGCCTGGCGCTTACCTCGCCTTCCCTTTCCCTCCCAGCGTTTGTGAATATATGTGTGTGTGTGTGTGTGTGAGAATGCATGTGCATAGCTAGCCATCCTAATGGGTAGGAAATGTTACCAGCCCACTGGGCTGTGAAGGGCTGAACTCACCTTGAGCATTAAGAGTGAGAGAAAAAGACTGAGAGAGACAGACAGGCAGACAAACGGATAACAAGGTATGTATATATATATATATATATATACACAATATCTGGAGATTTAGATAGATAGATAGATAGATAGATAGATAGATAGATAGATAGATAGATAGATAGATAGATAGATAGATAGATAGATAGATAGGTAGGCAGGTAGGTCCTACACATGCAAAAAAAAAAAAAAACACTTCCAAAACACCACCCTGTTCATTTACCAAAAACATCAGCATGTCACACCACGATGCTCTTGGGGCTGAATAAGAGCAAATCCCTGCAGCCTGATATCAAAATGTTGTGGAAGGCTTTTCAAGAAGAATGGAGGTTGTTATAGCTGCATATTAACTACAGTGGTTTACAAATGAAATTGGAGTAAATCTTACAGTGTCCACATTCTTTTTCTTTGGTGTCTGAAAGCATTTCTACTCCCTTACTAGCTGTTCTGATCCCTGCTGCATAGATGCAGCAGGCAGGCAATAATATTTGATGGAGGCAGGGAATGCAAAGGACAATGGTACCCTTGGCAGTGGTTTTCCACACACACGAATATGCACGGATGCACACACAAACACTCTCACCAGGCCCCAAATCGACTTAACGCCTTTTGCTAATTACCTTTACATTTTTACACTTCTGCTTACTCAAGCTCTGTTTTATACAACAGCAGGCAATTGATTTCTCTCTCTGTGCGCGTGTGTCTGTGTGTGAGAGCTAATAGACGGCCTGTCGGCTCGTCGCTTAGTTGCCTGACTGCTATTGAAATCCACTGCATTTGAAGCACACATGCCAAGCAGCACTCAGTTCCGACACAGTAGACAGGAAATCTGTTCACATTAGCGCTGTTGTTCTCTCTTGTCGAACTCATAGTTTTAGCGAGTCAAGTTTTGACTGCAGGAAAAATAGGACTGAACGTGGCGCGAGGAGAGCTGTCGACACTGTTGTGGCGAGCATCAGGTCTATTATCGCTTGAAACGTGACTTCAAGTCGCATCCAGTAAGCAAACTATGCACAGCCTGTCCTGAGCTATCTTTGTTTTATAGGCAACTAGACATTTTCCTTCAAAATAAGATAAACATCGTGGTACAGCAAAGGTCAGGTGAGCTACCAACAAACATCTGCTGAGGGAAAAGTGCACTGTTAACATCAGTTGGCAGGGTCATCTGCTCATAGACCGAACTGGTAATCAACCTTAGTCTGCAAGCTAAAGGATAAACCACAATAAAGCCATACACAATAACTTCACACTTAGAATTGCAGTCCTACAACACTGTGAATCTACGCACTCTTCTTCATTACTCTGGTGCCTACATTACCCACAATGCAATCCGACCAGTGACATTTCAATCAGAGATTCTGATGTATTGTGCTAGTAATTTTTTTTTCCATTTTCAAACCTGCAGCTTTTAGCCCGAAACAACAAACCTGTAAACAGAGTCTGATCTGTAAAATCAGCAGAGTTCCCCTTTAAGACCATGACTGGGTAAACAACAAGACATTCATTTCAATGCGGTAGCTACCTTGGCTCAGCAGACCTTGTGCACTGGCCTTGCACAACCTCACAACCTCATTGTTTAAGTGCAATGAGATTAAGTCTGATTGCTCACTAAAAGACCATTTCTAGCTTCTTAACAAAGAACCTTTTTCTTCTACATTTGTGAATTAAGTTGGGCTTTAAAGATGGATTAAAATACACAACACGTGTGTTATGTGACTGTTTCTCCAAACTAATTTATTTCTCAGCTACTGCTTCAACTGAAGAAGTAAAAAAGAACAGGCTGCTGAAATAGAGCCGAGTACTAAGTGGCCTTATTTATTACAGTTCAAACATTCTTTGACGCTGTAAATATACCTGGAGACAGCAGCACACAGCACACTTAGCTGTGAGCATCCATTTATAGAAATAACACACTTTAGTATGCCAAACGAATGCTGGGAACATATTGATGTTAAGTCACTTATTTCATTGTATTCTTTTTGCTTGAACATTCAATTTGCTGCCATTTTTTTTTTTTTTGGAGAATGGTATTAATCTGTCACCAAAGGGAGCAGACACTTAGAAGCCTTAATGACAATGTTTTGTGCAACACAGTCTCTATTTTCTTTTGTTCTGTCATTTAGTGAGAGCTTTCACTGCCAAATGCTGGACCAGATTCAATCGCAGTTTAATTGCATGTTCTCCCCCAATTCAACCTCGACTGCTAGACACAAAAATAACAGTTTCATTATTGATCATAAAGGTGCATATGCTGCTCAAATGCTGCAAATATTTTCTACGTGCATATAGTAAAGTCTACGGCTCTGGAAACAAACTCTGTTTGTTTAATCCTGCCCCGAATTTAAAGCTGACCTCAAATCAATAGCATCTTTGATTAAAAGTTTTTTTTGTCAAATGAGCACATAATTGCTGTCAGGTTTAGTCAAGCATTTGACTGAGACAGAGACGACAGAGGCCGTTAGCTTGGCCGGCAGTGGCTGATTTGAATGTGAGACACTTAAATACAAATAATTTAATCTAATCATGCGTACTTAGCTTAGTCGCTGCTTATTATACCTTTCAAGAGTATTTAAGACAAATTAGTCTGCTGCGAGAAAAGATGTTAAACTGACAGAAAACAAAACTAAAAAAAACACCTTATCATATGTTCCCCCTGGGAAAAGCATCCTATTTGCTCCCTAGTGACAGGAGTCACAGAAACGAGAGCGGCCTGATTTTGTAACTCCACTCTTTGTAGCACATGACAAGGACACTAAATTGTCTGGTTGAGAGAAAACAGGGGCCTTTTTTGGCCTCGTCCTGATAACAACGCATCATTATTTACCTGTCATAGTGTACAACACTGCATTTGAGATAAACTCAGTCTTTTTTTTTTTTTTCTCGCTCCAACCCAGCAGTAAATTTACCTTTAGACAGTCTGGCTCTCCGAGTGCTGTTGTGCGTTCAGAGACCTATATTCTTTTTTTTTTCTCTTATTTCAGAGGCAATGTCAGGTTGCGATGCTCCTGACACTCTGTGGAGTTAACACGCAGTGGAGCTTCAAAGACGTGTCTTTCACGAGTCGGAAGATGTAAGACGCAATGGTGTCTCTCCCGTTTGGTGTCAAGGAGGTGATGTATTATGCAGCAGAGGCGCAGTGGGTCATGTTGTGTAAAGAACCAGTATGTGGCCCTGACAGGGTATGTGGCACAACCTTGAGGAGGTTTGAAGATAGCACCGGCTGCTTAAATCCTTTGTCCCTGAATCTTTTCAAACTGGAGAGGGTGCTCGACAGTGAGGTGTGCTCTTTCCCACATTTACCTGTTATAACACTAAACAACTTCACAGCCATAAGGGGTACTGCAGATGGAAAAAAAAACAACTCCTATGTAATATTTAAAACTCTGAAGACAGTTTAGTACACTTAATTTCTATAACTGCCAGACTGCCAATAGCCAATGACATTTGAGTACAGGAACCTTTGGAGGAACCCGGTTCCCCTACCTGCATTTCAACCTGAGGAAACCAGGGTCTCACCCTAACAAATCTAAATTTATAGAATTTTAGATTTGTAATTACATTTGTCTTTTATTTCATATTAATGGAGCAAAATATATGGAGATTGATGAAAGCACACTTTAACTGTAAATGGTTTCCTCAGTTGAAACTGTGCAGGAACTAAAAATGAACATGCCGTGCAAATAAATAAATGAAAAAGTCCCAGTCAGAACTAGTATTTACAAGCTTTACAACCTGCACTTTTCTATCAGTACATTTCCACAGTCTGTGAATGTGTTTCTCCCGCAGCATGGCAAGTCATGACACTGGAAAAGGGCTGCAGGAGGAAACAAGTCATGCTGGTCAGAGGTTTTTGGTCAACCCAACTACAGTGTGAAAGCAAGACTCAGGTGGATACATTTAAAAGTGCACCCTGGCCTTAAATCTTGGATCAACATTTTCCACCTCCACAAAGAAATGTTTTCGACAGGGATTTGAAAATGTTGTTCTGCCTTTGGAGCGTGGACAGAAAATATGAAGGAGAGTGAGCTTTTTGATGATGTTAAGCATCTTATCATCCTATAAATTACTTTGAGGATCTCGACTCGTTGACGTGCTTTGTTCCTCATATTTTGTGATGTGATGCCATTAGTCTGGGAGGACAAACGTAAAAAACAACAGCACTGAGGCTTCTCAAGTTTCACTATGTGAGAGATCACACTGCAAAGGATCCACATAGAATCTCCACAGATCCTCCATAGAGTTCTCAGCTCTCACATGAGGTTTAGGTCAGAGAACTGGGATGTCCAATGTCAAATCTTGACTTTACGGTCAATGACTTATGTTTGTGTGGCTTTAAAGATTCTCATTGTGCTGCTGGAAGATCCTGCGGTGAGCCAGGTTTAGCCTCCTGTCAGAAGGAGCCAGATTTTCATCCAAAACCTCTAGGTACTTGGATTCTATAACGCTACGCATCACTCTAAAATCACCAAACCAAACTCTTCACTGCGAAAATTTCTATCTGACCTTTGAACTTCTGACAACAGCCCTGACTTCACTGCTTCTAACTGTACACTTTGGGACCCCGAAATAAAACCAACAACTGCAAGAAAGTTTCTCTAACTGTCTGCCTTATAATAAATCAAAGAAACCATAGGCACCATCATCACATCTTTAAATTCAATTCTTTAAATGCTATTTTTTCAGACATTATATCCCCATGGTATAGATTCTTAAGCGATTTGGCCCAGGTGTCACCTCATACAGTATTTATACCTCAGAAGACATGGATAACCAGTTACGAGTTGCAGAAGACTCAGAAAAACTTTTAAAAAGTAAGAAAATGTTTTTATGGCACACAGATACTTGGGAAACAGAAAAAAGCTCGACTTTTCCTCTGCAAATTCACCTCAAAGTTGAAATTTATTTAATATTTGATGAGTAAGATCAAACATATAGCACACTGACATTTTCAGCCAGGGATTTTGCACATTTTTGCAAAAGGTTCCAGGAAGTCTGGAGAGCATTGTGTTTATGACCTGACTTCTGCCATCAGTAAGGTGCAGACTGCCAACAGCCAATGACATTTGAGTTTACAGACAGGCGAGGTCAAAGTGACATAAAATACAAGTTACAGTGTGCTTAGTACATAGAGGAAATACTTCACAGGTAGCTATAGTGAAGATCTACAGTAAATGATGATTTCTAAGGGTAAAAAAAGTTGCTGTATTTATATACCCTCTTATTCCTTGACCTTTTGCCTTCTTCCCATGTACTCAGAGACAATATAGACACCCTGTAAGTATTTCATTGATACCCCGTATGCACTAAACCATTTCACAGTCATTTGTGGGCTGTAATTTCAATTGTTATGTCAAGTTATGTTAATATGGTGATGACTGTTTCATTTCCCTGTCTCTCTCTAATCATGTTTTGTTAGAACACTCACAACAGAGACAAAAAAAAAATCCTAACCAAATCACACACATCTATGATTCTCGTAGGATTTTTCAGTATTTAGAGTGACAGCAATAACCTGGTGGAAGCAGCTGGGTGGGAAGGAGCCTTATAGCCACGCATATTCATATTTGGGATGTACCTATTGCCACAGTCTATATACTGCGGGTCAGACCTTGACAGTAACTGTCGAGCGGAGGGCAGAGTGTGTCTCCTTTACTAACCCTCAGCTGGATTTTCCAAACCAGGTTTGACCGGATGACATTTTAATCACAAACTCACTTCTTGAAATGTTAACTGCCTCTGCTGCAGCCACCCCTGAGGCGGGAATGGACTGCTTGGGAAGGAATGGGGAAAAAAAAAAAAAAAAACTAAACACAAAGAGGCAAATTAAAGCAGGAATACAACCAGGGCGCGGAGTCAAGTGGTTCATATGGGTTTCATCTGAGCAAGCAACATCATCATGCAGGAGGGAGTGCACATCATCACACTGCTTCCCTATCTGCAACAACAAGGACCATTTGGATTATAATATCAGCCATTGTCATTTTAATTCCGCCATCTGTGGTTTCCATGGTGAAAACTGTGAGAAGCAGAGCCCACACACAGGGACTTGTCAGCAGTCATGAATATTTTCCAGTCAACAGAGGAAGAAAAAAACATGTCCAGCAGTTGTTCACAGACAATGACCTAACATGACCAAACTTTTACTGTTTCTGATTTGAATTTATATTGCATACTTTTATTTTTATGTGTCAAAACATTTCAATGTGAATGCAAATGCTCCAAAAAAAGAAAGAAGAGTGGTCTCAACTACTATTTCCAGTTTAAATCCAAAAGGTTTGTTCTAATGTGACAGCACTGTCACCGCAAACGCCTGGACTGAAAACAAACCAACAAGATTGGTCTGTGTGTGGCGAGAATTTCCAGCGGGCCGGAAAATCTGATCAGTCGTGCAAAGTGGTCGACCCCTGCCACCGCGAATGAGATCTGTGTTCACTCTAATTATGTTTTACAAGCAGGCTTCATTGGCGGAGCTGCAGTTGTCTCCGTCCCCGCAGACATGAAGAGGCAACTGTTAAGAGTCTGATGCTGTTAAATCACTGGCGATATAGTGCAAGGAGTCTTTGCATGTCAGGGATTCTTTCACACACTAGAACTGCATGGACATCAGTTTATAGAAGGATGTCTCACCACATGAATTTTTTTTATTGTTATTCTTAAATATTGTGGCTGGTAGCAAGAACAGAACCTAAGTTTAGAAGCGCTAATCATATTCATACTGTGACTTTTTAGTTCACGGGATTGCATTCTTGTAAGTGCTAACGAAAATTATGACAGTATGTTTGTATCAACAACCAGTGGGTCTGTTACCATGACGATAGCATGACAATTACAACAGAAAAAAAAAAAAAAAACTTGATGAGATCTGTTTATAGCTCTAACTTTTAAGTAAACATGGCCAAGATATTAGAAATACTGAGATGATGGGTCCATTTCCTTCCAATTGATATCAATTTGCCAATCTGAATGTTTTCTTGCATCTTAACATGAATCGCAATGCCGACTGAGGACTTTAATTATATGTCAAAAGCTTCCTACCCACATGTTTCAGTCATGTTATCCACAGAAAAAGAGTGTTTTATTCAAGGAGGACAGACAAAGTTCCCTGGAGGTTCCCATCATTTTGCATAGTCACTGCACAAAAACTCTAAGACTAAGCACAATGCATTATGGAGATTTTACATGCAAAGCTAATCTAGACGGCTGCATTCATTTTCAGCTTAATCTACAAATCGCTTACATTGCGTTAGCATATTCAGCATGAGGTTGTGATTAATAGCAGAATGGCACCGAAAAATCCAGAGAAACGCTTGTAAACAATTCCCAGCATGACAGCAGGCGAGCTGCGGCCTGTGCAGTCTGAAGTGTTTGGATGCACAGATACAGTACAGCCTCCGGGCACGGCTCATGCTCCCTCGCCCACTGACTGACTGGAGAGTCACTGAACTGAAAGAAAACTTGACATGATGTATGAGAAGATGACACAGATTGATAATAAGCCTTCTGTCCTTGCATCCTTCATGCAATATGGACAGTTGAGTTCCGAGCGAAAGGACTCAATCTACATTAATTCGGTTGTAGAAGGTAAATGAGAACATGGACAGGGACACTGAGCTGAACTGTTGCTCAAGTACACCTGAAATGCAGATCTACTTAACCAGCTGAGTAGACGCCGCACAGCAAAGGCTGCTGGTCCCCACAGCATCAGCTGTGCTCATCATCTGTAGCACCATGCTGCAGATGTTTTATGAATCTGTGGTGGCGAGCGCCATTTTCTACAATGCCCCACTGCTGGGGGAGACGTCTGAGGGTGGCCGACACCAACAGACTCAACAAACTGATTCAGAAGGCCGGCTCAGTCCTGGGGGCGGAGTTGGACCCTCTGCATGCAGTAGCAAAGAGGAGGATGAAGTCAAAACTCCTCTTCATCAAGGACGTCCCCCACCCGATACACAGTGCAGCCAAAGGAGCAGATTGAGACAGAGAGTCAGAATGACTAAGTGCTCCACTGAACACTACAGGAGGTCCTTCCTTCCTGTGGCCATCCAGATAAACCATTCCTCCTCTTTCTGCACAGCTCCACCAGTCCCCTGCTGTTAAGCTACTGTTAACTTACTGTTGACCCGCATTGCACTTTTCATTCAGTTTACCTTTGCACATTACAGTTAATTCACTGTTAATCTACTTTGTATGTTTCCACTTTTGCACTTTTGTCCATACTGTGATTCTACCTTGCACATTACTTTTTACTTTTTGCACATTTGCATTTGTGCATTTTTCTATTCATTTACAGTGTATTTATAATTATTATTATTTTATAGTAGCTTTTATGTTTTTACTAAGTGAGTGCTGAGCAATTGTAATAAAGCAATTTCCCTGCAGGGATTATTAAGGTTTTCTGATTCAGATTCTTGTTATGTATTTTCTGTACAATGATGTTTGTGATTTCACAGGTTACTATTGCTGCATCGGGGAAAAGCCCTCTCTCTTATCCCCAGTAATGGAAGATGATAACTTATAAACATATTTTCAAGCAGATATTTACCATTTTCCACTTTAGCTCACCTTCAAGCATATCCACTTATCTTTGTTGCCATGGTTGCAAAATTGCTGTATCTAGATCTAGGGAATACTTTACATGTTGCATCAAACGGTTTTATGAAATCAGTTTGGTTTTGGACAAGAAAAGCGAAGTAAATTTACTGCTACTGAAGCTTCAAATGAGGTAAAAACACAAATGTGTCAGCAGCGGCTGAATGGCCAACATTTGTTTTAAGCACTCTGATGTATATGGAGCCCTGGAAAGAGAAGGCAGCGCCTCCAATAATTCACTGAGACAAGTGTAAAGTGAAGACAGCCCCAGGGAGAAAACAGGGATTGCTAGTTAATTCAGCTTTGTGTAAGTTAAATTGGCTGGAAGAGAGTGGCTGTGAGTCTCTGAGTGTCATCATGTGTAGATGCAGTGGATACAGGTTTGAGCGCGCGGGCATACATGTGTAGAAAAATAATCACTGTGTTAAGTTTAAGGTCAAGCTGAAGTCAAGAGAACTGGCATGTTCATTTCCATGCTGCGAAATGCTTCTACCACACAAAGAGAGTCAACAGCACAAGGCTCATTTATTCATCCCACAGGCTGAGGTTTCTCTACCACCTTAACACACTCCGTGTCTGACTGGGATCCAGGCTGAACCATTTAAACCGAGTACTAGAATGTACTACGTCTCAGAATGTAATTCTGAGACGGGTTTCCGAGCATCAGGTCATCAGTGAGATGTTTGTTCAGGAGGAGGGTAAAAAACAAACCAGAGCAAATGGGCAGATCTACATAAAAATTTGCTTTTGTGCCTCAAACTACATGAATCACAAGAGTAATGGGTGGAACATCTTCATTATCTTAAGACTTCCAGTTACTTCAGAGTTCAGACTGCAGCATTAGCAGGGTCAGAGTCATTGATTTCATGTAGTCCAAAGTAAAGGAAGCTGGTGGACAATGCAAACTAATGCAAAGTGTTTCCAAGGCAATGCTGTTGTTTGGAAAATGCCACACGCATGACCTTTAAACAATACTTCAACTGGTTTACAAGACGTTTTTCCAATTCTAAATGCCGACAAAAAAAATGTCCCTAAGCTGTCATGATGTGCCAATGTGTTTTCTAGCCTGCATGCATAGATTAAAAAGCCAGCGGGCTGACACAAATAGCAGACTGTTTCCAGCATAGCCTTTTTTTGTTCATGAATAAATTAAAAATGAGAGAATCATAGCACAGCTTCACATCAGCTACTTTAAAGTAGCTACTGATCTTCTGTTTAATCCAGGAAACACAGTTGTCTTGGCATGCTGCCTGTTGTGTTGTCTTTCTGCTTTGTGGCAGAGGCACAGACTGAGATGGTAAGTGTGGTGAGTCTTTTTTTTTTTTTTTTTTTAAATAATGAGTCAGGCAGCAGTTGGTGGGGCCCCGGGACACACATAAGGAGGGAGAGGCAGCTTGGGTTACTCAAATCAATCTGTTTATCCACAATGCTAACCCAGTGACACCACCACTGGGACCACTTTAAGAGACAGGAAAGTTATTCTTTCCTCTAACACAAAATTATCAATCTGTTTGGCCACTACCACACGGAAAGAGTCACACACTCATTCTCACAGGAGAATTGAGTGACAAAACAAAATGATGTACAAACTAGTGGATTTAATGAATCATGTCTGTTGCAGTCTCAGTTCCAGAAGTACGAGAGTTGATCGTACGCCAGCCGTGGTCCAGTATTTAAAACAGAAAAATGTGATGTGAAAACTCTGAGCCTACAGTGCTCATAGAAGTGAAATAGAAGACATGATGGGACACATCTAAAAACTTCTTAGGTTATTATTATTAGTCGTAAAACATGTCTGGATGGGATCATTAAGCAGAAAATATTGTTAACTATTTCCAATAATGGGTAGAATTTGACTTGAGGGAACACTTTGCTTACAACATTTTACATGGTTCCAAATAAGGTGATGTCTGTGCTCAATCATTCAGCTTCTCATTTATCCACTCACTGATAACATTGTTACTCTAGAAAATGAACAGCAGCTGCACATGTGGTAAACTCGCATGATCTGCTCAGTCATGTAATCCAACTTTGTTTTCCTGTGATCATTCATCCTCATCGTATGAGATAAGAAAACCTTTTTTTCCACGGTTGTAATTCCTGCCTTTAATACCCTGATTAAAAGAATGTACCTCTCAGTTATGTTCTCAAACTTTCTATACATGCTCTCAGGCTCACCAGGCATGAATAAAATTGTTATCTTGACATAGTGAGGCAATTAAATTTTAATCCTGAGATAATGCATGAATTAAATGCACAGCTGCTCCCATCGTCTACATAGCAGTGTACTCTGTTGTTTTCATTGTATAGACAGTGCGGCATCTGTGCTGCCATGTCTGGGAACTGGCACATGCATTTCTGACAAAGCTGAAATTAATCAAATATGTTATCAGGCTTTACTTCTTAAACTTCTAAAACACTAAACTGCTGCTAACACAAATGTGTGCAGAGTGAAACTAACTGCTATGTAACATTTATGGCACGTCATCAAATATTTAAAAAAGCATTTTCAATGTACAGCTTTTGGCACTTAAACCCAAAACGTCTCTGTTCAGCTTAGCTGATAAAATAGCATGATATGTGGAGAGTTTTCAATATACCACGATAGCAAATCCCGAACTGGGAAAATATAAAACAGACCTCAGTAACAAAGTTACATATCAAATACATCCATATTTCTATAGATTGCTCAGCTATCAGCAAATGTTTGATCTCTTTTGAAGCTACAGTTTGCCTCACCATCTAAAGGGCTCTGTGGGTTTAACCTCTCATTCCTCAGGACATACATTGGAAATTTGCATAACACCCTCAGCCAGGAAAAGCCAGGATGAATCCATGAGTATCGGCTCTGAAGAGATGAGGTTTGCACTAACTGCAGCATCCACTTTATTTAAAGAGCATTTTTAAATCCTGGATGGTTTCAGCTTGTTGCTTTTCCTGCATTTTGCAAGAAGGCAGTGTATTTCTTTGCTAGTCCAGAACAGACCTCAACTCAGTCTCCAACCAGCTTCTAGCGACTGTTGATTTCACTCATCTGCATCCCAGTGTGCAAAGCATGCCAGGCCACGGGAGCTGTTTAGCACAAACCTGCAGAGTATGCCTTGTAGTTCGCTCAGATTGAGGTCAAATCACATTCCCACCACAAACAAACCACTCCAAAAGTAATTTGTGACCGAACAGAGACCATATCCTCTAAAGGGTCTCAGGGTCTTTCAGACTCCGCCCTCAAACTCAGCTAACTTGCACTGGGCCCTGACCTTGGATACAATCCTCCCTTATATTTGCAGGCTCACTCAGGTTGGATTAGAGGTTAAACCCACAGAGCCCTGTTGAAGGGCCCTTCTTTTGTTCTTAGAACTAGAATAATAACATATAATCCTCACTTTCTAAAAACTTTTTTCCATTGGAACATGTTTAATTTTAAGTGAATTTTATACAGAATAAATACTGTGTTATGGGGCTGCTTTCTTTTATCGCACCTACTTACATTCATAATGGGACATTGTATTTAGTATTTACATTAAATGCACAGCTCATGCTGCATTCATTCTAAAGAGATGGTAAAAATTTGCTACCTATTTTTTTCATTTTTATATTTTACAACAAAGTCAGAATTTTGCTTGCATAGCTTCTCTCAGTCTAAGAAAGATGTGATGAGTAGTGAGACAGGAGCAAAGTCCCAAAAGTCAAAGGAGCTTAGGGTGTAAATAAAGCTCAGCATGACAGCAGACAAAACATTGCCTATGGAGTTTCATCTCTGCTCTAAGATGCACACATAACCCCGAGGACACGACTTCTACTCTGTCACCCTGGGACCAACTAGACAGTGGCAGTCACATGGGTGAAACTTGAGAGTTTATCTGTGAACTTGTCAAGAGGCTGACAGCGAGTATGTCTACTCTTGCCTGCTTTTTTTTTCCATTCCTGAGAGGAGCAACAACATTTTTTGTAGATTTCAGAAAAAAATGTTTTGAGTGTCCCATCACCACTGAATTTCTGTATTTACTGAAGTAAAACTATGTAATGGAAACTTGAGAGCAGAATCCAGCCTGTCTCTAAAACAGCAAGTGAGTGCTCATCAGTAGAAAGCAGCAACCAACCACAACCTGCTTTAGATGTTAAACATGCACACACCTGGACAACATGATAAACATGTATGTACTTTGTGAAGTTTATCACTCAATAATACAGTTTTCCAGGTAAAAGACACGCTACACATTACAAAGTACGACAAAGTTTAGACACGCAGCATAAAGAAATAATTGGTTCGCAGACGGACTGACTGACTTTTAGTCAAGCTAATTTTCTGGTATATTTCAATGCATGACTGGTCACTTGGTTTGCAAATTGACCCACAATCCTCTTATTACCTGAGAGCGCGTTTCTACACTCACAACTTCTGACTCTAAGAAATGCTTGAGGCTTGACTAAAGGGTATCTGAAGTGAGAACAAACATTTTTCAGGCTTTTTCTCATCCTCATTGCACCTCAATCCCCTCATGCAAAGGAGGGATGTTTTTGAAGTTTTCATGACTTCCGCACTGTTTTTTTTCTTTTTTTTTTTACAAGCTCCTAAATACCCCTGAGCAGATGTGCCCATCTGTGGTTTGTTTCATTTCATACACGATGAAAGAGGGGAAAACAGCTTGCTGAGGCTCAAGACATATCCACAGTACAGACAGCACGTTAACACAGTTACACTGAAAGGTTGTGTAAGCCATGAGAAAGTCATACTACTAACTGGAGTAAGAATGAGCTTAAGATGTATCTCTACTTGGCTGCTTGAGCAATCCTTAAACCCATACAGTAAAACCACTATCAGTGAGAGAGAATCTACAGTTTGAGTGTTTATCAATGCACATTCACTCACATTTACTATATGTCTTAAATCGTGCTTTCCATCACAGGGGCCACAGGAGTTCACTACGCTAAATGCTGTCATTTGTCCACTATGGTCTACGTGCTCTGTACACACGAACTACAGATGGGTGAACACGTGACACGTCCTATGAAGTAAAACCATTTACACGTCCACTGTTCATGTCTCCATAGGCTTCTTCAGCATTTCCTGGATGCATTTACACTTTGCCCAATCCACCTAGAAACATGAAGTCTGAACGAGGTCTTTGGCTGAACAGAGATTTATTCTGCAGCACATAAGCACCCCCTCTCTGAACCTCCCAAACAGCAAAAATATATTCCTATATGAAGGACAGTGATGTGGACTTTCTTCATCACTTAGAAAGACATATTCTTCACGCGCCACTAATCGTTTAAAATGTACGAGATGAATATTGTGACAGGTTGAGAGGATAATGACTGATTTGTATTCCATTTTCAGCCATCTCTTATAGTCTAGTGCACTGCACCTCTGTGAATGAAAATACCAGGTGTACTTGGATTCACCATGAACAGTGCTATGCATCACCTAGCAATTTTTCTCCTGGCATTTCTGCCTTTTTATCCATAGTCAACTGTAAGAAGAGATAGGAGATACAATCAGTACAATGACTGGTTTCAGTATATGGTAAGTGTCACAACCACTATGCCACCAAGACCTATGACACTTTAAGCTGGTGTTTGTGACAACAGCTTCAAAATAGAAACCTAGCTTTGCACCATATAATTGGTTTTATTTAATTTGGAGAGGAAAAACTCTTTTGCGTTTCTCGTATTCTTCCACTTTAAATAAAGTTCTTGTGAAAATCAGAAAACTGGATCATGTAGAGCCATGTACAAATATAAACTTTTGCTGCGGGCGATTGATTGGATTTGAGAGTTTGCTACTTTTTTGTTCCCACTGCACATGCTCACGCCTGCTACAAGACCTCCCGAACTAATTAATTAGAAAACTAAACATGAGCTTGACAACACAGGGAGGATTTCAGGAAACTTGCAGTAATCCTCTGTGAAATACTGTGACCTGGAGTTTTATTTTTACCAAAATCTTGTAAAGGATTGTGACATTACATTTATTTAATGAGTCTTTCAGTAAGAAAAAGTTGGTCAATGTCATATAATGTATCTATTTAAGACTAGTGCTAGGCAACAGTGTCCCTCCCTTAAACACTTTATGGACTCCTGGTCTGGGAGAAGTGTTTTTGAAGCCCCTGTAGCTCCACAGCTTTACGCTGCGCAGAAGAATAACAAGCCCTAGTGAACGCTAGGCTGAGCTGGCAGGAGCAAGAGACAGGGGAATCATCTACGAGGAAGAGAGCCCTGGGGTATTGAGGAGAAAGAGGCGAGCGAATACGTTTCCTCTGCAAAACCAATTAGCAAATGACTCCCCGCACCCTGCGCTTGGAAGCTGAAAAGAGAGAACAGAGAGATATAAAAGGAATGAGAAATGGTAACACAGCAACACTGTGTGTGCGTAGGTGGGCAGTGATAGACAGATTTTAAGTGTACTGTGCATGCTGTCTGGTAGGTGTGCACTTTATCCCGTGCTTCTATTACCCATAACACATTGATACACGCCCATGACATTTAAAATGAACCTGCTCCCGTCTGGTAACAAAAAAAAAAAGAAAACAAAACAAAAGAAAGAAAGAAAGAAAGAAAGAAAGAAAAAACATGCTCTTGCTTTGATAGATTCACACATTACTGGTGGTTACATCAAATGTTGCTAGAGAATAAATGAATTCTTTTGTGAGATACTTGTTCTTAGTGTCAGCAGACACAACTACCAGCTGGACGACTAAAAGCTGAATGTAATTGTGGATAAATTAAAGAATAAGTGATGATAAAGCTTCTGGTTTGCAGTCAAACCACTTTCTGTCAATGTTCAAAACAGAAACCCGAGTCAAGCTGTCAAACTAAATCCCATGCTATCATAGTGAAGTGGTGGACTGATGAACCGACTGACCAACAGACTGACTGGTTTTGGTGCCAATACATACCTACTACATGTTAAGACATTTCACTTGGTAGGTGAAAGCTTTGACCTCCTGCAGGTGGCGCTACATGAAAGGTCAGCGGGATTCATCACCTGTGCACCACGCATGCATGTATCAAATTTAATGGCAATGCAGCTAATACTTGACTGATAGGGTCACTACATATATTAAAACTGGTAAAAGTTATTTTCACAAAAGCCATATGATAAAATTTCCCTCGAGGCCATTCAGGTGGTGTAACTCTCCTAGTCTTTACCTTTAGCTGACATACCCTGATGATTCCACTGCCTCGGTGAGCTGAGCTGCTCCTGCAGGCTTTCAGAGTGAGTCTGTCAAGTCAAACTGTCTCCAGGATGGATAACATGCCTGTGACAGTTTCCCTCTAAACCTTATGACTGACAGGCACAGCAGCAATCAAAAATGGATAGGAAGTGGCTCTGAGTCTGTTACCTCAGCGAAGAACAGACGCTGTATCCTGTGAGGCAGTCAGGGTTTAGATAGGAGGTGCAGGCAATGAGAATTCCCACACAAATCTACCACACACAATCATCGAGCTGTCCCTGGGCCTCTCGATAATTTACGCAACAGGTACTGTCATCCAAGCCATCTGATTGGTCAAAGATGTACTCCAGCCCTGTTGATGATTCCCAGAGCAGAGCTGTCCATGCTTTATTGATTGCTACACCAACTGTTGCAGCAACAAGGGAGCTAGTTAGTGAACATTCTTACTCCGTCTTATTTCTGTGTATTGCTTTGAAAGGAACTCTGTTTAGGCAGTGTAAATGGAGTACAAAGCAAAACCTTAAATTGGTCTCATCAGCAAAGGAGTACATCAACCTTTTGCTCATAAAGCCGATACAAAGCAAACCCACCATGTTGCCAACTTCACCTTTAAGCTTAACAAGTTTAACAAAGGTGAACAACAATGAAGCCTCACATTCACAGTCTCTTAATATACAAATAGGAGGTGTTAGCTTAATGAAGTCAAACTTAATAAAAACAATCACCACACTGTGATAATAACAGTAACGTCACTCAGTACCAGGTTTACATACAGTACATGAAAGGTGCAGTGGATATTTTGCAGTGCCTTTCATGCAATGTGCACTTGCAATCTGTGTGAAATTAATGTCTGATTTACTAAGGCAGCAGCTACTGTAATTACGCAGTCAGCGACTGGGACTGCCTACTAATCGTATTTTGTGAGTGAAGGAGAGCCTAATGCACACTGTGGTAGAAATTTCTCAAGGGTGGAGCTATTAACAAGCTCGGGAAAGAAAAGAAAATTCAGCCATGCTGAAATGTAGTAAGTAAGTAGATAGTAAAACATTTTACATGGCTGCAATTTGACTCTGCTTGAGGAAAAAAATACAGTGAAAAAGTGAAAAACTATCACAGTATACTGGGAAACACAAAAAGACAAGCTTGGCTATGGTAAAACAAAAAGGAAAAAAAACAAGCAAATGCAACAAGTCGCAGGCCACTGCAGCAGAAGAGAGATGACTCATACAAATGTCCTTTGTCACCACATGGCATTGCATAATAAATGTGTGAAATGTCATATAATGTTCATTTTGTCTAGCTGCTGCACACTCTTTGTTTCCAAAAAGCTGCTATTTTTGGTCTTTGAACTACTTCTGTGCAGCTTCCTCAGCAAACTTTTTTTTTTTTTTCTTTGCTTTCTGGCCCTGACACTTCTATGGCTAATTACATTTTAGAGGAAGCCCTCTATAAACACACTTCTTCTGGCTGCTCTGACAATTTTCCATGCAGAAGTGACCATAGAAAATTGCATGAATATTAATGAATCCAAAGCCGAAACAACCACATTTGCTGGAAATCCTCTTTTAAAGAGTAACACCTCTAAATTCACTTTTCAGTGTTAGCGTACTAAAATGACTATATTTCTAATTTACAATTTAATGATTTTCGGCCTGTAAAAAGCATACTTTGGGTTGCACAACAGAAACAGGAGCTGTTCCCGGCCAGTATGGACATTAACGAGGGTATAACGAGGGTTACATCTGTGGCTACGGTTCTATGAATTCTCGATGACAGTCAGATGTTATATGTATGCATTCACTACAAATGAGTGAAAATGGCGGAGAAGTGTCGGATAGAAGGTACAATAGAGGAGGGGACATTAAGACTGAGTCAAGTACATTTTCTGAACTTGTGACAGCAATCAGTGATTAAAATCTGCTTCAACTGACAGACAAACTGCTCCTCTGTAAAGCAGAGAGGGTGAGTTTAATATCATGGTGCAGTTTCTGTGTTACCACACAAGCGGTGCAGGTGCCAGCATTGAGTCATATGGAGCTGTGCCTGTTATTAGCAGCTATAGCTCTCAAAATTAACACCGCTAGTATCAAACCCATAAAAGTAAACAAGGTTCACTGGATGGAATTCCCACTCGCTCTTCTTGCCAAGCACCACTTGGTAATGTTTTTGAGAATGCTGAGTACTTGGATACACAGAAGAAAGTCTGTTAAGACTGAGCTGTTAGTTTTACTAATGAACAAATGTTCCTTGCGAGGAGCTGGTAGGGGGAAAGTTAGTTGGCGAGGAAGTTTAAGACGGCTGCTAGTTAAATTCTGAAAATTACACAGCTGATATATTGTTAAATGATGGAATACTTGGCAGACCTCAAACCACCTGCAGGCAATACTGAAACACCAGGTACACCATGTACAGCACAGTGCTGTGCAGGTACAGTGCCAAAGGAAGGCTTGTTGCTGAAAGGCTGAATTAGGGCAGTGGTTCCCAGCCTTTTTTGTTGCATGTAGCCCTTGAGCTGTTGCACGATGCCAAAGTTAATTCAATGCACATTTTCCCAGCTCACGATATTCCTATTCAACATTACACCTAAACACTATCAACGACTTTCCAGCCCGGCCAGAGGACAAGTCCCTCAGGTTTTCCTGCAGTCTTGCAGGAAGGCTGCTGCTGCTTTCATCAACACTGAATGAGTTCTCATTCAGTCAAGTATTTCTGACTTTGCTTAAATATCATGGAAGTACTGGTTCAGCGTCCTCAAACACTGCAGCAAGGGGGCGCAAGTGCTCCCTCAGGAAAAGAAACACCTCAGTGCAAAGTTCAAAGAGCTTCAGTAGTTTTTTCCAGGAGACAGCCAGCGGACGTCTGTAAGAAGCAGTAGCTGCTTGTGCTCTGACCTGCTGTCATGACAAAGATCTTGAAACAGCCTGTGATTCATTGGTCTGGACTGAGTGAAATTAATCACCTTAACTGCATCATCCAAAACAGCACTTAACTCAGGGCCCATTCTCTTGCTGGCCACTGCCTTTCCGGTGAATAATACAGAGCAGTAGCGCCATCTCTACAAATATTATTGCAGGATTTCTACTCCCTTGTTGTCCTGTCAATAACCTGAAAAATGTCTGTGTCATTTGTTTTTTCTGTAAACGTCTTATAAAACAAAATACGCTCATTTATGTCTGACGCTTCTTTACAACGCACAAAGACCAGGAGCTGAGTCTCCCCACTAAACATCAACATCATTTCATCCAAGTGCAAAGCAAACTGAACTGCTCGCTTCATTTTTATCCACCACTTGCCCAACAACAAGAACGGACATATCATCGATCCTTTGGGACACTGTGTTGTTTGATAATGGAACTGTGTGGAGTGCGTTGGCTGCTGTCTTGTCAATCATAGCTACAGCCAAAACTATGGCTGCAGGCAGAATGACATCTTCAATGATAGAATGTGGCTTTTTTGACTTAGTCACAAGTGGTGACACAGTGTTAGACGCCTCCAGTCCTTTGCTTGACACGTGTTGCTTTCTTCAGTATAGTCTGGCTTGACTTGAATTCTTTTTCAGTCGAAAAAGTTCTAAGTTTTACCAAGACTTCCTGAGTGGTTGGCACTCTCGTGGCTCTGTAGATGGACTGACTACACTAAATTATTTCTTAGGATTTGGCCACAAAGAAAACTCTGTGTTCGGAGTGGAGTAAAAAAAAAAAAAAAAAAAGAAAATACATGCATATATCTTCAATAATTTTTCCTTCCTTAACAAAAAGCCAATATCAGCCTGGTGTGTTGACAAAAAGTCTTGAGCATGGAACACTCCTCCATCAGCAACTACTTAACCCTCCAGCTGCTCCAATGGAACGGCTCAGTGACCGTCAGTACAAGCCCAGTGTTGTACTCTGCAGCTCCCCAGTGAAAATCTGTGCAAGTGAGTGAGAGTAAAGCGGCCGACTGTATGTTGCAGCATGGAGTGCAATTTTGCAGAACAATTTTCATTTGGATGAATTTGACTTAGCTTTTTTTTTTTTTTTTTTTTTTTAAATAGATAATAAAAATAACAGCATCGTATCACGGCACAGTTGGGTGGCAAAGTAGGTTACGTTTGCATAATAATAAACATGGAATGAAGCCATATCATTTCCCTTTGTCTGATTTAAGCTTTGATAACATCATCTCGCTATGACCTATATTCTGAGTTCATCATCTCCCAGCTGTGCTACATCATCTTTCCCCTTTTTTTTCCGTCCCTCCTGTGTTATTTTTTGCTTATCCAGAGGACACTGATGATTCATACTCTAATTCACCAGTTTCGGGTATTTGTGTGGAAAACGCAAAGAGAGGGAATAGTGTGAGACAAATGAAAAGAGGAGAACAGATAGAGAAACAGAAGCAGAGGGGTAAAGAGATAAGAGAGAGATTCAGAGCCAAGGAGGGAGACTTATGAGCTATTTTTAGTCTCCAGCTGTGTGAGTCATTTTGAAACTGTGTTGAGAAGACCGACTGGTAGATGTTAGTGGAGGGGGACTGCAAGGCGTCGCCTGTGACACACATGATGTTTTGAAATAGTCTCTCCCATAGTTAAACATGTATTATATATGTGCAGCAGTCTAGCTCGTAATGCAGCAATGGCTCTGGATTAGCATAAAGCTCCATGGAAAATTATGCTTAATTGAGCGAGCCTTGATCTCGTGTTCTAAAGTGTGTCGAGTGGGACGTGGTTTGCAGCTTTCCCATCCCTGCTGTTCATTTATTATGCTCTCAGCTGAGTATCTGATACATGTGAGGGGCATGAGGAATGTAAAGAAAGTCCATATGTTGGTTTTGATCCACTTAGCACTCTTTAGGATGCAAACACGAGTGTTGTTTTCAAGTGTGCCATCCTTAGGCACTAAGCTGCAGGTTACATGAAACCAGGGCAGCCAGTTAAACATGTAGAGCAAACTGGGTTGAGCAGTCTGTACATCTGTAAGTCCTGTACAAAACTGGGTGAAGGTCTCCAGGCAGATAAGAACTGTGCTTGGAAAGAGAACTCAGAGCAGAAAAGTTTTGGAGCTTGGGAGAAGATGCAGTCGAGTGAGTCTGAACTGCAGCAGAGATACCAAACAGGAGGCGGAGAACATTTTCACCGCTTAACTTTAGACACAAAGTTATCTTTTTTTAGCTTGTAGGTCAGAATTATATTAGTTTCAACTTTCCGTGACTACAGGCTGAGGGAAATCACATTTTTTTTCCTGTTTCTGCTACTCCTCTGTAAACACCATCTCTCAAAAGAACATAGGGAACAGAATTCTTGTCGATTAATAAAGGAAAAATATTCTTCAAATGTCTGTCTTGCTGCTCTTTACAGAAAGAGAGATAGCAGTTCTTGTTAAAAGCTGTTGGAAACATTTTAAAGTGGGCAGTGGCTGCTCAGAAAAAACCTTTCGGTGGATGAGTAATGTGTTTTACGTTCCTGGAAACAGCAACAGTGGGTTGTTCGAAACAGCAGCTGCAAAAATTTAACAAGTTGAAGACAAAGATGCGCCGAAAACTACGCTCCCAAATATGGCCGTTTTCAAGAAAAATTGTACTGACAAGGAGAATGCCCAAGTTCTCTCTAGAAATACAACACACACTTTTCTAATCTCAGTACCGGCAATTTCAAAAATTAATTTGTCAGTAAAATGGATTAAAGATGTTTTGGGCATTTGCTGAAAGAAATGATGCTGCTGTTTTTCTTGTGAAGACACTGATTCACTGGCAGTGAGCTCTAACCCACTTCCAAACATCTCCCCTCAGTAATGTATGTATGGCATCAAACACACCATGACCATGTTTTCTAGCAGTCTGAAGTTTGAAATGAACGGGAATTAGACAAGCATGCAATAACCTTAGGAAAAAAAAAGTGATCAACCAAGCACACAAAGAGAGCTGGGATGTGTGTAGCTAATGTCTAAGACAAGCAGATTCTGAGCACTCACACTCATTTACCTTGAATCCAGCATTAACCTAACATTCAAAATCCAAACTGCATTTTGCTTCACCAGAACATTACTCCCTGTGCAGACAAGTCCACTTCCTGTCTCTGATTATGCTGTTTGTAAAAGGAGGAAAAAAGGAACTGTCCTTGATAAAAAGCCAAAATGGACCCAGGTAAGTTAATGTGAGCTGGAACAAAGCAGCTGGTGAAGTGAAAAGAATGACTCAGCTGCAGGTAAGGAGTCAGTCACAGGAATGACGTACTGACATTAAAATAAGTACGGAGAATGCTTAAATAATCACCTGTGATACTCTTACTGTTACACCTGTCCTTTTTGTGTATGTGTGTTTTATATGTGGCATGAATCACACAGTACACTGAGTACACTGCATGGTCTAATACACCTTTTGTTTTTCTTTTTCTTTTCCTTTTATTTCCTTTTATTATATTTTTACATTATAATGAAACTGACAGATATTTTTTAAACCTTTTATTACATTATCTCACGCAATTAAAGCTTTAAAAGCTCTGCAATTTTGAATCCAGCCTAATTTCATTTCAAAGCCTTGGGCATCAGTGGTTTTCAGACAGGTTTAATTCAGTCTTTCTAATAGCTACCATCATGTTTTTATTCAGGTACAGCTTTGCATCTGTAATGTCAAATGATTCTTTGATTCTGTTGATATTACGTTCAGACTAACGCTGTGATAGACTGGCTACCTGTCCAAGATGTACTCCACCACTCATCTAATGTCAGCTTGGGACTAGCTCCGGTCCTCCCTCTAAAGGATAAGCTCTATCACTAATGGATGGATGAATATTCAGACTGCACCTGCGCACGGTATATTGTGTGCCATATTTTTAATGTCTTATACAGTAAACTGTTTCCACATGTTGTATAGTCATGCCTGCATGATGTCTTCCTGCGGTGATTTAACTCCATTTTGATCTCTATTCCCCAGTTTTATATGCAGGAATCATCCTTTCCTCCTGCAGAGGTTTTGGCAAACCATAAGAGGCTATACACGGTGGGAATGATTAAGGCGCTGTTTGAAAGCTCAGCCCATTTGAACTCTGTTCCCTACCGTTCCTTTTCTGAATCATCATCTTATGAGCACAGCTAACGTTCCTTATCTCCCTTACACCTGCCCTCGTTTCTGCTTGCTCCCCTCCACCACCACCACCACATCTTTCTCTCTCTCCCTCTCTCTCTTCATTTTTCTTTACAGTCCCAGATTATATTTCAAGGGAAGACGAGGTAATTGTGTTTCTAACCCCATTGAAGTTAAAACTGCACAAGGGAGGAGGCAATCTCTTCAGAAAAGGTGATTTGTGCCAGAGCGGATGATCAAGTGTGTGTGTGTGTATGGAGTGGGTGGTTGGTTTTGGGAAGAGGGGGGGCTCTTAAAAATGATGCAAAAGCCTCCTCTTGAGGTAAATCCACAAATAATGGGATGTATATGTTTGATCTTTGGTAGGTTCAAAGGAAAAAAAAAATTAAGTGATGCAACTTATATGCCATACCAGGTCTTCGCTGGTTTTGTTTCTGGAAGAAAATCAGTTCAAGAATAGTACTAACTTTAACCCTGTGAGACCTGAACTATGAAAGAATGGTCAGAAAATTCTAATTTTTCAAATATGAACTCTTTATTTGTCCCTTTGACAAAATGTAAAAAAAAAAAATTAAAAAAAAAAAATTCTAAGTATATTTTTTGTTTGTATCACACATGTCAAAACATTTAGAAAAGTGAGGAGTGTCTACCAGGAGTCAGTATACGAGCATAAGAGTTCATCTAAAAGGGTTAAATGCAAAGTTTATGCTTGATGGTGATGCAATGAGTCCCAGAAATGTGGGTATCATATATGATACGTACGGGCTCACAGGGTTAACTTTGTTTTTCAGTGTTGGTAGTGTTGTGTGTGATGAATAAATACAGTAGGAATCCTGCTCTATATTCACTGAAATTCAGCACCAACCCCAAAACCTCTACAGAACTAATTATATTCATATTTCAGGAAATTGACTCCTCTTGTTCTCATCAAATCAGGCATTCTAAGAAAAGGGGAACTCCACTGAAAATGAGCTGTTAAAGCCACTTCAGAGTCAGTCAGATAAAACCCAAAACTGCACTGAGAACCAACATCGTCTGGCTCATTTTTGAAGTTACACAGTGTAACGGTGCTTTAGAGCAGTGGTTCCCAAGCTTTTAAGTCTGACGTACCCTCACAGCCCTGTCAGTTGAGCTCAAGTACCCACCACTCAAACATGCTCTGAGTGGATTATAAACTGGATGTTATTTAACACTTTTAATTATAAAGTGGACATTGTGAGAATAATTTCATGTAACCAACATACAACTGTTGAAATAGTTATCTTTAAGTTACAGTATGTGTTGGTAAGCTGGTGTTTGTCCATTACTTTTAGTGAACTAAATAAACGTATTAAATCTTATTTACTTTAAGATTAACTACAACTGTGGGTCACGACGGGGGAGTTTTCACAAAACTACAACACTAAATCAAAGTAGATTTAATGCGGCTTTTTGACACTGATCAGGAAAAGACCCTTTAATGTTCAGACCTCTACAAAGTAATTTAAATTAATTACAAATATAAAATACAAACTGCCTGTCTGCATAATTATCCACCAGGTCCAAGTCAGTATTTAGTAGATTCACCTTTGGCACCTCACTGGATAAAGGTGTATTTATACAATAATAAATTTAAACCCATTACACACAGGTAATCTCCATTTAACTAATTATGTGGTGTCAAACCAATTACCTGCACCAGTGATGATTTAGGTCTGTACTATTAATAGTGATGAACACTTATGAACCAGTTTTTGTTCATAATATTAATTTAGATCACTTTGTAGAGGTCTGTTCTCTCAGTGTCAAAAGTCACATTTAATCCCCTTTGGCTCAATACTGTAAAACAATGAAACATGAAAACAGTGAGGAGGAGAGAAGAAAACCGGAATGTAGGAGTTCCTGTTTCACATCAGGTAGCTGAGTTTTTTTAGTTGCAAGTGCAAAAAAAAAAAGTACCATGACTACCACTGTCGGCCAGATTACTCAGACTCCCCCATTTCACTTAGACCTGAACATGAATAATTCACAAAGTCATTAACCTGAGCAATTTGCCCATAGCCCTCTCCTCCAGCCTATGCAAAAAAGAAAGCTCTATTTGTGGAGCTCTAACCCAGAATATGTCTGACTAAATTTCAGAGGTTTCAAAGTTTCCTCTGGGGCAGCGGCGGCCTGCCATGATGATGATGACGATGACAACAAAGATTTGTTATATAATTCAGTGACGAGAATGTCCTGTTGGGGATGTTACAAACAGAATATGCCTGCGAGCATGCTGTGTCATAATATCTGTGGATTTAAATAAAACCAAATCAACCAAAAATAATAATCTTGTCTTTGAAGTTACATTCAAGTGCTGGTGAGGAAATATTAATACGAAGATGGTCCTGCCTCAACTTTAACCTTGATTTGTCCTCCAAAGCAAACTCTACCTTCTACATTGATGTGTAGCTGACATATAAAATATAACAGCATTTAAAATGTATGGCATCACTCACACATGAGATTTAAGCCATATGCCATTATACAGATCATACATGACATTTGTCCTCAAAGTTTTGCCGTCAAAATGAAGTCAAAAAGCTCATGAGCGAATATCGTGCACTCCACACAGTAATGAATCTTATAAAAAAATAAGCATATGATATGAATGTTTTATGACTTGGAATAATCTTGGCCCTGCCCTGCCCTGTGTCGTAAAAAATGTATGCACAAAATATTGATGAATGTTCTCCTGCTCCACTGACAGAAATGACACGCAATAAATCATCAAATGTCCAAAACAGATAAGAATCGATATGCCACGTCTGAAATTAGACTTTACCCAGCCCTGACATACGCTTAATGTGCAGATTCAAGATAATATCAGCGGATGCCCGTTAGAGTGAGTGAACTAATGAATACATATGAGACGGGGTTCACATTAAACTGCATGGGTCCTGGTAGCATCTCGTGGAGCGATGTACAGTAGTTTATGTGATGTTCTTATCAAGATCAAAGTTTTTAACCTTGAAATTATCTTTGCTTGGTCTGTATCTAGGTTAATGCTTCCTACTGAGAATTCTTAGCAACAGATTTATCCTGTCTTCTTTTCAAGGAGCTTCATTTGGGCTGACATGCCTCTGTCTTCCAATACAAAAGTCTATTTATACTGGTTTATAGCTTTGTGCGGTCCAGCGTTGCCTAATTTTCAACACTTGCAACAGCTAGTTTCAGCAATTACTGATTGGCCCCAATGAAAGATTTTCCTCTCTTCTTTTTTTTGGTATCTTGTTCATATTTGTTTCCCAGTGGCATAGTGCAGTATGTGAGGCGGTATTTTAGGACTGTATAGCTGGCACTGAGTTCAAACCAGAGTATCACAGGGTTTTAATGTTGTGAATTCAATTATAAAGATGGCTATTGACCAGAATTAATTGAATTCCTAACTGGTCCAAAGAGATTTTGAGGCTGTGTGACAGGCATAGCCAATAATGTCAAAACTATTAGTATATTAAGAATATTATAGGCTAATGGTTTCTCCACAGGGCTTGAGGTTCTCAGACTGTGGACAAAACACTATCAAAATAGTGCTATATAATATTATTTTTCCTAAAAGTGATCTATTATACATAAAAAAAAAACATGCTAGACAAGCCGCCTGGAGGAACACATTAAAAAATATTTAGAATAATAAAATAATATTTCTAAAAGAATAGAATTGCTGTTTGTACAATGTTGTTGAACTCTAGTTTTGGTGTGTTACATGCAGGAGCTGAAAAGAATGTTTGAAGTCAGTTATTTATCCATTTCTGATGAATGAGGCCTTTTGGTTTCCACTGTTTGTGCTAAGCTACTGCAAGCTGAAAACTTTATCATGCTTCCTCTGACCCAGACGTTCACAGTCTGAATAAAATTCTATAGATTGTCTCCCTTCAGATATAGCAAGAGATGACTCTTCAACACACACACACACACACACTGCCACATAAACCGTTTGAGCCATGATATGTTCCCTGACGCACTCAAAGCTGATTATAAAGCTGCCATAACTAGGCTGCTGATTCTAACTTTACCAGCAGTTTTGTGCAGTGTAAACCTCTGTAGGCATAAAGGGACAGGGACAGTGAGAGGTGAAATGGTGAGAATTATGTAAAACTTATTTAAACTCCCTGATCAAAAGCTGTTCGGGGCTAATCTCAAAACATTCAGGGTTTAAGCCCTGACAGAAAGCATTTAGTGAGACCACTGGGGAGGTGAGAATTACTCACTAACTCACTTTCTTTCTGCAGATTTTTTTACAGCTGCTCCGGGGATCTGAACTGCTGACCTTGTGGGCACAGGCCTGCTTATCCAGCCTTTAGGGTAGTAAACTGCAAGTGTGTACAAATTGAACTTGTCAAAAAGAAAAAAAAAAGAAAGAAAGACTGCAGTTTCAGGAGACTCAGAGCGTGCTGGACTTGATGCAATTCTTTCAGTCCCCTATCAAGATCTAGTGTAGACAAAAAAAAAAATAGCCAGAGACTAAGTCAAAGCAGTGTTAAACCTCAAAAATACAACATGCTCTATATGAATATCAATCAAGCACAGCAGGGAGATCTCTCACATGCAATACACATCTCCTAGAAAAGATGCAAGAAAAAGTAAATGTGGTGCTGCCTGTAACATTAATATAAATGTAATGGTAGCAGCAAAAACAAGCGAACACAAAAATATGAATAGAATTTGATGGTGTTTGTTTCACTTGCCCTATAGGTGGCTAGCGAAGGATTTTACTGTCAGACTCTAGTGTATTCTGCTGATGTGAAAAAACAGGGCTTGCTGTGGATAACTACACCCAAACCCATAAATCCCAAAAATGTTGATTCAAAAACACATGACCTTTAGCTTGCTGAGAGTCTCTGTATAAACAAATGACATTGCTCCAGCAATGCTTTAGCCTGTTCTTTGTTTCGCAGGAGGCCGCACACCGTTGATGTTTCAATTTGTGCTGTCTGCGAAATGTCAAATTAATTTTTTCCAGAGTGATGGAACAGTGGAAATGCCGGTATAGTCAGACTCTCTCTCAGTGTGCCGTTCTCCCTCCACCCCCTATGGTTTTCTCCCTATTTTCCTCCATCTTATGCTTTTACCTGTGTTATTTATCTGCCATTGATGGTGCCTATAGATTCTGACACTGTCGAATTTTATGTCTGCGTTGTAACAAACAATGGAAAGGTCTTTTTCTACAGACCAAATCTTTAACACATCCACCTTTTAGAAAGACTGATATTTTATTGGTGCTAACAATTAAACATGTGTCCTTAGGGATTTTCTGCTCAACTGTTTTAAATGCTGTACAGTCACTACGGATCAGGACTGAAAATAATGCGTAGGCTGAGATTGTGCTATTAAACAGCTTGGGCCCATATTATGAAGGCCGCCATGTTCAGAGCAGCTTAGTCACGACAGATGAAACAGAGTTTTGCTGCCATTAGCTGAAGTAAATGGAAGCCTTCTCGGTGCCTGGAAGGCAGCCAGTCGGGTCAGGACAAAATGAAAACGGAAAAAATATAAAATCCTTTCTGCGCTGCATGCAACTATTTAACATAGGAACAACAAGGATGTCTGAAATATGTTGACCTAAAATGATTAAAATACATAAAGAAAATATAAAGCCTGGTCAAAAAAAAAAAAAAAGAAAGAGGGTAAACAGCTCTAAAAGAAGAGGTAAGGCTGAGTTACATTTATCTGTCTGTACATGTGCAAAGCCTCAGGAGGAAATAGTACCCTTTTTCCTTTTTCTCTTATCAGTATTGGCAGCAGGAAAGAAAAAAAAATCATGAATGTGGGTGGTGACAGTGAATTCCAAGACTAGATCATGTAACTGCTAAGAACATGATGCACCTGCTGAAAAACCACAACACTCCTCTCAAGCGAAACACCACTTTAACCACCATCGGAGTCAGAATCAGCAGTTCAGCTGCGAAAAAGGGCCAAACTGTGGCTTCGCTGGGCAGCTCAGGAGCACATGCATGCCAGCCTTTCTTGCACCACTCCCTAATGTGAGGAAACAAGGCCCAGCCAGTCTCATTCAGACCTGCAGTTCTGGTCCAAACTGTGCTTGGTAAGAAAAGTAAAAGCAGTAACAGCTTGTAACTGCAGATGTTTCCTAATGTGTTCCATCTACAGGCAAGGGAAGGAATCACCTCTGCAATTTACACTCTTTTCTCAATGAGCTGAATCTTTGCCCCTTTTCACTGTCTATTGCTGCTATTACAGCTGTGAAGTGTGTTCCTCCATCTTCTGTAACTCAGAGCCACTTCTCATTCAGCTTTTCTTCCATTTGTCTCTCTGAAAAACAAGTTTTCTCTCTGACTTTACTTTCAATATTTTAAGACAACTTGGCATCCACTCTAACAGTTGATATAAGATGTTAAACAACATTTAATCTGTTAGCAAACAAAGGACCATAGCTGCCATGAAAATTTACCAGCACGGCAGTGCAGGTACTTGATTTTGTCCATATCGAAAATATTCATCCATATTCTCTTCTGCAGTCATTTTTCCACCTAAAGTTTGTAGCAGTACTCTCCCTGGTCTAAAAATGTCTAGAACCATTTGGTCCTCTCTAATCTGCTGTCATTATAGCCATGTGCTCTCTGCAGCCCCTCAACTTGCCCATGGACTCGTCTTTTTTGTCAAGCCTCAACATTTAACCCGCACTATGAGCTAGTTTCTTTAGATGCTATGCAACTAGAAACTCTGCTTGTGTATGTTAAACAAGTCCTTAAAGCTCACAGACAAATGGTATCAGCATCCTATTAACATGCAAAATGAGTCTGCTATCTGTAACTTATTAATATGCTAAATATATCCGCATGCTATGACAGAGAGACAAAGCTCTACGGGCAATGTAGCTCATTATATCTGACTGCGACATGGTGCACTCTTGAATACCTCACTAATGTTTGCTCATCAAGCTGACCTGCAGGGCATGCTCCTCTTAAGAAGCTCTTAGATCCACAGTGGGAGACCCCGGAATTTAAAAAAAAACTTCTTAAAGTGTGGTAGGCTCTGTTGGGGCTACACCTGTGCTGTGCAACACTGAGCACACACCAAACATTCACAATGGATGGTGTTTGAACAAACACATTTATATTTGCTGTGCACAAAAAGTACGGACAATAAGCTGAAACTGGCTAAAAGCTGCACTGAGCTGCAGACTGAGATGCTAATTGATTCAGCAGTAGAAATCCTTTCTTTAAATACCCATAATTGTCATTTTAACCTCCTGTGACTTCCTGTAAACAGTGAGGCTTTCATGGTAAACTCAGTCTGCACAAGTAGGCACAAACAAAAAGTAAAGAAAGGTGATTGAGAATTCTTAAGCAAGAAAAAAAAAACAGGAAGAGCTTGCAGATTGCTGTTAGAGAACTTGAACCTCTTGGCTTTAAGAATCAGCCATAGGTGGATCAAAAAAGTGGCCATTACGCAAGAGTAGTGGATAGAAAGAGCGTTTGTCATCTCAAGTCAAATTACAGATCATTTCACCCAAGAGAAGCCAGATAACCAGAGTGATAGCAGACGGATTTTTTCCCCAGCAAAGTAAAAGTGTTAGCAACCAATCTTACTGAAAAAGCACAAAAATACTCAAAGTACAGAAGGTACACAATGATGATTTATAGAACATAGTGCTGTATGGCTTCTGAATAACAGAAGGGGTTCAATGGGCAGGGGTTCAGTTTTTCAGTTGGCCAGCTGGTCCACTACTGTGGTCCAGACTAAAATATCTCAACAACTTTTAAATAAATTACTAGGAATATAAATGTCCTCCGTCCTTTTCTTGTTTCAGGTCGATTCTCCTGCTAAACTTTCTTAACATTTTCCTCTTACTATCCAGCCATCTTAGTCTGAGTTGATGAAAATGTTGATATACTCCTCTGAGCTGCCCTCAGCTATTACTGTGCACTCAAAGCACAGTAAAAGCAAGTTGCTCGCCAAGTGCCGTGCGGACTTCTCCATAAGGATCGCCTCTCAGGCTACATATAGCTCTTTTCCACTATAGGAACTTAATGACCCATAGCCTGGAGCTTCCCATAACCTGAACCTTTTGAGAACTTGCAGGACAAAAGTTCTGCGTTGCTATTCGACAGTAATTTACAAACTAGGATCAGATGTACGTCGTTGAAAAAGGGAAACGTGATCATATTTATATGCGTGTCCAAAATGTGCTCTCCATTGTTCTTCATTATAAGAAGATTATAAAAGTCCTGAATGATGTACATACAGAAGTGAAACGGTGGTTACTGCTATGTTGTTTTGTTTGTAGTTAAGATGTGACGACATATCTGTTTGACCAATCACAAGGAACAGCTGCTTGACTAGTGACATTTAACACCTGCAACTTGATTCTAAAAATAATTATATAATTCTAGTTTAGTGTTTCTTATCTCCACCCTGAGCCAACAGCTTTCCACTGTTCCTTCAAATCACTGACTTCAAATGGATGAAAGTGATGGTGTTTACAGACTATTGTCATATGAAATGCATTATAATTATTCCACCCAGCTGTCTGGTTTACTAATCAAGTTATGTGAAGGAAAGAAAGCTTATCTTGGATTTTTACAATTTTAGGAAAATAGACGGTACTTAGCCAAGGTATGCCTCATTTCTTCCCCATGATAAATCACACAAGCGGAGCAGATTCAAAGTAATCACAGCATTTCATTTCTCTGCCTCCCAGCTGATCATTTCAAAAAATTGCACGCGTACACAGGGTATATACTGAGCTACAACCATGATCCATTTACTGTTCAGTAATAGTCAGAAATTTCATAAATAAAAAATGCAATTATAAAAGGTTTAGCAAAGCAAAAGCACATCTGTGGTGCAGCTGAGCGTGACAGCTTACATTGGTAATCCTTAGGCAGAATGACTTGCTTGTAGTCATGTTGACTTGTGATACCGAATCAAAGCAACAGCAACAAAGTAATAAGGGAAAGAAAGCAGGCTAATGGGGAGAGAACAATGACTGCTGAGAAACAGGAGGCATTACAGAGGAACCTGACCAGCTGCAAGCTGAAGGAAATCCAGTCCAACACAAAACCTCTGGAGCTGACAAGACACATTTGCATAAGAACACAATAGATCATCAATCCCCAATCAATGTCCATTCAGTGTCTCCTCACATTTATCTTCTTCCACCTTCACTGACTCTGCAGGGTTGTTGCCACGATACTGTCTCACAAAAACATATATAAAGTAAAATTTCTTAAAAGTATTTTAGGCCAGATTACAGAAAAGGGAAAAACTTGCATGTGCAGTTTACATCGATTTCTTTAAGATTCCATCTTCTGTACAAAACATTATATCATGCCTCAGAATTTTCTGCATGAGTGAAAGACAAAAGTAGAACTAACACATCATATCATATAGGACGACAAGACTAGATTAGAGTAGTGCAACAGACACCCTGCACAATCTATGTTCTCCTGTCAATGAAATGACAGACCTCCTGCTAATGGTGTGCTGCACTATGTCAACTGGTTAAATGCATTTCCTTCATTCTGTTCAACAATGAAATTACATACACAACATGATGCATTGATTTTCATTGAGCTCTCTTATCACCAGATGAATTCAATATCTTTGGTGGCTGAAGGGGTATTTTGTCTGGAGTTTACTTGCCACCACAGCCACGTTCAGCACATTTTCAGTTTTTGCTGCGGATGAGGCATTAAGTCAAAGCTGTAAGTCAAGGAGCCTTCACTGCATAGTCTGATTTTAGCTCTTTTGGTCGACTCAGGTTTAGTCCTCTCAGACTGTGCTGGGAGCTGAGATGTATCAGCATTTCCTCTCTGTTTCCACACTCTCTTTCTTGCTCTGATAGTCACTATTTCTGACTGCTGCGCACCCGAAAAACCTGTGAAGCATGTTGCCTTACTATGACAACCGTGAGCTGTCGTCACCAGACTTCGGTATAGCTGCATATCCAACGGGGTTTTTTAGCCACTTTGGTTTATATCCAAACACCTGCAAAACTAATGACTTTCCCATCAGCCACAACTGCAATTTAAAGTGTGTGATGTGGAAACAAAAATGTTTTTATAGATTATAGAATTTATAGATTTATAGATTCTGAATCAATTAATCTTTTGTTTTATTTTTTCAATTAATCATTTAGAAAGTTTAGTCTATGGAATGTTGAAAATAGGGAACAAATGGCCTCCAAAATAAGATCATTTTGCTTAGCTAAACATGAAAATGTGCGTATGGCAAACCAACTGCTCGGGCTGATTCTTTCTGATGACCACTGCCCTCCCGACTCCTGAAGGAAGTTGTCACAATATAAGGAAAAACATTTCCAATTCTGTTTTGCCATCCAGATTTAATAATAATCAATTTTGTGACTGACGTTTTTGATTGATTATCTGATTAATTCAGCAATTAATTCATCTTACTTCATCACAAATCCAGAAAGTAATCCTCCTTCCAATGGTTTCCACACCATTCAATGCCAAAAACAGACATTTAATAGCAGTTAAATGTGGCATGTTCTTGCACTAGGCAAAGACATTCATTGTATGGCAAATACACGTCACATCTAATTAGATCCGATCAAATCAAACTGAGACACTGTGGCATAATGACACATCCACTGCTGCAAATATATGTGTCCTAATTTGTGAAGATACAGACAGCGTCTCTGCTCACATCAAACATCTACCACAGCTAGTGTCAAATCAAAAGAAGTCGCTATAACACAAAGCCCCATACTGCTCTATTTATAGGCTGCATCCACTGCCCTGTTTTCTAATATATTTGGATTCCTGCAGAGATTTTTCTGGCATAAAGGGCAGAAATGTGTTAGTGAATGAACTTCAGTAAGTAAACTGTCAGTAAGTAAAGTCATTCAGGTATTTTCTCACTTGTCATATCATTGTCTAATTTTATTCCCATCCCATTGTTTACTGCATGCTTACTGTTAATTTATGGTCAAAAAAGAAGCAGTTATTCGAGATGTAAAGACTTAAAAAAAAACAGATACCTCAACGGCATACACGTGTTTATCATTACAGAGGTTTTAAAAGCTTCAAAGCGGCTCAGCAGTCCCCCATGACACCGCTAAGACACTGTTACAATTAATCCAAGTTAAATGGCACTTTAAGAAATCACTCCTCTCTCTGAAAAAAAAAAAACGCTTTTAAGGAACATTTAAACCACAAGCGCACAAGATTGAGACCAGGAAGGTGAGGAGGAATCTCCCCTTCACTTTAAAAAGGAATCATTTTTGCGGCACAGATTCCTGTTGGCTCGTGTTCAAAGAGATTGAACTACTTCAGACTCCAAACAGTCCCCAGAGTGTGACTGCAGTTTTCTTTCCACTCTCTACCATCTCTCTTCTCCCCTCTCTCTTTTCCTTTTCCACTTTATCTCTGTGACTGTTTCCATTTTCTCTCTCTGTCCTGACTTACTATTTTTCTTCTTCGCAATTTTACTCTCTTTTGATTGTGCTGCACTGTTGAGACTGGGTTGTCATGTTAAGGCAATTTCTAAAGCAAGAGAATAATACGAAGCTGCAGAGAATTCACACTCGTGTTTCCTCTATGTTTTTTTGCTTTTATTTGCATAGTTACTAGCAGTAACTATGACTAATCCAGTAATTTTCGAGGGGCACAGATCATAGTCAGGCTTCAGGAGTTTCCATGAGGTATGAGTTTAGCAGGGGTTGTAGGTGTACATAAATCATGACTGACAGATTGGACAAGGCCTGATTACCAGAAAGTAAAGTGGATAACTGCTCTGTGGCTCAAGATGCTCCAGGGCCCAAAAGTTTATGGTACACCATTTGGCAACTCGAGGTAATTTTATTAAATGGAAATTTGGATAATATAAACTGAAATTATAGGGGCCTTAAGGGGAAACCAGTAATGGTGCATAATTCTGGGGCCTCATCTTGTAGAGGGGCCCTGAGGCAAAATCTAACTTTTAAGGCATTGTGTTCTTCAGTTTAACAAAACTGTGGATTTTAACACAGCAGATTGCTCCTCACTCCCTGGTTTGAACAGACAACATTTTTTTTGAAAAGCATGACCCCAATAATTTGCTAACCTTAACCCTGTTTTTATTTTTGTAACCATGGTTCTCTAACTTTTAATCCAAATCCTGATCTTTCTCTAAACCTATCCAAGCACAGACAAATGCTGACAGAAAAACTTGCTGATATCAGAAAACGCTCCTGTGTCTTGTTGCAACTAACAACATAGCATTTAAATTTTTTCACACTATTTCACTGATGAACAGTTGGTGGCGGTAAAGAGCAAGGAAAACATTGTAATGCACCAACAAAGGAGACAAGCTTTTATGTTTTTATGAGGAAGGACATGTATTCAACACATTATTCTGGCCTTGAGGATACACACATTGCATTCTGGTGAGTAACAGTGAATGTAAACATAACTGTCTTTGTTTACCAGAAAACCCCACAGGGCAGCTTTAAATCTAAAGTTCAAGTTCATTTACAGTGCTGCAGTGTGAAACGGTGGCAGTCAAAGACAGAGAGGCCTGAACATGTTTTTATTTTTATCATTAGGTGAAGTTTAACCCTAATAAACAATCCCTTTTTTTGGGAGGGTCATTCATTGTGAACTCGCACTGATCCTTCGCTGAGGCACAGAAGGACTCACTTCCTCAACGTAACAAATTTCATGACTAGGAGGCTCACTGGAGGGAAGACATCAAAGACAATGTGCTAATGTGGAACTGACTGCACCCCCTGACTGCAGTTGGTGGTTTGAGAGTCAAGATAAGGAGTGGGAGTGTATGTAGGCATACAAAAAGGAAAGCTGTACACAAGAACCTTGGAATCAAGGACATTCCACTTATGTGGGTTTTGAGTCATACTGGCATACAATACGGCATGCACAGAGATACAGGAGGAACACTAAGTAAAATGGAGCCGTCCTGACTGTTTCATGAAAGGCAGCTGAGCTAAAATATGTACTTAATTCAGTCATGAATAGATTTGAATGAGTTTTTTAATCCAGTGACCTTCAGTTTGATCCTCAGGAGCCAAACTAATGTTGATTCTTCTATCCTACCACCTACTTAATTACAGTTAAAGTCATGCACCTTGATTCTCACGTGCACATCAGTCCCTGATTAGATGACAGGGTTAAAATAAGGCAAAGCGAGTGAGTGGTTGAGATCAAATATACTGTTGTTAAATACTGGACAAACACAGATATTTCTTTTGGTGAATACATAATATTGGAGAGATATGCAAGAAATTACTGCATTAAAGGAGGGGGATTAAAAATTCTGCAGTGCTGTAAAACCGTAGGGTCAACAATATCCAGAGGGTGTCCCGAAAAACAGCGGCACGATAAGAGATATGGCAACAGCTGCCTCCTTAAATTAACAAAAACAGTCAGAAAAGGAGAAATCCAGGGGATATTATCCAATAAACATGAATGTTTTTCACATCAAAGTTTTGCTTTAGAGCATATTTTTTTCACCTTCACCTCAGGAGCCATTAATAATTCTCAATCATGACAGCAGCTTTCATTAAGACAACACTGCTCCAGTCAAAACACTCTGGTATTTCTGGTGATCTTTCTTTTGCCGTGTTTCTTTGTGTTGTCGCTTCATACGACTGCTTTTAGATTTCATGAATGGCAGATGTCACTTTTACTGCAGTCAATCAAAATCAAAACAAACAAAAAAGGCTAACTGTCAGTCTTAATGTCTATTGCAAACAAACAAAAAACCTACAACTAACTTACTAACTTTCCCGCATCAATGGAAATGAATGAAGCCTGGAAAATTAATGTAAACAACTCCTACAGGTGCCCCAACCTTTGCTGAGGACTTACAAACCCTCTGATGCATTATCAGGGCAATACTATACTGCAGGAAGCAGCACTGTATATTGCAGTTACAAGTTACAGAGAAAGACAGACTGGTTGGTCAGAGGTTCATCCTACAGCAAGATAATGACCCAAAACATTAGAAGAAAGAGAAGAAGAGACAGTGGCTTCACAGGATGAAGACCAGCACAGTCCGCAGACTTAAACTACAAGGAGCTGGTCTGGGATGAATTGGACAGAAGGTGAAAGAAAAATGACCTGCAAGTGCAACACAAGTGTGGGAACTTCTGCTGCAGAGTTGGGATGAATCTTCTGAATAGAATTTGATTTGCACTGGAGAAAGAACGTTTGTGTTCGGCTGCTGGATGAGACTAAAAATTCAGATTAAATTTAGTCCAACACAAACATTTCATGATTCCTTATTTTTAAAATCTCCTATTATTTGTTTGTTCAATGCTTTAATTTCAGAAACTCTGAGACTCTGAATTATGTAAATTTAAATAACAACTAGAAAAATTCTAAAACTTTTGACTAGTGGTGTATGTGCATGGAGTTTCTAGTGATTAAGTGGTTTGTTAAAGGTAAAATTAGGACAGTCACAATTAAAAAGGTTGGTAATGGTAGTGTTGATGGTGGGGTGCCTCTGCCAATCAGAGCCTCAGAGTGAACCTGGGAAATCGATTGACGAGGGCCTTCTCATCAGTGGAAACCCCGCCGTGGCACAGCAGGCGTGCTGATGCGCATCTTACCCGTGGAACAGGGATGAAATGAAGAAGATTACACAGGCAAACAGAAAACAGCATCTATTACTTTCAACAAGTTCAGAGACAGAGTGAGAGCAGGTCTTGATTAGCAGTTTCAACTTCAGTTTTCAATCTTTTACCAATTATTTTTCACAGTTTAAGGTAAACATTGTCTCGGTTCATTAATTCTTTAATCAGTAGGATGTATCCTTGTACAGTCAACACAGGGTTGACATTTTCGGTTTTAATGAAAAACCTCGACAGCTATTAGATGGATTGCCACAAAATTTGACACTTTCAAATATGGGATTAACGCTGCACATGCTCAGACAATCTCAACTGGAAAACATTCATAGTGTTGCACTTTGCTGAGCATAAAAAAAGGCAACAGATAGTTCTCTCAAAGAAGGAAAAAAGAGAGAAGTTCACAACCTGCTTGCATGCATGTTCTACAATTTGGTTCAAAGTACAGCCTTACAGCACTGCCTGTATGGCTGTAAATTCTTAGAATCATTTATTTTCAATTTTATGTGTTTTTGTACTGTGTGTAGAGCGTCCTTAGCTGATCTCGCTTGGTTTGGCAGTAAACAACAGGCCGTAATTCCATTCTCCTCATCTGACTTCACAGCGCACATGAGAAAACATGCAGTGAGGCACAGAAGCACTACGCATCGGACACAGAAATTATCTTTGTTCTTTTTCTTTTTACCACTTTTCTATCATTTTCATGTGTGGAAAATGTTGTTCATCTGTACTGTGTTTTTGCCAGCATAAAAAAAAAACAAACCTAGGAATATCTGTGAGTACAAATAAAACTGAAATGCTATGCACCATAATAATTCTGGGACTGACAATCATTTCTCTCCAAAATATAGAGGAAGGTGTTATAATTGTCAGCCAGGAGGTAAGTTATCTAATATCTCTCAAAACTAATATCATTTGTGTCTTTTGCTCTCATTTCATAAGAAGATCATTTCTTTAAAGAGATATTTTACATTAGAAGTAAAGTGGGAACTCTTTACAAAGGTATTATCCACCACTGGAAGCTGCATGATGAGTGCAGCTGCTGCTACCATTACCTCACACGTTTCGTACGTCTTAATTGAGACACACAGCCTTTCAGCTTAGAGTAAAGTGACTGCTCTGAACACAAAACACAGCTGACAGTCGCTGAGATAATTGCACCAATGATCCAATTGTACTGCTGCATATTAGCGCTGACTGCTGATAGACTTACGTATAAAGCTAATTTGCTGCAACAGGCTCCCTGTGGGCTTTCCACCCATTTAACACCTCTGTGTAGACCTGTGTGAATGTGAGGGTATGCATATATTATGTCTCCTTATGTTTGTGTGACTGCAGCTGCAGGTCTATTTCTATTTCCTTCCTTTATAATTCATTACTCTCTGGCAAGCAGTAAAGCAGTTAAATTTAGATTTATAAATCAGACATTAAAGGACAAAGATCACAAAGTAAGGCCCTTCCAGGTACAGCTGATAACTGCAGAGTCCTGACCTGAAGGCAGCTGCTTCAGTCCAGCAGGGAGAATCTGGATTAGACGGGGAGATGTAGTAAACAAGTGCTGCTTAAGAATGATGCATAACCCTGGAGCTACACCAGTGGTGCTGCTCGGCGCGAGGCTGTGGTTGTACTGGGCACCTCCCAGAGGGGAGTCTGTGTTTGTCCTTCCTTCCTCTCTGCAACTGCACGCCAAAGCTGTCATAGCAAATACATGTATTCCCAGTCATGTGTCCTGCTTAAATAAAGACTACAATTATTTAATAAGGGTTATGCAGTAATGACCTGAATAGTGCATATAGTACATATTTGTATTCAGCGGGTTACAGAGTGTGCACAATGATACATAATATTGACTGTTTGGTATGGAAAGGGTAATCTTCTCTTAAACTTGGAAAACTGTGAGCAAGCTCCAGAGGGGTTCCTATACCTGGAATTCATTGACATTACAAATAAGCTCACACTCACATACAGAGATGTAAATCCTCTAAATATATTCAAGCCCACACGGACGTTTAAGGTCGGGGTCAACTCTGGCACGGCACCCGCGGGTTAAATGCTTCACTTCAAGTGCACATCAGCAGCCCGCACTCCAAACCTCCAGGCTCTCCGGCTCCAGCTGAGAGCCTCCTGTTGGTGTTTGTGTATCAAACCACTGACCTTTTCAGCATGACTCAGATGGCTGGCCCCAGAGTTCAGCTGGTCTGCCCCTGTCAATAGCCTTTAGATGTCTCTATAAGGAAGGACTCTTGATCTGGAATATTATCTGAATATGTTTTCACACTTGGCTTGATATTCTTCACTAAACCTCAGCCTGGAGATTTCCCCTCATCACCAAAACAGAACTGTGATAAAGGAATAAAAGCCAAAATCAAATTTGTCAAAACTAATTTCTAACACTGCCCAGGACACAAATGTCATAATAATCACATTCATTTGTTTTTTTTCCACTGCATTCTCTGAAGTGACTAAATGACGGAATCTAAGAAACACAAATGAATGTCTGGTATCTCGTGGCTGGAGTTCAGACTGAAAATAGTGCTGCATAAAAACACAAGGGGCTGCGTTGGAGGATGAAGTAGGATCCAGAAAGGCCACTGTGAGTAAGAACAGGTGCAAGAACAGAATGGTTTCCTTACACTATAGTCAAGTTTCCCTGCAACAGTAGTACAAATTCTACATTTGCAGAAGAAGAGAGAGCAACAAGACGATGTAATTACATGAATATATCCATGTGTGTCCATTTTAGTGTCTTCTATTTTCTCCCTTAATGCTGTTTTTCTGTGCATCTATTACCATGGTCTCTGGGGTGTTTGTTTTTTTTCTGATTTTGTGGCCACAACAATAATGGATGTCATTATGATCTACAAGTACTTTGTTTTGTTTTACATAGGTTTATTTAATAGTGTTACATGGAGCCACCCACAGCTGCAGCAGGTTGTTTAAAGCTGTTGTGTTTCTATGGGCACAAACACATCGATAATTGTAATTGCAACAGCAAATTGGGTCGAGTTGGGTGAAACCAAGGGCTTTAAGACCCAAGGCATATTTCTGGAACTGAAGGGCTGACAGGCTGCTAATTCCAGTCTCATCACAGACGTGTTTTCTTTTTAAGCGGTGTCTAAGAAGGTTGGAGCAACTGTAATTTCTGTAGTTCATCATCACGGAATGACAACTGCACTGCTGCCTGCTGACTGTATTCAGGTAAAGCTGCTTTTATTCATTCAGCTCAAAATCACAGAACAAAAACTCTTGTCTGTCTGTTTGTCTTGTAAACTTCAAAACAGTATAGTTATACTCCTTTACAATTTATTCAGTGCCCTTATGTGAATGGAGGCCTCGCCTGAAACCATAGACAGCTGAAGCCTCATCAGTGGTTTTGCAGATTGAAGTACAGCACTGCAGCCTTCTTGCTCTGTGTCTGTGACACAGAGTTGTGCATCACAGTACTTGTTCTGCTTTTAAATCATGGATGACTGTTTAAGTTTGTAAGCACTGATCCCAACTGGAAAATCGAATGTGACAAATTGAGTGAAAAATATCTCCTTGTTGAGTTTAGTGAAAAATTAGGTGACCCGTGTTTAACAGCTGTGTGGTGGCAGGTAACAAGGATATTATGCTTGATTCTAGCTGCCTGCGCTTTGTTATTTCAGAATCAATGATTTTCACAAAAGGTTTTTTTTTTTATTATTCTGATTTTGTCATATGATAATGAGAAGTATTCTTTTGTAACCGTTTGAGGGAAACTGAAAGCAAAAGGACACCAAAAGTGAATACTAGTACTCACAGTAGCCTTTCAGTTTGTTTACTGTAAGAGCCGAGTCGTGTGTGGGAGTTTTTTTTTTTCTTTTATCTCTTTCTCTTTGTGATTTGAACAAAAGGAACTGCTTTCTGCACTGGCAGCAATGTTGTTTGCATGAGGTATGTGTGTGTGAGAGAGAGACAAAAGGGGTGTCAGAGAAAGAGCAAGTGCTACCGCCTGCAGGTGTGTGCCGTGACACTGCTAAATCGCAGCAGTCATCATGTTTGGCCCACAACTTCACACTTTTCAGGAGGTGCTGGGGAATAAATGTTTGATTATATTTTTTTCTGTTTAAACAACATATGAAAAAGAACATTAGCCAAAAGTCAGATTGTTCTGGGGCTGGGTTCAAGTCACGTTCAACAGTGGTCTGTATTAAATCCCTAAAAATCCCTCCACAGGATCTTATCTATTTAATTATAACTTATACCAGGAGTTTTCAAAATCTGGAACTGTAGACCAAATTAGCTGTTAGCAGTTTCAGCTTGCAATGTGCATGGATGTGCAGACAAACATCACTGGATTATTCTGATACTGAAGAAAACTGATGATTCTGAGGCTCTGGAGTTATGAAGAGGGTTTTTTTTTTTTTTTTTTTTATCTATGATTTCTAAGCGGATTTATTTATTCGCAATGGAAGTCAGAGATGTGATATCCTCAGAAAGTGTAAGTCACACTGAATCTAAAAATATGTCCATCATGTCTGTGTGCTCAGACTTGACTGAGATATGACTCCCTAGAAGGAGAATGAATTTTGGCACAATTGGCGTCAGTCGGGTGTAAATTAAGGAGGCAAACTGCACTGGCATGAAGCTCTCCCTCTCACCTCACACAGCATCTTTACCTCACTTTCCCTCATCTGTGTCTTCCCTTAACTCTTCTGCCTCACTGTTTGAAAACTTCAGATGCACTGCTCACTGGTATACTCCTGAAAATTATTTTTAGCACTTGGGTGAAGGTAAATAAATGTGTAGCAGGTGTAAAAATGGTTACATCATTCAGCATCCAGTCTGTGCGAGCTCTGAGCCAGCTTGAGTCAGAAGACAACTGAAATGCAATTTCTATTCTGCAGTTTCTGTTTTGCTGAGTCTGGATTTGTGTCTCCCTCTGCAGTGTATTTTTAACATAAAAATCTTTGCTGCTGGTCCCTTTATACGCTCTCAAGGTTTTAATACCACTAAGCAGCTTTGGTCAACATTACACAGGCACTCTGCAACAGGCTCTGCCACCATGTGACGTCGCAACATGTGACCTGCCAACTTCCCATCCTCCCCTTTGTTGTGCTGACACAGCTCTGATTCCTCCCTGCATTAGGTGTAGGAAGAGAGGGCAGCTGCTCGGGGTCTTGTCGACCAGTGTGCTACGATCGCTTTGGGTCCAGCTGGCCGTGTTTGCATTTGCATCCTTAATTTATAACCTGGGAACGTTTTTTTGGAGCATAATCACCACCACTGTGGCCCCATAAGTGTGCCGCACGTGTTAAGTCTTAGAGTCTCTGATGGAACACAGCATGGCAGTGGGCTGCTTTATGATACAGCTGTCATAAACGTGGCTTCGAAGTTATATATATATACACACAACATCAGGCACCTTTACTGACTATAGTGGCTTAGATGAGAACACTGGTATCTAGGACCACTTTCTAGTTTTGTACCTTGACATTATATGCTTCTTTATGTCACTTCCATATGTTGCAGTGAGTGTAAAGTGCTGCGTTTGTGATGTGTTTATTGTCCCATTTTATGTCCTCTGGAACATTTCCGTAGGATTTACTCAGCCTTTGAGTTGCAGAGCATAAACAACCTAAAGCGCTGTACAGTACATGCGAGTCTTTGAAGCAAACAAACACCCTGTGCAGCAAAAAAAAAAACAAACCCACCAACACTGCATGGCAAATGGGTTTATCAGTTTCTTGGTATACCCATATGTAAGTGACATAAAGTCTTAAGTACAGTACATACTGATGGTTTAAACTTTTATTGGCCTAACAAATAGAAATTCATAACCCCATCTGCCTATTTTGTCTATCATTAATTAAAAGTGGAATCACCATACAAAATGAATAAAATATAGAGTTTTTTTAAACCTAGTGCCTCATGAATAAATACTCCAGATCAACAGGTTAAGAGTCTTGGCTTTAGCACCACTCTGACCCTTCATGTATCTTGTCTTAAGAGAACATCCACACTGGCTCATCCCAGTTCCATTTAAATGCCTTTTATTAATACTGAATCACTTAAGATTTCATGTTAGATAGCGGTGGGAAAGGCCAAGGAAGCAGAATACAAATTCCTTCTGTTTCCTTCTTCAAATAAATGTCATATTTCCTAATTTAACTTTGAATTTGCCTGCCCCATGAGATGAATGCCTTTTATAGACGCCCTGCATTCTGATGGGAATTGAACAGATTTATTAGATTTTTTTCAACCGCTGCTCAAAGAAAAAGTCATTCTCCCTCAAGTCTTATTACAGAAATAAGTAAACTAAAGACGTGTTTCTAAGGCAGATTTCTTCGAGAAAGAAATGAAGGCCTGATCAAACTCTGCTACTCTCTTATCTTTGTCTTGGAAGGTGCTGTGGTGAATTTATAGTGATTTATTCATTGTTTCTTCAGGGAAAAAAAAAGGACAGAAGAAAAGAGTCTGAAGGTGTGGAGAGAAGGGCATCATGATTAAATGTTGAGAGAGAGAGAGAGAGAGAGAGATGGACACAGAGAGGAGGAAACCTGACCGCATCCATTCAGTATACAGATGCCACAATGGAGCAATTATAAATTAGCGAGCGCAGGTATTAATCCAGCAGACAGCACTTTGGGATTGGCTATTTGGCAGGAAACATTTTGGCTCAAATCAGAGGCTGTGCTGAAACAGCTGACGCTGAGGGAGAGGGATATAAAGAGTGAGAGACATAAAGTGGAAGTGCAAAAGAGGCGAAAGTGAGGGAAGAATGTAATTGTCCCCGGCATCAGATCAGAGAGTGTGTGTAAACGGCTGACTCCTGGTATTCCCAGCTAATGAGACATGTGGCTGTTGGTGGCAGTGGTTTGGTCAAACCTGTATGCCCTGTAACAGCCATGTGAACACACACACATAAACACACAAAGGATTCAACTAACAATATAGACTTAAATGCAAAACCCTCTTCTCTACACTTAACCAAGTCATGCGACAACATTACTGTGCTACCATTCACCACGCATTCATTGCACAAGTTGACGTGCCTCAAATTCATAGCTTACACTCTGACACAGATTGCCACCAATTTGACTGCTGTTGTCACACAGTCCAAAGGGAGCTGAGGCTGTCAGATCTGTGCCTGGTCTGCTTGGATGGAATTCTTTTCTCCCATGTTCCTGGAGTTTGTTGACAGTCACTGTGGAGCAATTGGAAGAAAAGGAACTACTCAAAGCTAATAAGAGAGTGTAAACATGATTGCTTCAAGTATGTACTGATGGACACTACCTGATAACACAGCACATCCACTAAACATCAGCAGTGACAAGGTTTAATCCTTCACTTAAAGCAACTCTGTATGACTTTTAAATAGCAAATTCTGTCGGTATCTGAATCCAAAACAGCTCATGTACAGAAAACAAAGCCAATCAATGAAGTGAAATAGTTGCATAGTGTCGCTTTAACTATAAATAAATCCAATCTACCACAACTCACACCTAACTGGAGAAATACAATTCCACTTTAATAGCAAAACTTATTTTTTTTTCCTGACTGGAAAAACTTTCACTTGCATATTGCTGTTCCACAAAGACAAACAACCTACAGCAAGTTCTGCCCTGTCAGAGCTGTTCTCTGTAACTTAAGGGAAGGAGCGACGTGTCATCAGTCGGCCATGTTTAGAAAACACCACTGAAATCCAGACTGTCAGACAGGCGGCACTGTGCTCATTTTATATCAAGTTAATCATAGCAAATGTGAAAAAGAACACGAGAAAAAACATGGGACGTGCTGAGGTTCAGTGGATACATTACTGTACATCTGCACTGATGATACATAACAGCTAATTGCTGCATAATTATGAGGCAAAGGAGTTCTTCAATTGGACTAACAAAACATTGTAAAATATAAATGTATAAATTTACTACAAAACATTAATTTTGCTTCAGTGTTTACTATAAGAAATTATTTGGCTGTCATTTTAATAACAGTCCTTCATTTCCCCCTTTTTTATTTCAAACCAGCTTTAAAGTAATGGTCAATAATATTGTCACAAAGGACAACTTTAATGACATCTCTGGCAGGGGTCCATTCAGTCCATCAGATAAAATCCTGCTCACTAGTGAAGCAATTCACCACAAGAGTTTCATTTCATTTATCTCCAGAGATGTAAATGACAGTGTTACAATGTAAAAGTGTCTTATTCAGCTTTGAAGCAACAACAAGTCTCTAATCCCAAACAGGTGCCTAAAAGGAAAGATGCTCCCGAGAAAAATAATTTCATGAGTGCATCGAATCCCTCGCCAGATGGCCGTAACAGTTAACAATCTCCTCTCTTTTTTGTCAAAAACCTTTTGAGTGTCACCTGCTCTCTAGTAGCTGACATCAAACAGCACACCATTCACTCCTGACCTTATTTTGCAAGACATAATGACAGTTTACCTGAGCACAGCTGTGCATCGCCATCAGGTATAAGCCATTTGGGCTTATCCAGGTTTCCAAGGATTTTCGTTCAGGGCACATTGCCCACATGAAAGGGAATTTTGTCAGAGGGGCTCCATGAATTATGCAATGGCAGAGTGGATTTGCAGGTCTTGCTGAAATTAATATGATACCAAATAAAGAAACGAGATGGAACTGGCGGTTTTATCCAGCAGAGAAGGAGGAAAAAAAAAAATCTGAATTTGTATTTGAGGGAGGCAAAATGCACAAAGGACATATATGTCTGGAGGCAAAAACTGAAAGTCCTTTTATTCAGTCTTTAACCTTCTATATTTGTTCATGAATATGCATAAAACAGTATTTCAAGAGATAATGAATATATACAAACAAGCTCATCATCAAGATGCTTAAGTGTTGTGCAGGAAAACTACTCCAAGGAAATTATATCAGCTGTATAGTGACGGACTTGTAAAGAGTTAAGTGATGCAGCAACAGAGTAAACATTTACAGCTCAGTCCCTCCTCAACACCTGCCACAAACTGCATATGAAAATCATTCATTTCTGGAGATCAAAGTCGTTGTTGTGTTTGAGAAACATGCTGCTGACTGACTAACACTGCTAAAAATAACCATCAAAAAGTGAAAAGAAGGACCCACTGTCTGGAAAACAAAAAAAAAAAATAGTAGCTCCGTGTTTGTTGGATAATGGCCCATGAATCTATTTTTTTCCCTACCACTATTTTTGTTAATCCAAGAGGGCAGCTGTTGCCAAATCTCTGTCATAATCTATGTCCTTGTCTTCCTCGGGATACTGTTGACCCTACAGTTTTAAGCACTGCAGTGTTTTGTAACCAGACCAACAGCCAGACAGACACTCAGACCGACAGATGGACTGATAGGTGTGCGTCCACGGTGTCAGTGCACGCTGGATCTCCTCTGAAGGACCTGTCAGTGATTATCGGCATGCTCACGGCTAGGTGTTAATATGTGCTACAGTCTTATACCATAGTGACAAAACACTATATGAATACTAATCCTAGTTATCTCAATTATCTGATCTGTCAATATGATTTGTGTGGAAAATGACACCATGCCAACCTGAGGTGATTTGATAATAAGTGTGGACTGGGTGATTTGATAATAAGTGTGGACTGGGTGAGCAAATGCTTTGACAGTTTATCTAATTGACAGTCTATGACTCATTCTGTCTGGCACTTCATTTCAATTACTAAGTCCAAGTCCCTGGCAGTGCTGGGGAATGGCTAAAGGGGAGGTTTAAGATTTGACTCTTTTTAATCCTATTTGACCATAAACAAATGTCCTTTCTGGGAATGTTCTAAAGCACAATTTTAGTTGCTCTGATCCTGATAGCCGCCACAGCTGTGGAAGCCAGAAGGACGGAAAACCATTGCTCTCCAACTCAAACACAAGCTTTCAACCACTTCTACTCTTATTCTTCAAGTAACTACAGCTGTGGAGGTGTACTGCTTGGTTTTTACAGAGAGAGAGAGACTCAGACACAACAAACTGCTATCTAATTTTTTTTTTTTTTTGCACCACAAGAAGGACGCCTTGAAATGCAAATATGTGCTCTCGACAAGGAGAGCACATGTGAAGGAGACACAACCCAAACAAGCAGGTTCTTGACATTGAAATGGTTCTGTAGCAAGAATATTTTACACAAGGTGATGGCTGGCTGCACATTTACTTCAAAACCAGACACAGAGGTTGAATCCCTGACTCATACCATAAACTTTCATACTTTTTCTGTGCATGCCATGCAGGCCTGTGATGACTTACTCAGGAATGTAACCAGGACTTTAGAAATGTCAGCACAGTCCCAACCTCATTAAAAATGCTTTACTGAGAATTCAATAATTTTACCACTTTTTTTTTATACAGAAAGTATAACTGCACAGTTATACTTTCTGTAATTCTGATCTACGGACATGAGCCTTCTCAGCACTGTCAGGTGTGGTCTTCCTATAAATCAAACCTGACTTGACTTGTTTGTTGATGCTCCTCGTTTAAGTTGAAGGAAATTAATTTTTACATGATTTGTAAACACGACATATAATCTGGTTTTCCAGAGCCCAGTCTGATTTTATAACAAATAATGGAGATGTGTTTAAGCTAAAAGGCTGGTTACGATTTCTGGGCACCAGCCATCTCACCATCTTTATTCCTCATGGGGACTTCAAACAGACATGCCTGAAGGGGCCTTATTGGATATTATATTTTGTGTTTGTCTTTTTTCAAATCACTCTCTCCCCTCTCGATACAGAAATAAATCAGTAGAAATTAAATTTGCATTCCCAATGAGTGTCTGGAAAATAACGTAGCTGTGTCCTTACATTCTGCTCCAACACAGTGACTATAGAGACTACTTATTTCTCTGGGATGCCTTGTTGGACGTGTGCCCAGGCAATGGTCATCGGCCCACTGGTTTGGCATAGAGCTCCCGCGGGCAGCGGCGCAGCTCAAAATGTGAGTCCATGGATCACAGTCAAAAAAAAAAAAAACGAACAAGGCCACCATTGCCTGCAGGGAATGTCAAATTGCAGCATCGAATATAAGATATAAGAAAAAGCACAGATGATCTGTGTGGAATTCAATGTTCCTGTTGATCCCTGAGAATATTCCACGAATGTTTCTGGTTTGTTTGGCTCTACACAATTTGCAGGTTCTTGTGTCATGCTTGCTTTGATATACATTCATTTATTTGATACATATTTTGACAGCTGGGAGAACTAATGGTGTCTGTTGCATGAAAATTTATTTGGCCGAAAAACTACCTAAAAATAACCCGTCCTAGACTGCACCACCATGTTCTTAACACCTTCTCCAGGCAACAGCCATCATCATTGTTTACTTCTTTCATCCACCTTCTTGCAGCACTGCAACTCTGCGTCGTCTTGAACTCACGAGGTCTGAAAATATGGAATCAAGGCCGAGGTGAGTGCTAACCGTACCAGGTGGATTCTTTTTCTTGCCTTCTGGTAGAGAGGAAAACTGGCTACCATCAGATGCAAACCTACTCAGGGTCTGGCAGCTCATTACATTCTATTCTTGACCATGTGGGAGAAATTGCCTGCAGGTAAAAAAGCCTTTCCATTTTTATTTCTTGCTCTCCAGAAATTTTGCACAGAAAAAGAGAAATTCTGCTCGCCCATTGTATTTGAATTTTCGCATCTGAAATTTATTGGGGGTGTACAGTGAATGAATGGTAACCTATGCATAAATACTTAAATTACCTTCTTTAGAAACAGGTCTTAATCTAAATTTAAAGGGGTCGTATTGGATTGTTTAAAATGCCATTTTTAGATTTGCCTGAACTGCACTTTAAGAGGGGGGGGGGTCTTTAAGAGACAGCTCTCAGTTAGCAGCATTGCCTAATATCTGTGGCTACTCTGAGTCAGGTATTTCTGTCTTTTCTGGCACTAACGTTCTTATTTTCATATTTTCTGCACTCGCTGAAGCAACATTAAGGTTTGTCTTGAAGACCAAACTATTCTTGTTATGCGTTCTGTGAGCTGGGTCCAATTCACCATCATTAATGAAATATTTAATTCCACTCATTCCACAAGCCAAGCAAAAATAAAGGCTCCAAAGACCGATGCGGTTAAAGTCAGACCTAATGAGGGCCCTTCAGTGCCAGTCCACTGTCATCATGGAGAGTAAACTGATATAAGTTTCCCTTTTCATTAGGTTCATATTTTTTAACTACAGTTAAAAGTGCAACATGTTTTCTCTGCTTGTTTTGCTCAGTGGTGTTTTTGTGAATTAATTTTCTATTTAAAGGCGTAATGTGTGCCAGACTTCCACTTATCATTGAATCAGTTGGTCACCTTGCCTTTATGAGCTGCTGACCCTGAAAAACTTTCACTAATATGGATTTTAGTGGCGAGTTTTGTTGTCACATAATGTTCTGAAGGCTCTTTCAGGCTTTGCCACACTGCCAAGAAAAGATTCTCTAGGGAAATACTGAATCCATGTAGGTTTTTTGGTATTAATGGGAACAAAAACGTGGACTACAAAAGAGGCTCAGCAGGCCAGTAATCTACAAAGTAAAGTGCCCTTGAGTTTGATGCAGAAAAATCATGTTGTACACCTCACATAAGGCAGAAAGTACAGCGCAAACTTAGTGCTCAGGCACAACAGAGACATATCACACTGGTCTGCCTGATCCTCTGCTGCTGTGGGATTTACTGCGTTTGAGCGTGCATTCTCCCATTCTTCTCCTCCGTATTACATTCAAGGATGTACCTTTTTGGGAAGACTGTTCAGATTTAATGATACTGAATATCAACTTCCAGCATTTTCAGTCTAAAAATATCAATATCCTCCATCAAAAGCCCATATCAGCTGAACCCCACTGTGTACTGTCCACAGCAGATTTGATATCGTTCCATTTGAGTGCACTGGGAGCCAGTGATGCAGGGTACACACTGAACTGGCTGCTGTTGTGTTTCAGACATCAACTTGTCTGTCACAACAGAATCAATTGGCTCCCCTCGAAATAGCCCTGCCCTTGATGCACTCCACTCTGGCTAAGGTGCATGACTGACCATCATCTAATCGAGCTCAGACTCTGTGGCATGCTTTACCTATTGCTCTGCATACCCAAATCAAGAAAGCCAAGAAAAGCAACGATGCACTTTAATAACAACCAACAGTATTATTACCTGTTTCTTTAAGGGGCATGATAATTTTTTTCGTGAGTGTAGCAGAAAAGCCGACAGGGACACGGAGTCAAGAAGACAAACAAAGGAAGATTGGTTTTGATGTGAGGCCAGCAGGGCGGCATGTGGTTTGAGAAGTTGGAGATTTAACCACTACTTTGCCTTTATCTCTCCGCACAGTTCTCTTTGAGAGTTGTCCAAGCAATACGCATCATCCATCAGTGCAGCACAGAGGAATGCATCACGCAATCATTGAGCGATTGTATCCCCTTGTGAAGCGAAGCGAGGGGCCTGATTCTCCTGGAGGGCAGACAGACAGACAGACAGACAGACGTATGTACTGGGATTAAAAAAAAAAAGATAGAATTGGAAATTCAATCACTTCCATCCTTCAATTGTGCGCTATTATGATGGCGGATCTGTGTGGGCCCAGTTCACTGGGAGCACCTAGGGAATTATCTCACTCAGCTGGAGTCTCATAAATACGGCTTGAATACAGTCCCAGCTAATAGATCAAAACCTTGCCAAGACTTACACAGGCTTTCCAATGCAATGAGATAAATACACGCCGTACAGAAAGTTTGCTTATTTTCATTTATTTATATATATATTTTTCCCCCTGGCTCTGACATGCAGAATAAACACAATATTGGCAGACAAAACAGCCGCTCACTACATCTCTGCCTCGCATACATGTGTGCTTTCACGCATCGACAAGGTAAATACACATCGCGCCTTTTTCCCTGCCCTGTCACTTAGCACACAAAGAATCACGCCAACAGAAAGGTGTAAAACTCAATACCGCACAGACTCGTCTGATTCTCTGAAAACTAAAACAGTTTATAAGATCCTGCAATCCTTAGGTGAATTATTGACCTTTGCTTTGATGGCGGCGCACCAGAGTCTGCACTGTTTTCTCTCCTACATGATGCAAACACAGAACCAGATTGAAACAAACAAATACACGCACCTCATTCAATGCTACAAGGATAGGTGCACAGGATATCACACTCCTCTGCACTTTGGTACTTTCTGAAACGTTACCCCACACAGCAATATGATAATACATTGCATAATGCATGCACACTTAACAACCCACGCAGGCAAATTACCTGCAAGTGCAGTGAGCCGTGTTGGACTCTGCCACTGTGCCGTATAGCACAGCTAGTAGAGGAATGGTTGGTGTGAGGTTAGGTAAGGTGGCCTTGGCTGCGGTGCGCCGCCGATCAGCCAGGATAGAGCCAGAGGCGGCGGCGTGATGGGTACTGGAACAAATGTGAAGGGAAAAGAGGCTCACGGTCCTGCAGTCCCGGCTCGAGCTGACTCCACATCGGCCTGACACATGGAGCCCGCATGCCGAGAAAGAAATGAGACACATGAAGGCTTTATGCTAAAACAAAGGGGAGGACAGGGTGAAAGGAAAGGACTGGGGGTGATTGAGAGAGAAAAAGAGAGAGGGAAGCGGTCTATGTGCACATCTTAGCACAGTGTGTGTGAGCGTGCACATGTGGTCAACAGAGTGGCCAGTAAGGCGGGGAACAGGCAGGCTTCAGCTGCGATGCTCCTTCAGAGCTTCTGACAGATGCTTCCAGACAAAATAAGCACTCTAAATATAGTAGCTTGTACACACACACACACACACAGCCATATATATGCACACACAAATACACAATGTGTATGTGCATGGGTGTATACAGTGTGAAATCCACCCACATCCATAGAGTATGAATGTGTGGTCAGATTCACACACTTGGAGAAACATACTGTACTATGCAGACACACATATCCACACACACACACACACGCACACAGAAACAAACAAACATAGAGCGTTTGATTTCGATTGGTTGAAGACTACACTATGTGTCAAAGGACTGATCCACTGTTCTTCCCTTCTCTCGTTTATCTTGAGGGGGTTTCTTTGCAAACGTCTCACCAGAGTGAACTTCAATCTCCAACCAAACCTCTGGCCTCGTGACTTCGCCTCAGTACAACAACATAATGATCTGCTGCCTCTGTGATTTATTTCTCAGCTTCACAAATGGCCTCAGATTGACCCCTACCAGAGCGTTCTGAGCTGTCCAACCCCTCTGCCATGATTTTCATGGTCATCGTTCAAATAAATAAATCTAATTTTCAAAATAAATGATCACTGGGTTGATTTTTTTTTTTGCACACATACAGTAGATAGTGTTTTCTCATGTGATGAAATCTCAGTCTGATGTCTGTCATGAGAGCATATTTGTCCCATTTGTCTGAATTTCAATACATTAAACAGCCAAAAGCAAATTAATTATGAAACATATTCAAATGAATAAAAGGAAGATACAATGCTGCTGTAGGGTTCTCGCTGCTTTTTTAGGCTTAATTACAACTTGTAATGCATTATGTTAATAATATGTGGCCTGTGTGCATGTTCCCTGATTAAAAATCCTCCCACACTGCCTTTTCAACTGGTGGAGATTTGAAAAAGCCACTCTTAAAACGGTTCTTCACGTTGGAAATGTTGTGGAATATTTGCCCCCGTGGCTTGATCAAACAGCTGGTAGTGAATTATCAAAGTAAAAGCCCCTTCACTCAGACACTGCTTTTCCAAGGGAGGCATTATTATGGAGAGGAGGCTCTTCAAACAAAAGCTTTCTAACGATATAGGAAGAAGAGAACAGGATGCATGAGGGGTGTGTTCATCTCAAAGGAAAATTAACAAGGAGGAAATGCAAAGGCTTGTCAGTTTGGTAAGCGTGAAAGGTTTGAATTAACTTTACATCAAAAAGGACGGGCTCAGTTTAGTACAGGAGAGGATTCAAGGTAGCTGTCCTTCATAAATATTTGCTTGTGCTCACTGCAGTGTTATACAGGTACTTGCAGATTTAGAAAGAGAGACCTGTTGTCCCTTGTGTGAGGCCTTCTGGATTTACTCTGTGCCATAAAATGTTTTAAGCAGGACAGAAATCATTTAAGGACATTTAGACCAGGCTGAGAACACTGTCTGTCTCTGCTGTCCTTCCTGTTGCAGCTCCATATTTGTCACTGATTCTTAACGCTATGTAAAACATTTCTGCAGCAGACCTATTCACTCTGGTCACAGTCAAGTACTTTACCCTGCTCTGAACTCCAGTTAAGCTCTGATTGTTTACAGGCATTAAGTAAACCCTGAGTTTCAACCTGACCCTGCTCATTTTTCATGCCATCTTGCATCCACCACTGTGACCTACATAAAAAAAAAAATAAATAAAAAAAAAATAAATGAATGGCAGCACAGACATTCATTGTAATGTGAGCTCAAAGTTGGATGAGTTCAATTGTCAGGGCCCCCGCATGTGGGATTTTTCAGAGTACCCTCCTGCTATTTTAATTTGAATAATGCAACTGTCAAATGGTTTGGCTCAGAGCCATTACATTACTTCCTCTATTCCGCTCTTCTATTACATTTAGACCTATTCCCCACTGTTCTAATCCATCCAACCATCTAACCACAGGACACCACAAAGAGATGATACACACAACAAAGAAATATGTGCCGAAAAAATAAAAATAAATAAATAATAAACCCTGAATATTTCCTCTCTGCACTCTTCTCGAGCATGTAGTGAGAAATATTGATGGCTCCACCTGCACTTAGGGGTGTGACATGTTGACTGACGTCGCTAAGGAGACTGAAGCGCAGGACTCATTTCTTCAGCAATTTGTTGATTTCCCACAAGTTAGCTTTCAAGAATTTCCAAATTACACATGGGATTATGAGAGGATTTACAACAAGAGTGTTTACCACCAGCATTATTTAGCCATGCTAAATTTCTTTTCTTGAGCTGCATACAGGGTAATCTGATGATTTAAAGGCTGAGATTTCCACACATAAGACAGTGATATTTGAAATATTACTCACTGATTTGAAACTCTGCTTACATATCTCAGGGGCCTCAAAAGAAGCCAGCACTGGGATGCCTACAGCCTCCACCAGGCTCGCCACTAAGCTCTCATTTCAGCAATACAGCTGGATCAAAAGACTTGTTCATTCCTACATTTATTTTGTAAGCAAAGAGTGAAAAAAGTTGTCATATTTATTGTTGGCCCTGCTATTTTAACCACTGTAAACATCAATAGTTCCAAACAAATCCGAGCTGTCAACCTCTTTGAAAGGTTTCAAGTGGGACAGACAACAGCAGCGTCTATATTTGAAGCAATTTTCAGTAAATATGAGCATAATGTGCATCGACTGCTACGCTAACTACACTTACAGAAGGAGTGATGGAGAGAAAACATTAATCAGTTTTTCTGTGTTTCAAGGGCGACTGCTCCCATAACACAGGATGCATTTACAGTGTGCACGCATTACCAGTTTCCTCATGCTCTTATGGTCATAATTACTCTCATGCTAATTCAGTGTTATTTTAAGAAATTTACATAAACATGCACAGCAAGGGGATAACAATGAACACAAGCAACTGCTCAATTTGAGCCAAGAAAGAAGTTTGGTCAATCGTGCAACAAGGCAACCAGCTGCATTTAACAAAATATTTCCTGGGAGAGGATAGAAAGTGATTCTACCTCCTACAGGGAGACAAAGATGGCAGAAAGCAGGCCAAGAAAGACGTATGAGTGTTCAAAATAGCCACTGCACTCATTCACCACAACTGCAGGAGGAAAAGAAGATCTGGACATGTGGTGCTGAGTAAACTTCACTGGATGTTCACTGATCGAAATATCTTCAGACACACACACAGGGATCACAGCATCAAATGCTTATCCATACAATGAGAGCAAAAACATTCACACGCCACGCCACATGTAATGCTACAGGAAGTAGAATTTTTGAATGAGGGCAGTCCACTGGAAGACGTATTCAGATCCTTTAATCAAGTAAAAGTCCTCCATTCAAAAACAATCTCACGCCATTAGTTCTTGTTCTGGCCTCTCTTTACAGGTCAGTTTACAAGTTAATTTTATTATTACTATGAACGTTGAGATCAGAATATCCTTCTCATCCTGTGAATGGGGAGGTAAAAAATCTGAACATGTGTTTTTGTTTCAGCTTCATGATCCCAAGACCTGAGACTAATTAGGCCTTTTCAAAACCCCGCAAGAAATAGGGTAAAAAAAACTAAAAAAATAGAAAGACAGAAATTAAAAAGCATGAACTGAATGCTGACAATCTGTGTTGCCTTTCTGACTTACTATTCAGGAGATGAAAGAATTTTCTGGGACAATGGTTCACGACCTACATGAATCACAGTGAGAGCACAATGAACTCTGGCAGTTTCTTATCATGCAACACAACCTCATTTGAGATGATTGTGAACACTATCTACTCGTGTAAGTGCACATAATGGAAACAAAGGAAGTGAGACTAAAGAAAGCACAGATGAATGTGAAATGTCAAATTGTGAAGAGAGTGAAACAGACAAATGGAGGCAGACAGATAATGGAGAGTGTGGTGTGTGTGTTTGTGTGTGTGAGACTTCCCCTGGAATCCCCTCACTGTCTGGTAACATGGGGAGTCACACATTGTAATGAGTGTCACAAAGGTTAATGAGGTGCCTCCTTCAGCGACCCGCTCCCTGAAAGACTCTCACCTCTAATAGAGATGGAAAATGGGAAAAAAAATAACTCTTGGACACAAATTTAGATCTAGATTACAGTGAAAAGTCAGCGAACCCCCCACAACACACACACAGACACACACACACACACATACGCTTACAAAGTCTCTTACAGACCTTTAAGGACAGACACAAATTACTGGTTGAATTTCCTCCCTGGTTATTAAATCCATTAATTGACTCAGTCCAGTTGCAAGAAATCTACAGTCTTGAATCTAAAAAACTGAATAATTTAACTTAAAAAAGGATTTCAATTATACTGAAAGCTGCATAAGAATGGATTTTTCTGTTATATATATATATTTTCCAGTCTTGTCAGTCTAAACCTTATGCAACCCCAGCAATGATTCATCCTATTTGACCAAATGAAAAGGGTCGGCTATGAGCAGTAGCAGGAAATTTCCGTTGCATTCAGAAAGTGATGGATCAGAATTTAAGAAGGCTATGCACACTGTCTCCTAAAAAGCTATGAAAGGTACTGACTCTACACCTTTTGCCTCATAAACTTTAAGGATGAAATAGGCTATGATGACCCATGTGGTCTGCACAAAACCGATTCATCTGAGTTTTCTCTTATTTGCAAACTCTGTGGGTAAGGATTGCTTTATGCACCAAGACCTACTTTCTTAAGGCTGTGGGATGATTGTAGCTGTGGTTAAAAGAAATCATTGGTCCCATTTACACTCATCAATTCAAGGGCCTCATATCTGGTTAAAATCTCCTAAAGTTGTCTGCATTGGCCACATCTCTGATCCGACTGCAACCCCTCTTGATTTTCCCCGGCTAAACGTGACTCAGGGTAAGCCTCACTTCAGTCCAGACGGCGGTGGTAATACACCTGAAACTTCCTTATCAAAGGCTTTTTATGGATGCATTTACACTTTCAATATATCTGACAGCAGTCTCCAATGTCAAAGTCAGACACCATGAGTTTTGGCATCACAATAACTTCAGGCTACTTCCAGCTTTGAAGGACAACAATCATTTGCAACATCAAAAAGTAATCACTTCTCAGGAAAACACAGTTAGAGGTCTTTTTAACCATTTGAAATGCACAACTGATGCCATATTGAATCTTTTGGCTTTTAAAGTTCATTTTTCGAGCGGTTACCTTTCACTAGAGCTGCCAGTGTGCAACATCTCAGTAGTGCAGCTTGAAAATGAAAACAGCATAAAGAAGGAGAAATGTTCCAGACACCCAAAGATATTCACCTCATTCTTTTTTTTTTTTTTTCTGTTTTGGTAAGATGGGCCACTTGAGACTGAATCAAATCAGAAGCTTGTGTGCTTTTACTGGCATCTGTATTCTGATCTTTGAGGCCTTGTTAAGAGACAGATGCTGCCATATCTCCCACCCTATTTGCAAAATGGATATGAGAACATGCATATATAATATGGAAAGGGCACTACTGAGTTTTCTCTTCACCTCTCTCTCCTTCCTTCCTGCACCCATATGTTTGGGTATGTGTACAAAATTGTGTTTACAATCTATATACGGTCTCCAATCTCCAAGAGATCTAAAAGTGAACAGAAATTGTGTTGCGAGAAACTTTCCTCCAAAACACATTTTGTTCAGTGCTGCAGGAGCCCTACAGTAACTCTATCTCAGAGGAGCAGGTGTGTTTCGAGGCAACTGTTGTGATTGTCATCTATTATAGAGAAGCCAAAAAGTGCAAAGTTTGTAAGCACTTCTTCAGAATAGAGGAAACTGGAAGCACACACACACACACACACAAAGGAGAAGCCATGCACATTCATATGCATGCTTCCAGTTTGGTTTTGCATTCATTTTTTACACCACAATCTGTTGAGCTATGTCTACAGGGTCCTATCTTTAAATAATAGATGTATTAGAAAATGGAGCATTTCTACCACTGTAAAAGTCCATGAATAAATCACGATTATGAACGTACACCCATGTGTATGTATGTGTGCACCGACGTGTAGCTTCACTTGTAATCCTGCATCAGCACTAGGACTGCTCGTGCTGTCCCCTATTAAAAGGCCCTTTTAGAGGCTTTTCATGTTGTCATCACACTCTGCTCCTCTGCGCTGCCATTGATTTTTCCACCATCCATCATCCATTATGCTTAAGTCTGGTGCGGTTACTTTCAAAATGAAATCTTTTACAAATGAATGATTAGTGCAGTGGTACTGAAAGATGACCAGAAGAATGTAGCTCTGAAATCAATGCCATTGGATTACTCCAACTGAGCCCCAAAGTGTCATTACTTTATTTTATAGATCTATAAAACATGAATTAAATGGGCAAATTATTGCAATGTACTGACTCTAATTTGTATTTGTTTTTTTTCTAAGTAATTCCATCATCATCTTTATTTAAGGATTTGTTTTAAAATTGCCATCTCACATTCCCTCTAATTACCATTTTCTCTAGAAACATGATTCTGTGTAATCCAAACTGTGATCACACATTATAGCTCTATGGGTGCTTATTAAACTTACCCATTTGGTGAGGCATCTGCATTACATTGCACTACATTACAACACTGTAGACGGTATAATACCTTGTACTTCTTAAATATTTAATAATAAACACTTGTATAACTCCGATCCCCAGCTTCAGTTCTTTATTTTGTACATCTTTCCCCATTTAAATAAATTAGCTGCTACCTGACAATAATAGCTTCCACATCATTGAGTCCAATGCACCATCCATCTCCATTCACATGCCCATATTTGCTTCCCATCGACATCAGGTCAAAGGTGAAATGCCATTTAAGTTGACATTTCACCTGCCTCTGTGATGATTTATCACTATAGTGGTGCACAGGTCTTTCCTCAAAGACAGTGAAGACGGATGAGAGGGTAGAGTAGTGATGTATGTCTGTGTAGAACTGGGTGACATGTTAAATTCATGTGTTCGGGCTCTGCAGTAGCATGTTTACAATGTGTTCCACTCAAATCTGAAAGGCAGAAATTCCCATCGGTAGGCTGTAACTGCAGCTTCTGTGTGAAAACATACTTCTCTCTCTGCAGCAGCTGATTTTTTTTTGTTGTTAGAGTCGCTGATGTTCTGTACAAGTACATCTCTACACTTAAACATTTACCACAAAGCCGTTTTGTATGACGCACCTCACTGTGAAACCACTACTTAATTCTTAATGTTGAAGGATAAACACCACTGAATTTATGCCTACTTATTTACTTATTTATGCTTGAATTTAACTCTTTGCAATTTCTAAAAGCTTGTTTTTGTTTTAAAGATATTTTTGTTTACATAGTCAGAAAAAAAATTCTAAAAATCATGATGTTAACTCAGGGTAATATCAGAGCAACAACATATTCGGATTTCTGTAGCTGCAGACTGCACTATATAGATGCAACTGGATGCTCTCACACTGCCCACATTAGGTCATCAGAGGGTGACGCGCAAACAAAGGCGCCTGCAGTGCGACTATCACACAGAGCTGAACAACACAAGGCAATACCGTGCAAACACAGAGATAAAGAGAGCAGGGCAAAGGCACAACAACAAAAGAAAACAAAGATGTGACAAAAGCAGGAGGAGTTTACTGCATGAAGATATCTGAGCATGTGTGTGAAGCAGGGTGTTATCTATCACGCTTAAAAATCTTCTTGTCCACATGACACCTGAGGTTGGAGCCGATGCTTCCTGCTGATTGACACTTCACCTGTAACACGCTGCCTCCACAGCTCTGCACTGGCCTCAAGGTGAACGCCACAGCTCGTCGCATTGATTTATATCCAAGACACACAAGGACACGCGCAAGGAAAAGTCACACGCGCACACAGACATAGCCACGCGGCCACGCACACTCGCGTGTGCACGGATCAAACATGCATGCAAAGTCAATAATTTGACAGGTGTCAAACCCAGCTTTAGTCTGCCTCCCTCCATCTCCTTTGCCCTCATCATTTTTTCTTTTTTTTTTTTTATTTCAGCGTTCCTTTACCACCAGAACTCCAGTGCCCCTGAGTATTAATTATTTGTATTGCCTGCGCTCTGATCTACAGTCTCCTGTTAGGATTTGCATGGATGGTGCAAGGCAGGCATGTCTAATCCTTTGCCACAGAGAATTGAGCATCTTTATATAATAAGGAACATGAAGAAAAGTTCAGTGGCGTATTACTGTAGTTGTTGCTCAGATTTTCTTCAAATGGTTAAAGATGAAGAAGTGTGCAGCAGCAGAAAAAAAAAAAAGATTGAAATCAGATTTTTAGGCTTTTTACCCTATATCAAACTTCGGGGTTTGGCAGTTCATCACTCAGAGAGAACAAAAAGATTTACTGATGAACCTACATTATTCACACACTGAGGGACACTTTGAGGCCTTAAAGTAAGCCATGAACACCCGCCTAGAGTGATGCCTCAATTAGACACTGATTTTAAAATTAAATTACCATTACTGAAATCCCAAGGTCACTGTGGCGTTTGGCCGAGGGATTTTAAGACCCACTTTATCTGTGATTTTTTGAGTTCTGTCACTTAAAGCTTAACAGACGACGGCGGGGATTCACAACGTAGGTGTAATTAAATACTCCCTGACCAGAGATAACTGTCACCAGACTTAAACGTGTTGAAGAAAAGTGAACTGAGTTGTGTTTGGAAATTATTAGCAGGAGGTTTTATTGATGGCACTGGCGCTGTCTGTTTGCTCGTGGAGATTTTACAACAATATCTGATGTGTTTAGGCTGATCATGTTACCCATTTTGTAAGGGAGCTATAATTTCAACCTGCGGTGTATAATAAATTTACAAATCAATAATTATGTGTATTTTGCCTTAGTGTGTGTGTCATCCTGCTGTGCTCTGCTGTCTGTAGCTGAAGGACAGGCTTTGCTCAGCATGGGGGCTAGTGGAGTGGATGCACAACACAATGGAAGACTGCATTCACATGTTGTTAATCCCACATTGTGCTACAAGGTCACTGTAGAGCTCAGGGGAAGGGATCACTACAATTACTACCACTGCTTTCTGTGTACTGTAGTCAGGAATTTTACTCCTAAGCATGAGAGCTGGCATTCATCACTGCATAAACATATGGTATGCTCTCAGTAAGCTCTGAATTTATCTAAGTAGACATTTACACCCCTAAATTCTCCTTAATCACATCTTGGTTAGGCTTTCAACAGACAGTACTTTCATTTCTAGAGATCAGTTTAACATTCTTTCCACCCCTCAGTCCTGTGTACAGGATTTCCTTCCCTATAATGCTGTACATAAGAAACCTGTCCCCAGATGTGCCTTTGCGTGCCTGGAATCAACCCCCACCAGGTCCTACTCAATGTATTCTACCCCACTATTAGACTGTCTCAATTAGGATGTACTACAGCTACTGCCAAGGCATCACAGTTAATGAGAAAGTTCTCTTAATCTCAGCTTTAGTCTTACTTGCCTGCTTAAATAGGGGGTATAAACAACAAAGAAAAAGTGGAATTTTCAATTACCTTCTTTCAATAATTCAAAGGAAGCTTTGTCTCAGTAGTTGAACTTGTCTGGCTGGGGATCAAATCCCATCTGAATGTCCTCACTGCTATCAGTCTCCTCTGCGCAGTCCTTCTGATTCTCTCAGTTCCCACAGAGGAAATGTGGGTGTTTTTGAATACAGCTAAATGAAGCATATCTCTCATCAGCAGCTCGAGTCTCTCGGTGGCTCTTATTCTTTCACTACGGGGGCTTTAATTGAATTCAACCAAACACGTACCAGGAAGGATGCAGGAAGGATTCAAAATGAATCCAAGCTGTGACCATAATCAACACAACACAAATCACGACTTGTGTGTAACTGTACATGCTACTAAATGGAGAATTGCTTGCCACTATATATGGCTCTGCATTAACTGTGCCACTGCCCGTGATTCTCAATCAAGACTAGTGAGTCACTGTCCATAACTGTGATTTTAAAACTAAATCTACCTCTTTTGAGTCAGTAAATTACACATACAGTTATTTTATTATACTATGTGATGTTGATCCAGGTTCCAGTCTGTAGTGTTCATTGCAGGAGAGGCCCTTTAACTTTTTTTCCAGAGAAAATACGACAACTCTGTCCAAGAAACTCTGTCAAAGATCGACATTTCCTGAGACACCACCCCTGAGAACTACACAGCAACATCACAGTCAACCCCAGCGTCAGCTGTGACACTACGCCTGGTTCTGTTTCAAAGACTGTGTCTGCATCAAAGATTGTGTGTCACTTTCTGTAGTGCTGATTTGTTGTCACTGGGCCTGGTTCAGGATCAAGGGCTGGCGTCACCGTCCGTGGTTCTGAATCAAAGAAAGTTCTGAGCTTTCCTGAATGTAGAATTCGTGTCACTGTCCATGGTTCTGATTTAACAATTACGTGTCACCATCCCTCGTACTCCTTACACAACAGAAACTGTTTGGAAGAAACACAGTCCATGGTATACTGATATACTGTCACTATCCCTGCCCTAAATCAAAGATTTATGTCTTTGTCCAGGTTTCTCAGTCAAGACCTGTTTGTCCCTGACAAACTACTTCTGAATCAAAATGTTTTACTGTTCTCTGTCCTGTTTTGAATCAAAAAGTAGGCTACTTTTTCTAAAACAGAGGATTTGTGTCACTGTCCATCGCGCTGAAGTAAGAATTGTGTGTCACTGTCCTCAATTCAGTCTGGATTATGTCACTATCCATGGTGCTGAACCTAATATTTTTTTTTGGCAGCGGTCCATGGTTCTGATTTTGGAATTGTGTGCCGCAGACGGTGTCTCTGAAAGACAGATTGACACAATGTCCTGATTCAAAATCTGGACAGTGACTTTCACTGTTTGTGGAGCTGAATCAAGAACCGGGTGCCACAGTGCCTCTTCTTGAATCAAGCATTTGTCTCACTGTCCATGTCACTGAAACATATTTCGTGTATGTAAGTGTTTGACAGACCGTTTACAAATATTACAAAGCCATCAGCCCCTTGTGTTTCAGCAAAACCTGGTAATACAATTTATAAGAATTATAATTATTATGGAGAGCATAGATACATTCAGTATCTCTGTATATATGGTGGCAATCTGGTATTCGGCAGCATGTAGCAGTATTTTCTGAGAATAACCTTTCCACTTGATTATTCAGACATATTCATTTATTCTGCCAATTATTGTGATGTAGCCATGGGTTGTGCCTGGAATGCCAATATTTCTCTTATCTTGGGCCTGCTCCTATCATTCATTAAATATCTATATCACTGAGGACAGTGCAGCCTTCCAAGTACAAGAGTAGATGGAATATTGTGGGAAGTGATTTAAGGCTGGCTGTTCAGGCCTTGTGGCTGAAACTGGATTCACACTATGATTCTTGAAAAAGACAAAACCCTTTAAAGATGTATTATTTTTATCTAAAGTGTTTTTCTGTTCGCCAATTTGTCCCAGTCGTTCATCTTCAGGTTTTGTCTCTTCAGCTGTGTAATTTGGTGTCATATTGACCTCCTCGTTTGGGGCTTCAGTTGCTGGTGGTTTCTGTTTATTTTAATACTTTTCCTTTCTTTGCCAGAAACCGCTCATTAGCTCTTTGTTGTCTTTTTTCTTTCTTTCTTTTTTGTTTTGGGTGCTATTCCAGCGTTTTATTTATTTATTTATTTCTTGCCTTATTCACAATTTCTTTCCCTGCTCATTCATGTGAAATCAAACCAAGAGCAAAACATCTCTCTGTCTCATCACTGCTGCTGCTTCAGTAAAGAAAGAAAAAGAAGCTTGCTATAAAAAGAAAATCCTCATACATCATATATTACCGACTATGTAGTAAAACATAAATCTATTTGAATCTGAATTAATAATACAAGACAAGGCGCCTGAGCAGATTTTGTATTTTGCTGCAGAAATGGGTCTTTTTACTAATATTGGAAGTGGATTAAAATAATGTACAGTTCACATACATCACATAGCAGGTATATGGCCCCTGCAACAACCCCTCAGCTGCCTAACTAGCTGTACCACACAGTTCACATGAAAACTGAAAGACTGGCCACAGCACAGCATGCCTGCATTAGTTGTGGTAGACTGAGTGCACAATGAAATGAGGATTAAAAACCTTGGGTATAAGCCCAGAAACCATTCAAACAGGGACAACCTGCTTTTCTACTGTCATATACTAGATGACCAGGAGGAAATGACTGAATGCCTTCGGAGTAAAGCCTCTAATTTCATGAGATTGCTGAAACCTACAAAGATCCAGCATTTTATATATTGCATACCTGGAGGCTAAGTAAACACAATGAGCTCTGATTGAGATTTACCACTTTAATAATGCTGTGTTTGTGGCATAGTTCGGGATATGAAAACCGTTGCATGCATCAGTGATGTATTTGTTGGCACTGCAGAGCACAAATTAAAGTTACAATAGATACAAATGGAAATGAGTGAGTGAGCTGTTTCCCTCTAAAACAAAAAAAGGCTTGTTTGAATATCATATATATGTACGAATAAATAAAACATGAATGCACGATGCATTTGTATAAGCATCTTCCATCTTCCATTCAAAGAGGCCCATTTAAAAAATGTGTTTTAAACCAACTGGTTGTCTAATCTTCCCCTGTGGAAGAGTGACAAGATGAAAGAATTCAATCTTTCCATTTCCTCCTGGGAACCCAGCAACAGCACCACAGTAATTCACTCTTGCACAAAGTGGCATGTGGTTTTAAAGAAAGGAAAAAAAAAAAACGTTGAGACTACTTACGACAGATACATATGTAGCTGTCATTTCTCAGACCCAGTGATTACAACTCCATTACAGGCTTCAGGCTCTAAACTGGTCACATAAACGCCACCATGAAAGAGAGAGACGGGGGGGGCGGCTGCTGTATAATGTCCTGTGCTGGAGAGACCATTAAACTGTCCCAGTGATCCACAGTGTGTATACATATGTTTGCATGGGCAGGGTTGTTGTTATGCATATCATAAAACAATAAACTCCTGGGGGCATGTGCAGGGCCAGAGTTAACAGCATTCGCTCACAGGTCTTTTATTGCAATTTGGTATTTACGTCCAACCCGACTCGTTCAGACGCTATTGATTCTGCAGAATGATGATGACGTCTGATGATGCTTAATTCAATGTTCATGCACTGAAGCTTCATTGAGGCCTGATGCATGTATTGCTAATAGTTCTGAGAGTAGATGCAGAAACAACAGCCGTGACAGAAACTCAAACTAAAGTCAGAGGTAATTACTGGAAATCCTTTCAGTTGAACTTTTGTTTATTTATTGGCTGCACCCATCAGGGCGACTCATAGATCTTTTATTGATTTTAGAAGTAAACTTTTCATGATTTCACTTAAAATCTCTGAAGCTGATTATTCCTTACAAATATAAAGAGTCCAGACCCAGTGCCAAGATAAAATAGGTAAATTCTTAGATGAAATTTTCAACTATCGCAGGTTTAAACCTTACTTCACCTTAATTCAAACTTTAACACCACGACATATCTGTATGTCAAATTTCAAAGACTGTGCTACAGTAATAATCTTTCCACTCAGGTGTGGGAAGGGAAATGAAAGCTCCCGTCACTTATCAAACTCATCAATGAAATAAAAGGGGAGAGCTAACTGTACAATACTACGAGGCTATAACAAAGTAAATGTGAGACTCAAAAGCCTGATTGAAGAGCTCTGATCACTAACCAGGGGCCCAGATCTGTCAAGCCTCTCAAAACAAGGGCTCTGATCTTGGAGGGAAAAAGGAGGATGGGTGGACAGAGTTGTCATGAAATGATGCAAGATCCTAAAAAAAAAACAGGGAGTATAACACACAAGTGGAGCTGCATCTCATATCCTTTCCATTGCCATGATGCAGTGAGTAAGTATCAAACCTGAGGTACATGCAGGGCTGCAGGGCAACGAGTCAAGACCTAAAACCAAAGGGTCCAAATAAAATCTGAAAAATCTCATCAAACAACAGAGACCTGAGTCGCTTTAAAGACAATACAAACTGAAACATGGTAAATACAGAAAGTTATGTAGAGCTGAAAGTATAATTCACAGCGTACACACCTACCAAATCTCAACAGTGCATCGCATGGACCTACGCATCAAGAAAACTGATTGCTTGATTCAACTTTACTTAATTTTTTCCATAATCTGAAGAAGAGCACACAACTTAAAAATAAAAAAACTCTGACTTAAGGGAAAGATAAATGTAAAATATCTGTCCACTTTTTCTCCTCTTTGCAAACTTAAGCATCAACTCTACCACATTTCTTTTAACTTACATTTAAAGGGGAGCTCCACCTATTTTACACATCAAAGTAAAAAGGTCTTGGGGAGTGTGCGAAAAAAGAAAAGTTGGATAAAGGCTTTTTGGCTCCAGAGGGAGCTGCGTGAAATCTGATACGCTGCCTCTCTGAGTCACTGTAAGTCCACTGAGGCCTGAAGACTACACATCTGAAAATGAGTGAGAGTTAGAAAGAAGAGAGTTCTCTGTAGCTCTATCTCTGTAGCAACACGCTTAACATGCATTCTTTTTTGTTTGTTTTTTTTTATAGGGGGACAGTCTCCTCTGTAGCCTGCTACTCATCTCTGCTTGAGGCTAGTGGCTCAAGGCTAAATTAGCCACTACTAGCAAATCACACCCAAATTTCTTAGACTGAGCTGTTTTGATTATACATATGATTAATCCTATGGTCAGCTGAGAGTTGCTCTTACCCTTCACCTCCCTGCCTTCCTTTATTTTTAAACAATACTTTTAAAATGGATATATCACCAAAATGCAGCAGTGCTACAACCCTGAGGTCATGCATTCATAATTCATACATCAGAGTTGGAGATGTAGTCATTCATATGCATTTCTTCAGCAAATGCCCGAGCAGGGCACCGAGGCTGTCAGGATCATCAAACCCTCAGACAGAAAAACAAATATCATGTCGGACAGGATCTTGTCAGGGATCACAGATCACCTCTCCAAAGCTGTAAGCTTTACAAGGAGAAGAAACGCTTGTAACACAGTTCAAATTTGGCTTTCAGGTCACAGTGAACGGGTGTTGCAGGAGATCTCACTGCTGACAGGTCATAAACTCTCCAATGATCTGAGCCTTGATGAAGACATGGAGGATAAACCAGAGCATTTTTCATACTGTAGCTCTGAGCACTGATTTTGACCCTTGCACTCCTCACTTGTGACTGCTTGTACCAGAAAATGCAAATGCAAAACTTCTAATGCAGCAGTTATTATTAAAATCATCTCTGACATTCATTTTATGTTCATACTTACACACTGATAATTGTACTTCAATGTGCCAAATTAACCCTATTCATGGATCTACAATCGTTTCTTGCATTGTGGGTATTTTCTGTCTCCAGCCAACAAATCCAAGTATGTGCTTGTCCTTTCAGCTTGTCTACGGCTCTCAGGCTCTCATTTATCATAAACGGCTTATGGAACTAAGGAGCACTTCTTTTCATATGATTTCCTGCCAATTACCGTGAGATCAGAGCTGCTTACTGACTATCTGCTGAATATCTGCTCCAAGAAGGGGGGGGGGGGGGGGGGATAAGACACTGATTCAGCAGAGATGAACTGGGTGCCATGGTAACAAGCCACGGTGGCATTAATTGTGGCATCTTAAAACATAGGACCCAGACGCCGTCACTTAAAGGAGCTGCTGTTCAGCTCGCTTTTGGGGCTGGTTTTTGACTTGATTGGGGGTTGTGCTAAAAGCTTAATCGTCAAAAATGCACTGCAGAGCGACACAGTGTGAGAGAGAGACACAGAGAAACACGCAGACAGACAGAAAGACAGAGAGAGGCAGGACACGGATAAAATAGAGACTTGCCAATTGCTTCAAAAAAGGATTCAAAGGCAGATAGAGAACTTGTGCTGCATAACACAGCACAATGTTCCTTGGACAGGATTTAGGCCAAGCTTTTATATGTAAATATTTACGTATAAATAAATATAGGTATATAAAAGAAAATAAAAATGAGATGCAGACCATATACATTTGGCTGTTTGAACACGAGCGATGGAAGAGCTTTGAAAACTATTAAGGAATAAATGAAAGAATAGAAATCACCTTTTACCATGTACAGTGGTCTTTATCACTGCGATTTAATATTCTCTGTGTGATTCAGATCTCTTATTTAACACTCACAGAAATATGAGGTTGAAACACACGCAATAGGTTTTCCAGAATTATAATTATACTTTGTAAATCTGCAGGAGAAACGGGCAACTTTAACCCTTTTTATTGTTCTTTAAAGCTCTTTACAGCTACAAGACACAGCTGCAGACTGTGATGTCAGGAGGCATCAGTTTACTGTTTCAAAGCTATAATTAAATTCTTCTCCTTTGAGGCAAGTGACTAACACCAGTGTCAGACTTTTGTCATGTTGTGCAAAATGTATGTTCACATGAATCTTAAACTCCTTTTTTTAGAGCGGTACGCAAAAAACAAAAAGAGTCCACTGGTGATTCAGACCACAATCATACGCGCTTTCCTGTCAGCCCTGCTTCCCTGGATCCTCAGCTAGCTTTCAGCAGGTCAGCTGTGAGTTGTGGTGATGGTAAAGACAGGGGGCGGGGGTGGGGCTTGAATGGAGTTTGTGGATAGATGTGTATGGATTTACAGTCAAACATTCTGCTGATTCCCCGTACAGCATCGCCGGTCGATGCATCGGAAGCGGTGCTGCTGCCTCTGCCAATGGCTGTATTGACTTCCAGTCTGCACTTGACCCATCTTTTTCTATACATGACACATCTGCAAGACCTCTGCTGCATAATTAAAAAGGGTGTTACACAGGGACTGAAAAGAGGGGATGATATGACTCTGTTTTTGACAAATAAAAGGCTCCATTTTTATAAAAACTTCTCTTTCAGCCCACACTGAGATGCCTCAGTAATGTAAAATTTGTTTTGTACAGTGGGACTATTATTTTAAACATGGTAACAGTGAGTGGTATCATACTTTATCATTTACTCATTAACCCAGATCTCAGTTGGCTTAAGTAGTGATTTGGCACCTTGTTCCTGTCTGTTAATTTATTTATTTATTTTTTAAATCTGGCAGGATGTCAGATAACACTTAAAATTTTGTAAAGGCCCTGCCCTCTTCCAGATCACCTAATCTACTTGCTGATCAAACGTTATTTACTCAGAATGCATGAATCACTACAAACCCCAAACAGCCAGGCCTGATTCTGAATGCTGTCTGCGCACACTGAGCTGAACATGCTGATGTGAAAACAAGCTTAACATGGCTCCTGACCTTTCCTTAATTACCCGTGGAGTATTTCAGTCTCTCAAAACCTCCTGCCTTTGAAGCCCTGGGAGAAAGTACCTCTCCCGAAGATGAGCGCGCACATCTGGAGGAAATAGGAGCAGAGCTGATGTGGCATGTGTTTGCTCCCCGCCCCCACCTAAAATAAAAAAATAAAAATCTCAGTTGGGGATTTGGATGCCGAGGGCAAGGAGCCTATTTGCTGTCTGATGAGACGTTTTGCTGGAAACTGCTAAATGGAGAGGTTTCGATTTCACAGCGAGGTGCGTTGTTTCTGTCCTGGTCATAAACTCACCAAATACTGTATATTTTAATCACTGGAGAAAGAAGAAAAATAAGTCTTCAAATACAAGCCTGAGGGAAGGGCAAAGCAGATTTTGCAAAAAAAAAAAAAAAAAAAAAGCGGTGGCTCAGCCTGATAAAATCCCAGGATTCTTTGAATGTGTCTTTCAGGGAAGGATTAAACAGGTAAAGTGTCTCTAAGCAACTCACATTTAACATAAAACACGCTTGATAATTACATTTAGTCCAGGTGACATAAAATGTGTCAAACCATGTCAAGCAAGTCAATCGGCTGCACATATTGCCAATAATCTGTGCTTAGAATATCTGTCAGATCATGAGTGGCAGAATGGGAGGGGGAAATTGCAAGCAATCTTGTAGCACAACATTGCTGCCTGATTGAACGATATTGATTGTCTTTAGTGCCGGTTTTTCTCCATGGTGTGTGCCCCATGCAAACAACGATTACAGCGCTCAAAAAGCAATCGCTAGGACACCACCTGAGTTGTTGGATCCCATGAAGCTGGATATTTATCTCAAAGACAGAGCATAACAGTCACTCCTGCTTGTCAATAATAATATTAGAGTAATCTTATAGAGCCAGAAAACTGACAAAACCATCAGGAAAACAGGAATAACACTAAATTCACAGGTGTATGTCACATCTGAACCATTAAACTATTAGCTTCCAAGCTGGCAGTTACTCTCAACATACACACACTTACGCACTCATACAACTATTATTTCTCCTATGACTGATATATCATTGTGTATGAAATTATTAGATTATTAACACTGATGGATTAGTGTGTAAGTAGTGTTTTACTGTTAAGTAGCTTGGTCTATTGGTTCCCAGCATAAGGGGAGAGCCCTTCTGAAGGGTCACGAGATAAGTCTCATGGGTCATGAGATGATGAATGGGGTAGGACAGAAGACAAAAAGCAATGTTCTTCTACACAAAATTCTATTTTTTTTTTTTTTTTTTGCACTTTTCTTTAACAGTTATTTCAGTGAAACCATGTGAAAAGATTAGAGGGGAAATCACTGTTTTCCATGAAGGCCCATCTCTTAACAATCTTATGGCAACAAATGCTATATGCTATATGGCATTTGCCCATGCTATGCGCTTTGCTGTATTACAATTAACACTAAACACATACATGCCTTTACCTTGTCTGCATGTGCAGCTCAGACTTGGCCTGAGCCTGAGTTGCACTGTGTGCTGGGCGGCTATGTATGCAAGTGACGTATGAGCTCCTCTGGTCCCGTGTCACACTAATGCAACTCGACAGTATCTGCATCACATCATGATGCTGAGCCCCATGCAATTATTCCTTGGGATACATTCATATTCATAATCCAATTAGTTTAGACTCCAAGATAAGGGCTTTTTTTTCCCTGATACAAATATGATTTATCCTGTTTGGGGGATTATATCAGAGTCTAAACGTTTGGCCTATGAGGACTGAGCCGAACTAAAATGGAGTCAGAATTGTTTATCATTTCATTTTCTTTTAGTGGAAACAAGATGCTGAAGCGTGACTAAGCTGCGCTTGTAATACTACACCCCCCACCTGCTATAGATAAGGACATGCATGCAGGAGGTGCTCATCATACACATTCAGGAAGCATGCACGCTAAACCAAATCAGCAGGAATCTTCTCCAACACCCTCTTTCACATTAACACCCCCCGCCACCCACATGCACCCACACACATATCCAGCATCCAATTAATTAGTGTGAATGAGTGATGTGCCCTTGGCTCAGCTGCATGACCGTCCGCCCCTCAGCCTCTGTTTGCCTTTTGCACACTGGGGACCTGGATTGACTATCGGTTACTGAGTTTAGCACGAATACATCGCCGCACGCTTTGATCTGCCCCACAGCAGGACGCCGCACCGTTACACTCTTTATAGACAGACAAAGTGGTTTGACAAAAAAAAAAAAGAAAAGAAAAAAAGACAGGTGCAGGTGAAAAAGTTTATACAAACTGAAAATGAGACATAAAAAGAAGGAGAGAAAAAGAGACAGACAAACCAACAGGTAGGCAGACTAGTTGATAAGCAACAAAAAAAAAAAAAAAAAAAAAAAAAAAGCACCCAAACAGACAGACAGACAGACAATCAGGACGACAGGTCGGTGGGGAGAAATCATAACCAGTCAGTGGACCATAATGGGAATGCTTTACAGCCATATGTAGGTGGTCCTAATGGTGTTTTGCTTATTGCAAGCACCACTGATGCTTTGCTGGAATCTCCTGACTCGCTTAGATTGGTCTCTTATTACAACTGTGCAAGTGTGTGTGTGTATGTATTTGTGTCTGTGTGTGTGTTTGTGTGGTTTCCTCCCTGCAAAAATGATGTCAGAGAGAGAGGATATTTAACTTAGCATCCCATTTTCTGTCCTGCTCTTAATTCCAACTGAGCACTGCAGATGGATGGAGGTGGAGGAGGCAGGGCGGAGGGATGGAGGGGGGGGGGTAACTACCTCAACTCTCCTGTGCAACCCCCTTTTCCCCCTTCAGCTGATGTAATACTCTCAAACAATGGAGTATAATACAAAGCCATAGGAGATGAGAGTATGTTCAAACCACTTCCCTTTTCCTTTTTTTTTTTTTTTTTTTACAGTTGTAGAATTTTTTTTAGCAAAGGATTTCTATCTTGGAAAAAAAAATAAATAAAAAACGTCACGCACACATGCGCATATAGGGTGCCACACTGACGCATCGTTTGTTGTATAGTCAACTGTTTTTTGCTGGACTGAGGCATGCCTGTAGCGGATAATTGTTTTTACCGCATTCAACAGTGTTTTCAAATCAAGGGGCGAAAGTCAGAGCAGTGACACAGGAGGCTCGGAGCACAGAACCGGGACAGATCCGCCGAAGTGATGCCGTTCATTCCCTTAAGAATGGGGGGTAAATTAAGGTACTGAACTGAGGTGGCACGATTCTGATGTGAAGTCTCACCAGTGTTTCCGACGATGCCGACTTGGACACTTTTACCATGGAGCTGCGAGCTTTGAGAGTGAAAAGAAGAATTTACAACAGAATCCCGTTTTGGTGGCAGAAACATATTTTTGCGCATCTGGAGGGAAATAACCTACACATCGAAAGCTGTAAAGTGTGATTTTTTTTTTTAAAATCTCGCCCCTGTATGTGGATTGATTTTTTTCTGCTCTCTCGTCTCAGCATTCCCTCAGTCAGTCGACGGATTTTTGCCATTACAGCTCAGTAGAGGGTGTCAGATCTTCCTTAGAGCACCGCGCTAGGATGAACACAGTCTCCGCGTTCCTCTTTTTGTGATTCCCGAATCGGCACGAAAAAACAAGGGGGAGAAACGGCGCGAGCGAGCGAGGCGAGAACGCCGAAGGATGTGAGGGGGGGATGCGGGTGTTTTGCAGCGGTGGGATCGCCTCTAAAGCCCCAGCGCAGGGTGTGAATTCAGCACCAGGGGAGAGGGAACAGCTCCCGACGCCGCAACACGCAGCACGACTGAGGGGGGAGAAAAAAGCACGGATTTGCTCGGTTTTTTTCCTGCCAAGGTCAGTCTCAAACGAAATGAAAAAGCCAAAAGATGTGTCGGACTCTGCTGCCGCTCGCTGTTTTTGATTTTTATCATAAACACGCGGAGGCTCTGAGGATTCAGTCGATGTGAAAGAGACGTTTATGTGGTCATTTTCAAACTGGAAGTCTGGACACAAGAGCAGGTTAGATGCAGCATGGATCTGTTATAAAAGACTGCCTTATCTTCTCCCTAAATGTCTATGTCTCCCTCTTTTTTCTTCTTCTTATTGATGTAGACTAAATTCACAGCTCGTATGTCTTGAAACCGGGAATGAATTGTTCACGTTGAAAAATGCTGCTTTGGATTGTTCTGCTGAATGCGGCTCTTTGTGTTGCTAGTGGAAATGTTACAAGGGACGTTTGTAAGGAGCAGATATGCTCTTGCAACGAGATAGAGGGAGATCTGCACATAGACTGCGAAAAAAGGAGCTTCACCACTCTGCAGCATTTGACTGGCCCGAGCTCGCAGTTTTATCACTTGCTGTTGCACGGGAATTCTCTATCCAGGCTATTTCCCAACGAGTTTGCCAACTTTTACAACGCTGTGAGCTTGCATTTGGAAAACAATGGTTTGCACGACATTGTCCCCGGCGCCTTTCTGGGGCTGCAGCTGGTGAAAAGGCTGCACATCAATAACAATAAGATAAGATCATTCAGGAAGAGTACATTTCTGGGGTTAGACGACTTGGAATATCTCCAAGCTGATTTCAATCTATTGAGGGATATTGACCCCGCCGTTTTCAGGGACCTAAATAAACTTGAAGTGTTAATACTTAACGACAACCTCATCAGTGCGCTACCTATAAACGTGTTTCAACATGTGCCCATTACGCATCTCGACCTGCGGGGAAACCGAATCAAAACGTTGCCTTATGAGGGGATCCTTGAACAAATACCGGGCATTGCGGAGGTTTTGTTGGAGGACAACCCGTGGGACTGTAACTGCGACCTGGTTTCTCTTAAGGAATGGCTGGAGAACATACCGCATAACGCGCTTATTGGGAGTGTGATATGCGAGGCTCCCACCAGGCTGCAAGGGAGCGACTTAAACGAGACGTCAGAAGAGGATCTGTGCCCTTCACAGAGCGGCGGCGTGGACGCCAGCCTGGTCGCCCCTCCCACCCAGGAGGAGACCTCGGAGCCTGTGGCCCATGGCCCGCGTCCCACGCCTTACAAGCCCAGTGGAGATGCCAGCGGGCCCCCGACACCTGGCGTCCACGGACCCAAGAGCCGCTCCAAATCTCGTGAGAACTGGCAGCTGAAAACTAAGCCCACTCCAGTGGTGACAGGTGTGAACGGGGAAAGAGAGCAGCTGCACAACGTGACATGCCCCCGGCCGTGCAACTGCAAGCTGGTCGGCTCCAGACAAGGGCTGGGGGTCAACTGTGAGGGTAAAAAGATCGAGAGCTTATCCAACCTCAAGCCTAAGCCCCTGTCCGCTCACGAATTGAACATGAGAGATAACAACATACACGCAGTGAAAAAGAACCAGCTGCTCGGCTACTCCAGCCTCAACCTGCTTGATCTGGGTGGGAACAACATCAAGGTGATTGACAACAGCACTTTCCAAAACCAGAGCGAGCTGAGGTGGCTGTATATGGATAAGAACTATCTGGATACGCTGATGGCAGAGATGTTTGTGGGCCTTGTGAATCTGGAATATCTCAGTTTGGAATACAACGACATCCAGCTGATAGTGGCAGGTGCGTTCAGCCCCATGCCAAATCTGAGGGTTCTGTTCCTCAATAACAACTTGCTGAAATCTTTACCTGTGGATGCTTTCCTTGGGATTTCTTTATCCAAAATTAGCCTGCATAATAATTATTTCCCCTATCTCCCTGTGGCTGGCGTGTTAGACCAGCTCAATTCAATCATACAGATCGATTTGCACGGGAATCCGTGGGATTGCTCGTGCAACATCGTGCCCTTCAAGCAGTGGACGGAGAAGCTCGGGGTCGATGTGATAGTGAGTGATCTCAAGTGCGAGTCCCCTGAACAGTTTTGGAAACGAGATTTCCGCTACGTCCGGAACGACCTCATGTGCCCCAAACTCTATGACAGAATCTCCCCCACCCCAATATCCAAAAACAGCACTTTCACCCTGGACTCGGGGACGCGCTCAAACTCTTATTTGGAGCCGAACAGGGTCTCCATCTCGGTGCTCGTCCCCGGGTTGCTGTTGGTGTTTGTCACGTCCGCTTTCACTGTTGTAGGAATGCTTGTCTTTATTTTGAGGAATCGAAAGAGATCAAAGCGGAGGGATGGAAACTCGTCCGCCTCGGAGATCAATTCCTTACAGACAGTGTGTGACTCCTCTTATTGGCACAGCGGGCCTTATCACGCAGACGGGGGCGCGCACCGGGGCTTCGACTGCAGCACGCACCTCTCCACAACAAACGATGCGTAAGGGGACTCTGGTACAGTAAGCCCACACCAAGACTGGATTACAAACAGTCACACAGACAGACTGGCAAATGACTAAACAGCAAGAATCACACGCTTTTGTTCGTCACAGGGAAACACAGACTTGTTTATGTCTTGTTTTCTCCAGTTGAACCCAGTAAGTCAGTCTGCTGCTGCACAGGCCCCACTCTGTAATATATGTACATGCCAAGCCCCCCTGGCTAAAAACCCCTCCCTCTCTCCTCCTCCCAGTTCTGCTATTTGCCGCAATCGGACTACGGATCAGTATGAGACAGAAAAGAGGGAGAAAAAAAAAGGAGCGAGGGAGAGGGCGTGTGTGTGTGAGAGAGAGAGAGAGAAAGAGAGAGAGAGAGAGCGAGACCGAGGACCCGGGGAATGGTGCACGAACGCATGAATGTAAATGTAAATACTCGGACCGATGTATCATAATCTGCATGATGATATTTCGCATGGTTTCAACACACACACGACGGCGAGGAACCATAACCACCATAACCAACAAAGAAGCAAACTCGACCCTTTCATGTTATATCAATATGACGACTATATATAGATATTAAGAATTATGTATGACTATTACAAAGTGCCATTTCTCTATTTTTTGTGAACCTGCAGTTAGGATTTGTATTTGTTGTTTTAAACTTGTTTGGAGAAAAGAGAAAAAAAAATCAATAACTGATAATGATGACTATCGGAAAGGAGTGATGGAAGTGAAGCTGTCAGTGCATGTTATTTTCTGTTCGTTATCATTTGATTGTCGATAAATATTGGGGTTATTTATACCGTACTAGATGGTGCAGATTAAATCCATGTCTGCGCAGTCATCATCTCCTTTATGAATGTAAACTGTGTTATTTTATGGTGTGCCAATTGTTGACTTTCAGATATTCAGACATGCAGATGAGCATGACCAATTAACGTCACTCAGATGCTTATGCTGCAAAGTTAATGTAGCTACAATAACAGTTCCGTGGTTTTGTGTGTCAATGAATATAGCCTGCTTTGGGTGAGAGGAAGAAAAAAAAAACAAGAAGTAATTTAAATGGGGGGTTTATACCATCATATTTTTTCAACAACTGAGCAAAGAAGTGTTTTCAATTGAGCTATGTAGGTATAATTCGATCTATGTAAACAGCGCAGGTAGACTGATATAGACTAGAATGCTTTTTTAATGTCAGAAAAAAAAAGTATTCCTCCACAAAAAAGCTTATGGCTATGATTCACTTTCATCATATTGTGAGCTTTTGTAAAGCCATCTAATCTTGTCCAAATAAGAGAACTGAAACTCACTGTATTTACTACAAAATGTGCTTGAAACAGGCTGTTTTGGGGGGTGATTCTTGCTTTCTCACGAACGTGGGATGGGTGGGCGGCACACTATGGCAAGAACATGTGGCCAGCCCATAGAGATGCAGGAGGTGGGGAAAAAAGGACACACATACACACATACACACACATATATACACACACAGACATACACACACATACTGCGGAGGTAATTAGATAATGCGAGATGCCTTTTTCAATTCAGCATTTTGAACTTGAGATACTCTTCTTGGGGGTCGCATGGTTTTTGTGGGCTCATGAAAACAATGCCATGACTGAATACCTGTTTTGCAGAGCTCAGCTGTCGGGTCTGCTGCTTAGCTTATACTGCTTTAACGGAACCTGGATTTGGATTTAAAAAAATAAAAAATAAATAAATAAGCAAGCAATTAAGCATTAAAGGTTGGGGCATACATCTGGTATTCCAAAAATTCTCAATTCTTTAACTTCTCTGCAGTGTCTGAAACATGCGAGGAATGTGCAATTTGCATTTTCTTATTTTTATTTTGTTGAATTACGATGTAAAATTCCAGTGCTGAGAACTTATTTTGACTTTGCCAATTCTTATTTTTTCAAAAACACTTTAAGATGCCTAATTTAGACAAGGTTTCAGCATAATTTGGCAAAAATCTACCTAAGATGCCATGGCCATGACGAGAGTGTACAGTGTTGATGTGAGATGGGCTTACACCCCCTAACTCCCCATCACCCTCCCCCCTCTTTCCCCTGCTGGTAGGCGTACAGTATCTCCCCCAGTATGCAGACTAGCGCTGTCCATGGTGCTGAATCACTTCCCCTGCTTTCTTTGTCTGCCTGTCCCTCACCTATGCGTGCATTTGTGCCTGCAAACCTGTGAGGGCACACGCATGTCCCCCCTGCCCAACCCCACTCCCCCTACCCCATACGTGTGTGTGAGGACAAATGAGAGAGAGACAGAGAGAGCGAGAGAGAGCAGTTGCGTGACTTTTTGCATGTGTATAAACCCTTACTTTCCCTACTGCCACCCCCTCCCGTCTTCCCCTTTCTCAGATACGTAACCACGCCACAGCTTGACCTTGGGGACTAACATCTCAGCAGATCTGTGACAAACACTCACCATCATCATCACCACCTCCCCGCATTTTTGTCCAGTCACCTTGCTTCCCCCTCAGCTCCCTGTTCCCTGCTCTTCTGTCCAATCACAGGGAGGGGGGGGGACTGGGGTAACTACGTGTCTCTTCTGTGGAGTATTACTGTGCCACAGCCCACTGATGATTTGTCATAATTTTCAAACGCTGTGTTTCAAAGATACATTTATATGCTTTGCAATATTTGACCTGCTTCTATTTTGTTAAATAAAGTGTGGTTGAGGTTGAGTAAAAAAACAACGTTTGGTTTTAGGAATTTTTCATTGGATTTGGTTCAGTTGGTGCAATGAGACACAGTGACAGGTTTGATTTATCACGTGCTCATGTTACTTTGCATAATTTATACCCTGAAGGGTTTATAAATACTCAGTTGAGGTACACTGCCTTTGTTCTTCAGTACGGGAAAAACAACTTCAAAATAAGTGCAGTCCAGTGAAGTGCGGGTTTTTACATTGTATAGCATCAAGATGTTCTTATTATATTAATTTCAGATTATAATGTCAGAATCTCTGGAGAGAAAGTGACACATTTCTGTCTTTTGCTGCAGTGCTGGCTGTATTATCACACAATACCCAGCACTGCAACATTAATGTCAATGTATTCCTTTCTACTGTCTAATAAGGCGCTATGTATAAAGGGTTTATAAGCTGTCACTAAGGGGTTCACTGACAGCAAATAAATAAGCTACTGATGCAACAAGTTGCTTGTCTTTAATATAGTGACAATCAGTTTATATATTTATAGCTGACTTTATTTTTTTAATCATTAAATCATTAATAAAGTCATTAACTACAGATTATAAACCCTTCATAAATGGCACCTTAACAGAAAAGCGTTACCTATTATGAACTAGAAGCCAAAATTCAGAAATGACATGGGGGCTGCTATTATCCACTGCATAAATTTATGGACTCCTCATACTCTTAATGGGAAATGCAAATTCAATATATTGTGGTTCAGAGTGGTATGCTGTATATTATATCTTCAAAGATTACATATCTTCTGTGTGAATCCATTCGTGATTGTTTCTTATCAGGTGTTCCTATGTGCTGTAGTCCTGTGTGACTCAGTGTCTAACAGTAGGACCCATTCATTAATGCAATGGATAATAGCTGTTGGAGAACACAGCAGAGTGGAGTAGCCTCTTTTACACACTGGGCACACAGCACTCCAACACTGCTGTGGCCCAGCAGGCCTGCCGTAGCTCGTGTGATAGTTCCCCCAAGGAGCTGGCAGTTGATGCAACACTTCCAGCAGGGATAACATCATCTGCACACCTCATAACACTCTGCTTTGGTGGAAGTCTCAGTGGTCTCGCTTTGGTTTAAGTCGGGACCATTTAATCCTGAGGGAATGGACAATAGTTTGAGTATGTGTTCTGTATTTGGAAGTTGTTTTTGCTTCAGGGTTACTACTTCTCAGTGTACCAGTGGCTGGTTTGCCTGGTTAGTCATCAGTTGGAATTCCTATTACAGCTTCAACATCCACTACTGACATTATCTCTTGTTTTTGTGTTACCTCAGGCCAATCTGCTTTGTTTTCTGTATTCGCTGAAAAAAGGAAACCCTTCTGAGATAATAACTTTGACCATGTGATCCCAAACAGGTTGAATTTGCATCAACTGCAGGCAAATGGCAAAAAAAAAAAGACAGAATCACATTGAAAGTGATACTGTCTGTCATTCAGCATATTTGTCCCCTTGTATTTTATGTCTTGGATTCACACATGTTCTACATGACAACCTTACGATGGGAAAGCGAAACTAAAACACTAGTCTTTTCCATTAATTTGAGCTAAAGCATCAGTGACTTGCTTTTATCTTACTCCCATTGGTCAGATTCAGTATGTCAGCTCTTGTTTAGGTTTTGTAAAAATCCCCAAAAGATTTTAAGCTCGGGTATTAGCCTTTGATGTTAGCTTTGATGAAAGTCCCATGTGTTGCACTAAAGAGTTGCCAGTAGTCCTGCACTTCCTAACTCTGCAGCCACTGAAACCCTTGCTTCTGGTATTACCCATGAGGAGGGGGGCTATAGCAGTGATTATCTGGCATTATCCCCAGGGATTTTTTTGGTGTTACTCCCAGATATTATTATTAGCCCATCCACTGCAAGCCTATAAGTCTCAGTGGCTGGGTTTTATTAGCGCTTATATTCTTTGTGAGCCACAATAGTTATGGAATGCCGTCCATTCTTTAATGCTGTGCTTGGATTCGGGGCCAGTGATTGGTATTGAATGCAATGGACTGCAGCTGTTTTACATGAAAGGAAATGCAGCAGTGTGACACGCAGGAATTAGCCTGTGTCATCACTGTGCTTGTTAATATCCTTTTCAATTTGCAAACATATCCTAAAAACACATCTTTAATATAATTACATGACCAAAGTGAAATCTTTAGAGGGTTAAAATGCGTTTGTGCTGGGTGGACTGCGCCTGCAGCCTTGCTCAATGTACTCTTTCCATACAGTCACTGTAAGTCATTCACAGAGTGGCTAATCAGTCTTTTATTGTTGTATATTTGGCTTTGTGACAACAGAACTACAGCTGGGGCAGGGTGGAGCTTTAGATCAGAGCCTGGCTGCACCCGAGGAGCAATACATGAAACAACTCCAGTAAAAGCTGCACACTTCTGAAGCAGTGATACGCTCTTGGAGCTCAACCGTGGGAAGATAAATCAATCAAACCACAAGTAGTTCAAATATTTCAAACACTACTGATATCCCCATGGCTGCTAAGCCGACTATACAGTAAACACCCCGAGTAATTAAAAGGATCTCAACTCATAATTGACCCAGATCCGGTGTCAACCTACTGCACACTGGCCTACGTCAAACCACCAAGCAGGGCCTTTAATCAAGATGAGTGAATGGCCTACCGAGTGTTTCCTCCAGCTCTAAGTAATCCTCTTCTTCCAGCCCCCACTTATCGATTATCTCATTGATTTGATTTAGCGGCCACACACGCGCCCATTCCTCACTGGCATTTCAGGCATTATGTGGCTCTACCTGATCTGATTACACGGCTCAAATGGGAGCTACAACTGCAATACAAAACAGAGATCGTTTGCAATCATAAAATAAACACGTGTGGGATTTGTTCAGGCTGAAAGGGGTCACATAAGAATTTCTAACAGACTCCTCCGGTTAAGGTTTATTCCATGATTTGAACACACCTCGCCCTGCACATGTAAGTAGGTGGATCTATGGTCACAGACACACGCTCTACAGCTCCACACAAAAAAAGTTTAATTTCCTGAAGCTACATCGGTCTGAACCCAAGGAAACCTGCCCTCATTGCTTTTGTACAATTATCTGGCTGGTCAGAGAACAGCTTGTAACTGGGCCAAAGGGAGTTTGGCCTATTGAGCGCTCAGTAAGAGCCTCTCCAAGTCCAGGCACTTTGTATATAGCCTCTCTTTTTACATCAGCATATTTGCATATCCAGGGACTTTCCACTTCATCCAGGCACTCTCACTGGTCGCGGATATATTTTCTACTTATACAGTATACAGACTGCGGCAATAAAGACACTCAAGAACAACCTGTATGAAAATAATATCAAATCAACAAATCAAAGTAGTCTCCTGCTTCAACAAAGCTGAGAGAGTTTTTATAAGTAAACTGTGATTCATTACAAAATAAGAAAGTTCTATTTTTACTATTTTATTCCTTCTAAAGGAATAAAAGAATGATGCCCATGAGGACTGTGGTCTCGTTATTTGCCACATACAATTTGAAATGAGTGGTTGGACACAACAGTGAATGAATACTTGAACAATACTAAAAAACAATATGAACAGTTTCAGAGGTGCAAACCTTAGCCTCATTATCTTTAATTTCCACATGGTACTTCGGGTTAGCTTCACACAAATGCACACGTTTCCCGTCTTAACTAACTCAAAGTTTCATGAATTGCAAAGAAGTGCAATTACACCTGACAGACATGTCGGATCTTTTGTTACCAAAGCGGTGTCATTTCAAAGATTTTATTTTAATGAGTCATTTGTTTTTCAGAGGCAGCATAATGAAGTGTTTTGGAATAACCTTTCAGATAATTACACTGACCCTGATTAATCTTACCAGACGCTATATGCATTATTTCCAAAACAAGATACTATAGAGTTCTGCTGCACAGCTGTTTTTTTTTTTTTTTAATTCAAATTGTACAAACCCCACCTTCCACTAGATTAGCATGCTCAGTGGCTGTATCTACTTGGAGGTAACTCTGAATTCCATGCTATTGAAATATCAGCCCCAAGCAGAGTGAGAACATGAAAGATGAAGCCCATTTGCATTGCCACATGCTGCGCTGTGCAGAGAGCTTCACTACCGTTAGACAGATGCACGGCAGGCTTTGATATGTCAATATAAGAGTGTCAACTTTGCCAGACATATGAGGACCAGTGTCCATATGTGCACAGAATGAACACATATGGTTGAAGTGTGGTCTATAGGAGATGTGCACATACTGAAGCTTTTTAATCCGACTGTGCACCTAAGCAGGTGCTTCACTTAAATATTAATGACTAAGAAGTTACTGCTAAGCCATAGACGATATGACTGAAACAAAGCCATGATGTTGCTACACCAGCAAACTTCCTTGGCATCTCAACTGTACTTTAGCAACAGGACAGTGAATGAAATCTTCCATTCAAGGTGGATTTTTCCACATGATAACACAAGCTGAATGGGACATAGTTACCACAGAAAAGGTCATCCTTTTTCCATTTTTTCCCTTACTACACTGTTTGGCCTCCGTCAGACTCACTCCGGCGCCATTTAGATGGATATGTTTTGATTTTTCACTCCTTTGTCACTCTTTGATGACTGGCAAATCGATAGGCTCTTGAAGACAGGGTTGGGGGGGGGGGGGGGGGGGGTGACTTCCCTTGCACCCACTCTATTTAGCCTGACAGTTTGAGGCAACAACACATCATCATCCCCATCAACAATAACAGTCCAAAAAAAGCAACAGAGACGAAAAAAACAACTGCTGACATCAGTTACTAAACGTTTCCTCCGATTATGTGTCCACGTGTCTTCATTCCTCTTTGTTACGAGTGGTTATAGCTGTGTTTGTGTATCTTTGTGTGTGTGTGAAAAAGAGAAAATGTGTGACAAGACTTGCATCTTCGCTTTCTGTGGTTGCTGCCACTGCTCTCCAAGAAAAGTTCTGCTTTCCCATCTTCTTATTGCCTGGAGGACTTTTTTTTTTTTTTAAACAAGAGCATATTCTTCTTCTCTCACTGTCTCTCTTATATTTAGTTTTAGACAAAGTGTTGAGCTGTTGCTTAGCACCTCAGGCTAAGGAGTGCTGGTACTGCGCTCATGCTAGGGAGATAAAGGAATAAAGGTTTGTTGCACAAATACCACGTGATGAGAAACTGGGCAATCGTTTCAGAAAATGTTACTGGCAATTAATCCATTGTTTGGTGTGGTGGAATTTATTTTCAGGCTTCTTGGCCCTCTCAGATTTTAGCTGTTTCACATTTTACAGATTACTTTTTCTTTTTTTCAACAGACATGGTTTACCCTTGACCTAACCTCCTCAGTGCACAAACACACACCCACACACAAAAATACAAACACGTACAACCACACTGCCTCTCTCTCTCTTTCGTAAACACACACGCACCCAAATATAAATGCATGCTGGATAAATGTTGTCCTTAACCTCGCGTACTACAACCGCTCAGCAAATGCCAGCTGGGTCAACAGATGCCCTGGGCATTCCAGCCCGCTCTCATACAAAGAACACCGGAGCTGTCGCGTCATCCATGGGCACATAAACACACACACACACACAAGCACACGTGCACATGCATAACCACATGCCTGCACATTCTGAGAGGCAGCGACAGCAGCATACAAGGAGATTATGAGGTTTTATCTTGCTTTGTGTTTGGGGCACTGCAGCAAGCAAAGGGGTGGCAGGTCAAAATTAGTGGGTTTTGAGTTGAGATAAATCCTCCTGATTTAAAAAAAAAAATGCATTACACAGTATGAAACCAATATTGTAACTGCAAAAAAATATAACATGACTGCAGCAGAGGCATTTACTGACAAAACCATTTAGCTTTCAAAAGGTATACTTTATGAAAACAAAGCAAATAATGTCTGCTTTTTAGACAGACATATGCAGAATTTATGAAATTATACCATGGAGGTTTCACAGGTTTGAAATGCCAGCTTCCACAAAGCCCTGCTCCTAAATGGCCATGTGAGCTTCAAACATAAAAACACAGAATTTTTAAATTGCTGTAATTTTTCTCTCTCTGTGTTGTTGCTCCATGAGATGTGATTTTAAACTGCTATCGCTGATCGGTGTCTGTGCTTCTTTTCTAATGGTTTTTCCTCTATCTGTATGACGACTAGATAAAAATACTGGCTTTGTCCCAATCCTTCCTATCAACCAGTTCCTTGTTTTGAGTCATTCTTAGCTTGGGAAGCTCTCCAAAGCGATAGCTACAAGGCGTAGTGGTGAAACAACTCCACTATGGGATGAGACGCTGCTCGTGACTCATATCATCAGAAGCCAGTAGTGGGAAGGAAAGCGCATATAAAGGCTGATGACGAGGATGTGGAGAGCCAAGTTTTAATGTTTGATGTTGCGTTCCCACCCTCTGTTTGGCTTTTTTTTTTTTTTCTGTTTACAAGGTGACGTTCAGTGCCAAATGAGGTGAGAAAAAGTTTAGTTTGAATGGAGAGGTGGAGGTGGTTTTGATTTAAAAAAGCAACTTTAAAAATATAGTGTATGGTAAAACACATTTTTCCCTTAGATCATAGTCTTAGTGCATGGATTTTCCCTTTCGTAATGTAATCATAATAGCTAACAGTGCTATCTGGTTTGTCTGTTCTCCGTTTACATTGCTGATAAAGTTCTGACGAGAAGCACGGCGTATCTGACAGCAGCTGTGGTTAGCGGTCTGGTGTGCTGAGCCAGCCAGTGATTGTGTTGAACAAATACGAGCAATAGGAGAAGGCCTTTGGGAAAAGCTGTCGCCAGTTCTGAGTGAGACACAGGAAGGCCTGGGGGTGGTGGTGGGGGTGGGGGTGGGGGCGAGCAGGAGGAGGAGGGTTGATTACATTCATTGATGGAGGACGGGGAATGGGAAGAATGTACAGATGGCATGATAGAGAGAGAAAGGAAGGTTAAAGCAGACCAATCTAGAGTTCATTTTCCAAAGCACTTCATACTGTATATCATTCTAGTGTTCCCTCTATATTTTTTATTCCAACACAGCGGTGGCAGGCAGTGGGAAGCCATATCATATAGGAGACGAAGGGAGCATCTGCTCGGCACGATGAGTCAGAATGCATCTGAGACTAAATTAAGTTTCTCTCTCTGTGAGAAACATATAGAACTAAAAGAAGATTTGATTAAATGATCAAATGTCATATCCAATACTGTAGCTTCACATTGTTCATTTGAAAAAAACGTCCTCATCCTCAACTAATTTTACTACCAGGCTGAATTTCTGCCAGATCAGTTGTCGTTCGATGTGCAGTTTCGAGGAGTAACGCCACCTGATTAATCACCCTGACAATCAGCAGCCCTCCGACGATCGGAATGGATTCCTGGCATGTCAGAATTTTTTTTGGATCGGCTGTCAGCTGAACCGTGATACTAGAGTAGTGTTTTACATGTGGTGGCCCAGGCATAAACCTGCAACTCACTGCAGAACAGACCATACTGTCTGCATTTTCCAGCCATCTGCAGCTCCACTTCATTCTTTTTTTTTTTTCTCCTTACTTTCTGTCCAAAGCCACTGGAACCACAAAATACACACTGAATGACCAGCACTGTTTTACTTTTCACAGCTGGACTCTCAGCATTGTTGGATTTGGCACCACATTTGCCACCTGTGTTGACTTGCTCATTTTTCTGATGCCAAGTTTCCATAGAAAATAAATAAATAAATCCCAGACTGCAGCTCAGAGGCACATGTGAAAATCTGAATGATTTTCTCAGCTGGTGACCGATTTTTACAATTACTTCAGAGTGGCGTAAATGCAGCATGCTATATAGTGCCATTGGTTTCAAGTGGTAGATGCTTCAATCGTGAACAGGAGTCTTTAAAAAACTGTCAGGGAGGCAGAAAAAGAGTAGGTTGAAAATGTGTGAGGGGCAGCACTTCAGGGCTGAGTCACTGCACTGTTCCCTGAGAGAGACAGCAGGTTGGGTGCTGATTGCCATGGTGCACATCTTCTGTCCCATGGCTTCTCTATAGAGAAAGAAAGAGAGAGAGACAGAGAGAGAGCCAGCCAATCTCTAACCTGTCACTGTCTCTCCCTTGATGGCTGGATGATGGATGACTGCATCTTCTCTAACAATACCAAATCACTCCCCGTGTGGGAGGCCTTTTTGCACAGGAGCAAGGTAAGAGCTTTGTGTGTGTCCATGTGTGCGTGTTGGGAGACAATTAGTGTCCCCAATTTTTTTTCACTTAAACTGACAGGTGACATCGTGCCCTCACATGTATGATATGACACCTGGCTTCAGGGTCAATCGTTTCGAGGTAATAAATGAGTTGGGGGGGAGGGATTCAAGGAAACTAGTGTTCTCGCAATGTTTTTTTTTTTTTTGACAGTGTTCCCTCTTTTTTATCCCAACTCTTGTATCTGCTCTGTACACTGCAAACTATTGTGCAGCTCACAAGCCTTACAAATGATCTGTCTCAGCCTGTGTGATCTCCACAATATCCACACTCGCTGATGCGATGCATCTCAAATCAGAAAATCACCCCACAAAAATCAGAGATGATGAAAGCCTTCAGTGCTGCACAGTTGGCAAAGAGGATGGAGGGGAAGGGAGGGCAGGCTGTTGCCTCCCACTCCTTCTCTTCTTCAGTCTTTGGGGCCTCCGCTGGGTCTCTAGGCTTCATCTCTTTCTCCTCTCTTCCTGTCTTCATTTCTGACTCTCTTACTCGCTCTGTTGCTTTTCCTCTCTCAACCCCTTTCTCTTTCTCTCTCACCCTCTCTTTATCCCTCCCTCTCTGGTTCCTTGTCTCTCCCAGGGGCTTAATTTATGGTTGTGGAGCTACAGAAACATAGGGATGACAACCCACGCTCTCCTCTGCTTTGTTAGCTAGCTAGCTTGTTGGCTGGCTCACTGACTGGCTGGGTGTACAGAGTGTGTGTGCTCATGTGTATGTACTGTATATACCGCTGTCTCTAAGCAAAAAAAGATTTTTCTCCCTTTTTCCAGTCTCATTATTTCTTTCCTTTCAGACATGTGCAGCTGGTTGTGTGCTGCTTGTTACAATAGTAGTAGACGTTGGCCCATTTCATGTCGAGGCTGCTTGATATTGTGCAACAAATGCACTCAAAGACAAATATCAGTTGTTGTGGTGCATTGTTGGTCTTCAATGAGAAGAAAAACAGATGAATGTCCATATTAAACTTAGACTGAATGCTGTATCTCAGTGTACACACAATGTACAAGCCTGGACCTGGTTATTTTGTGGACTGACTGAGGAAGGCAATTATAAGGATTTACTGAGGAACAGGGTTTTTGTTTGTTTGTTTGTTTTTCTAATCTGTGGAGCCGGACATCAAGATTTATTACACAGGCTATAGTATATATACTGCAAGAGCAAATCAATAAAATCAAATAAATTCTTCATTATTGCTACTAGTAGGAACATTACACTATTTTCATTCCAAATTTGCTCAAATCTGATTGGGTCAAGGAAAATCATGACATCACTGTGTTCCAGCAAAAGCCCCACCCACTTTAAACCAGTGAGAAAACCAAGGACAAAAACATAAACACAGAAATCTTGCATTCGAAATGACCAGCACTGTTCACAGCTTTGGCAGAACACAGTCTGTCCATGTGAGACACCATCACTCACAATAACCGGCTAATTGAGAAAATACGTTTTCAGGTGTGTCAACGGGTTGATGGAAACAACACAGGCAAGGACAGCCAGATGAAAATTAATTGGAACTAGTGCAGGTCTCAGCAAAGCCTGGAGCCGAGGGCCTGAAATGATCAAGGGGACTTAGGAAGTGACTCACACCTAGAACGACTAGAACGGCTTTGATTTCCTGCAGTCAGTCACACATCCCACTGCCAGATGTATTATATAAAAGGTGGTGGGTGTCCTGTATACCATATGAGTCTCATTCATGAATGAGCACTTATTATGCGTGATCTGAGAGAAATGGAGTAAGCTGTCAATCACAGGCGGCGGAAGATGATGAAAATAATGTGTGACAGAACAGGACAGAGGTGGAAATAAATACAGGAATATGTATTGCACTGATTACAGGAGTTCGCTGTCAGTTTTATCAGCTTCCTTGATTAAGAACTCACTATAGCATTTGCTTTGAAATGATGTTTTTTGTCAAAGCTGCAGCCACTTTCAGGCTCTCTCTCATCTATCTTTCTAAGTATTTAGCTTATTGTGATGCACAGCTAGAAATCTCTTCCCAGCGAGAGAATGTTTTAAAGAAATTTTCCACCTGTGGCCTTTTAGCTGCACAGGGTTTAGAAAACCCACGTTTCTATAAAGCCTTGTACTTAAAGATTAAGATGAACCAGACAAGACAAGGTTTCAACAACGCCCTCTGCTCTGGTCTATTTGAAAGCTAGCACAAGGATGACGGTTTGAGACTGAATGATGGTGAGGAACGAAATCTGAATTCAGGATGAGTGTCAGGTTAATATTCTCCTGCTCTCTGCTGCGACTATAATTCATTCTCGAATCGCGGCACGAAAAGAGACATGAAAGCCTTTTCCTTCCCCCTTCTCTGTTCTCATCAGTCGAAGCCTCGCACGCATCCTCTCGATTACCATCGCTCATCTTTTCTCTTTTGTTTCTCCCCTCGTGTCCCCATTCAATCCATTTTCATTTCCCCCCTCAGTTCCCTTTACAGCTGCTTTCATTTCAACCCAATCTCTCAATCTTCCACCAACCTCTATTCTACACCCCTCTCAGTCTTTTCACCAGCTCTCTGACAAGCTCTGTCTCACTTCCTCCACCTGTCTGTCATCTTTCTCCCTTTTCTTTCAACCTTCCAGTTTTTTTCCCCTCTGACTGCTCCCTTCCCAGACTTTTTTCTGTTTTATTGGCATATTTTATCTGTTTCTCCTTGTTCCTCAACACACACACTCTCTTTACTCCTCTCTCCCTCCATTCTCAGAAAAGCCCCCTACGGACCAATTAAGTTCGCCAGCTTGATGTCTTCTCCCACCCTGCACAGGCTGACTGGACAGTTCAAGTGGTTCAAGGGCAGACGCAGATTCACACAAGACAGATTTAACAATGTGGCCTTGAAACATATTGGACTTTTTGAAAGTATGTTCAGTATTTGAGAATCTCCATCTCTGTTTGAGCGGTTCACTGACCCACCAAAGAACCTTATCTCTACATGCTCTCAGGCGGGGAACCTCATTTATAATAACATGTTTTGGACTCATCTCCTCCCCAAGTTCATCCCCGAATCGCTTCCACAAAAACTTCTCGCTTTTTCTATTCAAGACAATATAAACAAGCTCAGAGTGCATTGTATTAGTGGACTGTGCTGGGGAGGAATTGCCAAATGAAAAGATCTGAGTTGAGAAAGAGGCCCTAACACAGCAGAAATTGTTGTTGGTGGAAAAAAAAAAAAAGAAAAAAGAAAAAGAGAGTAAAACTCTCCGGGCGTATTACACAACACACCAGGGTACTGTCACATTTGCGTGCAGCTCATTTCTCTTGCAATACTGGCACTGGCACTGAGAAACATTTGTGTGTCAGCCGTGCACATAGTGTCAGGCTTGGAGGAAGATTTTCAAGTTGACATTCAAGGTTTAAAAATAATAAGTTTGAAAGAATAAACTTCTGTGTACGCACGCTGGTGCAGAAGTGTAGGAAAACAGTGGGTTTAACTTGTAATGCTAACAAATAAAGCACCTTAAGGAGAGATTTCCTAGAAAGTTTACAGTTTTTCCTCAACTGTTTACACACGTTTTCTGAAAGCACAGCTCATTTTCTTAAAACGCTAAATACAAATAAAAAAAACTAAGACACAAAACTCAACTCCACAAATGAACCAGATCTGCACCAGTTTCTTCCCTGGCTTGTGACCCATCCCTCCATCAAGCTTGGGGCAAATGACTACAGTAGCTTTTGTGGAATCATGATAACAAATAAACAAATAAACAAACAGACATGGGCTCAGAAAACACAGCTGGATTTGTGAAGTCTTCCTTATACTGAACAAAAAACAGAAAATAAGCCGTTTGCATATACTGTAAAGAACCAGAAAATTAGGCTGCGTCCTGCTTTTCATTTCTGTCTTGCCACGGGACCTCATCGACATCACAGGCAGCGTTCCCTCTGGCCAAGCAGCGGGGAAAGTATCGCCTGGCATAACAAATCAAACATGTTTCCTGCATTGCTTGTAGGAGGGGCAAGTGCTCATGGGGCTTGTGTTCATCTACCTTCCAATGCCAAGCTGGAAAAAAAAAAAACAAAAAAAAACAAACCCTCAATAGGGATGAGAAACGGAGAATGTGGTGGCGGATGAAGAACGGAAAAACGTAGTTGGTTGATGAACCAGCTGCAGACCAGAACAGCCCGGTGAAAACTTACATTGTCCCAGAGGACAACATATCAGGGCTGCTCTGGGCCATCCATCTGCTCAGCTGTAGTCAGGACATTGAGTCAAGGAAAGTGATGAGATGGGCGGTATTTTAGGGGCCAAGGGTTGAATGGCAATGGAGGACACCTTGGTGATTTATTGCTGCGCATACAGTGATGTTCCCCTCTCGCCCCTTTTTGCGAGGTTGAAGCCCACTGCATCAATAAATATGAATTCATGGGAAACTACAGCTGTGTCCAGCTCAAGAACTCTTGAGCTCTCTTCTCAGACAACACAGCAGTGTGTCTATACAGAGCTAACTTGATGCAATCAGTTACAGTATTAAAATGCACATAGTCACATTGCAATTCCCCTCTGACTCTCATTCCTCTTGCTCTGCCTCTCTGTGTAAAGCTGGAATGTTTGGTCTAAAAAGTGAATTTGTTTTGTTGGTAAAATCTTAATCTGAAAAGTGACTAAAGCTGACTTCCCTCACTGGTCTGTGACAATCAGCCCAGAGTCCACTGGTTCCTACTGAAGACATAAATCTTTAAATAATCGCTCACAACAATATAATTTTATTTTTTGGAAAGGCCAAATAATTTCCTACAACAGCAGGGTACTGTAGTTTTTAGCAATCGTTACCCAAAAAAGAAATAATAGTGCATTTGCTAGGATTCAAATAAATCACTGTCCTAACACGTTCTGACTGACTATTGCCAGAAGTTATTGTAGAACTCTTTGGAAATGTAATGCTGCATGTCTAAAGCAGTGAAACATTAGCGATGCTATGTGTCAAAGTGATAATCCCAGTCACTTGCACCTTTGTCTTCCCTTAAACATCCATGCAAGAGCTTCTCATATGCACTTATCTGAGAGAGCACCAGAGGCAGACAGCATCGTCACATTTTGTGCAGAGACAGATGTCTGCAACAATAACAAACTGCTACTAGAATTCTGCAAAATACAAGCCAGACGCTGGCGAACTTGTAATTTGGAAAAGTGAGACTGTGAAGGAAACACCAAAGCTAATCTTCTCCAAATGCCTCGAGTCACGAATAAACCAAATCTATATTTAGTTTCGGAGTTTTAATTCCAGGCCCCTGTGTGATGTCACATCATTGATTTCCTCTCCGTGTCTTTTAGAGAAGACAAAGCTCCCAGAGCCAGTTTGTTTGTTTGTTTGTTTTTTTGTTTGTTTGTTTGAGCTTTTTTCTTTTTTTTTTGCTTCGTCATGCTTGAAATAAAAAAAAAAAAAAGACAAATTCAGGGGGAGGGTGAAGGGGATGATAAGACTCGGAGTAAGACAGTTATACAGAAAGGCACATGATACGGGTGCATTTTTGCACATGCACACGCAAACACACACAAACTCACACACACAGGCCATCAGTCTAATTACTAGCGACAGGGAGAGAGCTAAGGGAAACAGCCACAGTCATGGCCACTTCCACTGTGGTGCACCGCTGGCAATATGCCCTATTTATGCATTTAACACACACATGCACACACACAAGCACACGTGTGTGTATATACACATCCCAACACACTCACAAATTAGCACATTCGCGTATCAGTGCAGCACAGGAACAAAAACAGCTGAATGCACACACAAAAAACACAAATCTTTACATGGATACACAAGTGTACACACACACACACGCACATGGAGAGACAGAAAGGGAAAATGAAATTACATGGTTGGTAGTGTTATCATTTACAGTGATTCAGCACCATGGACAGAACCACATGTGCAGTAATAGAGATAAAATAGAGACACATTTGCTCTCTCTGTCTTTTCCATGAACATGTGCAGAGACACACACACACACACACACACACACACACACACACACACACACATACACACTGGAATGATGCCAAGTCCTGGGGCACAGGCCTTCTGAATCTTTTAATTGGATGTGTGTTTTGACAGGCTAATCTCAAGAACAGGACACTCTCTGCCCACCAGAGTCTTTCTATATTCACTCGAAGACCACAGAAATGCATCTTTAATGACCTAAGTGACATATTTGTTCAGTTTTATAATTGTCTGCCGTATCTGTTTATATTTGTGAGTCTTTCTCAGGCATACATGCACACACAGGCCTCCATACAGATTGTCAGTTGCTGTTATAGTCTCTATTGGAACCATTAGACTTGAGACCACTTATTTTATTCATCCCGATTTTACTGCAGGTTCATGACGTCCAGGTTGATGATGGTAAATGGCTTCTTCACGTCATAAGAAATTTAAAAAATGCTTCACTGGATTTATGGACGACCACTTCTGACCAGTCCAAAGACAGATACTATTTGCTGTATATGTGGCTAAACAAGACGCAGGGATCCAATTTTTTAGTGAAGTGGGGTCACATGAAATCACCCTTAGCTGCATTTCACCACAATATAAATACTGAGAATAAAGGGGAGGCAGCAGAATGTGCATGCAAACAATGGCAGAGGCAAACCTTCTGATCTTCAACACTGTGACACTCGCACACACAATTTATTTCCTGGCAATAGCTTCACAGACTTTGAACCAGAGCACATCTGAGAGCATTCATGTGGAAAGCGAAGGCAATAAGGCTTTGTCAGACTGGCACATATGATCGTCCACGCTGCCTGATGTAGCACTGGAAAAGCAAGTGACGTCCTTCCACTGCATTCAGCTGGTAACACAAAAAGGTTGTACTGACAGCGTCTGCGCAGGCTGTACCCAAGATGCCTGCACCATGCATGCAAAATAAAGCTAAACACACTAAACTGCACACTTTCTCATACATACAAGGATGTGTCAGTCTTTACGATCTTTGTTTCTTTAACTTTGTGTCCAAATTTGTTGTCTTTCATCTACACCGAACTTCCAGAAATCACAGGCCACTAATTTTGGGGGATTTTCTATTTAACTTTCGACTCTTTCAATACGCAGAGCTGTTTTGTAAACCAGAAACAGGCACCAATCATTTCTATAAGCCAGGACACATACAGAAAATTCCTGAAACAGCAAAGGAAAGAGCAACACAAAAGGCATTAACTGATAACAAAACTGAGAAAATGCTTCCTCTAACTTGCTTTTTGTTACTTTAATTTGCATATGCATTCCAGATCTTCTCACATCAGCTTAAAAAGTAAAGTTTTAGGGTGTAGTTACGGCATGCTGCTGCTGCTGTGCACCTTATCTGCCTGCCCTTGGTGTCATTATGGAATGACAATGCAGTGCACACCCCTAACCAAATAAAGAGAAAGTGAGAGTGAACAAAGAGGCAGAGGGGGCCTCACAAATTGCCGCTCCTGCTTTCATGACATCGGACTTCCATTGTCAGAGATGGAGAAGAAGAAAAAAAGAACGAGTGAGAGATAAGGGACCAACTGTGGGGAGAAGATGTACTTTGTACAGCGACTGAATAAGAGTGGGGAGATTTGGACGAGGCTTTTTCCCTCCGTTCCTTGTTGCATTAATTCAAAAGCTTTGCTCTGTTTACCGAGAATGCGCTGACATTTTCTCCGTGCAGCCTTTGTCGTGCTGTCACGCAATCACAGCCTGGGATGTATCACAGTAATTATTAAAAGTCAATATTAAAAAGATCATCATGCAAATTGGTGTGTGCATTGGGAGTGATGATGCTAATACTATTAACATAACTCGGTGGTATTTTCACCAAATAAAAAAATCGGTCATGGGTGTCAATCATTTGATTTTGACGAACTGCAGCAGTTAACCTTGAAACCTTTCCGAGCCATTTATCAATCACACACACGTTAGCCCACTTTACACGTGCAGCAAAACAATGCAAATCTGCATCAGAAACATGCAACTGTTCTACAGGCAAATTGTCTAAGTGCCTTTTATCTCAAATTCCCATAGTCCTCTCTGGCACTACTGGCAAGCCGGTAGCTAATGTCCGACCCCGAGGAAAATGACTTCCGAGGACAATTCCAATCTCACAGCAGGTGGGAAAACAACGCTTTTATCTGACTGAAATTGGTCAATTAGCTCCAAATAAAGTCAAACAATTCTCTACTTCCTCTGGGAGTAATGGATGAAGAAGGGAAAAGAGAGGAGGAGACCTTGATTTTGCTCATTTAGGACATGCTATGATTTTTAATTACCCGATAGAAGGAGTCTTTTATTGAGCTACACGGCTCCACACTGTCACCTGTCCTCTCTAATTGCGTGTCTTCACTCCTAAGGGAAGTTGGAGGGGAATGTAATTACGTTGAGATCAATAGTCAAGCGTCGGCGATGACATAGTAACGATTCATATTATATGCAGATTGATTCATTTCCGGATATTGTTTAGTTTAATTTAATGGGGGCGGGGGGATTTCTCACATTTAGAGAACAAGGCTATAAAAGCAATTATATGGGCAGGTTTAATTGTCTGGGAACTATATGGACTGATTAAAAACCACAATAATGGCAACTTACTGTGGATTTTAGGGTAATTTTGGAGGCATGTTGGACACTTACAAAGGCAGTTAATTTTATTATTTTAAAAGCTTTACAAAGAGGGCCTTAGCAGTGCTCGAGAAAACCCTCCTTTGTAAACAAATACTGTAAGTAAAAGACGGCTAATGGTCTGCAACTCCAGTCAGGGAATCTCCATAGTTCAGAAAAACCATAAATGTCTGCACCAGATGAATCTCTACACCAAAAGTTGTGCAAATCCATCTTGTAGAGATATTTCACTGGTTAAAAAAAAAAAAAAAAACATTTAAAATTTGACTTACAGCTGCTGTTACATGACAAATCAGGGGATTTAAGTTATTACCATTGATCCTCCGGACACCATGAATATTTTTACCAAATTTCATGGTAACTCATCCCACAGCCGTTGAGGCATTTCACTAAAAATCACATATGTCAGCTTCATGGTGGAGCTGTCAGTCGCACTCATCCCCCTGGGGATCATAAATACCTCTCCATAAATAGCGCGGCTCAAGTCTTCCCGAGAGTAAAATTCTGCAAAGTGGTATTTTGTTTTAATATCTTCCTCCAATTATTCTTGAATAAACAGATACACTTCCTTTGTGTCATTAACCATGTGCGGTCAAGCCTCATGATTCCACCTCTGAGGGAATTTGCACCACACCAAAGTGCATCAGCGCTGTCAAACTTTCAACCTTCCTTTCTTTCAACATTTCTCACTGTCCCACATAGTTAAGGTGAAAGAGAATATTTGATAGATGGGCCATCGCGTTGGAAGGCCACTGAGGATATGTAAGAGTGTCTACCGGTGCCTTTAAAGTGCAAATAATCTACAGTGCTCTGTACAGCAGACAGCTGTTTCCCCGATGTAACATAGCTACTGCTGAATGCTTGTCAGCTTTTACTGACACCACCAGTGCGTAAAAAAAAAAGATAGGTCCTTCGAGTGGCTGAGTCATTTCATGATGACACCGGGATAGATGGTAGGGGAAAAAAAAAAAAGGAGGGAAATAAACAGCAAGTGACAGAAACAGAAAGGGAACAGGAGACGCGTCGAAGGAGTGAAACAACGGGACATGTCAGAAATAGATGAAAGTTGCGTTGTGTGACTTCAGGTTTTTATGAAGTGTGTGCCCCAGACACAGTGACATGGCCATGCCCAAGAGGAGACATCATTCTGGAAAAGGCAAAGGTCCTTTCTCCACAGTGAGTATGTGGACGGTCACTGTGTCCCAGCAGAGAGCTGGAAAGGTTCTTTTTGTCAGAATGGCTTTTGCTGTCCGGGCCCATTTCAGCCTCGCATCCACCACTGAAGCCCCTGAATTCATGCAACATTAAACCGGCAGTAACCCAGCCGGTCACTCTCTCTGTCTGAATGAGGCGGCAGGGTGGAGGCTCTTCGAGGAAATGTACTATGCAAAGGTACAGCATGATAAATGAAGCAATATTATTTGGCGTGGACCAATGTTTGGACAAAACAGGGAGCTTGATTTCATTATCATTTTTCAACAGCACTAAAATGCCTCTGGTGGACCATTAACTATGTAAGATCCATTTAAAGGGCCTTTAAAATGGAACAGGGAAACCTTTAATACAAGAGTCCTCTGTTAAGCAACCAACAAAGATTTATCTCCTACACAAGACCTGCTTACAGTATGAAATCTCTTTGTGATTGCAGTCAGCTATGTGGAAAATAATGTCTTGTGGGTCAACACACACACAAACACGCATACTTAGAACACAAGTTTGCAATGGTTTGCAAGGGTCTGCATGGGTCTGTGCCAAAGACTCGGACGTATCTTTGTTTTGCTTTGCTGTCCGGTCTCCGTCCTGTGCTGAGCCTGAATCACAGTGATCACACTGCTCTTGTCATGAGTGGAGAGTTAAACCACTGGCTATCCACAGAGGCACCAAGGGCAGATGTGGGAGTTTCCACCCCATCTTTATCCCAAACCCCACCTCTCGAATGGATGGCAATCGGGAGAGTGATTGGGACCCCAGCTGCATTATACATGGAGCCTTTCATTTCACCCACAATCAGAATAAGAGCTTGGTGAGAACAGAAACACCTCACATTGTCCTCTTCAGAAAGACACATGGCTCAGGTTATACTTTTTTACTGTTGTGCCTTGGATATTTCAACTTACACTTCTGTTTTAACAGTAATCAGTGATTTATAAGCTGTATGATTGAAAGAGGTATGAAAGTCTGAGGTTTTTTTTATAGCCGTGCAGACGGGAAATTAATGAAGCTTTTCTTCCTTTCCTCCTTTATGGTCAAACATTTCTCCCCCAGCCACTGCTTGTAAGTAAGTGTAATTCTCTTTTCACCAGTTGTCAACTTGTTAAAGGAAGAAAACAAAAAAAATGTAATACCGCTCACCCATTGCCTGTGATAATCTCAATTAAGAAAGAAATACACAGCAACAACCAGTAAATACTTAAAATAACCAACATGGGGACTCCTGTTTGCCTAGATTTGTTTTATCTAAAACCAAGACTCCATGATGTAACTTGAAGTAGCCTAGAGACAGAAAATGACTTCACTAAGGTCAAATTAGCGGCGCACTCTTTGATCATCATTATACAACAAAAATAAGAGCTTTCAAATGCTGCACTGCTCTGAGTAATAAAGTTGTTTTCCCAGCCAAAGTAAAAAGACTCCGCAGTGTCACTGTAGGACACTCAATGTCTTTCATTCTGAATATTTCTATACCTCTGATCTTTGTTTTCTGAGGGGCTGTCATCGCTCCGTTTTCTTATTTCATTATTATTTTTTTCATCTTTTTTTTTTAATATCGCTGCTGTTTCTCCTGCTCATTTTAAATGATTTTGACATAGACTTGGTGAATGATATTTGTAAGTAGGTGATAGCAATGGCCTTTTCTTGTGTTAAAGACGGTGCAGACTGTCTTTACTTGTCTACATGTACTAAAAATGTACCTGTATGGGTCCCAAAAAAATAAATAAATAAAACTAAATAAAAAAGGAACTGTGACAGCAGTTAGTGTGAAGCAAGGAACCTGTGAAGACTGGTCCCTGGTGAAAAGCTGCTATGTGAATACTATGTGTACCACTTGTGCAGGTGGGGGAGCTCGGTAGCAGAGAAAATTCAAGCTGTCAGTCACTGTTACCTCAGATACTCTCACATTTTGTGCCTGTGCTGTAGGCTGAAGTCAGACGCAATATTTTTAAAAGCCGAGGAGGTTTGACACGGTAAATTCTGCCCAACGCCTTTAAAATACTTTAAAATCATTTTTATCCAACAGAAACACTGTACTAGTGTGCTTCACCTGCAAAATCCAGCTAAAATAGGCAGGTTTTGACAGCTGTCACTCCAGGAGCAAACACTGGGATTTATAGCTTCACTATTTTGATCAAAAACTCCTGTAGAGATCTAAACCTGTAGATCGGTCCGGGACATTCTTACTTATTCTTCATCACAGCTTATGTGTTTTTTTTTTGTTTTTTTTTTACAGATTTAACTGCTGTGACTCAGGTTGAAGGGGCACTCAAACAACAGTCATGAGGCTCGGCCTGGCTTCGACCCTATTCAAGATGCAATATTTGTATGGTAATTTAACAACCACCTGCTTATTCATGCTGCTGTGCATTTGATTTTTATGCAGCAGTCTGAGCAAATGAACTGCATGGGTCACAAAATACATGAGTTTCTGTTAATGATATGACAGTGAGCATAAGCCTCAAATAGAATGTCCCCATATGTCTGCCTGCAGACACTTTTCTGGTTCAGGTGTCAGTGCAGAGCGAGCAGTGGATTTGTTTAACAACTAAATGCATGCATTAGACATGTATGTCAGGTTTCTAATATCAATCACATGAAATGTTTCTCCTCTTTGCTGCACCTTCAGGTGGTGACTCCCTCGCCTATGTCTAATAACTATCCTGCACACTACATGTTTTCTCAGTAATTAACCACAACACCACTACAGTCCCATTATGAGTACTTCAGTGGATTGCTAAGGAGTTGGTATTTATGTCTTTCTCAGTGCATGCGTACACAAAACACATGACTCATCTACTGGACTGTGAGCAGACGTGTGCTTGTGCAAAGCAAACACAGAAGACCTGCTATGACCTGAAGGCCAAACAACATCCAACAAGCAACAGGATTCTATTGAATACCATCCTGTGTACGTCATCATCATAAACAAGTTGGACTGAACGGGGCACAGAAATATACCAACGGCAGTCTACTGCAGGCTGTGCAAGAGCAAGACTCTGCAGATTTTAAGAGTGTCCTGGTGAGGGAGGTGAGCATGGAGGAAAAAGGCTTCCATGTCTGGTGCCAGAGCGGGCTGCTTTCCATTTCTTCCAGGAAGTCACTTCACTCTTCACTGCCAATCCTGGCAGGAAAGAAACCTGCGATTCACCATTTCCCTGAAGGATGGTCAATCAGTCTGAGAAAGAGCCTTATGGTGTTCCACAACAACTGATGGAGGAGCTGCAGCAGCAGGTGGAGACCTTGCTGACGCTTGGCATGACTGAATTATCAAGCTCAGTGCTGTCACTTTCCTTATAATTATCTTCAAACAAGGTGGCTGCATTAGAATGTTCTTGATTTTAGGACTGCACATAACTGCAGTGATTATGACAGATTAAAGGTCAAACTCAAAAAAAGGAGAGAAGACAGAAAAGGATGTTCCAAATCTGTATGCATAGCCCCTACCATGGATCAATGACAAGCAGCCATGTGGATCACCACACTAGATCTGTGCAGCGGGCACTGGCAGGTTACAAGGAGAGCTGCACACCAGCTGGACTCTTTCAGTTTAGAGAGATGCACTGGGATTCAGAGAGGTGAAGTTACACATGTGGATAAAGAGTGAGCTCTCTCCAGAACACTCCTCAGAAGCAGAGCTAAAAGAAAGCACTTCATCCTCTAAAACTGACTGGCTGGTACTGGCAGTTGTGTCCCACATTGTGAACATCACTGCCCCTTTCCCAAGAGTGACCAAAAAAGAACCAGAACAATCCTGTCACCTAGATTATGATGCCATCCCCTGTGTTCTTCCCGACTCCTCCACATCCCAGACCTCAGCAGAGCTATCTCAGTTGTCTCAGGGATCACCTCTTTACTGCACCACGTGACGCTGCCCTTCTGTAGCCAGCACTACTCTGAGCCCAGAGCTGGCAGAAAACACACGCACCCATCAGCCACAACACTGAAAGCAGTAACTGGTTTTAAAGTTCTTGCTGATAGATATCAGTGTCAGTAACTTCAAGCCATAGACCAACCCTCACAAGTCCTTTTCTGGCAAGTAGGAATCAGTAGTGGTATAAGTTATGGAAAAAAAAGTTCTGTTGTAAAATGCAGCTGCTTGAGGATCCAACAGCAAATGTCGACTTTTGTGATATCACCAACCTTGACAAAAAAATTCTCTCTCTTTGCTGTTTGTTTGGATCCTGCGAGGGGGCAGCCAGGATGCCTCCTGCATGAGGAAATACGGCTCTTATGGAGCTTCAAAAGCTCCTCATTTCTCGCTTTTTGAGAACCAAAATGCGGAAGATTTGCCAAAACATATGAATTCTGAGATTAAGTCAGCAGCAGCAGCCACCGCCATGCCAGCATAACCGATGTTTCTCCTCACAGTCTGTGTGCGTGCGTGTGTGTATGAGTGCATGGGCTCTGGTTGCTATGGTTATGCCTTTCTGTGGATCAGTCTGCAGGCGGATAAATAATGCACACTAATGCTGGCGTGGTGACAGCACTGCAGCAAGCTGTTGCTCACCTCAGCTCTGCTCTGGAAACACTCACAAATACAGACCTAAATATGCTAATGTGCACATGCAACACAGATGTATGGACTGATGCATCTGTCTGCATACACAAAGCTTGCAAACATGCTTACGATGTAGATACTGAGTGCAACCTGAAGCGCGCACAAGGTATTATTTATATCATCTGTGATATTGATTGGGAAAAAAGCTTAACAGAGCTGCCAGGCTGTCAGGCATGTTCCCATAGAGTGAAATATCAAAGTTTGTTTTGACACAACCCTGTGTAATGAAGCAGATGAATAAACTTTGATGGACTGATGTCAATACCTTCCCCACAGCGGGATGCATTCAAAGGTCTCCATCAGCGTTTGGCTCTTCAGAAATAGCCAGAAACAATGAATGTGTGATTTGACACCAAATGATGAAGGTGGAGTAAACGGTACCAACACAGCGCACTGTTATCTTTATGTATGTGGTCCCGGGGTGAATACAGATAGAATCTGGTATTCCTTTGTGCTGTCACTCACAAAGCGTCCACTGACAAGATGTTCATTTGCATATTTTTGCTTTGGTCTACATTATTTTTTCGCACAGGTCGACATTCTGGAGTCTCGGGAGAGACATCTTTTTGTAGAGGAGGCAAAAACCAAGCATTCTTCTGGGAAATGTAGGATATCACTAACTGAAAAACAGGCAGATAAGGGCAAGTTGATGAAAAGAGAAAATGCAAATTACAGATGTTGACACCTTTCTTTCATGCTGGAAAAGTGAATTTCTGCATTGAAATAACTTTATTTTACAATATTTCTCAGAGTAGATATTATGCATTCACATGCATCACATACTCTCCTTTTCTCACATTTTGGTCAACGCCCAAGACCGAGCTGTCCTCAGATCTGCTGCGATGCAAAGGAAACAACTATGAATGCAGGAGGCAGGAGGAGAATGCGTCGCATTTTCCCAAGCTTTGAAATAGATGGTAAAGGAAACCTATACATTAAAGAAACAATTTATTTTTCCATTTCCATATGGAAATGGATGGAGGGTGAGCAACAAAGAAAGTGGTATGTAGAATAATCTATGGTTTAAAAAATGTATTACTCAATCACTCAGTATCTGGGTAGAAGAGTTTCTTTTATGGAAGCGATAACAAAGGGCTGATAGGAGCGATATGAAGAATAAAGTACAGGGGACAAACGACAAAGGGAGACACAAAAGAGAGACAGGGAGATGGAGAGTTCTTTATGTTCTTTAGTGAATGCTTGGATGAGTCATTGTTCATAAGTCTGTCTTGATATAAGGAGAGAAAAGCATTTGATTTCTAGTGCAAAAAGATAGCAGAGCTATTTTTACAGTATATTTGTTCATGTCAGAGTCTAAGCTCACATGCTATAGCTCATATGGATTTGGAATCAAAGCTTCCTGCCTAAAAGGAAATAGATAAATTAATAAATAATGTCTGATTTTTCAATGTTCAACACTTTTATGATACAGGAACTGAAATCCCTTTTTCCGCCAATCTTAAAACATGTAATAAATTACCTTTGGCTCTCCATATAGACGAGAAATGAATGCCAAACAATGCCATTGTTAGAAAGGAGCTGGCTGCGGAGCGGGTTTTGCAAGGAAATTTTATAAGGACTTGTATTATGAACTTTCATAACCTTCTAACCAAATACACAGAATACCAGCAAGAAGGCAATAACAGCAGGGAGAGAACGGGCAGGTTGGTTCATGAGAGAGACAGAAAATAGAGAAGTGCAATAAGCCACAATTATCAGGGTCCTCTGTTGCCAGTCAAAGTAAATCAAATTTATCTAGCCTGCCTGAATGAGGAGAGCTAAGGGGAGAATATTGGAGAAACCTACTGACTATAAAAATGACCAAACCAGAAAAAGGCAACAGTTTGAGCTTAACAATAGCAGTCAGGAGCGGAAACTACTAAACAGCTGCTTTAGAAGTCAGGTGATACTCTTTACATTTCTTATTGTCAATAAATCCCATGAAATGACAAAAATCAACATTTTCTAATGTTAGCTACAGTGTCCACTGTCTTTGGTGAGTCCTCACGTTTCCTCTAGTGTCACCATGAGGAAATTTCAGACTGAAATTTCTTGCCATGGATGGATTATTATGTAATTTCCTGCAGACATTCACAAGGTCCGTCCCAACAATCAAGTAGTCAAGTCCAGTAGTCAAGTGTCTACTTGTGTGAAGTATTTCCAGTAATTACCACGGTGTCCAATTGACCATTAAGAGCGAAAGCATGTGTCAGATCTCAACAGGACGCACTTGGTTAAAGTGGACATCTTGCAAATACATGGCTGTATGGAGCTCAGATGTTCTGCTCCTTTGATTTCTACATAATTAAGCAGAATCAATAGAGTTTTACAGTAACATTCAGTTAACAGGGAAAAGCAAAAATTAAGGAGCTGAAGGAATAACACAGTCAATAGAGCAACGGAATGAAATGATCTAGAAGCCTGTAGGTCTACTGTAAATAAAACACACAATCATATTTCTGTTCAGAAGAAACAATAACAAACATAGTGAATAACCCCAGCCTTATCCTTTAACTATGTTATATCTGATGCTCTCATCTTTGACAATATAACAGAATAGATGTAAAAAAAAAATATGGTATGGTATGATCCATAGTAAATAACACAAAAGAGGACACTACCAATAGTATTCAACATACTGAGAGCCTGTTGTTTCATTTCTACTCGGTTTGATTGCAATCATGTCAAAGGCTGAGGGTCTCTCATCCACATCCCACTTATTTCACACTCCTACTCACTGTTTTTTGGCATCACTGTGGCATGATGTTAAAGAAAAAAGAAAAAAAAAACAACAAAAACAAGAGAATGAAAGATGAAGGGGATAGATGAAAGTGCAACAGATAAACAAGCAACGTTTCCTGTGATTGAGTCCCATCAATGTCAACTTTATTCAGATTTTGAGGTGCCGTGATGATAACTAACAGTCAAACTGATGTGGATGGATATTTTGCGTGGCACATGGATAGGCAGCTAGACAGGATGATTACTATTTAATATGCGATGATGCCAACAAGAAAAACACACATCTTGACACTTTAAATGACTTTAGCCCCGCGCTTGAAAAGACAGATTAACCACTCTAAACATTAAGAAAAGGCTAACCATCTATTTCTATCTCATCAAATCAGCCTCACAGCCTGTGAAGAACACTAAGTTCCCATCTTATTGTCATCCACCACAATTAAAGCAAGAATCTGAACTCCTCAAAGATCCATAATGGCGTCCTTTTTCATTGGTTTTCAGGATTGCTAATTTTAGGTGAATTGCCGTATTGATTTTCCATTGGTTCCGCAGGCTGATCTCTGACTCGTATGCTGAACAAATGATTCACTGCCACCATATTTATTTAATAATCCGAATTTAATTTCAAATTATGTGCTAGTCACGGTATGATCTCACATTGATGAATGGGATAGAAAAAAAAATATGGGAGGTCATGAATACTATGGGATCTATATATGGAAATTAATGAAGATTTGTCTGGAGTGATGAACTGTGTCAGGTGAAGCAAAGAGTGGCACGTGCTGTTCCCTGTCTTAAATAAGTCCAAATTTGAACTAGTTTATTAATCAGCAAAAAAAAAAAAAAAAAAAAGAGAAAAACAAGGAAAAAAATAACAACTAAAATCACGTCAGGCTTTGACAAACAAGAACACACAGAAGCTCCAAATTTGGGTGCAGTTGAGCGCACACTCACAGAGGATAATTATCTTCATCTGGCCTTATTTTTCTTGTTTTCATCACCGCAGTGATTGTTTGTGCTCAGAATTTCATCACTTCTCTGCTGAGCTTCCATATATCACAGTTTTAGCTCTGCTCTCAAACACATGTAATACTTACTATAGGTGCAATAGCACCTGAATAGAATAGATAGATGGGATTCCTCTGCTTCACTTTAAAGCAGTATTTACATACTTGTTCAAATACAGCTTACTATGTTGATGTAGATTGAAGTGACTCCCACTATCAGTGGATGCACTTCTATGTTTCCTGCCTGCATTTACACAGATCAACAGTTTGCAACACTTGCTGGAAAATACTGGTTGAATATTCCATATATTTGATCAATTATTAAAAAGTTGAAGTGAATGTTTTTTTTTCCCCCTCATCAGCTGTTTATATTTCTGAGCTCTTTACTTGCTGCAGTTGTAGAACCATTACTATTCCAAATTTAGTAGTAACGGACTTTGTTTATCACCATTGTATTATTCATAGCATTATTTCTGAAAGCGCCTTCAACAGCAAATAGCTATGACCATGCCCAAAACAGGTTACAGTCATTACATGCCTGCTACATCGAACAATAAAAGTCTTAGTGGTTTTATGTAAGATAATAAGCATCAGATGAGTTGTGCAGTGTTAAGTCACTGAAAGCAATTGCTCAGGGTGGAGTACAAAGCACAAATACAGTTGTGCCAACATCACCAGCCTGGGTAATTCCTCTGTTAGCTCCTGGATAGCTAGCTACACCCTTACAGTCATAAGTCCATCTGATTATATACACAGACACCATCTTCTGACCTGGTACCAAAACCACAGTGCATTTCCTCACAGATCAGACACTGCATGTCCCTCGTCCTCTCTGCTGTCAATCATTGCAGTATTTGCATATAATGCTATACTGCAGATCTGGTATTGCATTAGTTTCACACTAATACCAGGCTTTGTGTGGATACAGCGCTCAGTCAGTTCTTATCTAAACATTCATGTCAAATTGCATTTGTCTATGCCACAATGTGTTGACAATCTCCATGTTGTTTGTACAGTAGATGATTGATAGCAGGGGTACAAGCGCAACTGATAGCTTTCCACAAATCAGATAACAATGGAGCAAGAGTCAGTTGATGCACCAGAGTTGGAGAGAGAGAGAGAACAGGGTGCAGCAGGGCAAGAAGAAAAAGCCTCATTCAGAGACCACTGCTTTTTATGCATTGTGTCAGTGTTGTTGCGTCGGCTGGAGATTTGTCTTGCTGCCCACAGAACTGCTTTTCCATAACAGCACGGAGCACATTTCACTGAAACACAGATCCATGCTTAATATGCTGGCAGCATTTTTAACAGACTTCCTGTTGCCTAATGTGAGGTAACTTCACTGGAGGCTTTTGTACCAATACTGGGAAACTGACAAGATGCACCGCATTGTACTTGAACCAGTGTCTCCCAAAAACTGTTGTGCTATGCAAATAGGCCACACAACAGAGCTCAAAATAATATGGCATGCAGCGTAAAGTATGGCATATTTTCCAGCTCTGTCATGTCCCCAGAGCCTTAAAAAAGATTTCTCTTCAGCTGTGAAAAGCATCATCTAAATTAGAGAGAAAATGTGAATGTATGGCTATGTAATGGTTTTATCTCCAAGACCCAGGAGTATAATTCAAATGTCTGCAGTTTTGTTAGATAGATCTATAGCTGGCAGGAAGCACTCACATGTATAGTTGCGGGTTGTCGTTTTAGTCTGGTGACAGTTTTATCACTCATTCGTATCTCTCCATCTACTCCCCTCATCAGGCTGTGGCAGTAACTTTTCCTTATCTTCTGAACTATTCAGTCTAAAAAGAAGTCTTCATGAATTATGCTGACACTCTTACGGCTCAAAGTTCTAATGTATTATGCTGAAATTAGGAGCAATACACCCGAAGCTTCAAGACTTTCACAGAATTTGGCCGCCTGAGATGTATTCTTTAACTTGTGATGCTTTATGCATCTGGACAGACGAATGTTCCACAGGGCTTTTATTCTCATGCACATAAAGAAAAAAAAAAGAAACTCACAGCCAGGGTTTTTAAAGCGCTCAATCGTTATTCTGTAAGACATGCATTTCTGTTTGATAATTCTTTTTGAGCTGAGGCTCCTGTTTTGACGTGAGGACCACAGAGACAAGCAGCGCAGACCTGGTGAGGTCTCCCCAAGGCTAGAATTCAGCAGATTTCAGCTGAGATCGCCTCCACAGAATGCCAAAAAATACTGGCGAGAACACATCCTCGAGAAGTGCAAAATGACCTCAAAAGTATCACATATTTGCCCTGAAAACTTTATAAATGCTAAGCTTGTAGTCTTCCATAGTATAACTGCTGGCACTGAAGACATTTTGAAGCTTTCTGAAAATTGCTGCTTAACAAGTTTACAAACGCTCCCGATGGAGAGCAGGTGAACAGTTTGAGTTTTTAACAAAGAGCCAGCCCTGACTGAATGCAGTCAATAAATTGCAAATGCAAAGGGCACTGAGGGACAGCCCATAATTATATTACACTCTGAGCCATCATTCAGCAGAGGCATGAGCACGCATGCATGTGCATGTGTTACTATTCAACAGTGTGTGGGACCCGCAGCTGTGGACTGCTGATGAGAAGCTGTCGAAAGAATGAGACTCTCCATTGTTCTCCCAGGAATCAATAGGATACCTATCAAAAAGGTGCGCTATCTGTAATATGAGGCAGATTAGTTTAAATGAGATAACAGGAATTAAAATGGATGAAATAGAACAAAAGGACGTGAAGGAGACAAAGAGACGGATTGAGCGAAGTCTGATAAAGCCAAGCGTACATCTGCTGATGCTTAATCAAGCTGATCTCTTCCCCCGCACGGTATCTACACTGTGTTTTTCTTGCCTTTATTTATCGGGGGAAGTGCTTTGCTCAGCATGCACATTTTTCTTTTCCTTCCCTGCTTCACATTGATACAGCTAAATAAATCTACAGCAGCCTCCTACTGTCTATTGCTGGATGCTGGGCGGAGCTGCCCAGCATCCAGCAATAGACAGTAGGAGGCTGCAGTGGACCAATTAGGGGCTATAGGTGGCAGCTCAAGGGCACCTTCACTAAGGTTAAGGGGGAGTATTCTACCATTTTCCCTCCTAGATTGCCCCCAGGTGCTCCAAGGTTTTCTTGTTCTGGTCACAAGCAAACATTTTAAACCTTAAGACCACTGCAGCCATCTGCACATGACTCAAAAAAACTAAACACAAGAAATAGGTTGTCATGGCCTAGTGTCTGTAAAAAAAATATGTTTGCTATATATAGACATGGACTAAAATGTCTAGATGCACAACTCACCCCAAACTTGAAACGTCAGAGGTCAGAGAAGTCAACACAGGCCCGGCTTCTCAAAACAGTTCAGCGTGGGCACGCTGGCAAAGGGTCACTCATTCGGATGACCAGACCACCTAAACTTCACTGGAAGTCATCAGCCCACTTACACAGACGCTCTGTGAAAGGAGGTATAAGTGGGCGAGAGAATTCCTCACTTCCTCAAGGCCAAAGGAGGAGGAGAAGCAAACTGTGAAATCTCCTCTTTGCCTTTGAATCCTGCACCAGGGCACGCACCCACCACGCTGAGCTTTTACTGTAGGTTATTGTACTTAGCTGAGTGGGTTAGCAGGATTTTTGTGCAGCATTCCGGATCAGCTGAACTGGAGCTGTACTGAATGACGTGTGAGTTTCCGTCTTGGCTAGAGGCGGCGAACAGCTTGCTGTGTTTTGAATCATATGAGTGAATTAAAAAGGCATTGGTTGGTTTGCTGAATTTTTAGGCTCTTTAGTCAGCTAACACACCAAAAAACATCTGTTTGTGCAGGTTAACCGTGCTAAAGCTTTTTTGGGAGGTAAATATGACTAGACAAGACTGTGTAGTCTGTCATGGAAACCTATGTTTGGCAGTAAAACCATTTAATTGTGATTTCATTCATATCATGACTGAAATTTACCCAGATGCTTCACAACAGTCTTCTCTAGGTATTCTCCTTTTTTCCTGGCCTGGTTGTTCCACAGCCTGCTCAGCCATTATGTCTCCATGATGTGCTGCTGGGAGATTGTGATGCAACTGAATCACTCACTCATGAAACTGCATTTTGAGAGTAATCTTGTGTAGCCACATCTCTGTCTCAAGCTCATGCAGCTCTGGAGAAATCTGACAGAAAACGTTGAATAACAGAGAGCCCGAGGCAGCGGTTTGATTGGTTCTCAGTTTGAAAACATGTCCTGGAAAAATTCACCTCTGCTTTGTTTTGCATTGTTATTTAAGATATGCTAATGATGAATGAGATGAAAAATGTAATGACGTGTTTACCCACAGGCAACAGGGAAAGTATTAAACCTGATCAACAGCCCGTGGTCGATTACAAGGTTTTGTTTTCCTCCTCTCCAGTTGATGGTTTTGTGATTTTCAAATAAATTTGGGTGTATGTGAGATTATCTCAAAAACATGAATGATACGCAGATGATGCCACATTGCACTCATTTCACTGGAGAGAATTCTATATTGTGCAGCTATTTAATTAGCAAATATATACCTGGATTACACGTGTGTGTGTGAATCTGCTAAATGTTCACTGTCAACACATTTCATTTGTTTTCCCTACAACATCCACTCCCGACAGCTAAACCATGTAAAGTAATGCTTTTATGTAGATGTTTCTCGAAGCACTTGGGTCAAATTGTTATGGTTGTGCTGCATGGAAGTTTCATTAATGCCTCCCAGTGCAACAATAAAATTAGTCTGTCAAAAAGTAATGAAGTTGAAATGCTAATTTTTTTCGTTTTAGGCGGACTTTTACACAATTATACCTTCAATTTGCTGCCATCTTCTTTAATGGGGTAAGTAAGCAAGTCAACTAAATTGATGAAGCTTTGTTTTATTAATTTTCAGAGGAGCTTTGGTTACAAGCTGCTGTCTAAAAACTGCTTTATATACTGCTGGGGTGGTAACAGGGTAGGAATTATGTGGCATTTAAATGAGAAGACTGGAGAGTGTTATGATTACCTTTTCCTCTGACTGTCACTCTCTCTGTGTGGGTGTGTGCATATTGTAGGTCTGCATGAAGCATCTATGTTTACATGCTTTTTCCAATGTGTTTAACTACATTTTTGTCAGAATACTTGTGATTGTTTTCAGAGCGTTTTGTGTGTGTCTATACTGTTCGTGTGCAGGACAGCCCAGAATCTGCTGGAGGCAGCAGCATATTTTTTCTGAGCTACGGCACCTTAGGGATCTCATGTTCCCCAGCACATCTACTGCAGCACATACTTTATTAACTCCTAAAATTCAAAGGTAGCTCATTTTTCTTTAACCCTCCCTGCTTTCCTAACATCGACAGTCATTCCTTTTTTCCTTTGCTTGGTCTTCAAATAGCTCAGCATAGAGACTAGTTTGCATGAATTATAATTGTTTTTATTGTAAACTCTCTGCAAAATGCACCCAAATGTGCTTAGTATTTGATTGATAAACTTAAAAGAGACAAACATACTTTATTTTAGTCCTCTACTACAATGCAGAAAGTCTAAATGTGCACGAATGAGTGTGCAGCTTTTGTATTTCCATACTACAAACAACCTGTAAATCCTAACCCCATCCCCATATGTTCACAGCTACATTCTGGCGCTTAGAAATGACACTTGGCAGATCCAAGCGGCGACAAGATGTGAAGGGCATGTGGGCGACAACCCCCCATTCTGGGATGTTCTGCCCGTGGTTTGGTGTGGAGGGAAAGAATTGGAATATGTGTATGTATGTTCTGTACGTGTGTGTGTGCTTCGGAGCACTTCTGGTGCCAGGTTTCTGCTGTGCCAATCTGTAGCAGCCACAGAGCATCCTGGACTTGCTCAGCCATCAATCAGCCGCCTGCCATGGCTGAGCACAGACACACACTCACTCGCTCACTCGCTCACACAAACCTCTGACAACCCTCAGTTCAGAGAACACCAAGGCCACCCACTACTTTATTAAAAGGCTACAGATGTTGTGTACATGGGCACAGAGCAAAAAAAGATTTTCTCTCCCAAGATTCAACACAGACAACAGGTTGTGCTGCTTCGTCATTTTCTCAGTTTCCCTGCTTGTCATACTCCGCTGATAGCAATCTGGAGGACATCAATTCTCAGTTTCACAAGTTCATAGGACATAAATTTTACATTTGAGTGATGCTAGAGACTGTATTCCAACTGGAAAGAGCTTTAAAAATCTAACCAGAACAGTGAGCACGATCCTGTGCCCCACTGTTGTGTACCAAGATTCATATCACACAAACACTGCGAGTACAGCATTCATTCATCATCTAATGGATATCCCTGCTGAAAAATAAAGCAGATCTTTAGAATCCAAGTGGGTGTAGACTCATATTTCCAAGTTTCTAAATCTGGAATAACTCTAACAAAACTATTAAATGCCTAGTGTGATAGCTTTAATGATGACTTATGTGTTCTTGCATGCTGATTATTTCTCACAAATTGTTCAGGGCTGACTCATGGCACAAGAGCCCAACATATGGCAAGCGAGTGCCAAAACGTCAGCTTATGGAATAAAGTCCATGAATTGGAACTGTAGCAAGCTGAAAGATCAAAGATGGCTGGGTGAATTTCCTCAGTGGGCCATGCAGGAGATGTATTATCTGGCTGCTGGGTATTTCCAGAACGCTGGTGTAGAAGGTCAGGGTTGATATTGCCCTGCACCGCTGGGGGTCTTTGAACACAGCGCTAATCGCGTGGAGGTATGTAAACCACCTACTCTTATAACATGAGGGAGTTTTCTCCTACACACTGGTGCTGTTGAAAATTATTGAGCAATTAGTTTTTTTTTTTTCCCAAACTGAATTAATATACACAGAGACCAGGGATGAAAAGACTTCTCTGATTCTAGCTTTAGCCACGTATATACAATACGTCGCACTGTACACATGCAGGTTTATTTCTGCAGAGCATACAGCTACAAACAGAAGGTTATGTAATCTCTGGGGCATTGTTCACAATTCATTCCAAATGATTTACTTGACCAAATACACAGGCTGCTTACAAGCATTCAAAATAGACTCACAGTGCGTGGTTAATCATATGCTTTAAATATCAAACACACTGCGTGAGAGAGGATCCATAAATAATGTGACGCCATCAAGGAGATTGCTTATCTATTATGCATAGTTTTGTTTGCTTCACATCCTGTTGGGCACTGTACATGTCATATATGACATAGATCAATAGACACAAGGAAATTCATTACAGTGCACAGAACACATTAAATATTGAAGCTGTTGTGTATTTGTTGTGGAAAAATCCTGCTTTCAAAGCTTAGTCCTTTGTGTAAATAAGCTTCAAAAGAGAGATGAAATGTGTCTGGTTGTAACTTGATTAATTGCAGGAACCTTTTAACATTTACGATTGTGCTTTAATTGCACGCCTGTGACAGGAAGCATGCTCAGGTCGCCTATACAGCTCATCCACCACCTCGATGTCCACATCCTTATATTCACCCTCAACATAAAAGGCACTTTACTTTCTGCACTGGCACTGGATGTACACTGTAACCATCTAATATGAATGCATTTCCTAAAGTACTGGGCTGTGGGATTCAAGACACAAGCACAAGCTATCTACATTCCTCCTGGGGTTACCTGGAAGATATGATGGACGCTTAGAAATCTATAACACAGTGGCAGGCCAAAGAAAAACAGAAGCCAGTGGGTGCAGTCACTCGAGCAAGAAAGTGCAAGAGAACTGGAACAACAACAACATCAGCCTGTGGGTGGAGCTATCTGAGTGGGTGATTTCGACACACTTCACCCTGTCGCCAGACAAAAGTGTCAATATTGGACGATTCTGGATGGTTTTGTCATTTTTGTGGTTGTTGAAGGGATTTGAGTGTTGATACTGAGTGCTGATACTGGTGAAGCTGCTCTGTAGTGTTTTCAGCTGTGGCTGTGGCTCATCTGGCTCAAATACACAATAATATTTCTGTGGGATTTGTGCGCTATCATTGCAACCTACAGCACACGGCTCTGGTGTCGTGCAAGAACAACCATTTCACTCCGTGGTGATTTTTCTTCATTATTTGATTCTTTCAGTGGCATCATATTCTTTGCACGTTGCATCACATGCATTGCCTCATTTAGAATTGCATTTCTTTGATTTCCCTATAACTTAAAGATCAGGAAAAGACTGTGAAGTTCTGTTAAGAAAAATAAAATGGATAAAGTACAGTTAGGGATAAGCATCAACACTTAAGGCAGGATTGCAGACACAGACAATTGAAGGTCTTTGATGTGCTACACAACCTTAACTTCAGCTCTTTCCTTTCCACCTTGCTACATATAGGGCATGCTGCTTCCATTAATACTTCCTTGGACGCATCCCTTCAACCCTTGCATCGGGTTGCCATAAGCACAATGTCAGCTACTTGTCTTCAAACATATACTCTCATCACAAACTGACAGAATCTCATCTGGCTCCATGAGACCATGTTGCATAAATTCATGTATATGTTCACAGAGTCTGACATGTGGATGGAAATTAAATGTTTTAGAAGCTTTACACTGCCCTATCTCTAAAAGTACAGCTGTAATGTATTTCAAGCAGCGAGTCAAGGTCTTACGGGCTGAAAACACAGGCTTACCTGGATATACGTGAATTCAAAAGACAAGATAATTCAGAGCCAAACAAATATCTGGAATTCAAAGTGGAAATATCTTCAAGCCAATAAATCAATGTATAAACAAAGCCAATCATGAGGTATACGTGAGTCAACAGAGCGTATCAGATTGGAGCTTTAAATACAGTATCAAGGCTGAACAGAGCTGCACAGAGGATGTTTACCAGCAACCGTGCTGTAAATTCAGGTCAGATCTCTTAACAGATTTATGCTCAGTTTTTTTTTCTCTCGCTTCCTCCCTCGCTCACAGACACACAGTCCCCCCCCCGCCCCTCCCTCGGGAGCCACAGGTGTTGGCAGTGATGGCTATGAAATGAGTTCTCACTGAATGAGGGTTTCAGCCTGAGTTTGAACTCTCAGCTTGGCAGGAGACCACAATGTTCTCAGCATTCTTCGGTTTGTATCTCTTTACCCCATCTCCCTATCCTCCATCATCATTCTCATCTCTTTTTCTTGATCCATCCTGTTCATCATGTGTCCTTTTTCTGTCTCCCAGCCTTGTTTTGTTTCAGAGCTTGTGATGATAGAAGTGCTTTGAGCTCTGGACGTTTTTAGTGAAGACAAAATACTCAGGTGGTTCTGTTTTTGATGGTTTACTGCCTGGTGTAGCTTTGTGTGCTGCACTCGTCTGTTAAAAAAAAAAAAGACAAATGCTTACAGATATTCACTTAATCCCCAGTTTAGAACATAAAGTGCACATGAAATGCATCATGGAAGCAGTGTTTTCTTCTAACAGGGATTTTAAATGCAGTGTTGCTCTATTTCAGTACATTAAACTAGTCATGAACAGAGTCTGTGAGCTGATAAGAAGCGAGTGAAAAAAAAAATCCTGCAAAGATTGTGGGATCACCGTGTGGGATTCCACCAAGTAGGACAATGTAAGACAATATAGCGCTAATTGGGAAAACTAATGCATGCTTTAACCTGCATGGTCAGCCCCATAATTAATCAAATGAGTTTTTAATCTGAGAGATTAAGACTGTGCTGGGTAAGTGCAGCTAAAGAATCGTGAACACAAAAGTGGGTTAGCTTTACCAGAAAGGGCATATTACCTTTCATCTCATTCCTATCACTTTAATTTAGCTACATAACACTGATGGTGACTTTTGATATTTGAAAGAGTTACACTTTATTCACTACCGGTGTAATTGATTTCACGTATCTGGGAACATCAAAGGGGAATTGTTCCAAGTTGAGGACCTTCTCCGTGCTTTTTGATCTTCCCTCACTGTTTTCATTATTGTCAAATCAACACTAACCCATATTTATGGATGAGTGTATTCAACAAATCCAACCTCTGCTAATTACAGGAAATAAAAGGCAATTCTATTTTGGATGAAAGCCTCCTGACAAAGTTGGCATTGTTGAAACAAGCACTGGATTGCCTCTTTTATCACTAATAGCTGCAGAAGACAGTTCAAATCCAAGTAGTGTCATTTTACTTCACAAATACTGCATATATTAACAGATATAGAGCCTAATGCACACCGATACACATACACTCACATCAACACAAAGAAAAAATTTCGTCCACCAAATGAGAGGCAGCATGCTGGGAAGAGAAACAAAAACATTGGTTTGATGCTCCCATATATTCAGCGGTGTCTGAAGCTCAAACACACACACATGCAAACACACACAGGCTATCTTCATGCCAACATATTGCAGGTCTGGGCTTGCCTCAGCTCAGGGCGAGCAGACAGACGCAAGGGTCACCGCCTCACAGCTTGCGATGGGGCTAATTGATGCCCAGCAGCTTCAGAAAAGTAAACAGACCCATGACAATGTCTTTATTTTGTTCTTTGCTTTCAGACATTTCATAGCTACAGTACAGCAGGTGGGACCGTCTATTTACCAATACGGCTTCAATCTGTAAACCAAACTCATTTTACAACTGCTATTCTCAGCTTGCAAGTGGTATTAAGACCCCATGCACAGTGCAACGCATGTTAACACCAAAGTTTGATTTAGCTTCTGCATGTAAAACTTTCACTCCCATCGCCAGCTACACTGATACTGGACAGTTCTGCACAATCCACCTCAATACCAGTATTTTAAAATTCTTCACTGGCATCACAGCAGCTTGGTTTGCATTAGAGTTGTGGGCTGACAGTACTTTTAATGCAATTACATGACTCACACAAAATGCTAAGATGTATCTAATTAGTCATTTCACCAGATTTGCATAAAACCTGTCATCTTTTCATGAACATGGCTGTTAGGGAATGAATTACCTCTAAGCAAAAAAAATATGGCACAGTGCTATTTAATTGACTGCAATTAAAAATAAATGATGTTTGTTTTTTTTTTTTAATAAAAGTATGAAAACACATCTTAATGGGTGGCCAGCTCAATTCAGTTCTGTCTACATTTGAAATAATAGATATTTTAAATAGTTTGATTAGAAGATGGAAGATCTGGCTTTTAGCCCAACAGAATAAAAGGTCTGTGCAGACATGTACACAACATAAAAAGACATAATGAGACACATGTTGGCCAGAGCATGACAAACACGTACACACTGCTAGCCCCCTGCTACCCAGCTTTCATATCCTGTCCAATGTCAGTGTCAGTCTATCATCATGAGAGCAGCTCTGCGTGGGAGTCAGAAATCTGCCAAATGACCGACCAAAAAAAAACACAAACATCCAGACACAGCTGGAGCATCCATGTTGAACAGCCCCCTGCAGAGTGAGAAAATGCAAAATACTATACATTGTGCCATTTCAAAGGACATTTCAAGGTACCTGCCTATACTAAATTATTTATGTGTCCCCATAGGTTCCCACTGCTAAGGAATTTGGAGAAAATGATAAGATGTGGCTGATCAACAGTACAGTTAACATAATATATGGTTTAATTTGGTGTGTTTTCCATAAGAGATAGGAAATATTTACATAAAACATGAATACAGGATTCACACGTAGCCTGCTGTTAGGGAAAGTATGCATTGTTGTAATTACTCTGAGGAAAGCCGCCTAATCAGAATGCTCTCACATAGTAGGAAAACACAGCCCTTAGACTACTACTTAGCTGATGGAGCCTAGCCATTAGACAGTGATTAAACATGGGCTCAGCTGTCTACATTATTAATTTATTGATTTACATTTAGCACCAATGTTATTACTGCTCATTGACTAGCTTCGTAATGGGGTTAGAGCTAACCTTTGTGCAGCAATAGCACTAAAGTGTCATGCTGCTGACGAACAGATCAGCACAGTGATAAGAAAAACCAAACCAAATCAAAAGTGCTTCAGTATAACAAACTATATGCAACACGCCACAACCAAGCCTCTCTGTAGCTAACTGCTCACGGTCATGCCACATGATGACGGCAAAGATATCCGATGCTGGTTAAAGTGAAGCAGTCTTCCCATATTCTCAGTGACGTTGAGTCATCGCACATGTAATGAAACCCCCTGAGAAGCGCCCGCCCTTGGCCTGAAATCCCACCCCTGAAGATGAAACATACATCTGAACTGAGCTGAGTATTTATGGAAATGAAAGCTGCACATTAGAGCTATAAACACTCATTAGCCTAAAGTCATAACATGCCACACCAGGGGAAGGAAATCAGAGATATAGTTTGACCCTATATCTGCCATGTTGTAGATTCTTTTAAAAAGTCTTAGAGTTTAATCAGTGGTTTTTTTTTTTTTTTTATCCTGCTAGAACATGTACACTTAAATATTTCTTTTATTTGTGTGAAATCTTTAAATCTCTGGGATTTATTAACATGGGAAATCTTATTTATTTATTTATTTAGTATAAATATATAATTAGGGGTGAAATAAAAGGAAACTAGCCGAAATGGAAGCAAAACCCTGCTCTGAAGCATTCCGTTTGAAGGCACGTCAGAGAAATCATTTAATAAGGAGAATTTAATACCACGCTGACAAGTGCAGACAATGAAGACACTCAAGTGACTGCACAACAGACACAGTGATCGCAAACAAAAACAATGCCAGATTTATTATTGCTGTTTGCTCCCCTAATAAATGCCAAGAAAGAAAAAATGGTGTAACACTAACAAATTATTTGCATTATTTAGATACAAATAATAGATTAAAACTGTACTGCTTGATGCTGGAACGGTAAGGGACAGCAGATCTTGACGGTATTAGACTAAGTGGAGGGACCAGCAACAGGTTAGGGAGGACACAAGTTAATGATGTTAGATCCCATATGATGAAAACCACAAAAAAAAAACTTCTTTTCCAGCTGGTGTTATTGAGTGGCCAGTCTATTTGTTGAGAGCTTACAAATGCAGGCAGACACTGACATTTCACTTCCTTCTTTCCACTGTTGTGTCTTTTGGCCTCTTCAAGTTTATTGAAAAGTCTAAGTAGAATCTGTTCTGGTGAGCTAGAGGAAATGTCTGCTGAGTGTTAGTTTGCCGTGACCCTGAAAAGAAAAGAAAACAAATGCAGTAATTGCCTGCACTCTGTCCATCTTACTGTGTGATGACTCCCTAGAATTGCAATAGACCTTAGAGAAACTTGAATCAGGCTGGATATTGTTACAGACGTGATAGTAACTCCATCATGAAACTCTTTTCAGACATAAATGTGTGAGAACATGGAAAAGTGACTGGCTTTGTCTGTCAAGAGGATTCCAGCTTCAAAGTGTTCTCACATATGCACTGAGGACACAGGACATCTGTCTGAACATCTACTGTGTGTGGTGACATGCAGCTTCAAAGTGCAGCTGAAAAATGCATTGAGAACATTAGACATTCATCCTAACATCTCTCTGCCGAACTTATATCAAAGAGCTGCTCAGCACCACAGGGTGATTCCTTCAGTCCAACTATCCATCCATCCATCCATCCATCCATTTTCTGCCACTTGCCCAGAGTCGGGTTTCAGCAGGTTGAGCAAGGTTGTCAAGATGTTCTGGGTGTACACCTGAGACCCCAACCAGGTGGACATGCCTGGAAAACCTCAAATGGAAACCGCCCAGGAGGAATCCTGATCGTATACTTGAACCACCTTAACTGGCTTTTGGACATGGAGGAGCAGCAGTTCTACTACGGGCACCATCCGGATGTCTGAGCACCTTACCCTGTCTATGAGGGTGAGCCTGCTTGTATTAGTGAGCTCATTCTTTCAGTCATTACCCAAAGCTCATGACCACAGGTGAGGGTTGGAATATATATTGACTGGTAAATTGAAAGCTTTCCCTTCCACCTCAGCTCCCACTTCACCACAGTGGTCTGGTACAATGCCCACATTACTGCTGATGCTGCACCAATCCGCCTGTCAAGCTCACCCTTTATTTTACTCTCACCCCCGCTTGAGGAAACAACTTGCTCCCAACCCGTAGGGAGCAATCCGCCCTTTTTCAGCAGAGAACCACAGCCTCTGACTCGGAGGTGCTGACTCTCATCCCAGCCGATTCACACTCAGCTGCAAACCACCCCAGTGCATGCTGGAGGTCACGGTCTGATGAAGCCAACAGAAGCACATATGTCTATAAAAAGCACCAAAGCAATTCCGAGGTCCCTGCATTGTTCACCAAAAAAAAAAAAATAAAATTGTAATTTCACAACTGCAACTTAGCAAGAAAGTAAAATGGGGGGCTATTTTACACTTAGTAAAATTACTAGTTTAGCTCATTTAGTGCAAAGCCATTTCACCCTCCATGCCTCAGTGATTATGTAATGGTGGCTCACCTTTGACACTGGTTATATTGCGAAATGCAGTGAGAAGGTTTTACAGTGGCAAGAGCTATTTAACCTTTTATCCCTACGCTGCTGCCACCTGGTAAAAAGAGAACCTCTGCCCTCCACCACTGAGCTATTCCCTGCCATTTGGCAGAGATACACTGTACAAGTGCTGAAATATGCAGACAAAGTACACAAGCAGGTAGAAAATACCAAGCAGACACAGTGAAATACAGCACTAACAGGGCGCACACGGAGAAAAACTCTCGGGACCTGTTACTTCTGTAACCAGCCAGACCTTTCTTATCAGTGCGTGACTTATATCAGGGCCATGTTCACAGCTTTACCTTGATGCGTGTGCACACACACGTGCTGCAGAAGTAATATTTTGTTTTTCAGTACTTCATCCTCCTCCTGTCTCACTATCTCTGGGATCTGCAGTATCCATTACCTTGGTCCTTGCAATCCCCCCAAGATTACTTTGTTATCATCCATCTATATCCGTCTCTCACTGTATTTCCCTCCCTTCCTCACTTTGCCTTCCTCTCATATAGCCTCTGCCCCCGCTCCCTCCCTCCTTCTCCTCCCCTGTCTCAGCTAATTTTATTAATAGAAACCAACCACTCAGACATCAGTGGGTTGCAAATGACCACAGCCTCTTCTCCCCCACTTCACAGATAAAGAGAGGGAAAGAGCGAGAGGAAGAAAGAGTAGAGCTAGAAAAAGAGAGTAAGATGGGGAAAGTGAGGACAGAATCAGAAACAAGAGAGGGAAATTGAGGGGGGAGAAAGGAAAAGTAATTAAGGAAAGGGGAGAGAGTAGAGACCCCACTCAATAAATCAGAGCTGCCGAGCAACCTGTCAGTCTACAGGCTCTTTTTATTGGTCACTGAGGATCAGCTAGTATTAGTCACCAGGGTCTTGCTGTCTGTGATTGGGTGGTTGAGTGTGTGTGTCCGTCCATGTGCATGTTTGCGTCTGGAAGGATTTCATCAATAACACATGGATCGGGGCCACAGGCAGAGACAAGGAGTCATGTCGGAGATGGTGGGAGATGAGCAGAAGAAGAGCAGTGTCCACGTGTGTGTGCGTGTGCACTGCAGTGCTTGTGTGTGTCAGTATAAAAGGGAGAGCGGGCGAGTGAGAGAGAGAGGGAGAGAGACAGAGATAACAAGTGAGGTATTCATGTTGGGTAATGAAAGAGCATACAGCGGGAGAGAGAGCACAGGGATAGCCGTCATTAGATGAGCCAGTCCTCACTAATGATCATCGGGAGCAGCAGCAGCAGCCTGTGTGTGTGTGTGTGTGTGTATCTGACTGTGAGTGCATGTGCATACCTCTGAGCATGCGTAGCGTCACTTCTGTGTGTGTGTGTGTGTGATGAATCATGATTCAAGGCCCCCTTGCCATCTCTAACACCCACAAGCATTAAGGTCATTATTGATGACAAGACTCCTTGTGATTCTGGGTTGGTTGTGTGTGTGTGTGTGTGTGTGTGTGTGTGTGTGTGTGTGTGTGTGTGTGTCTGCCAATGAAAAAGACAAAACCGGGCCCCCCGGCTCCTATTACAGCCGTGCATGGCAGCAGCAGGGTCAGCCCAAAAGACACAGAGAGAGATAGATAGATCAGAAGCAAGGTGGCGAGTCCTCACTAACAAGACCTGAAAGACTGATTCACACACGCAGACAAACACATTGACCAATCAGTAGTCAGGCTGCTGCAGCGACACAAGGTTGATCCCTTGGGAATCCCCCACTTCTTCTCCTTCCAAGCCCCATCCTCGGGTTGTGAAGTTGCAGACGATTTGAGGATCACTCAGCGTGTAAGCCTTAAAGCTCTGCTGAATGCCCGATCTGTCACCTGACACACGCCGCAGAGTGGGTTAATGGGAGTTAACAGTATCCTGTGGAGCTTTCTGGAACTCAGTTATGATTTCATCCAGTCATTCTCAGCAAAACACATTTTCTCTAACCTTGAACCTTCCACCTCGTAAAACCTGCAATTCCATTTTATATCTTGTAAACCAACATTGTTTACATACTGCCAACAGCTGTCAAAGTCAGCTGCCATTTCATTTGATAGAAACCTGCTCTGACTGCTGCTTCACCTGCCCCAGCTGACATGGGTGTATGTGTCTCAAGAAAAGGCTGGAATTATGTTTCTGCAAAGGTACATATGAATATCTCAGGAGGGAGGCTGAGCGGAGAACAGTGTTGCAGAGGCTTGCAGACGAGCTGCCACGCACACTTCCCAAACCTCCATAACATTTGCAAACTCTCCCGCTCCTGTTGAAGGACGGGCTCAACTCACAACCACAACCATCATCCGTCTGCCTGCAGTAGCACATTACAGCCTTTATCCGCATTCTCCTATGCACACTAACACAATATACAACAGGGACCCACTCATCAAAACACAGCTCGTCGTGTTACTCTGGGAATTCAGAGATGTATAACGTTTATTTTCCCACCATTCCTCTCTACAGTAAAATTATCACCGTTCTAATTTCCGCCATCAGTCACTGCCAGAATCCCATCAGATGCATGCTGTGGAGGTCAGGCAGTTGGGGTCAACGTTCAATTTAGTTGCGCACTGCTATGGACTCTGTCCATCTGAAGTAATAGCTTTGCTCTGTGCACTTTAAAACTTTTTCTTGTGTCCTGTCTCTGGTGTGAAAACCCTGTCAGTTTGACCGTAGAGCGACACTTAACGTGTCCACAAAAACGATGAAATTGCAGAAAGAAAGACGTGACCTTTCTTGCCATCTTACATTTCAAGAAAAAAAAAATTGGCCCAGTGCCCTGTATTTGGCATAAGTAAATATCACTTCAATATCAGTTTGAGCACATTCATCATCTGTATTTTTGAGATTAGTTTTAGATCCTCATTGAGATCTTCCTCCTCTCAGCTTCTCAAACTTGAGATCCTATGAGACTGGTGTTTCGAATGAAATTATAATCAAAATAATCTGAAGTTATTTCTCACTCAATGAAAAGTGATTCTGCACTTATACTACTATATATATCTATAGTTCAAACATATGACAGGAATTTAATATACTTAAATAAATAAAGTAGGGGACATTTTGAAAGCAGAAAAAATCAATATTTGACTTCCACGATCAATGTGCTGACTCACATCCATCAGTTCTGTTATTAGATGAAGGATGTTTTATCCCAGTACTTTTGTTTCTACAGTGGGTTTACACTGGGATTATAGACTGAGGTTTTAAGCACAGTTTGACCTTTACAACATACAGTAAGTATCACTCCTGAAATTATAGTGAGTTGACATAGTGTAAACTCAGAATAATTGTCCACAGTTTGATTTTTGTTTCTGCCTCTTAGTCTGATTTATAACGACTTTCCGGATTGAGAAACAAAGAAATTAAGATAAATGAGCACGGACACACGCGGCGCCTCTCTTCTCTGAGACAGATACTGCTTAACGCCACATGGCATCTTTTTTGGCAAGGCCTTTTGACGTAACACAGCGCCAGCTTCTCATCTTAGTCGCATGTGCAGCTCAGCAGCAGTGCGAAGCCATTATCACCTTCAGGCAGGGGGAATAGGAGCAGAGGATTACCCCTGCAACAGTCAAATATTGCTTGACTCTGAGCCATTATCCCAAAGCCCCCCTTATTCACTTCTCAGCCTTGCATTCATCACCCCCAGATCCTTGAGCAGCTCTGCTGCCTTTCACTCTACACACACAGTGTGCGTAGACACTGTTGGCTGGCAACCGCTTCTCCCTGTAGTGTAGATGCAGTTTGCATATTGTCCTGCTAAGAAAAGAATATCGGCAACAATGAGGACCAGTACATAACCAGTGAGTGAAGGGAACACCTTTTTGCATTCTAATTTAATTTGTAATTTGATCCATTGTCTGGATGTTGTTAGGATTTTGGGAAATGGCTCAGTCCACAAAATGTTACAATGCTGATACGCTGGAACATTCAGCTCTAAAATGCGTCAGTCTGGAGCACTTTAACATGAACACTCAAAAATAAAAAAGCATTAAAACAAAGTCTACTCAGGCCTTCAGGGATAATAGTGACATTGTGGTATATTAGTGTCTGCTCACTTCTCCCCATCTGATTTTATCTGTCTCACTTTATCTCTCTTAGAAACTAAGTTCACACTGAAAGAAACATGGCATTTCAAAGGCTTTACACAACATATGCTCCTCACTCCAAAATTCAAAAACATGTTTAAGCATATGTCAACGAGCAACGTGTTTGGCATCAAACAAATCTCACTTCTTCACTGAGTCATAACTCTGTCAAATCTGAGCACACAGACATAATACACATGCTTCTAGATTCTGTGTGACACTGGTATCTCTGATGCCTGAAGCAAATAAGTGTCCATAAATCCACTTAGAAAACATGTAGAAACCATGGAAAAAAGATGAACCCTATAACTCCAGAACCTGCCAGCGAAGTATGACTTTCTGAAGTTTTTTAAGTACAAAGTAAGACAAAGAATAGTATAATAGGAATGTCAGTGTCCATTAATATTAACTTTTTTTGCACTGTACTATTAATAGCGTCCCATCAATGTGGTTCTTATAGTCTTGGAATACTGACACTGTCCTCTGTTCGTTTATTAACAGATACAAAACACTGAGATCATTTTAAATTCCTCCAAATTCTTTCTAAAACATTTAAAGAAACAAATGTCTCACATTAAAATGCTTTGCACAGATCAGGAAAAGGTTAATGTTTGTTTTTTTTTTTTTTCTTCTGTTTTGGAATCTGACAAGTCTTCATTGTCCAACTGGCTAACTAGTTGGCAGACTAGAGACACAAGAGACATTTTGTTCACAGTGATCCAACATTACATTGACTCAGGCAAAGTTACTGGGCTCTGCTTGATAAAACGCCTTTGAAAAGCCACTGCGCATTTGGAAACAATGACAAGATTAGTGCGTCAGTCCAAGCTCCAGCGTCTGCCTGGTTGGTCAGCAGCACACAGCTTGCTCATTCTCTATCTTTTGTCCGAGGACATTAGGTCATCATTATTACAGAGAACCAAGAACATACACACCCATGCATAAGTGCACAGGAGGACATATGTTAGATTTTTTTCTTGTCACTGGCAGAACATGTTTTCAAATACTGAAATCAACAGGTTGGAGTCAAATCAGCTTTTGCAAAGCTTCTTCTCTGGTTATCAATTTGTTCATTTGCCTAACAACAAAAGAATGTCTGGATCTCCTGGTCTTCTCTGCCATTATTTGAATGTTTATTCACTTGTGTCAAAGAAGAAGGACGCCTTTATTAGTTCTCTCTGTAATGGAAAATGGAGTGCACGGTAATGAATACACATTATTAAATACTCAAGAGAGAAACTGGCTGCGATGTGGATACACACAGCTCCCAAACATTTTTAATGGGTCCTAGTCAAGAGATGCTGAGTGCAGGAGAATGCTGCTACCTGTACTGTGCATTTGTAAATGGTCTGAGTAAATACGAGAATATGGAGGGTTACCCAATTGTATAATATTCAAGCTGGAACATATACCTGCAAATAACACCCTCTCCCACTTGTCTGGCTATTATTTACTCATTCATTCATTCATTCATGCCGTTTTCTATACTCTCTCTCTTCAGAGGGCCCCCTCCTGGGATAATGCTTCTGCTTCTCTATTGGTGGAGAGAATATTATGCAGCACTGGTCCAGGTTTGAAAGGGAGGCGGAGGACTGGGTCACCATAAAACTTCATCTTAAGTGAAACTCAAATAAGCTTGTGAAAACCTAATGATGGTCTCTTGATGGTCTGGAGGAGGTGCTAGAAAGTATTAAGGTCAGGTCTATAACCAAAGTGGGTGACCCAAGGCAGTTTAATATTGTAACATAAATCAAGCCGAACAAAAGAGATAAATCTTGTCTGGCCATCTCAACCTGGCTGACCCTAGCTGTTAGGTGGCGACCCACTGCTGGCAGCCTATTATACAGACACTGCGGTGAAAATATAATAAATGGCACACCCACAGACTGTTCTTGTTAGGATATTTATATTAACGGCAAACGGCTGGCATTATTTTTTATCTCTCTTCAATAAATTCTATAAAAAGACTGAGACCAGCAGCTTATTAGTCTGTTTCTTAATATTTTCTGACATCCTGTCCCTGGCTGAGTTTCAAGTTCATTGGTTCTCACTGAAGATATAAGTCTTTTAAAAAAGGCTCACATATCATCAAGTTTGATTTATTAAAAAAAAGTTCAGCCTGACAGAGCTGCTAGCACCACTGCAGACTGGACAACAGAAGCTCTGTGGCACAGCAGAATAAACTAAAGCATATCAGGCTTCGGTTAGCCAGACAATACTTATTAGTGGGATCAATTTATTGTTGGTTTTGATCTTTTCAAGTGTTTTGTTGACAACATCAAATATCCCCGGATGCCTCCTTTGAAACCATGGTGACATTCTGGATGTGTTTTATTACTATGACACCTTGTGCCACATTTTTTTTTTCTTTATCACTATCCCTCCATTTCAGCTCAAAGCGATGACAGTTCACTCTATGTTTAATATTATCATATCATATATTATTTTTAGTTTTCATGAATAAATAAAAGTACCAACAAATAAAGCTACTTTCACAACTCTCCTTGTGAGGAAGCCTCTCTAAGCAAAAAGGATTATACCCTGTAGCCTTGCTGGTGAACCAGTGGGAAAGGAGATTAGCTCAGCAGACACCATCTCCACTACAGGGATGGGTAGAGAGTGCTACCCAATTATCCTGAATATCTACTCTAAGGAGCTTAATAAATAGGATCTCTTGTTAAAAGTAACAAAATCCAGTCATACACTCTTAAGATCTCTAGATATTAAGTGTATTTTTTGGAGTTATTCCTGCAGTTAATCTAATGTTACTATTCACTTTTATGGCTACTTCCAGGTCAACACATAATATATAAATAAAAGATTCAATATTTCACCACCATAATTTTATTCCTGGCAGCCTTTAGGAGGCTTTTAAACAGCATTTAGGCCTCCATGTTGGAAGATAATGATTAAATCATTTTAGAGGTACAATTTTTTTGGCTACAGTCCTGTCGAGAGTCCGTGACAGGACTGTATCCCAACACTAAAATACTGTATATAACCTCAGTGAATACTCCTCTTAACTGCGACAGTATTTAATCATGATTGTACAATCAATCATGAGATATTAAATGAACCTTTTTGCAGTGTAAGCTCCGGTACGTGACTTGTACTAAACTTTAATTGGACCTTCGTGATCTGTGAATGGTGCATCGTTTCTCTACACGAGACCATTTGTGCGGGTGGAATAGTCACATGTAGGCTGAGCATGTGTTTCACATCCTGCACCATTCGCTCGGTTTATGTGTCGGACTGGAAAAAGGTGATTTATTAAATGTCCCCAAATACCCCTTAGGTTACAGTCGTGAACTTGTTGCTTTCAGCTGCACTCATTCCCACAGGCTGACAGTTTATTTGTTGTGGCAGACTCTCTCTCTCTTTCTTTTTTTTTTGCTTTGTCCTTCACAAATCAAATATCCTGAGATAACAGGCAAACATCACATTCTCTTGCACGGTTGAAAATGCACAACTGTAGTTCTGTCTTTCAGAATTAGCTGGCTGACTGTTTGTCTGCTAAGCATAAAAACCATTTCAGGACAGACAAATCCTACTTGGATGCAACAGCGACAGTTAGCATAGTAATACCAAGAGAGTCGAGAAGAAGTGAGTTTTTACTGTGGGTGAAGAAACTGCCTCTTCTTCTCTGCATTTCTCTCTGACTTTTTCCTCCTTGTATCTACATTTCTATTCTTTCATTATGATTACAAATCTCCTATAAGTGCTATGCTTCAAAAAAAAGAATGAAAAGACGGGACAATAGAGGGAGAGAAAGAGAGATCAAGCTTGAAAGAGATGGATAGAAAACGAGGGAGTAAGAGAGGTTGATAAAGTGAGAGGAGAGGAGGAGCACGGCGAGGAGACTGAACGCTATCAGTCAGTGAAATATACCCCATGCCATCGGCACCAAAGGAAAACATCACTGTTCTGGGGTGTCAAGTTGAGATGGACGACCAGGACACTTGCTCTGCGTGAGATCCTCTGTGTATGAGTGTGTATGTGTGTGTGTGAGTGTGTGTGTGTGTGGGCATCTGAGTATGTGTGAGTGTGTGCGAGAAAAGAGAGAATGAATTCCTGTTTGATACATCACAGGCACAAAAGTAATGGCTCACTGTGAGATCATTGCAAGCTGCCCACTGTGTGCCCATGTACACGTATACACACACACACACACACACACACACACACACACACACACACACACACACACACACACACACACACACACACACACACACACAGATGCACACAGAAAGCCAAGCAATCAACACCATCACAATGGTGGTCTGATGTGGCAGGTAAAAAAATGAATGCATCGCTCTGGGAGCACAGCTGCAAGCACAGAGCTGTTATTTGGTTGTCTGGCATAGACGCTGTGGTTGAAACAGTGCAAATAAAGCAGTGCATCATGGGTATTTCTAGGAATGATTATATATGGAATCCTTTCAGTTTTGTTTGCTTATTATTGTTCCATCACGGACGTGAATATAAAGCACTGTATATAACAGGCTGACTTGGCAAAGAAAAAAATAATGGAAACAACTGAATTAATTCCTTAACTTTTCATCAAGCGCCACCATCAGGTCGAAATCTGGTTTATGACAGTCCTGTCGACCTCAGCTGTACTTTGTGTTTTATGCTAATTAACTGAACCAAAGTCTCTTACTTTCTCTTACTTATGTCTAAGTTTTATCTAATGCTGCCCCTTGTGGACAGAAACTGCCTATTCAAGTCGTCATTTTTTAGCTGCATTAAATACTTTTCAAACAAAGAGGTTAAAACATTGCAATTTCCCCCCAACACTTCAACTGTACAAAGCTTCAAATAAATATTTTAAATAGGACTTTTCAAACATGGCCCAGATTTCCCAAGATTTGTGTGGTTTTACACAATTATATTTTATGACAGTGCTGAAAAATGGTGACGGAGAGGGTTCAAGGCTGCCGTCAAAGCCAAGACACTGTGTTTACATGATGTTTGACTGACACGCACACTCTGGGAAAGTAAGCCACCGTATGGCTGCTTAGCAACAAGGATCACAACGTAATTCAAAAGTAAAGGGCCATTACTTTAGTAACTTGTTACTAAAAGGAAAGGTATGGGATGCTTTACATGTTTATTGTAATTTGCACTAAATATACTGATCTGTACTTAAAGACAGTGTCAGATTACATGATACTAGAAGGAAAAGGACAGTGACAGCTCTGCAGGGAAGGAACTCACTACTCGAATATTACTGATCACATGGTTGTGACTGGCATCAGAGGTGGCGCCTCGGCCACTGGGACACCCAACAGTTGGATCAGACAGCAGAGATGGCTGGGTGATGAGAGATCATAGAGAGAAAGAGACGGACCAGAGTAATACAGAACTAATTAGATTAACAACTTTACAGACGGCCCGTCCACTGAGCAGAGGTTACAGGGTGGAGAGGAGAGGAGGTGGTATGATAACTGTACTTAAACACAGTGCCTTTCCTGAATACAGGAATCCGGCAAACAACCTACACAAACAAGTTTCATCATCATTTAATTCAAAAAGAAGCTATGCGTGAGGTGTACACGTTTTAAAGAAACCTGTATATGTGCGGGAAACAGTGTATTCATCTGGCCCTAGAGAGTAAAGAAATGTCTGTATTTGTTCGAGGAAGGTGGGTGAGACAACAGAGATCAAAGTATGGGAATCAAGGAGAGACAGAGGGAGTGGAAAGGGCATGGAGGGTATGTTGGGGGGGGGGGGGGGGGGGGCAAAGGGTTGGGGCAAGCAGGAGGAGGAAATGAGGAGGAGTAGCGGTGGAGTAGAGGGAAGGGCAAGCCAAGTAAGCACTTTCCTGTCCATTTTTCATCAGGCGGGCTAAATTAGGCCAGGCTCGTCTCTCTCTTCTTTCTCAGTGTGTGAGCATCTGCTCCCACATTCACGACACGTCCCTCCTCTCTCGGCAACCCAGAGCGCGGGGTGGCGTCGCTCCGAATACCCTTCTCAGCATCCTGCCTTTTCACCGCCTCTGATTTATTAGTCGGTGGGCGCCGTCCATCACACTGTGACGCAGGGAAACATCGTGTTTTCTCTGTGTGTGTGCACTTTACCACTCTGCCCCCCGCCACCACCACCACACCCCTCCCCGCCTCTCCCTCTCTCTTCCTCTCCTTGTTGTGAGGGCATCCCTGTCATCTCGTTTGCTGTTTCATTCGGTGACCCGCCGACTATTGGTTGACTTCTCCCCTCTGAAGCCTGTCATTTGTAGTCCCATAGTGTCTGCCACTTGTGCTCCCTTACATGAACTGAGGAGAAGCTGACATTTGGATTAAGCAGAATGCTTTGGTTTAGGTGCAACCTGTGGAGGCCAAAAAAAGGTCCACTATACTTTTTTTAAGGCAACAGGTAAAATGTTAAAATAGTGACAAACAGCAGCTTTTTGGGTAACAAAAGAAAAATAAACTACAGAAGATAGCTCAAAGAGAAACCTGCTGAATTCTTTGATCACTGCCAGGTTTGAACAATTCTCTGCTGATCAAATCAGAGACTTCACAGACGCTTTCGAGCACAGTTTTTTTGGGAAACCTTCTACACATGCTCTCAAAAAAATTACAGGAACACTTCAGTGCAGCACCACAACTTTTTAGACTCACCCACAAGTGAGATTTCTCTACTATGATTTACAATGATTTTGTGATTCATCTGCATGTTTCTCTGTTGTCAGTGGCTGTGGATGTAGCTTCTATACTTTTTCGTTATGAACTTCCAATAAACTACATATTATTGATCATTTTCAGGATACGAACTGAAAGGTCGAGGCCTAAAATCCAATCCAAAGGTAGAGCTGTCACAGGGTTCAGCATCTCTGCTCCAGCAATAGACAACTATGGCTTAAGGTAGTGCAAAGAAATTCTAATGCTGATCATGGATCATGTGCTGGGTTCTCTCTCTACCCAAAACCGAGCCGGCTATCCAAACTCCTGAAGCATTCATGTGGTCGACTCCATTTCTGCCATTATTTCTAACAAATTCTGCTTCATCACAGCTCACTGATTTCACCTGACACATCTGACATCTCACAAGATGCTCAACATTTTCAACATGAGTCTTGTTAAAAAGGTATGTCTGTCACAATCTTATGACTGGGTACACCCCCCCTCCCCAAAATTTACAGCTGTCATCTGAGTAATTTAGACTGAAGCTGCTGTGATTGGTTTAAATGTCACAGGAGACACTTCAGACAATGAGCTTAATCATTTTGTTTTCTCAGATAAACATTTTGATTGATGATGAAGGTAAAACATTACAAGGAAGAAAACGGGAACAAGGGAGTTTTGTATGAAAGGAAAGGAGGAGCTGACAAAATGACAGCTTTATTCATTGTTTTTTTTTTTCTAATTAATCCATGAATATGACAACTTCTTCAATCTGTAATCATGCTTCCGTTTTATCAGAGTTTCATGTACTGAATTGAGCTCTGATTACAGTCCTGTCATGTTCTCTTCTACACAGGGACTCCCCCATCCAATGAGAACAATGCAATTAACTAAATGAATGTGAAACACCTCAACTGGCAGGTACTCCCCTCAATTACCATCATGCTTTCCAGCTGACACCTGGGTAATAAGATAAACAGGTAAAATGTGCTTAGACTAAGTGCTAACAACAAGGCACTCTTGGTGATGACTAAATGCCACTGCAGGCGTTGGGAAAAGGGAAGGATTGGCAGCGACTACAGAGGTCCTCTACTGGTGTCGTTTGCCTGCAGCCAGCATGGGTTCTTAGTTTGAAACAAATGCATATTGGCGGAGAAAGCAACAGTACTCCCCCCAAAACGACGGAGAGCACTTTGCAGCAGGGGCGCAGTCAGTCAGGAAAGCAATACAAAATTGTTTTTAATAATACATGAGGGTGTTGCTATTTCTAAACCTCCATATTCGAAGTGTATGATTACATAAATGAGCACAGAGGTGGGTAACACGATCACCAATGACGGGGATCTGCATCGTGTCAGCCATGCCTGAGGAGTGCCTGTTAACAAACGTCCTATCTCGTGCATCAAGTCACTTCAAGTAAGACCACACACTTTCCCTAACCTCGATGAAGTCTGTGAGTGCCATAACAACGCTAACAATGCTTTAGTTTGAAAATATTAGCTGTTAAACTGGTATCTTCTCCTAAAATTATCAGTAACATGAACTAAAAACTCATTTTAAATGAATGCCACACACCTATCTGATTCAAACGCCTACAATTTCCCATTTACACTCGATGAACTGAGTGAACGGACACACACGTCATTACTTCTGTACATCTGCTGCACCTGTGCACAGCAGTGGCTCATGGCTCACAAGGAGCTCAGAGTTCACAGGTGAAAGCACGTATAACAACATAAACGCTGAAATCTCACACTTCGCCCGCTGACGCTCACACCTTGTCTCACCATTTACAGTCAAGAATGTAAATGAAGTGAACAGGGCGAGTTTTATCCCATCTTTACACTGATAGAAGAGGATGTCTTTATGCAAGAGCTGAGGTTAAAAGAGGTCTGAGAGGCAATGAACAATATTAGCGAAGCCCCGCTGGTGGTCTAGTTACATATTGTTAGTTATGTAATATAGTTTCAACTATACCCATCCATTCTATGTCTCCCTCTATGAAGGACAGAAAGGACAGAAAAAGAAAAAAAAATCCCCCCACCCTGAGTCTGGCATTCAGACAGCACTCTTCTACCCAGGCCTTGTTGTGCGAGAGTCCAGGGAACAGAAGTGCATACTGTATATGCCATATGGCTGTGTATATGCACCATTACACTTCTGACACTATCTATTCATGGGTTATGGTTCTTTGCATTCCTCCTTGCACTCCCCCGCTACTTAAGGCCATTTTTTTCTCGGAAGTCTTGTGTAATGCACAGCTTGAAGCCGGCCGACACATGTTAATGCCTGAGCTTTTACCTGTAAACGCCCACAGGAAAACACACACATTTCCCACAGAATCCCCGCAGGATCCTTCTCACCTTAAGAAAACAAGTGCAAAACATTTGATGGCTGTGCTGGTTTGAGAGGAAGGTCAGCTTTAAAAGCAGACTCTCTCAATCAACAGTGCAGAGGGCACAGGGTGAATCAGTACATCAACAGTCCTGACTCCCAAGGCATTTTTTTTTTTCCACAAGAAACATTCAAGGCTGATATTTTATCCACTTCCCCCTCACCTCGGCTTCGGGAAGTGTTTCGGGTGGATGGATCAATAAGGGTATGGCTTTTTGCAAATATTTTGATATGGATTTTTCACATACTTTTTTGGCTGAGGCACCGAATCTGTTAAATTCTAAAATTCTTCCAACACAGATTAATGACAAAAGCAGGAATGTGTGAGACAGGAACAGGATCTGTTTGCCAGACGGTTTGTAAAATGTCACACTCTTCCCTGCTGTTCCACAGACACACACACACACACACACACACACACACACACACAGAACCTCTTGTATATGCACTTATATACATATACATAACGTTATAAAGAGTAGCCTGGGGCTGCCCCCTGAATAACATTGATTTGCAATGTGATTCAGTGAGATTTATTTATTTTTATAGAATCTGTACACAACTAATTTGCAACAGCAAATATATTTTGAGGGAAACATAATGCCGACCAGATTATTTCCTAGCAACATCATGAAATGAATGAAAAAATGTTCTCAACTAATGCTTCTGTCAATCCTCAAAAATGATGATACCACACGTATCAGTAAAATCTTCATATTTCATTTGTTTTCCACCAAAGTATCTGATCTTAATATGCAGTATCCAGTCATACTGACCACCCCACCATCCACTGCAGTACAGAAAAGTAGAGCTTCATTCGACGATGGCTCTCAACATAATCTTCCTGACAGAAGCTGTAAAAGAAGTTTATTTGAAATCACTTAATTCCAGTGGAAACACAGTGATTAAAGGATATATAGGATAAACAGAGGAAGCTATCATAACTTATTATCTGTGGTGCCTCATCCAGTTTAATCAACTGTTCCACAACAGAGGAACAGTTTGCAGACAGTTATGGGACATGGGAGCTTTATTCTACCTCTTTAATAACTTTATATTGAATTAAAGGGTGAACAATAATGAACAAAATGCCAGGGGGAAGTAAACAGAACTGCAGAGAGCAAAAAACGGAGAAGCCCTGAGAGCCATTGTGACCAACTCGCGCTGGCTCAGACAGGCTGGTAGAGTTTGTCATTGCCTGTCTGACCTCGTACTTGAACATGCAAACATCACAAAATAGACACTGTCAAACAACACTGTACATCCCATCTGCATGAAATGCTGCATAGACGAGATGTGATTACTGAATATTAATTCAATTACAAAACATCGCCTCATGTAGAAGCCAGGGCAAGCAAATTGTTCTCGGTGAGTCAAGAACAGAACGACAGAAATATGTAAACAGACACATACAAAGAAGGAACTGTTCTACACAGTGACTACTTTACAACTTCCAGGTGTTCTCCTGACACTACCAGATGGAAGCTCCTGAATCTTCATACTGCTACACAAACAGTGCAAGGATTCACCTACAGCTGCATCTGCACCCTGAAGGCAAAGGGCCAAGTTAAAATGATCAGTGAACAACACTTCACATGTCAGCAATAGATGACAAAACCTTGAGGAAGGTGAATTCAAACCCAGCAGCATCCAATGTAAATGACAGAAGCTAACTAGCTCTAAGCACACTCAGTGAATCTTCATTATCTAATGCCTGAGCCGCCGGGCTTTTAGGCTTATTACTGTAGGCAAATGGGGACAAAAGCTCTCTGTAATTACTTCGCTTCCCCAGTGGGTGATGGTGGCATTCTCAGGGAGCTTAGCAGTGGCTTCCCATGTAGCTCTCACCACAAATCGGCTGGGGAGATGCAACACATGCTGTTCTTAGCCTTCTTTTTCTCCCACTTCCTTTTTTCTACTTCCCTTTCTCCAATTTTCCTGCTTGTTTTCTTTCCCCGCTCTGACTTCCTCACACTCTCTTTGCAGTCTTTTTCGCCTGGGTGCTGACATTTCTCAGCAACAATAAAATAATGAGAAACATTTTTTAACCTCTTTTCTTTTTTAAGTTGGAACTCTTCCTCTGGTTAGTCACATACAAAGTCCTTTACAATTCAGAGATGTAAACATGTAGGGGACAGACAATCAAATTCACTGAAAAACTAAATGATAATATAATCTAATCAAGAAAAGATCCTGAAGTATGGAAGAAAAAGGTGAAATCAATATTTCTAGCTTCTACTTTTCAGAAATAATGAATGCAAAACGATAATAGCGCTAACTTGAATTAAGGCAATCGGGTAATTCATGTGATTCTGTGAAGGAACACACATATTCTTGGTATTTATAATATTGATAGAATAATACATTTTATAATTATAACATTTGTGAACAAAGCAATTAAATAAAGTGTGCTCTGAGAAACTCATCCTCTTTTTATCCTTAAGCAAAAATACAGAATACAGATTGTTTTTTTTCCTGCCTCCTCACTGCAAATAACAGTGACAGGACTACACACACACACACACACACACACATATATAAAACTGCGAATAGGACCCCTGAAGACATCCACAGAATTCAGCATCAGTGCTCAGCAGCACCTCAATGGTATCAGACCTCTAGTACTCAGACATCATGTATGAGACCTCAGACATCAAACCTCAAGTCAAGTCTCACACCTGCAGCATCAAGTCTCATACCTTAGTCAGTAATAGCAGTAGCAACACATTACAGCAAATTATTCAGTGATGAAAGAGGAATACAAGAGGGTCATCATGTAAAGCGGAGCAATAGCGAGACAACGTGGTGGAAAAGAAGAAAAAACAAAAAAGCGTATTCAGAAGTAGAAAGCAGCATCAAGCGGAAATAGCGTGTACAGCATTAAAAGTAAATACATTTAGTTACTTTACACCACAAATGATCTAAATGATTTCTACAGGGAACACTATCTCTGACAGCTTTGTAGCCATAAAGACTATCAGTGCAGCAGTCTGATGAAATCCCCACACAAACAAGCAAACAGCATCCACATGACACAGACTACACATCTCTTCTCAGCAAGTAATCAAAGTAAGGATGAGAGCCAACTGCCCTTGTGGATCTCTCTGGAGGTAAATAGCAGGTGAAAACCACAAAGCGTTCCCCAGAAAATATGTTTCTAAACTGCAAAGCCAATATTCTTTCAGCTGATTTGTCCATAAGACATGGTTTTATAATCTTTGTGGCTTTTCATAAAAGAGAACATAAGCTTTTGTTAAAAGAGAAAGCTGTTCGCCTTAGCTGTAAGAGCCTGTTTTTATTACCTTGCAGCCTGGTGTGGTTTAACCCTCTTATCCTATCAGCACTGGGTGTTCAAACATGATCCCACACACTGCTGTGGATTCAGACACGATCATGACATCCTCACTACGCCTGGCAACACAAGTGTCAAAAGCATTTCTTTTCCCTTGACTGAGAAAGTTATTCTGCAATTAAAACACTGTCCTCACGCTAAGCCGATCACAAGCACAGAACATTCTTGCATCATTGTCAAATTCACCTGTGCACCTGGCTTTCTAAAGTAGGTTCATCTTAGCTTGTGGGATTTCTGTGTAAGCGAGTGATGGATACAAATAACCCAGGCTGGCTGGGTTATAACGAGGACTTACAGTACGTAGAGCAAAGCCACCGTGACGACTCTCCAGTCTGGAGGAACCTTCAAAACCTCCACCGTCTGTGTCTATTCTCTTCATGAGCTGTAGTTTCATCTGTGAAATGAGAATGCAAATCATGTTTAGTAGTGTGTGAGTGTGAACTGGCAAGGCAGAACATTCAATTCAGTCTGATATTACCAACAAGGAAAGGGAACAGGAAAAGTAAAGCCCTGTGCTGTGTGCTTGTCACAAGTCCAATAGTACAATGGCTGTAATACAGGATGTGAAAAAGGTTTATTCCGCTGATTTACACACTCATTTTTTATTTTTTTTTCTGTGAAATCATGTTGAGCAGAAAAACGTACAACTCTATTTGGGACTGCTTTACATGGTAATACTGTATTCACACTTTTAGAATAGGACCATTTTGGAAACATTTATTCTAGACCCAAAGAGAAGAAAAGTTTTCACAACATAGCTTGATAGCTGCTTGCTTACGATGCCAGTGCTGTCAGATAATGTAATCAAACCACAAGCACAACTATATGAGGAATCGTGTTTTCTATAACGTTTTACATGATGGTTTCTATGATGTTTGTATGTTCATATAACTCACAGACTAGATGCAAAGCTGAGCACAGGCCATTCAAGCTTCCTCATTGCCACTGATTCTTCTCTTCATGTGTTCAGACAGAATTATAGAGACGATGTGATTAGTACTGTATTTATATAATTAAAGATAATGCAGGCTAGAAACTACCTGGATTCTTCCTAAAGGGTTGAACAGTCTGATTATCAGTGAATATGGAGCTTAATGAAACACAGGTTTCCTGTAATCCTGCAGATAAACTAGAATTTAATTTATTGACCAAATTTCATATCAGATGTAGACTGTCCTCTCCAGTTTTCCAAACTGGACAGCATTGGTGCCAGCTCGAGCAGATTTCCACTTGGTAGCAATCTGCCACTTGATAGTGGCTTAACAATCAAAATGCTATTGAATTTTAGGGTCTAAGAAAAGACCAGGGTGTGATTTGTGATATATTTATGTCTCCAGTCCGGTCCTTGCTGACTGGGACTATCAAAGCCAATCAAGTTTGAATGGTACAACAGGCATCTTAATGGACCTCTATGGTCTATAAAGTAGGACCTCTAGCATAAAGTAGTTTGATACTTTACAGCCTATTCACTCTCTATTGACTTTTCTAAGAATCCTGAACCTAAACACATTTACCTGATTCATCTGTTGACCTTTCACTGCATCCAGCTCACCCACATCACACCACAGAACTCTCTCAGTTTTGATTGTTGCTCATATGCAGGTATTTTCTTGTTACCTCTGTGAGCTTTTCTTTACCACAGGGGATGATAAGTAAAGCCTTCCAGTTCAGAGCAGCATGACCAGGATGCCAGTCACTAGAATAAACTTTGATTTGACTTTCACCCACAGGTCACTGAAGCTGTGAAGTGTTACCTGTCTATCGCTGTGAGTTATGTTTACTGTTTCTTGGTTGGTTTGAAATAACACAGTGTGAAGCGCAAGTGGACTTGAACTAAAAAGGCAACAAAGCATTTATTTTTGCTCCTGACCCAAAGTTCTGACGTGCAGGTGGGAACAATTTCAACTATGGAAACTGCAGCCTAATTATGTTGCTGATGAACTGGTGACTACAACATTTCACATCATGCATTTACAATTTCAGAAGGCAGAATTGACCTTCCACCTCGCCCTGCTTTTGATCATGTATGATGGTCCTTGTCCCTAAAAAGGTAAGATTTATGACTGTGACCTCTGCAATCATCATCTCTGTCCATGTGTCTCTTATCACTTGTATGGCGTCTTCCTTTGCAGGCAGCCGACATCCATCAGCCTGCGTGTCTTGACCTCCTGGCTTTAACCTTTCACAGACACCTACTTAAACATCTTGACAGCCAAAATAAACGGGTGCCCTTGGCCTGTTGTAGCTGCTTTCACACAGGACTGACATATATTTAGTAACCTTTTAAAAAGGCCACTTACACATTGTAACACCACCTTTAAATGGAGCAAACTACCACAAGCACAGGCTAAAATGAAATCTTTACCATTTCTGACCAGGGGTAAGTAGTTCATGTTATGAAGCCAGGAACGCAAGTAAAGGACACAGACATAGACACCCCTGCAGACAGGTTATTGCAGTTATTTTAATAAGCAAAAAATAAATAAAATAACTTATTAAAATTTAAAACTTATTAAATAAAGCTTACACGGTGACAGGTGGAGAAACCAGAGGCCATGCATCCAGGAACAAAACTCAGGAAATCCAAAAAAAAACATCCACGGAAGAAAAAATGACTCTGAAACTAAATAAAAATGAAGGAAACTAAGGAACTCTCTCAAAAAAAGTCAAAAAATATAAACACAAGGGAAACTAAGAACCCCTTATGAGAACAAAACAATGAAGGAAGCAAATCCAGAGGAACACAGGGGAACAGACAGAGATGAACTGACACAGAGAGGAGGGAGGCAGAGGTAATTGGGAACAGGTGAAACACGGGGCACACAATCACAGAGGGGGAGAAGGAGGGGGGGAAAAAACCCCACAATGACAGGAAGTAAAACCAGAACAGATACACATGGAACATAACTTCAAAATAAATCAGGAAATACTAAACAGAAAACAAAGAAAGCAAACCAGGGAATGGCTGCATGGGAAATGTTCCTTTCCACAGCACTGTGGCACATAACCAAATCATCTTCAATAAAAATACTAGAGTGCAGGATCATCTGTTTACAAAACAATAATGTCCAACTATGCCAGCAATAAGATCAGACAGTGACAGTGCTGAAAGGAACAACATACTTCAACTCCATGTCACAAAAAGAGTTATATTCCTCATTCATGTCCCTGCTGGATGAAAAGTTTTACAGAGGACATTCTCTTTTGTTTAGAAAACACCTTTTCATTGTTAGACGCCACATCAGGAATCCTCACTGACAAGACCAATCACAGAATGCAGCATCAGGTCATTGCTGACGTTCTTTTGGATTATTTGACATCCAAGGACGCTCTCACTTCTATAATGAAGTGCTTCTCCTCAGACTTTCATTTCAATTTCCTGATCTTTTAGATTGTGCTTGTTTGTCAGTCTGGGTTTGAGTGCAGTTTTAGGTGTTTCTGCTGAGATGTTTGACCTTGTCAAACCTTTTCTTAGGTCTTTTTCTCCACTCTCCTCCTGGCAGAGTTTATGTGTTGGCCCTTAGACATGTACTTTGCTGGATATTGCCCAGGCACTCCAAGTTCACCATAGTTCAAAGAGAAAAAACTCCCCTGGAGTGCTGCATATCTTTTTCTTGGGTAGGTACATATAACCACATATCGAATGGACCCACTCTTCAGTGTCCAGCATTCAGCTTAACATTATTTAATTTTAAATTTGTCTGCAATGTGTTATTCAAGGTTAGATTTCTTAAACATGAAACTGTGAGCATATCGTTTAGCTCAAAACACCTTTGTGCCTTCCACCAGCTCACAGAGCTGCTAGCAAGGCTGCAGACTCCTGTTCCTTAACACGCTGAATACCATTTACAAGTCTATAAACAAATACACTAAGTTGCAAATGCCTACCACAATGATGCATGCAGCTTTAGTCCACATATAAATTTCCATGTACTTGTCAAGTTCAATCTCCTGTCTTCACATGAAACATATAGTAGATAGCCATCTAATCTGTCTGTCTCAGTATGGTTTAACAAGATAATGGGTCTCCGGTGATTTGACGAGAGATGGTGGGGAGGCTTTCAATGAGAGGTCAGGCCGAGGCGCTCTGTGGTTAACACACCTTTAATTTGACGATCACCTCTACAGGAAACACGAAGCAGCTGATGTTTCGAAGCAGGTTTTGGTTTAAATGAACTGATGAGATGAATTTGGAAATGGCTTAAGCGATGCGTTATGGCAACCCTCCCCACTAATCAGTAGTCATGTGCAGCTTTGGGTTACTCAGAGACTGGAAATGAGAAGTCATTTGTAACACTTCATTAATACTATTTGTGCAAATTCCATCCAAGTCTGTTTGATAGTCGCCAGACCTCTGGAGAATCCATTAGCAATCACAATCACAGACCAGAAAAGCTGATAAACCAGTGCCTCAAGCAGACGATTTCTCCATGCCCCGTTTGCACAAATGTGAGTACACATTACAGCAGCAAGAGACAAAACGAGTCGCAACAGCATAAAATTAACCAAGTGAACTGAGATTCAACTCATGCCATTGTGCCTCCATGACAATAACTGCACCAGCTGGCTGAGTCATATGAATTCCTCCTTATATTTTCAGCAGAACATAAAACACCAAGCTTCACTGAAGATACGAGGGATGAGTAAGCACCTAACTCAACAGAATACAAAAGGATGAGAGGGGGAATACGTCATGTGGACGGCCTGTGATGTGTTATTGAAACTGTGCCACTGACAGAAGGCTCGTTGCAAATCTATACAGACATACGGGATTCGTTCAGAATATGGACTTGGTTCAGGGCTTATGTTTATGTGCGTTAAAGGAGCACTACACAGACTTTACACATCAAGATCAGTTCACTCATGAGTATTACTCAGCCTGTAAATACAGATTCATAATGTCACCTACGTCAGCTAAAGAAAATCAGCCTAATAATTATATTTCTTTTTTGTTTGATAAAATAACTCAGTTTAATCTTTTTTCAAGTATCAGCAAATCAAATTCTTTGACCTGAATCCATTAATTTGATTATCTATACAATATCAGCACGTGTAACAATTCACTTAAAGACACAGAGTTTCTAGGCCATGGAGGGTCATTTTAATACAACACCGCTATGAACTACAACAGAGACAATGAATAGATGAGGGACCATAATGTGTAGTGGTCTCTTAACGTGTTTACACACGTGTGGCTGAGTGTAAGTGTGTTTTATATGGTTGCTGCTGCAGCCCTCTCTGTCAGCCTGTCTCGACTCTCTGTATTAAACTGTAAAGGCACCACAGGGTGCTGACGGAGCTCAAACCTTTTAGCTGACTCAATGTTTCACAGCCAAACCCACTTCGCCCAACGCCAGACAGATGTATCTTCTCCCCTGCTCAGTTTGTTATGACCTGACCAAAGCAAAACTGCACTCGGACCCATAAAAACCAAAGAACGATAACAGAGAGAGCAATGGCTGGAAAGTATTTTACAAGTGATGTTTCTACTGCGAAGCTGCTCAAACATGTATTTCTGTCTAAGGCGTACTACCATCAGTTGTTTATGGTGACACCGAATCAGACAACTTAGCCTTTATTAACAGTAAAACAAACACCTACACTTCATATCACTATTATCATTGTCACTCATTTTGCAAAGTCAAAAAAATTGCATTAAAATTGAAAAAAAAATATTTTTTCTTCTTAAGATGTTGACAAGACACATTTTAAAGAAAACTTACTGTAGAATTATTTTTGAGCCTGGATTAACCTGCTCCAGAATGGCACTAATACCTGACATTCTGTATACATTTGATACCATTGTTATCAAGCATTTCAAAATCCTAAGGAAAGCTGCTGAAAGTTTAACTAATTTTACTCCTATCACAGGGCGTGAGAGCTGAGGTGAATTTATGAGGTGTCCTACATGGCTTCTGGGAGGGAGCGTGGCGTTGATGATTTACTGCACTTTCAGCCACACAGTAAGAATTATAATGACGTACTGTTTTCTGACAGCTCCAGTTTGAAATATTAAACAGTTGTTAAATAAAAAAAAAAACACTGCCACTTTTTTATGTGTAGGCTTTATGGGTATAGGCAAATAATATAAGGTGCCTAAGTCATCTAAACAGGTTATTGTTTTGATAAATACATATCATTTATAAATATATACATTTTAACCTAATTTAAAAAGCCCCTGTGGATATTAAAATAAAGAGAGCAAGTCAAAAGGCAGGTTTAGTAGGTACCTGCCTGGTGGATATAAGGTCAATGTGAGTGAGTTACAGCAGGCATTCATGTAATAAATATGGTGACTGTGTAGGCCATCATGTACATGAGAGTGTGAGATAACAGTGTTTTCCCCACGGGTCATTTTGGCTCACATTAATTAGTTGTCATGGCAACCAACTGCCAAAAAAAAAAAAAAAAGTGTCAATGGACAGAATGTGTGGGGAAACAAAACCGACTCAGCGTTAGCTAATGTCATCACGCAGATCAAACCAGTGTTCACTGTTATCTAAACTCAATCTGAAAACGTTTTAGTTTGGCTGATGACAGATATGAGGGCAGACGTGAGGTAAGTCAGTCAGCAACCAGTTTCCATAGCAACCAGAGTGTCAGGCTAATAATAAAACAAGAATAAAACACTGCGAAAACGAATCTGAGCAACCCAAGCCATTAATAATCTAATAATACTGCAGCCAAAATTATAGTGTTAGTAGTGTGAAATTAGTAGGCCAAATAGTGTAAATCCAATTTAATGTAGTATATGTTGAACTTATCATGTTTATTTGTAATTGACAGTGATATGTTTATCTTGTATTTGGATTCTTTATTTGCTTTTGAAGCATGTGTAGACATCTAAGCAAAGAAAAATCAACTTCTTTGACCAAAGACCTTCAGTGTCACATTCTCATGTGAGACTAGATGGAAGCTACGGCTCTGAACTGCAGGAAAAGTTGAACCAGAAAAGTGTCACTTCATGGTGACAATGGAAATACAGGCCCAGACCCAGGAATGTCCACCAGTTCACCAAATCACTTCCCTGGTGTTTAAAACCACTGAGATACTTCTAATCTTTTACTGTGAGATTTTGTCGTCAATGTGCTTTAAAGAAAAAAGAAATGCTTCTGTTTTATGCACGTTTTCAAAGTTTCCAGCCTTGTCACAGAATCTTACAAAATCTTTGAAGTGGATGCGTAAGTGATGCAGTTAAAGCAGTGGAAGCTTAAATTATGAAATACGTATAGCTGCACACAGGAGATAGAAAAAAAATGAGTCCCAATGGCTGTTTTCACTCTGTAATTTACAATGATAGTGGGAGAAAACAGACAAGTGAACCTCTTTCTTCTACTGATCTTTAACATCGATTAACAGGACATAAAATGACTCACCATCTATTTCTTTTTCTCCATAAAAGAGGATTACAAAGCAAAAAGGCTTAAACTCCAGTCATTAGAGCACACATTAGCGGCAAAAAGCAGCAGCAAATTGCCAACAAGTTACCTCTCAAGATCTACACATGGGTAAAAGTAATAACAGTGATTAAATGAAATTTCTCCTGGCTGGGTTTTGGTGTGAATTTGCTCTCTGCTCTCGTTATCTGTGGTTTGTGTGTGGTCAGCGGTGGTGATTGATAAGCAGTTGTCATTTTCATCAGTCCTCCAGGATGCTCTCATCACGCTCACACCCTTTGCTGGCCTGTTTGTGGACTTGATGGGAATCATTTCTGCCTTTTGATTGATGACATTAAATGAAGGCCAGATTAGCACTAAAGGCCAACAGCCACCGGGGGTTTCAAATCTAACTCCTGACTAACCGCTGTGTCCTCATCTTTAGGTGACCTTTCCTAAAAACCCAGCATTTTATTTATTTATTTTTTTCCCAATTGATATTTTTACCCACAAAACACAAAGGAAATTTAATAACAATGACAATTTCTCTCACTGAGAATACTTCCATTAGCTTCACAGCAATGAGCCAAAGGGGAAAGTGTGCATTTCAGTTCAATAAATACATGACATACCACATTTATCTATGGAGGCAGTGACCACTATCAAAACAACCAAATGCGTTTTCACACACACTGAATAATAGCTTACATGCCCTCAGAGCATGTGGATGATGAGGATTCAGATAAGATGAATGATTTTTTCTTTTTTTTTTTTTTTAGGTCAGGCGATGTGCATCCTGGTATGCTGTCATGGAGACAGCTAGTTTATTTCTCAGATACAGAAAAATCACTGCAATAAATTTGTTGTTTGTAAACATCACACCAGCCCAGCGTCTGATGTCAAAAGCTGCTACCTATGTCCTCTCATCCTTTAGAATGGGACCAGCAGCATTTTTATGAGACGGAATAACTGTTTCACTAAGAAGGTGGAAGAAATGGTTCTTCTTGGGAAGTTTACCATATTTAATCACCACAAAATTCTAATCATGCTAGTTTTTTTTTTTTTTTTTAAGTCATCAGAAGATTAGTTGACAAAAGTTGCCGTTCCCCCACATCATCAACGCAGATGCCCGAAACTAGTGAAGAGTCAGTACAATGGGAGATGGTGATGATATTAACCAGAGGGTGTCATTACCTATTCCAAAAGCAAAACCTCTAAACCTCAACATCTGCTGTTAGAAAAGTGAAGTGGGTGAACTTTACACAGTGGGATTAAACGGGAGAGGCAAATTATTCAGTGAGCCAGAGGGCAACGTGTTTATGCACAGTGCTGAAATGCTTAACTCAAGTGGAGGAGCCGCTTTTCCAGGTAAAGATTTACTCACAAAGACACGGAGCTCACAAGCCGAAGCACTAAAAACTGCAATCTTCACAAATTATATTGTGTTTGACTGGACAAAGTGGTCACTTGCTGCTCCTGACATGGATTGTGTGTTTTTATGCTTTTAGCCTGGTTCAATCCTAAAAGTCTCCTTTACTTGCTCCCTACCATCCTTTTCATGCCAATAATGTGTGCTCACAAGTCTAATGTGCTGTCCAAGCATAAAATCGTTAAAGTACTGGACAAACTGAATGTGAGTCAGTGTGTGTTTTTGTGGATTTTGCATCTCTTTTCCTTTTTTTTTTCTTGACATAAAAACAATTTCAAAATGCACCAGGCTCAGCAGAAGAGGTGTGTGTGTGCGCACAAGGACAAATTTGGAATTCATTTGCTGCCACATTCACCACCAATACACACACAAAAGCCCTCACTCACACACACTCATATACACACACACGCTGTCGACACATATCAGTAATTACCTAATAAATTAGAAAGATCAGAAGACTCTCCGTGATCCTCGGTGAGACCGAGCCAGCTGTTTGCGCTCCGAGCATTCTTTGGTCTCTGCATCAGAGCGCCTTTGCATAGACGGCTGCTGAGGCTGCACTTCCTGTGATGAGCGGGCGGGAGGGGAGGACTTTTTTTTTCCCCCTGTCTTTTATGATTGTTTTTTTTTTTTCTCCTTTCATTCCTCCTTCTTCTTTTAAGCTCGCCTGCACCCTGCACCCTGAGGTGAAGTGGTTATTAGTTGGGAAGTGCCAGGAGTTCTGAACTGCTGCCAGCCAGAGTCTATAGAATAAAAGCTGGGACTACAATTTTTCCAGCTTCAGAAATGAACATCTGACACTTCATCTAAAAAGTAGATAAGGCTACAGCAGCGTTGTTGGAGATGGATTGCATCTCCAGCAAGGTTGAGATGTAAGATAGGACTGAAACAGCACTTAATTATCCTTAACTTAAAGAGAATATACTGATATTCCACTTGGGTTTTAGACAGGACGGGAAATTCACTTAAGGACGGCACTATCAAAAACCATAAGGACTATTTATTAGAAAGTGGTAAGAAGATACTGGTAAACCTTATTCTTTATTCTTGCTATTGTAAGAAATTGAAAGAGGCCCAGGCTCAGAAGGCTCAGTGTGTTTACAGCACAGGATTAAAAGCCTTTTTGACTTTGCCAGATCATCTCCTTTGTCAAATAAATGCCAAAGAAATCATAGAAGTGTCAATTTTTGGGGAGAGTGGAATTGAGTGATAGGGCTGTTTAGGCTGTTATTGAAACAGGGAAACTGAAATACAGTGGGATGAACAGCTTGAATGGAGAGCTGCACTGCAGAATTATCTGTGCTATTATAGAGCTCATAGTCAGTAATGGCTATTCTGACTGTAATGGCTCAGATGGTTGATCGGGTAAGAGTAAAAATGACCAGCATTTGATACTGTGCATCACACACTGTCACCATCATCAGGTTTTTATAGCGACTGCATGTCAGAATAACTCTGTGATGTTGACTATATTTTCAAATGTACACGGTTTTTTATCCTTAATGTCAAAATATTCAAAATATTTTCAACAAAGTATCTTCAACTACTGACTCAAAATGTACTTACTGTGTAAACTGATAATAATTTGTGTCTACAAGAGAAGGGGAAGAGGTTTAACTTTCAAACACTGCATGCTGGGAGGTCCACTAAAACAGTATGCTGATCATGATTCTGCAGAAACTTAATAATGAGTTGCAGAACTATCTGCCAGTAGCACCTCTTCATGGTTATGTTTAGATACTGGCAGCTCTTGGTTAAGGTCAGGGACAGACTGTGGACTGGTTTAGTACAGGAAAAGTTCACAGTGACTTCAGGCACTACAATCCAAACCTCCCTACAATTTTCATAAAGTACTGTAGAAATTTGTGGCCTCTGATCCTAATATAAGCAGCAATTACATTTCCAACTGCAATGTAATGGGGGCATAAATTATACATTCCCCAGCGGAAACTACGCCCTCAGTCTACTATTTCTGTCCTAAAATGAATGAGCTGATTTTGTAATTTGTTGTTGCAGCAACACAAAACATCACATGCACCTTTTGAGCTTGTGTGACATTTCAAAGTCTGCATAATAATCCAACAGTAGTGGAGTGAGCTCACTCTTCACACTGTGAGGCATCTGAGCCACATTAAAACGCCGTCCTGGGAGACCATGACCTTCAAGCGAAGTGATGCAGAAGGTGATGGCAGCTCCTTGAAGCCGGCACGAGAGCCATTTCTCCCCTGACTCTTTGACTAAGCCCCATTAAGCACTCACATACTTTCACACACATAAGCAAGTACATGCACACACTCATATCACTTCACTACCGCTCGAGCTTTTGGAGTACCTCTCCCTCTTTTTTCCTACCTTTTCTTCTTTCCCCCCTTTTCCATCTCCTCACTTTTTCCCACAGTTAACACCCATCCTTTCCCCCTTGTGCCCTTCCACAGCTTCAGTTCAGCTCATTTACGTCCCCTGTGATGAATGTGTCACACCGGCAACACTTAAGCAGAAACACACATAAACATACACACATACAAAGACGCATAAACACACCCACCCACACACAATGCATGCACACTCCATTCTCCGCGTCAGCTATAGCCACAGTGGGATCTGATAAATGGTTTTTGGTGCAGGTGCTTTTTTCATTAATACACCCTCACAAACCTAGCCTCATGGTGCCCTACAGCTATCCAGCATATTACAAAGAAAATGGACAGAAGCAGAAGAGAAAGAGTGAAGTAAAAAGAAAGAGTGAAATAGAATCAAAAGAAGACATATTTTTCTTTTGGAGAACCTCAGGTGTTTCTGTATACCAAGCCATTATTTTGGATAAATTTTTCCTTTTACCTCAAAGTTAACGGTTTTATTTTTTTTCATTAGGTTTATTGATTTCCCGATAGGGAATATCTGTATTGAGCAATGTGTCACTTAAAATGATGCATGGAAGGATCATAGGTCCCTAGTTTGCCATACTGCACCGCTATCCATTTATTTTGTTCCTCTTGCAAATATAAGTATTGGCATTTAGAATGAAACAGACTCAGTAATGTGTCAGATGTTCTTTAGTGTTCATCACTTTGTTGTTCATCGCCACAACTCAGAGAGGAAGCCGCACCAGCAGAGAGCAGGGAGCAGGGATTAGGGAATTAAGTGTTTCATTATCAGCCTTAGATAGGTGGGAAGAAACACAATATCAGACATATTATGAAGGAGTCAGGACTATAGATCCAGCATTGGATCCTGCACAGGTGAAGATAAAAAAGTTACTAATATAACTTTAACACTGAAAGCAAAAATTTCATCCATCCATCCATTTTCAATTTCATTTTCAGTTCAGCCACCATCTTCATTACAGCTGCTACGTAGGAGATGGGTTTGCACTTCACTGATCCAATTCATTGTGTATGGATATTTCCATACTACAACGTAACAATCACCATTGGAAAACAGAGTGAACCTACAGCTTCTCTTTGAAAAGTGAGACCTTAACCCCACAAGCTCTGCTTCTCATGTGTGTATAACACTTCTGTCTGCTGCATGAGGTACTTAGAAGTCCAAGAGAGTTCTCTGATAAGAATCAGTGTTGCCTTGGATCAGGGGCAGCCGGCTGACTTGTTATGCATTTCTGCCTCACAAGGAGTTTGCAGCAAGAGCTGTGGTTGACATGTCCCTCTGGGTGCAGCACCCGAGGCCAACCCATGACTTTTCAGGGATTACAATGTCTCTCAGCCGGCCTGAGGACAGCGGGAAGTCCCCCAGGAGGAGCCGGGAAGGGGACGTGTGGCCTGCTCTTTAAACCTGCTGCCACAGTGACCCTCCCAAAAGGAGTGTGGAAAAAAAAAAAAAAAAACGGCGAGCGGACCAGATGTTGTCAGCACTGCTCATGAAAGGGAAAATAAGAGCTGCTCCCACAGTGATGCCAAAGAAGAGAATGTTAATGGGCTGTCTTAGGCAAAAAGCCAAATAAATAATTTTGTTAAATAATTCAGATTTTATGATAGAAAGTTTTTTTTTTACTTTGGATCCAGTGGCCCTTGCTCTAAAATAAAAAGTTTAATTTCAATCAATTTATCTAGGTGTCTTCAGGGTTGCTTTTTTACAGTCCTCCCGACATGCACGCCCTTTCTCCTTCATCTATAGTGTGTGAAATCTACCAGCCTTAAGTGTAGCTGCTGCAATTGCCGAGTCTTTTATTTTTAGAGTGATGCTTCTCTGTGGTCTTAGAGCTCAAAATAAAGAGATGTGATATAAAGCAAGATATTGGGTAATCTAAAGCTTTTAAGCTGTCGTCCATCCATCCCCAAGTGCTTTTTGGATGATTGATGCAGAATTTAGTGTATACACCTTTTATCTACAATAAAAGACAATGTGAGGAAAGATGACTGTGATTAGAGACGCTGTTCTTTCTAAGATGCTTTCCCTTCCTTTCAGACATTTGTCATATTTTCAGTCAGAAGTTATATCTTCACGAAATGGGCCACTTATTAGATGATTTTAAAAAGGCTGCTTTTACTGCTTTAGTTCTCTTGGTTTAACAAAGCAGTCTTTACAGGGGCTTGATAAGTGAAACACACAGCAGAACCAGTTAGAGCTGCTAATGGTAGCTGCTGCTTATGTAGCTTCCATGTCATGTGGCAAGGAAGGTAATGGTGGGAAAGATTCCCACGTTTGTGATCCGCAAGTGCTCACGTCACCGCACCCATTACCCGACATTCCCAGGGGTCTTTCGCAGTAAACGCTAACAAAACAAAGCAGAAAGACAAACACACATTAGGCATCACAATACCTAAGCAAATACTAAGCAAAAACTGGCAAAAAAATGAAGGAACATGCACGAAAACCACAGTGTCATTATACTTCAGGGACACATTTGATCTTCTTTGGCATTTTATATTTCAGTGTCTGAAATAAATAACCAAGTTTGTGATCCAACAATAGCCTTGAGCCAGCGTTAAAGATTGTGTTAACACATTATTTTTGATTGACAGAGCTCTTGGCTGGATGCTTCAGTTATATAACCTCTGATTGGCAGAACTCAATACCATGTCTTGATTCACAACAAGTACCTAAATTGTGACCTGTGTGGAAGGAACGGGCTACAGGAGAACGGCTGCAAAAGAACAGGCCTGGAGTGGGAAACTGGCTTCAGGCTACAGTGTAGGATGGCACCAAAAAAAAAAAAAAAAAAAAACCTCTTATCTATCAATGCTTCTAATCAAATTCTACATTAGCATGTAATTCTTATTCTTCAAATGTTTTTTTTATTAAAGGCAACAATAAGCGGGAATAATTTCCAGAGCGAGATTTATCAGAGCTGCTCAGTAGTACCACAGACCTGCACTGTTGTCGAATAAGCTACTCTGCTGGAACAACGGGGGGTGAAGCCCAAGGACATTTGTCTTGGAGCTGGAGGACAGAGTGCTTTATATTAATACATTTTTTCAGTACAGATTTTCCAAACTGACGTGCATATTCAAGGCAGCTACCTTCCACTGACAAGCGCCCTTATCAGCACTGCAGAGAATGGGACCATTGTGCATCAACCATGACAAATGAACCGCACATTAAAACACGATTGTCACTTTGTCACAGGACTGATTGACGATGGTCTATCAATATTCTCTCTGTGGCACAGAATAAAAATGTCATTATGTGGAATTTGAATTTTTAAAAACCAAAAAGAAGGATGGAAATGTTATTATAATAGCTAGGAAAGGGTATACTGTGTGTCTTTTCTTGAAAAAGAAATAGAAATTTCTTTTATGGAAATTTTACATGTGTATTTATATGTACCCAATTAAACTGAAAAGCGTATAAAAACAGGTGGATCATTGTGCTGCCTTACAATGAAATGTTATTCAACATATTGTCAGTGCTCACATTTATCACCAGAGGGCTATTTTTTCCCAAGAAAAACTAAAGAGTTTTTTAAATGGTTGGTATTTCATTAATTTTGACCTTTATTTTACCAGACTAGTCTCTTGACAATTTTTTTTTTTTTTTGAAAAAATCTTGCTTTCACAACATACATCATAACTCACAGGAAATCACATCCAAAACAAACTATTAAAACACTTGAAGTTGCTTATTTCAGCCATTAAAATGCCTTTTTTTTTGCCTTAAACCAATGTAATGCATCTATACACTGACAGGGAGTGTTTAAAGGCCTATAGTGTTAAAACTAGGGCAACAATAGTGGTGTTACTATATTTAGAGGATTATAAGGGCATTCTTTCGGGAATAAAATTACTGCATCTTATTTATATCTGACATTTGTCTCCATTCTGATGAATACACAAGTGTATATAATGGATGAGCACCAGAATAATCATGCACAGGCTCGCTTACTGTTTTCCCAACCCTAAAACTAAAACCAAGCTCTATTTTTTTTAAGAAGGGTGTAAATGTGATACAATTGCCTGTGAATAACACTTTGTTCCCCCTTTCAACCAAATAAATGCAACATATTCTCCTGCAAAACAACCTGAGGGAGAAATGAAGCACCAGGGCGCCTATTTAATCTGTTTAAAACAAGAGATATACACAAAACATCAGTCTGAAGTGATTGTGTTACATGACTGGAGAGAGCTGCTGGCGACTGCTCAATAAAATATTCCTAGATTCCCCTTGTGAAATCCTAAACACAGCCGACACCATGGGCCGAAGACGGGGGATTAAGACCCAGAAATGTAATCCACCTCTGAAACAAGCTTACTATCCTCGCATCAGCTCCAAACACGGGAGCAGACAGCAGTGCATCGGGTAAGGTGCTTACTAAGACAGCTGGGCTTGTATTTCCACTATATTCTAATACACTGTAATGTTACAGATCGAACATGGGATGAAAATAGACATGTGCAGCCTCAAACTGTGTATATACTGTACATTTTGGATGGATGCTACTGAAATCTGTGGATCTCAAATATCAAATTTAATTTAGTCAAGCTCTAAAAGTTGGTCCCAAAATAAATAAAATATTCAATATAAAAATATCAGACTTCACTGTTCAATAATTGAACACCTTACATAATTATTTATTTTGCCAATTTTAATTAAATCATGAGGCCTAAGAGCCATTATTGCACATCCTGGCATCAGTGATTCTCTCTGTGTATTGATCTACAAGTCAATGCAACACATTCCAGAGAATGTAAAATATTTATATGAAGTTGTTTATTATATTGTGTTTGACAGCTTAACTCTACCCAGACTGCTCTGTGGGCTATTATATATGATTGTGTGAGAGACATATACCCGCAACAAGTGTCATGTACCTGTTGATATTATACGTAATAAAAATTTCTGGCAGTGAACTAAAGGTGTGAATGGTGAATTAATATGCCTACGCTTTGCTTAATATCATCAGCCACACATTTCAGTGCATTTTCTGTGTTATGTGAATGAACTGTATTAGTATGAATACAGCTTCCATTTCCAAAGGACAAGGATTAGCCCTACACACGGCCTTGGTGGTAAAGGATTGCCTGCAGCTGGTTTTGTTTTTATGAACGAGGCAGTAACCAGGCAGGAGGAGGAGCTTAAAGTTGCTGAATGGGATATGCCTCGGCTCAGACAGGATTTGGTCTGCCTCATTCACAGACTTGACCTTGATATTTTTTATTTTTTTTTATCATCACACTGATCACGACTGACCTTCCCACATGTTTCTAGCTCTTTTCTCTGATGGCGGTTTCCATACCAACAGAGCACACAGGGGGCTTAAATACTGTACCAAATTTAGTCACAAATTTAGCCCACACCAGAGGCATGGAAAAGCAAAGGTTTCACCTGCAGCTCAGTTCACTTGGACCAAGCACAAGCTCACACATTCAGTGTGTCCCTAACCTGTACTACATAATCATTATGAGCGTGCTCTTACTATGAACAAACAGGGTGATTAATAAATATTGTCAAAATTAAAAATTTCACAAAATTATTGTGAAAATTAAGATGAGCAGTGAGACAACTCCAAAAGATCTGCATGCTAGGTACGTGTTACCATGGTTATCAACATGGTTATACAAATACCTTCCCTTGATAGTTTTCACGATAAGCTTTAACAGCAGATTGATTCATGCCAGAATCACACACAGCCAAACCACACCAGAGAACAAAAGGCCAGTCAGTCTAGGTCAGGTTGTCTAGTTTGCACCAAAGTTCGACAAACAGCTTTCACACCAACCTAAAAAGACCAAAACAGGCAAACACAACTTACAGCTCATCTAAGCAAAAGATTCATGTTCAGTTTTTTCTCCAAATGAATCACTTGGACACTTGAGGAGCACTTAGGCTGACCAGAAGGGCACCAATCAAAGGACAACACCAAAGAGTCACTTGGAGGACACTTCGATTAACAAGTGCCTTCTTGATATGACATTAGAGCAAATGCTAAGCATGTAATACATAATACTACTCAGAAAAGTTTTGAAAAAGAAAAAAAAAACATGGAAATAAAACCACACTTTTTGTTGGCAGGTATTTCCTTGCTTCCTTTACATCATGACAACTTCAATGTTGTGCAAAGTTGCAGGCAGACATAGCATGGTAATTTACAGACAACTAAAATCTGTGCTCAGGTTCTCGTGATGTCTTTGAGCTTTCAAAATGGTTCCTTTCAGCTCCAGTATCTCAGTTTGATCAGTTGAGCTGCTTTTAATTAAAAGACCTTCTGCTTTCCCCTAATTCTTTTTATGGACATCTCCGATTTCCTTGAACAATTTCATTACAGGGATCATCAATCAAAAATCATTTTGAAATATCACGCGGTGACAATGCGGTTTAACACTGTGATTACACGCCACTAATGAGAAAATAAATGTTGGCCTGTGTCTGGATAAAAAAATCAAGGCCTGAGAGTGGCTGGGCAGCCGGGACAGCGCTCTTCTCTGAGCTGACATTTATAATCAAAGGCTGACATCTGTCATCGCTCCCTGAGGGGCCTTGTCTGTTGTGATTATAGTTCAGATGAAGCATATTTGCATAATAAGTGCAGTTGACAAAATGGCAGTTTTTATTTTTGGACATTATCTCTTTGTATTTTTGTTGAGAATCGGTGTCCAGTGCAATGTATGCACCTTTAAATGAAGCGTGTGAAAGCGGTTTATCCATTCTGATAATTGATCAGAGAGAGAATGTAGCACTTTCCATGCCACATCTGGTTAGTGCGATTTCTGGAAACCTATCACAGCTCTAGACGGCTCACTCGTGGTTACTGGCATGTTGGCATGCCTGGGAAATTACAGGAAATTATTGAGGGAACAGCCACTGCATCGCCCCATGGTATTTTCTAAATACCAAGAGGTCACCGTAATTTCACACTGTCCCCATCGCTAAAATGAAGTGCGAGTAAGAAAAGTAGGTACGTGTTCCACAATATGAAGATGGACTGACACATGGTGTCAGCAAGAGAGAACATGAGTGTTCATATCACCAACAAGAGATGATACACTGCACTGACATATGGGCTCTTACTAAAGCATTAAATTTATTATTTTTTTTATTGTTGTAGATTCTACTCATGTCGACTGGAGGTGGACCCACTCAACCTAACCTTGTATGAACTGAGGTTAAGAAACAATATTGATTAAACTGGGGTCAAGAAATAAAATTGATTTAAGATGACATTATTAATCTGCATTTTTGTAGGCTACAGGTTACTTATTGAGAAAAAAAATGGAGCTTGTATATAATATCACACTTGACATATTCATTTAATGTGGTGTGTTCGGAGCACAGCGCCTTCACAGCTGGGGAGCCGCTCAACTCTGCTCACATGCTCTGGTGGCTATGCAAATAAAGCTTGAGCATGATATTTTTTCCAATTCAAAATAAATATTTAATGAACGTGAAGACCGTTCATCATTAATTTATAATCTACATCATTAACCCTAAATGCATATCTGTCTGCAAGGTGCAGGTATTAAGAATCCACTCTCCATGCTCTGTGCTTGGGGTTGGTATGGTTGCATTCATCCCCATTTCTCCAGGAGAGGTGTTCAACTTTCTCCCTTTAATTAATGAGACTGAAGAGTTTGACATGCTTGGCTTGTCTTGTCAGCTGGAAGAACAAATGCTGGTATGTGTTAATTAAATCCCTGACTAGAGTCACTTCTATTTACATGCACAAAGTTTTTGTGAAATGCCCATGTAGTTCGTCTGCGTCGATAATGTAATGCGCTTAACCTGAAAGGGTTGGAGCACTGTACATTTAAATATAAGCAGGGCTTCTCTGCCTGCCTGCACAAACTGATCCACCCTGCACAAATGGACTGTCTAATATACTAAATCACTTATGTGTAGAAGACACGTGGTATGTGGCCCAAACGCACCCAACAGCAGGAGCCAACATGACCACAACACAAGCATTTGTACAGCCCAACGCAGCCCCTATGTCAAAAAAGGATGGGTATGTATGTCGATGCCAAATAAAAAACATCATGTCAGGTCACCATGTTTAAGAGATAGACTGGCACTGAATTTGGTACAGTCATAGTTACCAGATTAAAAACTGTATCCTTATGACTTGATCGCAGACTGAACAAGTATGAGTAACTGAGAAAGCAGTGAAAATAACTGTTAGTTCCAGCCCTAAAACTTTACTCCCACTAAAATCAGCATCTTTCAGCCGTGTCCTTATGAGCATGTCAACATGCTGACATGAGTATTTAGCTGAAAGCTCTACTGTGACTAAGCGAAGCCTCACACAGCCACTACTGTTTTATGTACTGAGTGTTGTTACTCCCCCTCCAGACCAGGAGTATCACCCTATAAATGCTTCAGGACGACCTGTTTGATATTGTGCTGCACTTCAGTACTGTCACACTTCTCATTGCTATTCATGGTGTTTGAGATTTCAGGGAATTTTTCCTTTATATTAAGCCAAACAATATGTTCTCCCCCAAAAATGCCATTTCCATACTTCCGTGATTTCAATGTGTTTTTATGCTCTGCTGTGTTGCTACGTTTCAAATGCATTTCAAAGCCATGGCCAGGTAACAAATAGCTGTAATACTCCTGTCCCCGACTAAGCTTTGTGAAGGCAACATTTCCAAGCTGAGCACCACTGGGTTGGTTCCCCCTCATCAAATATATTACCCCTGCATCCCTCCTCCTTAGCACCACACTGCGCTACCGGCTATTTATAGCACAAACATATTGATCACTCTCTGCACCACCCTCTATCACTCTGTCCGGAGTGAGAGAGGGAGAGAGAGTGCGAGCGCTTTATGACCCTCCATGTGCGTGTGTGTGTATACGCTCATCTGCATGTGTGCATTTGTGGACTGGGAGGTGGGGGATTGTGCATGTATACAGTGTGTGTATGTGTGGGCTCAGAGAGAAGGACTGCCCTGTAATTCAGTTCCAGACAGAGTTAACTCTGATTAAACAGCCTCATGGGGCTATAAAATCCCAGGATATAAAAATAGGCAAAGCACTTCACCAGTGCGACCACTCTAAAGCTGTGATATGGAAATCAGCCTGCAACATCCAATACTGCTTTTCGGCTGCTTTAAAGACGTCACAAAAAAAAAAACAACAGAGCAACGCGCCTGATTAATTTATCATATAGGCTTCATTTTCACTGCAGCCACATAAATAAAGAAAGACACATCAATAAAACTCATGATGCATAAAAAGCCTTCGGGGAAAGTATGTCAAACCATGTTGCCCTGGGAAAATGTCACTGTAGTAACAATAAATACAACTTTATGTAACCAATAGATGTTAAGAATCAGCAGCCATCCGCTAATCTTCACCATATATGCTATAGATTTACATATGGTACATCTTCAAAATGTGTACATTCACTCTTACAAGCAGCTACGTCTTATTTTTAGCAAATGCATTACAAGAGGACATGAGCATGATTGACACTTCCCCTTAAGCAGCCATGTAAATCCTTTAGATTCTGCCAGGTTTGAAGCATTTGATTTCACACGTTTTCCTGCCTCCACTCACAGGTTTGCATCATATGAGTCAGAGCTGCCACTGCCTGCCAATTAGAGCCGGGTATTATAGCTCTCCAGTATGTTTTAATGTCAAGTTCAGTTAGGATTAAATGACCGTTAACCTGTTCAGGGTCTGGTTTATTTTATACGGTTGTTTTTATTGAAAGAAATGTCCCCATATTTAGTGCCATAAAAAATAACACGTCTATTATTTTTGTACTTATAATCATCACAGACTTTTTTTTGGTGTCCAAAGAAAAAGCCACACATTTAATACCTGCAACATTCAGACTGGGACTCATCCCCATCCTCCTTTTTCCCACGATATTTACTGTCAACTGTCAAATAAAGCCCAAACTGCTTGATAAATAACTTGTACTGCCATCCGATATCAAAACCATGTTTGATTCTTTCTATCTCCAAATGGCTCAGACTAGACCACAGCAAATGCCTGAATCTACCAAAATCCTGCAGAAAATAGTAATCCCCGCTGTTTGCTCCCACACCAGTAGCTGTCTCATCAGATTTGATAATCAGAAAATGACAGCAGTCCTCACACTCCTATCTTCTTGGCAAATATGTTTCTCGGAGGCCGTGTGGAGATTGTGATTGCAGAAAAGCTAGAAAATCTGCTTGGGGTTTCGGGGGCTACGACAAAAGGGTTTGTGGGTGTTTATCGCGTTGTCCAAAAGCCACAGCGTGGACTGAAAGCCTGAGTCTGTCCTTATATTTGGCTTGAGTGGGTTCAACATGGCAGCTGTCTGGCCACAGGGATTTTCATTATGATGTGGTTGTCAGGGAATTTGTTGCAAGGAAAAGCGGGAAAAACAAAGAAACATGATATATTTTTGCATAAAAAAGAAAATAAAAAACAAAACAAAAAACATCTATAAAAAAATAACATTCATGCTTTTATACAACAGCTATCCATCATTTGATATCTGATTTTTACTAATTATGGCGGGTATTTAACAGCTTCCACTATCTCAAATCAGTGAGCACTGTTTGAAAATATTTTTGGTTTTGACAAATGAATGAACAAAATAATTAAGACTTGTAACCAGAATCAACAAGGGAAATTAGTAAATTAATTTTCAGTGGAACTTTTTCATTTAAAAAAAAGCACTGCATTTACCATGTATAAATGAATTAATTTACAAAAACACAATACTCACATGTCTATATGGAGACTGAAGCAGGTTTGGGTCACTCAGGCCACCTCTCCATCCCGTCTGAAATCCAGGTCCCTGTTCTGTTGAAAAACACATACTGTAGGTCAGCTGACGATGGTTAAACAATAAAATATGAAATCAAAAAGTAAATGGGCAGTAACACCAGACACACCCTTTAATGTTAGGAGACCTCTGTCATCATGGTTAGAACCGTAATCACATGACTACGATCAGCTATGAAAATATGTTGTCTTGGGGCATTATCCACAATTTCCATGCATGTAGGAGAACCTATAATATTGTATTAGGTGATTATACCTGTTTATACATTAACAGTATTTTGGAACCGTCACTTGCATCACCACACACACCCACACACAACTTGTTGCCAGGAAAGATTTTAAAGGATTTCAGACCATGTGACCACTTTGTTTGTCTGCTGTCGGCAGCTTTGCCAATCAACGTTACCCAAAATTTGGACGAGTGAGTCAGTACCCTTGGTTTGTCCCTGTGTGCATGCAGGCGGCTGTCTGGCCAGGAGCCAGTGTCTCAGGCCAAATGCGTAGGTTATGGAATTATTCTGCTAGGATGTCGATAGAGCTAAGGTGAGAAGCTTATAGAAAAAAATGCAATGCTTAAATTGTTTTCAAACATTTTTTAGTATTAAATTTACTACAGTTGAACTGATTGTTGACCTGAAGAGCAGCATGCATGTTCCTCTCAGCTTGTAGCCCCTGTAACGTGCAGTATGTGTCTGCTCTGCTCAGCTGCTGGTTCTTGCTATCCTTTGTTGGTGTGTTATCTCTTTCCGGCCTTATCTGCTGTTTGTTTCTGTGTTTCCGTTGCCCCTTTGTCATGTCTGTCTGCGCCTTTATGTTAATCCCCCACTGCTGTCTATCAATATGGAGTGTTTGTTCATAATGCGACTCCCTGGTTTAACCCCTCAACATAAAAGCATTCAAACGGCAGCAGCACTGAATTCTGATGTAGTCATCTACGGAAACATGTTTGTGTCTAAACCCTGACAAGAAATTAATCAAATGTGTTTACATATCCAGACCGCTGGTACTGTACTGTATACTATTTGTGGTTATTTGTAGTCAGGTTTATGTTTAAATTAAAGCTCCACTATCTTTAGCATAACAGCACAAAGTCTTTTCCCTGTTTCTGCATTTCTTATCATCTCAAACTGAGGATGATTAAAAGCTCACGGTGTGTGGTGCCCATGTGTCTGTGTGAGCAGTTCTCACAATACCATTAACCTCCCTCTCTGTGGAAAAAAAGTAATAATAAAAAAAATTAATTTGTATTAGAGTTGAAAAAATGTCTTCCATTTAAAGAAGATTCAAGTGTTTCTGGAAACACACACACACACACACACAGCCTCAGTGTAGACGTTCTAAATGCTTGTCTCATCTTCGTGTTGTCGCTGTTGAGACGTCCATTAAGGTTTCCCTAATCACAGTGATAATGCCTCCCACACTCACTCACTCACTCACTTTCACACACACTCTCTCTCTCTCACACACACACACACAGCCCTGCTCCCGAGCTGTCACTTACACGACGACAAAGCTACGTGAGAGTGTTAACTAAAGAGCCTGGCTGAGATAGGTGGTCACGTAATTGATCAAGGTTGGCAAACTGAGTTGTGGAGCTAATGAATCAAGACAATGGGCAACGGGTTTAATTATGGCTGCAAGGAGGGAATCATTAGAGGAGTTCATCTGAGGGAGCTGAACTCTCTCCCCATAGATCCCAGCTGGGTCATATGATAAGGACCTTTACTGTGCAGATCTAATCTCTGACCATTACTTATGCACTGGAGCTGTTGCGTTTGCCCTCTCTCAAGAGCCCTGTGTGGCCTGAACTTCTTCACAGGTTAGCCGCTATCAGGCAGATTAGCGCTTTAGCAGGCTGTGCCTTGTTTGACTGATGAGCAGAGCACCAAAGTAAGACCTTATACATGGGCAGAAGAGTTCTTGAGGGGCAGCCCTCTTTGAAGCTCCTCCACCTCAAGTTTCCTCGCTGCCGTCAGGCTGTATTATTGCCCTGTTAGTCCGGGCTGCTGGAAGATTAGGTTGAGTTTACTACAATATAATCATCCAGCAACTGATGTCACTGCAAGGCCCAGCTTGGATTGCTCGGGCGAAGCTGTTTTCATCATGGTTGATTTATTATGTCCATTCTCAGGCCATTAAGCAAGGGTGTAGTACTTCTACAGAGTGGCTTCAACTTTAAACAACTCCTTTAAAGTGCCTGGACTCCAAAACAAGTGGGAATTCCTTCATTTTGACAATGGAGATAAATACTCTTAAGCCTCAGTCCTAACCAGTGTGGTACTTTGCTCTGAGGCTAACTGGACATGGAGACAGTCTTGGTTCAAAGGTCCTGCCATTCCAAACGGTCCCTGCTCTGAAGTTGGTTCTTGCTAAACAGTCCGGAACAATAAGGCCTCAAAGTTAAACAACAAAACATTTTTTGTTCACACCCTCTGGACCAACACAGAGAACGACAGCATTTTTTCTGTGCCGGCCAAAATCCAAAACCAAACACACAAGATCATCACCTCTTTTGAATATTTTTAATCTCTCTTTGCTCTGCACATCCACTTTCCACTGTTCTGTCTGACAATCACAGAACAGCTTGATGTCTTCTAGCTTGCAAAAATTACATCTCATCAGCCTAATTTCAACAGTCTTGGCAGTTCTTGTGCCAATGTGCCAATTCAACTGCACATGTAATCAAGTTAAAGGAACATTTAATTCATTATTTAGTTCCTGGAAAAAGTTGGTTCATTACAAACAAAATAATAAATAACAAATAATTTTACTGACCCCACTGGGAAACAAGGTTATGAAATTTCATTGCTTATAAAGAAAGAAAGAAAAAAGAAAGAAAACAGAAAGAAAAAGAAATCCAGATGACAAGTAACAAGGCTGCTGCTACTTTATAAACAGAGAGTATCACATGGTGTAAATGTAAGTACTTGCTCTTGTCACTGTTTTCAAACCACAGAGGGCATCCTTTATATTGTGTTGTCACACTGAGGCTATAGAACTTTGCTATTAACAAAGTCTGCACAACTTGCCTCAGGGCTGTGATGGGAATACGGGACCAGTATGCATTGTACCAGATGACACTTGGGAATCCTATGGAAGGAGTAAGTCTGCTTAACATGAAATGACATATTAAAGTCATATCAAATGCTAGCTACCCCCTCTTTGACGGGGGATAGCTTGTACATGCTGCAAACAGTTATTATTATCTGATACAATTAATCACCAAGTACAGTTTTTTTTTGTTTTTTTTTTTTGGGCTTGTCTCATTCAGTATAATTTACATATTTAACAATTCAGGGTGTTTGGATTTTGCAGCATACGTGTAATTCATGCTCCCGCAGTAAACTATCCAGAAAAATAATATACGAGCAGAAAGCCAGGATTAAGCCCACAGTTAGCTCACTAGCTATCTTCCTTTATACAAGAAGACAGGCTTTATTTTCACCTTATCACTCCATCATGATCATGTGCTACTTGATAAACTTGAATTACTAGCAGCCAAGTTCAAGGACTTTCAATGTTCTAAAAGCATAGAGCAAAAGTCATGCTAATGTTGAGTAGTGCATTTCATTAGTAAATGTGTTTTTTTTTTCTTTCTAAGCCTCTTGTAGTTGTCAGTCACAGATTGGTGTTTTTAATTAATTATTTCTGTGATTTAAATATTAATTTCATGCCTGGAGTACATTTTCTGCTCTTTTTGTAGCATAAGCACAGAGCAGATCTGTGGGGCTTCACTTAACAGCCACAGTAAAGTACTTCAGTTTCAGATCGGTTCATTATTCACAACCAAACTCAGCTAAATGGATGACGAGTTGTTCTTGTGACTTTTAGATATGGAAGAAGAGCATATGGAAGCAGCATTATGGATGGATGTTCCTCTTTTTCCATTTTACTAGACTGAGTTACATTGTATATCAGATGGCAAATACAAATGTTGTCTACAATTGCTAAAACAAAAAAAATATATATATAATGTGCTACTGATCCCTGTGGTGAAATTATCTTTTCAACTCGGTGGAAAGTGAAAGTACAGTTTAAGCTTCAGTGCAGCGCTGCTGGTGCTGGTAAGAAATTCAGCAGGGTGTATATTTATAGCAGCCAAAGAGCTTAAGCATCTGGTTAAACATTTCAGATGCTGTGCTGTTCCAGTGTGTAACCTTGCGTGTTTGTGGGGAGTTGGTGAGTTGTAAAGTTAAAGGTATCAGTTTTAAGGTGACTGCTGTTTCTGATTCATAGCCTGCACGTCTTCTCTTTTGATTCCTTTGTACGTGCTCCTTTGCTGTCTGCCCCTGGGGGCAGACGTATGAAATGTGTCTCTGCATAAAAGGTGTGCTGTACAACTTCCTAAGCAGTGACAGAGAACAGATTCAATCTGTGGTGAGTTTTCACTGACTGGAGAGACTGAAAATGAAAGTACTGATCAGATCACTTTTTCAGTAGTTTACAGTTACAGTTATGTAAACAATTGCCTCAACTGCATGTTTGATTAACAAATAAAGTGACTAAATCATATTGGTGTTTGTTACAACTCGCTAACGAGCCACTTCCTCAGATTTTTAATTTGTTCAGGTTAACATCAATACAGAAAGAACTGTGTGGGAGCTACAGCTGTTTTAATTCATCATAACAAAAGTTTAGGGGCTCAAAAGTAAGTGGACGGGAGTCAAACAAAATAATCATGTTTAATCTTTTGTGAAAATGCTTTGCAGTCAGTGGCTGCAGTGACCACTCCACCTCAATCTAAATGGAAACTCTCCACCTCTCAAACAATTCTGAGTCTCTTTGTCAGGATGAACCAGCATTAACACACCGCTGCCCAAGAAACACTTAGCTGCCAACTGTTCAAGTGCTTTTGAACCCTTGCAAGTCGGGCACTAGGTGTTAAAAGGGCTATATCTCATTCACAGTTCTGTCTATACTGTCAGAACCCTACTCAAATCATAGCTGAGACTTGGCACTTTAGCGCAACATCCATTATTTTATTTCAAATTGAATACGCTGAAGCAAAGAGCCTGAAAAACAAAAAAAACTGTAACTGTTCAAATATGGTCTAGACTGTACAGTTAAACCATGACTCTTCAGCAGCTCCTCATTTGTCTTTGGTGTCTGACAGCAGGGATATTTCACACAGGTCGAGGATTTTGCTGTCTTGCCTAAGCATTTGCTCAAAGTGTAGGATGGTTTCATTCAGCTCTTTCCCAGATGAATAACGCAGATGTACAGGACAAATGCAAAGCAATGCAACGATGTCCAGTTTTCACGTATAACTGTCCAAATCGGCTAAAGTCACAACACCTACTCAATTGCACCGTTGAATTTCAGTGTTTGTAATGCAGCACAATAAAAAATGCCTTTGTTTCTCAGAATTGAAAAGCGTAGCCTTGGCTTTCACTTGTTTTTAATTTTGTGTGCAGTTCAACTTGAATGTGTCATTTTTGAAACAGAGCTGCTATTTTCATTGACTTGCTATTCTAAATTGCTAATGCATGGCTTTCCTCAATTGAATTTCCTCTGTTGAATGTTTAATCTTGCAGGTTAACAGGCTAATTATGCTCATATTTTATACAGGTCACTAATGTTACCGTGAGCAAATAAGAGAAAAAGCTACAGTGAGGTGCTTTTCATCACTTATTCCATCTGGGAAAATTCATACACATCTTGTGGTTGGATGTTCTTGCACATACATGTGTTTGTGGGTGTGTTTAGCTTGTATTCATGCTTGTCTTTAAGTGTCCTTGACTACTGACCTTCTCTGCCTGTGAGGTCTGCTCATACAGACTGCACACACACTCATACATGTGTAGATGCAAACACATTTTCTAAAGGTGAACAGATGTCTTTGGCAGTATGCTCTCAGCCACTGTTAATCTATTGGTTTGATCTCTGCTTTGTCACCCAGCCATTGTCCCCAGCTGACACAAAGCAGATTTCTGGCCTCATGAAAGAAATGGCAGCTATTTTATATTTTGGACGAGGACGGAAAACATTTACTTGACACGATGCACTGAAAAAGAGCATAAAAACAGAGCCCTGCACACACCAGGATGCACTTTCCCTGCCTTTGTCACACGCTGTAATAGATGTTGCTGTAATTTTACCTTTGAAAGGTAAAGGTGGTAGTCTTAAAAGATGTGCTTTGTGTGCACCTGTTGTTCGCCGAATTGTTGTTTTTTTCAATGAAATAAAACTAAGCAAAGATGGTGAATGACTCACACCTCATATGAGCTGAACATTTTAAGTAGCTTGACAAGGACCAGTCACACCCTCTACTCTTTCTAGACTCTGAGGCCCTGTTACTGCATCCATTTACTGCTTGAGACCACACTAGCACCTTGGCTGTGTCAGTCTGTCCGTCCATCACTTTGGTCCAGACTGAACTGATCTCAACAACAAAAACACTGCAGCAGTGGTTGTCAGATTATTTTCAGAGATATTAAATATAAAAAAGGAAAACAAGCTCCAGACTGTGATGCTAAACTACAGAATTTAGTCTACATCCATGGCCCTGGTGCCAACAAAAGTAAAGTCAGGGTCATTTTGCCACTGTGAAGTTTGTTTTCGTGCAGCCTCTTCCCACCCCAGCTGCCTCTGTTTGGACAGCTAAGGTGGGAATGGATGAGGTTGGAGGTGTGTGTCGCTCACAGTGACGCCACGTCTCTCACACAGAGACGCACGCGCTGAAGAGGCGATCCAGGTGAGAAGGAGAAGGTCAGTGCAGTCACACACTCAGTGGACTCCACTGGACTGTAAGGTGTCGGGTCTGTGGACTCACACAGTGTCAAAATAAGAAGCAAAAAAAAAAAAGGCACAATCACTCAACTCTCCACTACAACACCACCAGCAATACAATATATGTAAACTGCCATTATACTCATAATACCTTGAGTCTATATGTGTTAATACTAATTAGAAAATAAAAGTAAGAAAGTGATTTGCATTGTAGAAGTCTGGAAAGTGGAAAAATAGTCACATTTGCATCAATTTGACTTTTTTTTTTGTTTGTTTTGTAGTTTCTGTGTCTGTCATAGTATTGCAGATCAGATTTAGATTGAGATTATATTTACCCATCAGCAAATCCTTCCCTTTGAGAGTCTATTTGTGCCTCCCAAAATTAATGCAGGATTTAGAAAATACAGGATTTAAGCTGTTTGCACAGATGCACCGAGGGCATCAAAAAGGCTGAAAAAGTATCACAGAGCTGGCTTGTATTCTGCTACTGTATACAGCCAGGATGCTATTTGGAACAATCTGTGCCTCTCGAGCTAGTGAGGCCTGATTACGTCTAACTGGTTTGGACTGTTGAAATTTCAGAGACACTGGCTGAGAAATGGTGCTTTGGGAGAAAAAGCTGCAACGATCCCTGTCAGGGCCTTTTGTTTCCCAGTATGTTCCAATATGTTGGTTTTTATGCAGAATTCATTTTAAAATATCTTTATTCTGTCGCCCAGAACATTTATTGGTAAGTTAAGGTCTACTCACAATAGTTAATGGCCCAAAAGTCACATTTTTAAACAGTGCATTGGCTGAGACCAATAAATATTTGATGTCCATTACAATCTACAATTTAGTATTGGTACAACAACAACAGCAAGGAGGCAAACATGCAGATGATGATTCACAGAACCCTCTGGTCAAATTCCTGCCTAAGCTTCTAAGCCCCTCCCCATTTCAATCATGATTGGATAAAACATTTGACTTATACAGCAACAGAAATCAGGCAGAAATGTGATGTCAAATGGACGATTATGTAAATGAAACTCCAAAAATTATATTAAATAATGAACTGTGACTACATTGAGTGTTGTAATTGCCTTATTTACTTCTGTGTCCAAATGAATGGACAGTTATTAGTTTTTATTGGTATTACAACTCGGCCAGTTGACACAGTTCCACTTCTGGCACTTTTTCAGTAATTCACATAATCGTCTTTTAGTGGCTGAGTTTTTGGAAAACATTTTTACAGACATCTGTTTGACTAATGATGCGATGAGATGCACAACATGTCCGTTGTTTGAGCAGCAGCGAGGGGAAGGGGGTGAGAGAAAGCCTAAGACGGACAGACCGAGGAACAGACAGACATAAACCGGTTATGATCGACACTGCACTGGCTCTCTTGACAGACCATATTTGTACTCTCAGCCTCAGGGAGAACCATAATGCACTGAAAGATAGAGGAGAGGGTGAAAGACAGAGAAATAGACAGTACATACATACAGGTGGAAGTAAATGAGGGGAACGCCAGTGGACTACACACCAATTCACTATCTGTGCATTCCCCTCCACAGGGAGCCAATCTATGTATTTTACTATGTGACAAGTGACGCTGGCAAACGGTAAAACAGTGCAACAATAGCACAAATACAGAAAAATCATAAAATCAGTAAACTGATAACAAATATTTACTGAAGGGATTAATGGAGAAGTGAATATAATTAAAAATACCTAAAAAGAACAGAGAAGACATGAAATAAGATAAATAGGACACTGGAGATGGTTGTAGACGAAGACAAAAAGTTATCCAAACAGTCCAAACTGATCTGTCTGTCTTGTAGTTAAGGAGGAAAACCACAGCAAAATCTGACCCTGAATTTATAAATCTGAGGTGGTCCAGGGGATCAAACTGATCGACTGTGTCAAAAGCAGCTGAGAGGTCTAACCGAATTAAAATTGCATGATTTCCACTGTCTAAAGACACCAATAAATCATTTGTCACCCTGAGGAAAGCTGACTCAGTGCTGTAGTGCATCCTGAAACCTGACTGGAAAGTGTCCAGAATGATGTTGTGGTCAAAAAACTGAGAAGCTGTGAAAAGACAGCTTTTTTTTTTTCACCCTCAGAACCTCACATAAAAGGACAGCTTTGAGACTGGCCAGGGGTTACGTGGGAAGTGATGGTGCTGAGGGGGCTGCATTATAACCTACAGCTTATGATTTGTTAAAAAAAAAAGTTTCAACTTAAACAGTATATTTATAGTTTTTTGTTTTTTGTTCTTTTTTAAACTGAGGTATTTATGTGCATGATGTTCCTTAAAGTGTTTGTGTAAGGACAGAACCTCATGTGACACTTCGCTATTTCAAGTGTCCCTGAAAATAACCAAAATAACCCAGGAGGACCAATTTAAGCTCCATTTGAAGGAGGCCAGAGTTCAGTCCAGCCAGACAGAGCAGCTAATTAGCAAGAGTGGAAGTCTACAATCTTCATAAGGTAATGTTATCATTAATTATTGCCACCGTGCAGTAATCACCTAGGCTACGAGCCATTTTTCCAGCAGATTTAAGATGTGGTGGCATATTTATACTTCTTTATTACAACAAGTGAGGGACTTGCTCTGAATAACAAATGCAAGAGATATCACACAGGGTTAACACACTATGAGATGTTACTTCTGACAGGCTGTGACCCTGGAGTGCAGGCCAGTATTCACAACACTGAATACAACTGTGAGTCTATGGGAATTCCTTAATGCAAGAGAAATTAAAACAGTATTATTTCAGAAGAAATGAGAATATCCTTCTTTTCATAAGACTTCAACAATAACAAGGGCTGGGGGACAGAGCTCTTCTTAGGGGCAAATCTCCGAGGTGATGATGAGGACTGGGATAAACCTGTCCTGCTAAACTCCTATATTAAACACACACAGTACAGCACTCACAGCAAAAATAAAAGAATAGAGAATAAATTCATTCTGAGTCTGGACTTGGAGTTCACAAAGGCTGGCTTTCTATTCTTCTTAATTCTTGGGATACCCATGAGGCCTGGTGCTGAGACCTCTAAGCAGACAGGAGGAATGTAGGGAGTTATAAGGTTTGTTAAGTTCAGCGTTAATGTAGATCAACCCACTATGTCATTATTAATAACTGAACAGAAATATTAGCTCTGTGATGCCAGCATGAAAACATGACACACAGTCAACATTTGGTTCATAAAGCATTAATTAGATCAGCAACAGAGCAGGCCTGTCCTTTATGCTAAATTAGACAGAGCAGCTACAAACAGGCAGACACACAACTTCCAGTTTCCCTTATTTTACACAGAGAAAACCAGAACCAAGAAAGACCTCAAATATCTTTGCTCACCTACACTGCCAAAGGTCAACCTCAACATTAATAATAAACACCAAACAACAAAACTACATACGAGTGTCATTTGGGGGAATTCCCAGCATCTCATAGATGAATATTTCTTATCAAGTGAAGGGGCTTGGCTCTAACAACTGGACTCACAAGGCTATTAAAAAAATCACCTTAGCTTTGTTTGTTGTTTCTCCACTATATGCACTTGTCTTATCAGTCTATTGCAAAGAAACTGTCAACATGTGAATTTTAAGAAAGCAAACAAAATGTGATTACTTTAAGACACAATGGAATTAATTAGTTTCCATTTCTGTGTTTACTCTTGCCTTCAAACTAATTTCTTATATTGTTGTTATGAATTTGATTTTCATTTTCATAGTGCTACAGATGATGTTATACGTGACATTATTCTGAGTGGGCGACTGGGAACCTGTGGTTGAACTCAGGCCTTTTGTCAGATTGTTTTTCCGGTGATGGATGGCAGCTGGCACAGCTTGGAACTGACATTCATAGTCCGATACAGTCCATAGAGAGATGGCTTCCACTGGGGCATAAATCACAACTGTAGCTGAGACACACAGCTAAGGCTCTTCAGAGGGCCATTTCAGAAGCAAGCAAGCATTTGTGTGCTTGCAAGGTGAGACAGAGAGCGAGAGCGAGAGAGAGAGAGAGAGAGAGAGAGAGAGAGAGAGAGAGAGAGAGAGAGAGAGAGAGAGAGAGAGAGAGAGAGAGAGGTGTGTGGACTGACAGTGTGCACACATGAATCTGTGCACAGACAACAGTAAAAGGCTGCCCTAAACTGTTCGACATGCCCAACAAACTTCCCTTTGCCATTCAGAGTTGTAGGGAAGGGCAGTGTACCATTCAGTGTTATTATGATTTAGTTTATGGGGCTATAGCAGGTGATATTATCCTTGGAATGTGAACAATACAGGCATGAGAAACTTAACCTTAGCACTCGGTCAGACCCCTAAGTACAATAAACTCTTCACATACAGCATTAAAGTTGGGATTATCTACTTAAAATTGCCAGTGTAAATATAAACCTGTTGTGGGCAAATTCCTCACAACATTTCTTCTTTGATATGAGGGATCACGCTGTCAGTTTTACATTCTTTTCCCTCTTAGTATTTTCTTCTTGTTCTTCCCATGAGCCTCTGAAACCCTCCTTCAGATGGCAGAATCAGGTGGGAGCTGCCTGAGAACATTTTTCCAACTTTCCAAAACAGACAATCCAACAACCACACGCACTTCATGCTGTGAAAACAGGCACGGTCTGAAGGTCTCACCCAAGCTGTGTTTTTTTCATCCTTCACACACCTACACCTGCATCACTTTTCTTATGAACAACTGAGTGCAACGTCACAAATGTCAAGAGTGCACCGCCATCTGCATTTGCACAATTCATTGCACGACGCTTCTCACCATGACAACGGGCTTTTCATCCAGTATGGTCATCTGGAAGATGTGAAAGTGGAAACATACTGAACAAAGTTGTGCCATAAACCTTTACTCTGAGTTATGCAATTCCAGAATAGGAAGTGACTTTAAAATAGCCCTAATACATCATGTAATACATCATTCGGTACAATGATCAGCTAAAAACACCAGTGGCCCAGGTCGAGCACGGAAAGCAGTTCAAAGAAAGAGAGGAAAATCCATTACTGGTCAAGAGAGCTATGTCCAAGCACTTATAAGGTCTCAAGCCAGTTTGCAACAGTTGCTATGGCTAGTGACTTAAAACCCCCACAATGGCACAATGGGATATTATCAGAGGGTGAGAGGCCATTATTTGCCAGTGAGAGCTCATTGAGAGCTGCCAGGCTATAATGTGGGAGCCAGGTCCCTGCAGAATATTTGACTCTGAGTTGAATCAGCCCCCCCAACCCAACCCCACATCCCACACCCAACCCCCACCCATTATGACACACTTTCTCATCGCAAAATGTCAGCAGTGTCTCAAGAGGAGGAGAAGAAGAGGAGGAAGGCAGTTGTTCCTCTTCCCCTTCTAAAGATTAGTATGGTTAAGTTCAGCCTGTCTCAAAGGCAGGCTGCTCAGACTCAGGGTCTACAGGGAGTAAGAGGGCGAACAGGCAGAGCGAGAACGCAAGAAAAGAACAGAGAAGGGAGGGGGGGTGAAGCAGAAAGACAGAGAACGAACAAATAGCCCAAGCAAAGCTGGCCTGGGGAGCCCAATATGTGCTTGAAAGGCTTGCTAATAGGTCATTGTTCTTTATTGCCAAGATGAAAGCAGCTTGAGCAAGCAGAGAATGTCAAGCCCACTTGTTCATTTGTACAGTTGACTATGCATTGTCTGTGAGTGTATATCCGTGAGAATTAAGATGTTAACATTAGGCCAAGATGCTAAAACACACACACACACACACACACACACACACACACACACACACACACACACACACACACACACACACACACACACACACACACACACACATACATCATGTCCATTCAGACACTCACTGCTCACCTTACACAACCTATATATATACACACACACATAGAGTAATGCATGCCCGTACACACACAGACATTTAGGGTGCTAATGTAAGCCTGAGTGTTCTCTCAGCTTAAATGGTGTCAGCGATGGCTCCCACCGTGAGACACAAATCTGGCGGCGCTCATCATCTGGTGCTCCCATCTGTCAGCCTGAGTGTGCCTGTGTGAGATAACGTAGAGCATGTGTATGTGTGCGTGTGCATCTAGGTTATACATGAGACAATACACTATACATATGTGTTGTATTTATGTGTAATGGATACCAAGAAGGGAGGATTCTGTGGGCATGTAACTGTATTCAAGGAGGATAACAAGAGTGTGCAGATTTGTGTGTATGTGTGTGAGAGAGAGTGTGTGTTTGTGTCTCCCTTTCGCCACTCTCCCTTTGGCCAAACCAACGCGCAGGCAGATCTGATATATAATTCAGCACTTTACATAACGCGGCCTGCCCCAGTTTAGAGAAATAAAGACTGATAACCCTTTAATTCTTTAACACGCAGACACACACGCGCAAATGCACGCACGCTCAAACAGACACACAGTGACCCACAAAAGCACACACATGCCCACAAGATGTAGCAGGTGGGTAAAATCATGCCAGTTGACTTTAAACTGTTTTTAGCACAAAGAATAGTGGTGATCAGGGGCAAGTGGACCCCTGTACAACATCAAAATAACTTAAGTGTATTTTTAGACAAAATATAATTAGACATTATATAATTACAGTACACAAATGAGACCATTGCTGAGATGATTAGCTGCCTGCACTTGCCTCTCCATGCCAGGCCACAGAGTCAGACTTAGCAGGAAACCTGATTGATTTATTTGCAGTGGAAAACATGCAGAGCTGAAGTGACAGAGTTTTTCAGGCATTTTTCAGGTGGTGGGAAGAACTGAGGCAGAAATTCATACTGTACCTAAGGAATGAGGCTGACAATGATTCACGTTTTCCTTATTGTCAACAATTACCACTAAAAAGATTAAAATGGACAATGAATTGATTCAACAAATAACAAATAAGTACTACCTGCAGCCAAAGCCTGTTATAGCTTATTCCCAAACCTAAACTGCTGTCAAAAGACTATTTCAAACACAAAGCCAAGATGCTAAAACACACACACACTCATACACACACACACACACACACACACACACACTCACACACACTGTCCTGCTGCTGTAAAATATGCACGTTTTGAATCCACAGCTATTTGCATCCCCCAATTCCCAAAAAATATACACTACTGCCTGCTCATGTTTGAGTAACCATTACTAAAAACTACTATGTCCAGCATTTTTAGAAATTTACTAACACTCTGTGTGTGTTCGCCGTTTAAAAATAAATAAATAAATAAAAACTATACATTTGTGAGCTGTTTTTAAAGATCACTGTTTTGAGAAGGAACAAACAGGCTTGCGGCTGAGTGTCACAAAGAGGGTACTGGTTTATCTTTTGACTGGATTTTTTTTTTTTTTTTACACTAAGAAAAATAAAGAATTTTGCCAGCTGTTTCCTTCGAGTGCAATTTTTAGGTATGAGTAGTTTTTCTTTTTAATTAACCGGTAGAAGGAGAAAGATCCTCTTTAAATGGAAGCAGATTTATGGCAGATGTGTTAATTTTTAGCAACACTAGCAGTAACCCTGGTGTGTGAAACAGCCCCTTTCCTCTACCATGGTCACATTTAATTACAGTGATTATCTGAACTTATCAATTAATTTGACAATGATATGGTTTTCCCTACCATTACTCCACTGAAGCACAAGCCAAGAAGAAACTATGCTCAGAGTTCTCCACTGCTCCAGAGAGAAAGGACACTGTACCGGCCAAAATATAAGACAGTTCCTTTTTTTTCCTGTTTATAATGTTTTTATCTTATATTTGAGGATGACACAATCACACTATCATTGAATGGAAAGAGTAGAGTCTTTTACAGAGTCTCTAATTATGGCTTGTTTGTAGCTTTAATGTTGCCAGGCTATAGTGAGTCTATAAGAGTTGGTCAGCCCAGTCTTTTCATTAGCGCCGTTTAACCTGGAGGCTGGTGCAATGTTTTGCTGCCACAGAGGAAATAAATTCATGGCGTCTCCTGATGTCATTACTGTAGAAATGAAAAGGGGAGAAAATCTGTCAAACAGTCAAGAATTACAGCTGTCACACATGATGAGCTCGAAAAGACAAGAAAATGATTCTGAGAGAGGAATCAGCTTGCTATTTTATCTCAGTCAGCCAGCTAATGGCTACAATCTCTGAGAAAGTGACCTGCCTACAGACGCCTGACTTAGTCAAATGACATAAAATTTTGCTGGAGGAGGACCCCCCCCCCCCGACCCCGTGCTGCCATAGCAACCTAAGCCCTCCAGAAACAGAAGGAAAACCCTGAGTGATGCTTTTTTTTTTTCACTCAGTGTAAGACTGGCACTTTTCAGCTGTGACTATTCATCTTCAGATTTGGTTGCCTCGCAAATGACAGCAGTGCAACTCAAGGACTGCTTGAATGTGTGTGTGTGAGAGTGTGAGCATGTGAGAGTATGTCATTGAGACCTTAATGATTTCGCAGTCTGCAAATTGCAGCGAGGAAATGTGAACTGAATAAAATTAGTTTTATATTGTGAGAAAAGCACGGGGCCATTTTTGACTGCTCAAAACGGCCCATTCTCTCTGCAGCTACAGGCAGGTTGGTTTAATTAAACTGAACTTATGAATGTAGAAATTTGATTGACATTTTTTTTTGTGAAGCATAGACACTGCACTTGGTGCAGGTTTCCAAGGTAACCTGTAAACCAGTTTCTCTTACTTCTTCTTTACCGTGAATTAACAGGTACTGAATTGGAAAAATATGCACAATACCCCAGAACACTTCAGCAAAAACATGATAAAATCTGTTTGCTCCAAGCAGCACTGCAGTGTTGCTTCTTCTTCTTCTGTCCTGCTGTGGCGTTACTTGAATATGTTGTGCACACACAGTATGCCGGCATGGGGTGCATAATGTAACTAGATGTTTGGTTGCCTACAGGATGTGTGTGTGTCTGCTCGTGTATTTTGTGAGAGAAGAGTTTATGTCCACAGGAAATACAATAAATTGATTCAGCAGATTAGCTGCAAAGAAATCCACAAAATTCAAACCACTGAGAAGGTCTCACTTAAATTATTGTGACCTGAGCCCAAACCTTTATTAGGGCTGCATGCATCCCTTTTGATTTGAAAAAAAGGGATGCATTCATTTGAAAAATATCTCTTTTCTGTAAGTTATATATATTATATCATGTTCTTGTTTAACTTTTTTTTACTCACTGAGGTTTCGTGGTGCAAACAGTAAAGAGCACAGTTTTTGTCAACTTGAGTAATATGTTTAAGTTCACCTGATGTCTCCCCTGCAGCTTCTCTGCCCTGCCGTCCGGTCTGCAGGTGGAGGAGCTGAGCCTCGCACTCAGTCAAACACTGACACAGAGAGCAGAGCAGGGACAGACAGAGAGAGGAGAAGCTGCTTCCACTATAAACACCAAATCACATTTTCCAATCCACTAATCTCACTCACTGGTCTCTACAAGCACCGAAGTGCTCATGGTCCTTACAAATTTAGAACCGATTTAGAATCCCAGGAACTCACGAGTCACTCGCACCTATGTGCCCGAAAAATATTTCACGCTCACACAATCTCATTTTCTCTCACATGTGCTACCAGGATTCTGGCACTGTAGAGACCTGTACATATATTGCCTCTGTGACAGACAATTCCTGCTCCCTGTAACTCAGTTTCGACCCCTGTTCTTGTGAGATATGGTGAGCCACAAAGCCTCATCTCAGGTCCCATCTTTTTTTTCATTGAGCATAAGTGCTAGCATGTTATCTCCTTCCATTGTTGCACAGCCGATGAACAGTTATACAATACCATTACAGCCACTGACTTCTCTGACCCCACTCTCCATGAATGAATAAAGTCAAACAACTATCATCAACTCACAACATGTCTGACAGGTTATCACCTTGTTTTCAGAGACGCTCGGTAAGAAAGGCTGTAGGTGTGTTGAGGAGAATACGAGCCAGTTAAAGTCATTTGTGGTTGTTATCTGACGCGGAGCAGTGGAAGGTAGAGCGCAGAAAGCCTGTCCACGTTCGGCCACATGGACAGATCCTACACACGATGGAATCACCAAGGTCTATTTATCACAGTGACACACACTCACACGCACACATAGATACTCTGATTCAGTCCAGCAGCCCTTCAACCACAGTATAAACCATACAGAGCCCATACACACTTTATGAGTTCTGAATGGTATGCATATGCTGCAGTAAGCATGTGCACACGTAACCCCTGAATAAACAAAAATGTGCATCCGTGTGTACTCACAGGAACAAAACAACCCATGCTCAACATATCAAGAACACGCAAACAGTCAATCACTGTGTCTGGTTTGGATATTTATGGTTTTACATTTTTTCAATCCTGGACAACATGGCGGCTGTTTTGAGAATTTTTCTCCTAAGTTATGAAACACATTTGGTTTTTTAATATCTGGCATAACTCACCCAGACTCATGGCTGTAATAGAGAGCTGAAATTCAGTCTGTGTATTACTGCCCTGTGCTGAAGATGGTCCATGTTTTGATTTTCAGTGTTGGAGTGCTCTAAATGTGTTTGTCTGCAGCTTACAGTGAATAAAAATGTACATTTACAATAGCGTTCACCTGTAACGCATCGTTTGTGTAATCAATTTAGTGTCATATTTATAGCTGATTATTCCTGTATGTGACCATGCATGTGCAGCCATGCTAATGTACTCACATGCCTCCCCCACAAATCCCAATCATTCTAATACTGTACATTTGTGCAAACATGCCCCACATCCACTCATAGACTCACATGTTCATACCGAAAACACACACACAAGTTTGGCTACTTTGAGCCAAATCCACATTTGGGCCTATAATCTGGTTTCTCAAGGTGTTTGGACTTATCTTTAATTCAGCAGGGGTGCAGGTCTGCCAGCTCCTTGATTGCTTAAACCACATTATCCCTCTACTCTGCATCCTAATGAATGTCCACCAGGCAAAGAGAAGTGTGCATGTGTGTGTAGCAGCAGTGGAGAAGGTATGCGAATATTTCTATGTGCAAGAGTGTGTACGTGCATGCCTGGTATCTGGAGCGTTCCCATGCCTGTGCGAGTATTTGCGCACACATCACTGCGTTCCCTGGCACGCCTTGGATCTTCATTATGTTTCACTGCGGGGCACAAAAACAATTTGTAACTTCACAAGGTGATGTAGCCACTAAATGGAATGTTTTGGGGGCGACGGCTTGTCTGCCGTACTTGCTCCCATCTACTGTACCTCGCAATGCTAAATGGTTCATCATGAAGACAGGATGTTAAAATGGCCTCTAAGCTCATTTCCTCACACTGCAATGATTCTGTATAGTCAAAACAAGCTCATCGAGACAGATTCTATAATCATCCTCCACCGAGTTATTTGCTTGAACCTGTCGGTCTCATTAGGAGAAGGTAAAAACAAAATGCACGCCTGTGAGAGCTGTACCTCCGATGCTGCTTGACATGACACTGAAGTCAAAGCATTATTTGTACAGCAGAATCAGCTGTATAAGTTTGAGGGGCCGCTGTTTGTGTATTTCTTGAAAGACAGTAAGTCAGCAGAATGACTTTCGTAGACCATTCAATACAACCAACTCAAGTTTTTACAACATTCATGTCTGTCAATCATTTGCATTCCCTGTTTGTTTTCCAGGCATCATGTCTTATGAACGTGATGCTATGTGGCAGCTAAATGGCAAAGCTCTGTCATCAAACCTTCACTTCATCATGCGAATGCACCACCAGGAAGGATTTGCAATTTTAACATCATAAAAACTTTGAGCTGAGCGACATTAACAAAAACCAGGCATGTTTCATTATGATGCATAAGCTATGCTGAGCGAGTTTCAGGTCTCTGAGAGCTGATTTTGCCAGCGTACTTAAATGAACTGAAACCAATGGGCCCCTGGAAGGTAGAAAAACAGGATTTAAAAATTTACGGCGCCCCTTTAGAAATGGTTGTCAGTAATATAAGTTGTGAGCCCGTACGATTTCCTGGCTGATGGTTGTTTAATACTTTCAGATGACACCACGTCACATTTGGAGGCTGCAGCCTCTTTATTAGAGAGATATTACCTGAAGTGCTGAGCTTCGGGTAATGATCTGTTTTCAAGCACAAACACGCAGCATTCTGGGAATGAACTGTTCATCCATTACTACGTAGTTAGTTATCATTAGCTGTACCCTCTTCCATTCCAACATTTACTAAATTCTAATTTCATGCTTTCAAGAACAAGCTTTAATTTCCCCCAAGTCGTCAACCACAGCTACCCCCTGGAGAGACATGTTCAACATTAATGCAATTATTACGCAGGCATATGCTGCAGTTGTTATTTTGGCACTGCGAGGCCCTGTGGGCTAATAGGCCTGTCTGTTGCCCAGATGCTCATAGGAAAGGTTTTGCCTTTGTGTATGCATATGTGTGTGCGTGTGTGAGGGACCAGACGAAAGCAGGGCGCTCAACAGGATAGTCTGGCCGTACCAGGTGTGATTGCGTGGTGCATTCAGGGGCCAGCTAACTTTAAACTCTTCTGAATTAATTCCTCCCTGCGGGAAAGCCTTTGAATCTTCTTTTCTTTAATAATTTTTCTTGTAATTAATTTTGTTTGTGACCCTGCTCTGTCTCTATGCATTTAATCCACAAGTGCTCGAGTGTGTTTGTGTGCCGCGAGTGTGTAGGAGGAGGGTATGCTCTCTGGAAACCAGGAGGACTTTCTCTCACACATACACGAGCACATACAGGCATATTAGTCATGTTCTCTCTGTCTCTGAGATGATGATCAAATCAAGTTCTGTGCCTCTGCCCGTACACCCCAGCTTGTGCATGTTGACAGTAACCTCCCACAGTACACTCCCAGCCCAAGGTGACGCTCACACACAACACGAAAACACGCGCAGACACACACACACACAGGCACACACATACACACAAGCCTGAGGTGACACAGATGACAGCTCAATTCTGGGTGAGTCAGCTTGACTGTGTCCTTGCCCAGACATGAGAAGGAGGCGGTGTGTGGTGCGCATCATATGTGTGTGTGTGTGAGAGAGAGAGAGAGTTGGTAGGAGGTGGCGGCAGAGAGAGGTGCAAAGGTGAAGAAGAAAGTGTGAGAGAGATAAAGAGAGAGAGAGAGTGGAAAGAGGGGGAGAGAAGCAGCACGTGACCTTGGAACAGTCACTCAAACGCATGTGTGTGTTTTCAGTGCTTAGAAGTAGCCAGAAAGGTGACAATTAATATACTGTCATCTCTTAGTGTGTGAACGCGCATGTGGCCGAGGAACAGCACACGTTCTCCCTGAGCTCTGCTCGACTTTCCCACATCTTGATCTCCCAGAATCCTCCTCGGTTTTTCGCCTACGGTACATCCCCAACATTTCACAGCTATAAAGAGCTTACAGGTGATGTAAAACTCCGTCTGGCTGCCATATGTCACACCCATGTCGGAATTACTGCAAATATGATGAGCCAACTGGGCAAAAACCAATCAAGCTGCACCCCTAGTGGTAGGACATGTTGGATTTTGTCACGGTGTGACTTGCGGACTTAATTGAAATGTGTCAGCACAGGCAGAAAACAGAAACTCATCAAACAATGTAATGCAATTTTCAGCTGGAATCACATCAGTGCAACGCAGTCAGAAACAATCTGCTGGAATTCGTGGCTGATTTTCAGATCCCTGAAGAAACACAGCGTCCTTATCCCACGTGTTACATGACAAATTAAGCACAAAAAAATAGTGTATGCACACAGACCACATATAACGACCCACAGGAGTGATGATTCACTCATTTATGGAAACAATAAAACAATAAAATGTCCACCAGAGCCACTGACCGAATATGAGCCGTCTGGAAAGAGCAAACCCATCTATCCAAGATGGAGGAAGAAATCCTTTTAGCTACTAGGTAAGAAGCTGCATCAATCAAACTGTCCTCTAAAGATAATGGTGGCAACTGCACAAACCTCCTGAAGTGACCAGTGCCACCTACTTCGCTGGTGTGACCTGGCACTTAAACCCACTTGCCCCTTATTTAGAACATTTTTCAAGAACCTCCAGAGCTACATCATGTAATGGCTGATAATAAATTTGGCTGTGACAGGACTTTTTTTGTCTTTGTGAACTTGTCCAACATCATCACTAAGGCACTTTAAGTACACCAAAAAAAAAAAAAAAAAATCCAAAGCTTATTTTAAGGCTTTTGATTAACAGCACAGCACTCCGTGATATCTAAAGGACACTTCAAAAGCCATGCCAGTCAAAGTCAAAATCACATTCAAAGAACAGAACATGTGGGCAATCATTAAACAATGATTTCTGCACCAAGGGTATAAGAATTTCTATGTGTCTGACAAGCTTTTTAAAAGGGTAGTTGCACTTGAATGTCTGCTGGGGAACTGTTGCCAGCTGGTAAATGGCGGTGTTTCAAATGATAAAGTGGTACATTTCATTAAATTTAGTGTGGACTCAGAAATGCTACCACATCATGTGGATTTAAAATAAAAAGCAATCTGAACATAGACAGTGGTGATGATGTCGTCTAGAGACAAACCTTACTGCTCCATAAACAGTAACACAGGGCACAGTAGCAGCAGAAAAGGTGACTTTAGAGGGACATAGCCACATTTTCTACTATTCAGTTATAAACTTTACATCTCCAAAATGTTATTTGAGCTTGAATTGATGATGACATCAATTCAAGCTCAAATGTTCATCTTAGGGGCAGATCATAAATTAACTGAACAAAATAAAAGACATTTCTTCCCCTTAGAAACACAGACGATACTTCCTCATCAGTACTGTAGTTTTAGTCGAAATTAAACTATAATATCTTGCCCCGGGAAGGGATAGCCTCATCTCCGCCGGTCCTTTAAAGGATTTACAGTATCTTGACACAATGTATTTTTGGAAGCGGCTATAGCTCTCATCTATCCAGAGCTGTTATACAAGAGGCGAATAAAAATGCAAGTTTGACATGTGTGATGTTCGTGAGAGGCATGAGAGCAGCTTTGAGAGTTTCTCTCCCTGTCAGCACTAAAGCTCCACGTTACTGTCAGGGCTTTGTAAGCAATTCTGTCAAAACTATTAACATTTGTGGATTAGTTTAGAGCAGAAAAATAAAACCTGTAAGAAAATAAATAAATAAATAAATAAATAAATAAATAAATAAATAAATAAATAAATAAATAAGGAAAGCAGTGTGCGACATTAGTCACTGAGTTTTGCATGTTTTGCCTGTGGCTGCAATCTCTTGCTTTAATATCATCACAAGGACACTGATATCCCCAGCTGAATAGCCCTTGAAGGAAAATGGAAGCCCTTGGATCGACCTATGCCAGTGTTTGAATGAGACACACCATTAGCCTGTACAGCTTCTTTAAGCTAAGAATCACACAGTACCTGAAATATAATAGCAGTATTTATAATGAAAAGCAACGCCAACTGCTTCATGTTGTATTACAGCGTGTACTGGCCGCAATCAAAGTCAACATTTTGCAGCACAGAATCGAGGGAGGTCAAGATTAAAGCCACCGTTAGTGGCGTGAATTCCAATTCTAAATTTATGCTGCAGCTTTTTATCATTTTAGCAGTTTTTTGTCGGGGACAATTTACCAAAGTTCACATGTGTATTTCTAAAACTATCATGGATTAACCAGATGGCACTCCCACTCCTCACAAAATGGCCAGAACGTCGGGGTCTCTGTGCAGTTTAGCTCCATGTGTGATTTTCACTTAAAATGTTTCTCATCACTGGAAAAAAATCATTACATGCTGGCCCTTGAACAATCATCCTTTCTAACACTGGTTTGTGCTTAAAAGGAAAAGGATGCTAAAAAAAGAAACATCTTTTTTTCTGTTTTGTGAAAGGAAATTAGCATAATACATTAAAGTTTATCATTTACTCGCTTTATATGTGTTGCTGCTGCAGGCTGCAACTGTGTTACTCTAAAAATATCACATGCTTGATGTTCAGACATTTCCAGCGCATGCCTAAGAAAGACGCCCCTAAGACCCATGTCTTGTCTTACTGATTTGTTGCTTGTGGTCACTTGAGGTTTCCATAAGGGGCGAGGTTGAGGTTGACCTTGACTCTTTCCAAGGTCTGGCAGTTTGCCACTGGATGACTATCTTATATAAGCGACAGAAGGCCAACCATGTGTGAATTTGCTTTTGCTGGAACTCTATAAATAGTGAAATTTTACTTGGCTTCTTAAAGGCAAATCTATCTTTCTGACTTCTGACTCCTGTAAGGTATTGTCTCCACCTCTACACTGTAAAATGCATATACAGAGTAAAAAAACAAAAACAAAACACACACACATATGTTTTACTCTTCAACCTGACAGTGTTTTATGTGATATTTCATATGTGCTACATATTTTAAAGGCAATTTCCACAGCAGTTTCCCTGTAGAGAACAAAGAGAGAATATTTCCCAGCATGTGATAATTAAGCAGTTGTGACTTTGAAGCTGTCTCCAGCAGTGAGGGGTGTATCTAACGGTTGTTTACATTGTACTAACAGTGTAGTTTGTTTTTCTGACTTTCAACACTAAGGATGTGGTCTGGTTAAATTTTGTCCAGTTAAAACTACTTGGTTAATGTTAGAGAGCTATTTATGGCTATAGGAAACCAACGTGGACTGTTGGTAGAGGACAGAATGTAAAGCACGGTCTCCAGTCTTGACGTTACACACTTTTTATTCCTCATCCACCCTGGGGGAGGCAGAGGCCCAAAGTCCTGATGGTATATAGTGTATAATCCGTCCTCCCATTTTGACGTGTCCAGAATACCCCCACAGGAAGGCACCTGGAGGGCATCCTAACGAGGTGTCCAAACCTCCTCAACTGAGTCCTTTTAATGCGAAGGAGCAGCAGTTCTACCCCACGGATGTCTAACCAGAACAGTACCAGCCTCTCCTGGTCCCTAAGGGTCAGTCCAGCCACTAAAGATGCATCAAATCGATACAGTGGATCCATATCAGCAACAATACTGACCTTGATAAGCGTATTGGTTATCGCCTGTGATGTCACCATATATATTTTCAGTATTATCTACAGTTTGTTTGTCAGTTGTATTTATTCTGTTGTGGTGGGTCCCACAGCTCCTTGCAGTGAGCTGTTCAGATTTTAAATCTGGTTAAAAGAGAGCACTGGTATCGGATCGACATTAGGTATCAGGAGATACTGACTGAATCTGTAATGGGTCAGAAAAAGTTAGATCTGTACATCCTTACCAGACTCCCTGTCAAGGAATCTCATTTTGGTTGGAACTTAGACTGACTGGAATCTACAGATCTGCTCAGTGCAACTCCAGGACTACTGCTGATGCTGCATCAATACACCTGTCGATCTTAACCTCCAACATGCCCTCACGTGTGAACAAGACCCTGACAAACTCAAACTGCTTAACCTGGGGCAGCAGCACACACCCAACATCCTCCAACATCCAACCAATGCAGTCGTTTTTTCTGGACAAGACACTCATTATTCATAACCATAAGAGGTCGATCATCAGGAAAACATAAACATGTTACACTTAAAGTGTCTGAACAAACAACTAATGCTGCAATTTTCCCTGGTGAGGGCCTGTCTCATCACCCTGATGTCCATATCTCATCCACAGAAATCAACCCATTTTATAGATGTGTGGAAATCTGTCAAAGCAACGTCACGATACAACTCAGACCTATAATTGGGCCCGACGATCACCTCAGAAGTGACCCGAGCTCATCTCTGCCTATGGAACGATGTCGCCTCACAAACACAAGCTCATAAACGCATGTGCAGACAGGCAGCATGTGAGGGCATATAACTTATTCATAATACTGTCATTATCTCTTTGATCACATTATACAGAGTCATCTCAAGTCCCATTTGCAGAGAACTGAGCCTCCCAAAGGTTAAAGCCGTTAAAAACTCCAGTGACAAAAAAAAAGAAAAGTCCACTTCACATCATACTCTGATTCAAACCCTCAGAGGTTGGCTGACTCTGTCGATGACACTGTTTTCTCACAGTGCTTTGAATATTCCTCAGGGGTAACCATCCTATCTCTACTCCTCTCTGTTTTTTTTTTTAATGCTAACATATTTCGAGTCTCATCACGCCAAAATGGATACAAATGTCAGTCCAAATATCATCCATAAAATTAACACCAGAGTGTGATTACATGATCACAGTGTGGGATTTAGACAGAAATGCCATTAGTGGGTCGGCCTTGATTGGTTGTGTCTTGCAACTAGTAGAAATGTTGACTGTTTTGATTGCATTTGTACACTTTCCACCTAAAATCAATCTATGTCATAGGTTAAATTTTACTTGGACATGTACACGTCCCCGTGTATGAACTCTGATAGCCCATTACAATGCAGCTACGTGAGCTACAAATTAAAAATGATGTTTACGCTTGGATAAAACTTAGAGACACCTGTCACCTGTTTGATTTGCATGTGCCTCTGATAGCAACACACTTGTCAACAACAGATTGTACTAGTATTGAAATGAGTCGTTCGCTGTGAGCCTTACAGGACAGAACTGTGACAAAAGGAAATGACGTGCATGGTAATCTGCTGCGAGCGTTCTGATTTTAACATATACTGTTAATCAGAGACTCTTTTAAATGGTGGATTAAATATAAGACAGCGAACATGGTATTGCCAGGAGGAAAGGGGACTGTCTTTGAGACAAGGTAGTCTGCCAGGCAGACGATCCAAAATCTATTTAATTGTTTTCTGGCAGCAAAATGTCTGTATGTGATTAAAGCAATGCTGAAATAACTACTTGAGCACCTGCAAGTCGAGAGTTGCCAAAACGAGTGTAATTTCAACCATTCAGACTCATTTTTTTCATAAATCTTCTTTGCCATGGTCAATCCCATTTGTATGTGTAACGCTATACACTTACTGTGCTGGTTGGAAAGTGACAACGAAACAAAACATGTAATGTTCAATGAGCTGCATGATTTGCTTCAATGAAATCATCCTCATCTAGTCAACTTATTCGTGTCTATTGATGAGCTTTTTATAAGCCTAAAACTTTAACCTGTCTCCATTGCACAACATTTACTCCACTGTGAACACACCGTTCAGAAGCAACTCATTTAAATTAAGCAAAAGTAAAGGTGGCAGGGCCAGGTTGCATTTTTTTGCATTTCTGAGCAGTGGTCTGCCTCAACAAACAAAATACATACCACAAAATAAAAGTTAGCTCATGTAATTTGACAGCAAAATGGCAATTTGTCATTTGAACACTAAAACCTAACTGACTGCAGAACTCACTTTGCTGAAAAATTTGTATGCAATTAAAGCTGCTTTTTGAGAGATTCAGACAGGTTTCATTTTCATAGCAGGCTTGTGATTATCACATTAAGGTCTCTTGCACATCCATTAGGGAGAATTTTATCCATCATGCACCAGTATCACACTTACTCTAACTGCTCCAACCACTAGTAAATGTGGTTGGACCACACTAATACATATAATGACACTCGATCAAAGTGTGGACTCAATGTGGAGCACCATGTAGAACATAAACAAAATCAAACTTATATCCATCAATCTGCTGCCCTGGTGCACTCAGGTAACTGCAATCAAATGGAAAATGACTTGAAACAACAGAGAATTATTTTTTTTTTGCAGTGTGAACGTAGCTGCCTGGTTAGCTCAGTTGGTAGAGCATGGGACTCAACCTCTCACCACCACCATGGGCTCACCACACGTGGAGGTGCCAAAGGCCTTTGGTGCATTGTGAATTGGGTGGGTTGCCCCCGCAACCTGGGCCTGGACCCAGATAAGCGGCAGATGATGACATGGCAGTGTGAACATCAGGACTAACAGCTGCAAGCTGTTTTTCCTTTTTATCTGTTTTTTATGACTGTTTTCTGCAGGAAACGGCCAGTGATATGAGAACTGGCCCTGTGCCGATGCAAATAAGCCAGAAAGGCATTGTTATTTTCTTCTGAATGGCCCTCAACCTAAAATAACAGTCCTGGGAGGAAGAGGCTGCATCCTCATAAACAGTCTGGGAGTCAGCCACTCTGCTCTGATATCCTGTCAAGAGAGCCAACCACACACCAAATGAAAACACATTACTGCAAATCTTTATGTCTCATGGTCTGCAATGACTACAACTAGTGTGAAGTGAATATTTGGTTTAAAATGTATGAGTGGAATTCACACAGGTTTGGGCAAAGAGGGGAGGGTGAGACCCAGCTAGGGGATGAGATATGAATTTCAAATCCGAATAGAATATTTCATCACCGCTGAGTATTTGAATTAGGGGGAAGCGTGTCCACATTTCCCTGCTGAAAGAATACTTCCACCTCCTTTTGATAAAGACAGAGAGAAGAAATCCTGTCTGTTCACTCAGCATAATATTATCAGGAAAACATTCCACTTCATTATTTCCTTCAGACAGACCGATCACAAGTATTTCCTCCAGTTATATAATGTTATTAAACCCCCAAACAGCTGTGTGATTTTTGGATTATTAGCTCAGTCCAAACTGATCCAGAGACGAAGATGACATAGGAGTCAAACAGAACCGTAGGAAGAAGTTTTCAGGACCTCAGCCTTTAATGCAGTGTGAAAACCGCTAGCTAATGTGTGATAAGCACATGTCTTCAAATATTATTCGGGAATGTTTGGGATTTTCTGTCAGGGAACATAATCCTCCACTCCTCACACAGCTGGCACTGGCCTGGACTCCAGCGCCATGGCACTCTAGTGGTGCTAAGTCCTCTCTGTACGGTCAAATCACACAGAAACAAAGATAATAGAACAAGTTATGAAACATCTTTAGTGCAGGACTCAACCTGGGAAAAGTGGCTATTAAATACTTACCACGTGAACTGCTTGATTTATCTTCTCTTTCAAGCTACATGAGCACTTTTAAACCACTGAAGTGTCTGGTAAAATAAATCAAACTCATATAAAAAGGAGTTTTAAATATATGAATATATATATTCAACCATGATTTTATGCCCAGGTCTGCAGTTCAGAGGTGTCCCTGTCATCCATAATAGACACTGATGGGAAACAAAGGACCCTTAACTTTTTATTCTAATATATTAGCCTATAAATTCACTGTGCTTAATTTAAAACCTGGGATGTTGTAACAGTCAAAGGCTATTACTGACCACGATGGAGCCACTGAAGAGCGCCTGAATAAACTCATAATACACACAAGTACACACACACTCACATAAGGAGACTGGCACTAATGTGGTCTAATTATGCCTCCGTACTAGGTAACCTGCAGCAAGCTGCAGAGGCTTGATGAGAACAGTTCTCCTTCCAGCACTGTGTGTGTAGAGAGAGTGAGTGGATACTGTTTCACCCTCCAACTGCAGAGGGGCCATAATCTGCCTGACAAGTCAGTGTGTGTAAGAGACCGACAGAGTTTCTCAAGATTCAACCACGGGAGGGTTTTTTTTTTTTTCTCTTCAGTCCTGCTGCTTATCTCAGTTACTTAAAAGAGGACATGTACAATGAGATCAAATTGTCTAAAAGTACACGTTAAAAAAAAGAACAGAAATATAACTTTAAAATACTAAAGATACCAGTTCTATGTTTCACTTTTCAAGTGTTCCCACAGATGTCCAGTGGGTTTGAGGTCTGTGGAGGGAGCTTCATGCAAGTCATCACTCCCTGTTCTGACTTCAAATCCGCCTGCTGGAAAATAAATCCTCCCCCTGCCTGTGCACGACTTTATCAACCATATAACCACAGCAAAGGACATATTATCACATTGATAGCCATGCAAACAGAGAAAAGCAAATGTAGTCTTTGATTTAAACATTTTGTCATGCATAAACAGTCCAAAATGTACTTATGTATTGTAAAAATATTTCTTAAAATGCTCAGGTAACACAGAAACCTAACGTTTCCACACTGCCTCTGTGGCCCTCTCTTCGTCTATGGCAGGACTGCAGCATGCTGGTACCTCTCTGTCACAATAGCTCTCCTAGCTTCTTTCTATTTTCTCTGCACTGTGCCATCCAACAAAGTTCAACTGTACTTGATTAACTCTGCCCCTGTGACAGAGCCCACTGATCATGGCAATGTCTCTGGATTTCACCATTTTAAATGCTGGCCAGGCTTTTAAAGCAAGACACTACAGGTACATGGGCTAAAAACTAATAGAATCACCTTGAAACTTCCCCAACTGATTACATACATTAACACAATTAGTTTTTTGTATCACAAGTTCTCTGAGATTTTATGTGTAAAAATGCATATGCACTAATTTGCATATATTTCCAGAATATACATCTGAATATTGAACAAAGCCAGGTTCTGTTTTATTTTGTTGACATATTAGAGCCAAAAGTTTTTACAGTAGGGGTTTTGGATGTCTCCTTTTATCATCCTATAAATCAGAAAATACTGTCAACAGCCATAAAAAATCCATTTTGGCTATGTTTTCAGGAATAAAAAGTTATTCAAATCAGGCTGTAAATGATATCTGAACAAACCTCTCTGTAAAAGGCTTCAGAACATAGACAGTAATAAAACTGGGAAGTTTGGTGTAAGTAAGTGCCACTGAAGAAGAGATTTCTGGCTCAGTGTATGAGAAAAAACTCATTTTGAGGAAACAGGCTTTAAAGATATGTATTATAAAACACAATTCATTTTTATTGGAAACCACTATTTACGATATCGTGGGTGATACTGGGAAATGACTATGTTTGGATGCAGTAAAACTGTGCAGGTGAGAGAGAGAATGGTGGTAGTACTGCATTTTGTGTTGCATTGCTAACTTTTGGTGAATTTAGGAGAAATCTACAGATGCAAATGGACAAAGTGTAGCAAAGTAAACACATAAATGTGTAGTTTGGACATTTTATTTCCACTGAAAGAATGGAACATGTTGTGGAACCTAAAAATAGCCTAAAATCTCAAAATTAACCAGTGCATGAAAAATGTTTTTGCCTGCAGTGTCTCGCCTCAGTGTTGAATCCATGGTGGACGATGAGACACGTTTGCCTCAAAACAAGCTTTCAACTTTTCAGATTTCAATTCCATACCAAAAAATCTGAAGAATAAATGTTGGTTTATCCTTTACAAATAATTTCTAGGTGCTTAAGAAGGGTGAAGTGAGCAAAAAGGAAAACTGCAAAGTTCCCATTGATATTTCTTCCTTAATATTTCAGAAGTCTTGCAGTGTTCGTGCAAGTCTATTAAATGAACAGCCTCTCTCTGAGTAACTCTGCCACTCCTTTATTTTGTGCTGAGTCTCAATGAAAAGCATCCACTCGCTTTCACCTTACATTGCCTCCAGTCCTCCTATCTGCTGGCCTTCTCTCTCCCTTGAAGTCTCTGATTTCAGCCAGTTTCCCCGTCGGCTGAATGCCGAGTGTTTGCACCCTCCTGTCCCTGGTTTGAGTCTGGACCGACTCCCGTTGCTGACATACCAAATTTTCAAAGTTAGGTTTGAATACAGTATTTTCACCAGGTCACGATGAGGTTAGAGTCCTGCAGGGCTGAATACTTTTGCAGTGGTAATGATGAAGGTTTTGGCAGTGCCACCGAGTGGCTTATTAAGAAAAAAAAAAAATCTACTGGCAGTTCATAGTTATTTTAATGGATGACAGTGCAAGAGTACTAATGAGAAAATGTGCTGATCTTATACACTGGATGAAAATGACAAGGACACAGCCTTGTCCCTCTATCAGGCATGTTTTGTTTTCAAGTCACACATCAAAGACCTTGTTAAAATGAGGGAGATTAACCCCAGATAACCACTGACAGTCTCATTTATCCTGCCTGCATCTGGCATAAATGTGTATTTTCACAGGAGAAGGCTGAAGTGCAACTGCTTATGAATTCCTGTCACTCTGCTCCTCCTGGAAATAAAGAAAGAGGAGGAGAAAAAGGTGCTGTACCTGCTGATACATTCTGAACTAAATATTCCTTTCACATTGACTCTAGTCATCGCAGACCATGAGACATGAAGATGTGCTGTAATGCGTTTTCATTTGCTGTCTGGCTGCCTCCCTAGACAGGATATCAGAGGACAGTGGCGAGCTCCCAGACTGTTTATGAAGTACAGCGGCTGCCTCTCAGGACCGTGTACCAGAGGAGAAGCGACTTGGCTCTATCAGTGTGAGACCTTCATTTGAACTCCGGGCCTTGGAGAGATGGTTTGAATATGATTCAAGGAGACACGATTTATAAAAAGGCTCTTATGCATACATTTCTGCCTAATGACCAAAACCAGGCCAAAGCAGCAATTTGTTAGAAAAAATAAAAAGTTAACGGTCCCTGAACATAATATAAAGTAATTTGGTTTGTAGTTTACTTAGAATAAACAATTTCTCCATTAATTAGTCTACATACTTAACCATTAATTCATTTCTTTGTTAATTACCTCCTTATATCTGCACCAGTGGCAGTGCCATGGTGATCTCTACAGATGACACCCTGAACTAATGTTAATGCACAGTCTCCTCTCTTCAGCACTTTTGCACAATGTTGTTTTTATACTATCATTGTTTCATTTTCAGTTTGGTATTTTTAATAAATAAAGCACCCAGACCAAACTGCAAGATGGTGAGGAAGGAATGGACCTTAAACCCTGTCACAGAAAGAAGTCGACAGAGCCGACAGATAAAAAACACCAAAACTGTAAAGCTGCAGACAACTGCAGGACCGAGTGATATCTATAGATTCATGACCTCTAATTACCTCTCTCAGCTACATGTGGTCGTGATCCACTGGTAACGTGGAAATATTGATGATGGCCGCTTTAACGCCACAGCCTCACTTTAAGAGTACAAAGATGACACGATTAGAGTACTGGCAGCTCTGAATGTCAGGAAGCACCACAGTAAACCCAACTTCAGTTTCCAGAAAGCCTCTAACATTACGTCAGAAAACTGCTCACAAGATGCTCATGTTTACCAACCCAACCAGCCACTGCTGTTTATGTTTTGTCTTCATTTCTTCATTCATCGCTCCCTGCAGGTAGAGGAATATACCTGACTCCAGAACATCATTTGGGCAAACAGGTGGGTGTGTGACAACTCACACAGAGGCACCACATCTGAGGCGGCGGCACTGATTCAAATAGGAAAATGTGACATTTAGGAGGGAATGACGGCCAATTTCATACAGGCCCCTCGCAAATAGATGGCCTAGATGATGCACCTGCTTTATTTTAGTGCCTAAAAATTGCATGTAGTCCTCGAATTCATCTCTCTATATGTTCTGTCTGCCAGTGTCAGCTGATTGAAAGTTTACATCACTGTGTACACCCAGCCCTCACTCGAAAAAAAAAAACTACTCAGTCGACAGAAAATGAAACTCAACAAACATCTATAAATAAGAGGTATTGGCTCATTTTGGGGTTTATTACAAACATGACAACTTGATAAAAGGCTGGCAATATGCAGAGCTTGCAAAGCAGTAGTGAAAAATGAAGGTAATCTTGATAACTTGCTCCTCAGAGATGCCTTAAACTGAGAGAGTCCTTCCCTGATCCTCTTCACCTGCTGCCCATGGCACTGCCAACCACAATAAAGTCTTTCTGAGAAATAACTGAACTGATGTAATGGATGCCTAAGTACGTCCTTGTGCAAAGTAAAATGAAACTATCTGCACTCTATATTTGCTTTTTGCCTCATAGCCTGGATCAAATGAAATGGCTGTTTTTGCTTTTCATCATGCATCTTAGGTGCACTGAATTCTTGATTTTGTTGTGAGATGCTTATCAAATTGATCTCAGAAGTTTATAAATGAAGAAGCTGCTGGGAAGTGGGGAAAGAAAAACTATTCTACACAACTTAAAAATGTCTTTCTGTTTTGGCCCGGTGTTTCTCGTGTTGGCCTCAAGCGGAGTGTGAGGAAGAGAGCACAGACAGAAGGCGGTGACAGAGGTTGCCCTTGAGGGGCATGCTAAATGCAGGCTTGGAGACATACGTCTAAAAAACGCACACATCTTAGTGTGATCTGGTCGTGCAGCTGTAATGTACTGTGCTGCATTTACGAGCCAAATTTTGACAGGGGTTTTAAGCTTTGAAAGGTTCAGTACTCAGCACCGGGGACTTGGGATGGCTGTTAGCATAATGAGAACAAAGAGACAATGACAGCAATATAAATAATAAATATGAATGTGTGACTGTGTGTGTCTGTTTTCGATTGTGTATATTCCAATTTGAAATCCTCATCAACACAGTCACAGCTTTTTCCAGCCTCAAATGCCAAAGGTTTGACAAATCAGTCTGAGCTCTCTGCCTTTATTCTCCCTGAAAATGCTCACTGAAGAGCAGATGAGTCAACATGAACTGAGGCTGCACATTTTGATTGACATTTCATAGGCACAGGAATGAGGCACTTGAATGTGTGTAAGATGACCTTTACAACAGAGTCTGATCAGTGATTTTAATCTGCTAGAAACATCATGCACAGTGTGATTTACTGATTCCACTGAGTGCCGTAATGCTAACGCTGGATTATCAACCAAATGACCCCTACTCACTGTGTATCAGTTCTCAAGTTATTTATGAATCCATCTACACTTTCACCTACACAACATTTCATGCATCTTGGACAGATGGGACAGTGATCACATATCAAAAAAAGCCAAGTGTAAATGCATCCGGCTCACAGTGACACACAGGTGAAGTTTCTAGGGTTTGTCCCCTGTGGTAATGGAAGCCCAAGTGACACTGAAACTGTTCGTCTAACTAAACCAGCAGGAAAAAGTGCAGTTCAACACACAGTCATGCAGAAGCCGCACTGAGCTATTGTAGCTTTTATATGTAACTGTAAACAAGTGTATTGAATCTTGTGATGCTTGAAATGACGTGGGAAAACAAAGTGGTAAAATGAAGTGAGAAAATACAAGGGGGGATGGGAGGTATGAGCCATTAGGGGCCCAACAACCAATTGTTGCCCCAGGGCCCGATAAGAGGCTGATCCAGCCTTTCATGATCCTGTATGCCCTCACAATTCCTCTGCTCATAAATCAGCCTTTCCTTGTTTTTTTATTTCAAATAACTTGGTCATGAACTGAGCTGAATCGCAATTCAATTTGGTGTGACAAACATAAAAACATGAAACTAGCTTGGACTACCTGTAATGTATATTGGGCACAAGTGATGTATTGTCATGCTCCGTGCATGCAAATGTCATGCAATGCAGCTTCTGAGCGTGACAAAGGTGCTAAGTGCCCCTAAGCGTGTTCTCACACTTTAATTGATTTGTTTGCTGGTTTATACCTGGAGAGTAAGCAAAATGGATTTTCTATCACATTCTAGCAAGCTGGCTACCTGTTATGCAAATAAAGGAAGTGTTCCTCCTGCACAGAGCCATGAGAATGAATCATGCAGTTACCATGTGGCAATGCTAAACTCCATTAATATTCATAGAAACCATGTAGCAACCAAGTATAGTGAAGCAACACTTTGCAATGCCTGGGCAGGAGTGGACATATTTAACGTAGCATAAATGGAATCAACAACAATGCATGCACTGTTCATTAGAACAGTATGCGAGTGGGCGTCCTTCAATAATAAATGCATGCAGAATATGCAGAAGCTTCTCAAATTATTTAAGTTTCATATAATGAGGATGGTTCATAAAGAAGAATCCCAAAAGGAAAAACAGCTCAATTTTCTTCATTATTTGATTCAGTGCAGTGAATTAAACATTATACACTGTGTTGTACATTAGTGTGAAAAAACTGTATGATCTCTATAGTGCGCCTGTAACTTCTAAATTAGCAATAATCCAAGGGGAGCAATTACTGAATCTGCAATAATGTGGAGTTCTTGGCTGCAATAGGCTTAAGGAATACTTTGCTACAGCATAATGAAAACGAAAACACAAGTATGTTACACAACTATTTCACCTGAGAGGATGGCACAGGTGAAGATGAGAGAGTTGTGTGAAAAGATCAATTAAAACCGACAACACAAGCAGCCCGAGTGTGAGATTACCTGTATTGTTTTAGATTAACAGCATCGACAAACACCTATCATTTCTTCATTCCTACTTCACAGCGCAACTTAATTTAAGGCAGAGAAATGAGGGTGACCCTGTGAAATTAGTACCGAGACGTCTCCTGTCTCTGGTCACATGAGATGATCACTGTACATTATTCTGATGATCCAGCGTATGTACGATGAGACTGATAAATCTGTGCGTAGAATTAGCTCTTATTTTTGCTCTTTAACTGCAAAGAAAGAACTCGCCATCTCTTACACAAGCTGACATTCTGCAGCTGTAAAAGCGAATTTAAAAACATGCTGTGCAGTGTTTGGTTTCAGATTTGTGATAATCAGAATTTTAGTCTGGTGAAAGCGTGTTGCAGAATGATCGATGAGGTAGAATGCTGCAAAGTGTTCCTCAGAATGCTGATCTTTGTGGTATTTTGTTTCCCAGATGAACTGCGTAAGAGCTTTTATACCACATTCTCTATTTATCCTGCTTCTTAAAATCAACATACACTTCTGCAACACAGTGTATATCCTGTTATAAGTGTAGACTTTCTAAATTTAAGCAACTGCTTACGTCTAAGTACTTTTCTGACATATTGTGAATGCCTGTATCATTTCCCATGAAATTAGCAGGTTCCTACCATACCCTCCGAGACTGGTTATCTTCTTTTTCCACTGCAGTAAAACCAGCATGTGCCATCTCTGCTCTGCAAAGGTGTTTTTCAGAATACTCTTATTTACTGAAGAAGTGTGCTAAAGCACTAGCTAAGGACTGCTTGTCCCTTTGGGTATCAACAGGTTCTTATCACCCACTTCAGAATCATTTTAAGTTTTAAACCTCTGAACACACCAGCTATGTTTGGCCCTTGGAAATGTAGGACTTTTAATACCACTTAAATCTGGTAGAATCACAGGGTTGTCTAAGTCACATTGGATAAACAAAGGCAATGGACCTTTTTAAAGTACATCACAATCCATGGAATAGCTGTTGAGACATTTCACCCAAACCACAAATGTCAACTTCACAGTAGCGCTGAAGGATGGCTGCACCAAATCTGGTGATGCTTCACCACTCCGTGAATCAAAAGCTTTTTATTTAATTGTATTTTCTTAACCTTGCTAGCTCCAGATCTAAACACATGTCCATATACTGCATTCTTGATGCCTTTTCTTACTCATAATGACACTGAAATGAATTAATTCTCCCTCAGTGTTTGTTTTGACCTGCAGCACCATATGGTGATGGAAAAACTTTGGGAACAGTGCAGTTTTCTGCATTGAGCGAGGAGAGATCAATCGCAAAAACATTTCAGTTCATTTCAGAACAGTTATTTCCATAGTTTTGTTCGCTTGCTCATTCTCCAAGTTACTTTTCTCCCACTCCCTGGCCTTCTTCTGTTGTGTTTCTTTTTCAGAGTGTTTTTCCCCCGCTGGAATGACAGTGCAGCAGATTACCAAACACAGATTGCATTGATTGCTGGGACTAATTGAAAGGAAAGCATCCCTGGTGCGGAGTGCATCTGCTTGCCTGTGCAGAAATTGGCATCTGTGCCCTACCTCACCTCATAAGGCAAAGGAGCCAAGAAACCTCTCTGCCGTCGACCACTTAACTCAGCGCTCAATCACACTTTGGGAAGACTCTTTTCAGACGAGGCGACAGAGCAGACAGACGATGCTGGAAAAAAAAAAAAAAAACACCCACCCTCCCTGTTCTCGACAAGAGAGACCACGGGGGAAATCATCCACAAAGATGGATGGAAATTCAGCAGAGCAATTGATGCACTCCTCCGTTTGGCTGGGACAAGATCTGAGGGACTATGAAACACTTGTCGAGGAGGAAGCGGAAGGAGAACGAGGCCTCTGCTGTTGCTGCCTCTACCACTTTGCACAATTGCTCACTGTGCTGAGTTCTGTGGATTGGCACTGATTGAGTAGCAGCATTTAGCATATTGGGCATTTTGCAGACTTTCGCTACAGGCCACTCGATTTCTAGACAATGGCATGTTTGATTGAACATCTGGGTTGGAAATTGTCTCCGCTTTTGCAAATAACAAACAAGAAATTACAAAGCGTCACTTCTTTAATTCATAACACTCGCGGGGAAAATAGAGGGCCTGTGAAAGCCTCCTTTTGGTTTGATTGAGCAATTTCCCACAGCGCTGTTGATTCCTCTGTGTCTAATGAGGTTAAGGATTTCCTCCCTGTCCCCTCTTCTCCACCAGGCACAGCTGGAACGTGTTATAAGAGCCAGTGATCAGATAATCTTCGGCTCAACATGTTTTGAGTCATCTACAGTTTAAAGAAAGGCAATGGGGTGAAGACTTTCTCAGTCTTACAAGGGCATTATCTTTGGTCTGTACTGTTACTACTGAACCAGTTGTTAAGCCCCTGCAGGGATCCATGTGGCTTTATTTTCATGCCCAACACCTTCTTAAGCAAAGAACAATTGGGCTCAGGATTTACGCTGTGCAATGTCATGATTTTTAATACTTAAGATAATGACTGTTGCTTCTCTCGCTGTCCTGCTTCAGTATTGCTGCTCGTAAGGACAGTCATGCTCCATGGCTCATGAACTTAGGCGCTCATTTGCATGCAAATCCCATAATATGCAAAACTGCTGAACAAATAAATTACAGCCATTCAAACGTGCATTACCAAGGAATCTGACAGTATCCAAACTGCTGCCTTAGGTTTATTAGTCACATGTCTTTTTTATGACTTCTGACAGATGGTTTAGGTGTTGAGCTCTGACTATAGACGCTTCGGAAAGGTGCTGGCATATTTTCTTAGGGGACTTTAAGCTGACTTTGACATGTTAGCTAATACAATCTAGCCACAATCCGCAAAATGTCACTGTGAGAATGTCAACATGCCATCAATGTCAGAACACGGCACAGGAAGTGTGTGTGGAATGCTGAGGACGTGGGAGAGTGTGTCCTTTTAGGCTTTATGCTAAAAATCCTTATAAGTAGTGAACTCTAATGGCCAGGAGGTGAAGGGAGATAAAGTGAATTAGGAAATTTGAAGAATATAACTGAAAATAACTACAAAGATCCACAGTTTCACAACTTTGAACCAGTTGATAAGAAAGAAAATAAAAATAAGTGTCAGTGCCAACACATTTGAGGTAAACTGGCTATTGACCTTTACTGACTACTGGTACTTTTGTGGGTGTCCCAGCAAAGCAAGTTGTGGGCGACTCAGCAAGATTTAATGACTACGGGGGAAAGGTGACAATTGGCGAGAAGGTGTCTCCAGCCCGGACAGCTATGGACCCCTTGAGACAGTCTAGATGAGTCAATCCTTCATTTCTACAGCCAGGAGAAAGGAGAGGATAATTGCTCTGTTCTCATGGTTGCTTCAAATTGCTTTGAGAGATGGAGGACAGTCATAAAGCCAGGAGTAACTAACCACCTTGACTCTGACAAAAGCCTGGAGACAGACTCGGAACATGTTGTCTTTCTGTTGTTTATTCTGTACTAACCCCTAACTGAACCTAGTGTACTATATGTGCAGTACATATAGTATGCTAAGAGAGCTAAGGTGTTTCTCAGCTCACAAAAGATATACTTTAACAGGTGCTTCTCAAACAGAGGTTATTTCTAAATGCTGAACACATTGTTAAACATCTTCTCTCTGATGCCAAACATAAGTGTTTCTCAACTGGACACCTGACACTGCATCAATAACTGTGTCTTTTAAAATCACGTCAAGTTAGGATGCTCTGAAAAACAGCTGAGTCGAGCCACGTTTCTTTTTATACACTGGTCATTATGTGACCTGTATTCTAACACTATTACTGTTTGACCTGAGGAATGTAGGAGTCATAAGACAGGACATAAAAATGAAAAATGCCACACAATGCTCTTTTCGGTAAATGAAAAGTGAAGTCACACTGCAAAAACAGAGAATATGTACGGCGGTACACCAGCTGTGCAGGTCTCAACAGATTTTCCTCAGCCTGTGAATGTGATAGAAACAAGGAAACAACAATATAATGTCATCTGCATTTCATAATGAGGGGGAATATGCAACCACATCTGCTTGCAGTATGCTGAACGAACAAGCAAAAATAACCAAATACTGAGAGCAAATGTTACCATGAATGCATTACCACCGCCAGAGTGTGTCGCAAAATCATTTTTAGGATCCGACATCACAGAGAGGTTTGAAATGATGCAGACAAACTATCCTTCAGCTGCTGCCACTCACATAGCCCTGAGCAATGGAAGCCAGTAGCTCTTGCACAGTTGGAAGACAATCTGTGTATTGTGTCTGTAGCCGGTTCGGTGTAAAGAGGGATGGAGCAGAAGAAGAGGAGCACACATGCACAGCAAAAAAAAAAAAAAAAAAGTCTCATTAGCAGGTTTGCAACAGTGTCACACTTTTTAAATAGAAAATGCAAAGAAAAGCCAACCAGAGAGGCTGACAGATCTGGTTTAAACACAATGAGTAACACTGAAGAGGAGCGGCATTAGTATGTAAACATGAAAGAAACAACAGGAGTAAGCCTAATTAAAGAACTGGAAGGTAGATTTGCCTGGGACACCTAAATGCTGGACTGTGACAGAGATGAAATATCCACGAAAAGTCTCTGATCTATCTTTGGGTTTGGGACTCTGTTCTGAGCTGCTGAGATCCCAGATACTGTACGCTATAGAAAGAAACGTGTATTTGATTATTGCTCACTGACATAAATGATGCAGTAAAAGTGATGCAGACAGATGTGATGTAATTTAGGCTCAGCAGACTGTAAAATACAGCCTCCTCCAATTATATCTGTGTCAGAGTCAGTGGGTAATTGCTGCTGCTACTTGAATTTGGTGCAAAACAAATTCATTTGCCAATTCATGCCATCTATTTCTACAAATATTTCAAAACTTGTTATGACACAAGAGATGCTTTAAAATAAAATCTGATTCTTCAGATTCTTGAATTAGTGCTTTAAACACTCAGTGAATGCTGTTTTTTGACTCTGAGGCAGAACAGGACAGGTAAATATAAGGTTTACAAATGCAAGGCTGTGGTTGGCAAAAGGGAAGCGCGTCTAAAAAAGTCCTGGCAGCAGACAAAAGTTCAAAAAGAGAGGATGAAAACAGCACAAGAAGGCTGGAACGCTACAGCATAGACCAGGAACTCATGACGTAGGTAAGTGAAAAATAGTTCACAGATGTCAACAGATGTCAATTTCCATTGAATTCTCAATTTAAACTGCCATGCACTGTGGTTCCTCAGATTTGTTCAGGGTTGTTAACACTATGTACAAAATATGAAATAAAGAAAAACAATCTTTTCAAACTTCAAAAACTAATTTTATCTAATTTTAATCGAATTTTACTTTTACTTGAAAATCACAGCTTGGCTTTTCACGCAATTTCACTAAATTCCCAGTTAATGGTCATCATGTACACTACGTGTCAGACCTGCTCCTGCTTTACTCTCAGTAAATATTCTAGTAACCCAAGCACAACACTTTTTTGCAAGCTTACTCTCTTACCCATCAATAATGTATTCCGGCCTGAAAATGAAGCCCATCAGAGCTCCTCCACTGGTGTTGGCGTGCTTTTACAAAAGAGAGCTTTTTAAGCTCTGGGTTGAGAAGATGAACACACATCTTCATGTGAAATTTATTCTGATGACTGGGGCATTTCGCTCGGTACGCACTACAAAATGGATTCTCCTTGTTGTTGTTGTTGTTGCGTGGTTCACAGTCACGCTTTGAGTAAAGTAATCAGCATCTTAAAGTATATGCTGCTCCCCTTCCAAAAACCTTTTTTTTTCCCTACTTAGTAAGTTCAAGAAGTCACATGCTGATTTGTTGCACAGCTTTTATCAACGCTGGCATCCAGATGAGTGCCTCCGAGGTTTTCGCTTGGGTAGCTGCACACAAACAAACACACACGCTTAAGACAGAGACACACGTATGCCCACAAATAATCAATCAAACACACAATCTTTTGCAGACACACAAATATGACAACACACCCCTCACACACACACACACACACTCCTAGTGTAGCTGGAAGCGCCGTAGCAAAGAGCCTTTAGCGAGCGACAGCAGTAAGTGATGGATGCTGTGATGTTGACAGGAGGAGTAATTATGCTTTGTCCCATGGTTCCCGGTATGGGGGCCACCCATCACTCTCCATTACGCCCCTGTGTTGTGGCAGCTATCCACTTTGTTTAGCAAATGAAATGCTTTTCCACCTGAGTGCTCCGGAGAAATAAGGAGAGGCGTGGTGGGGGTGCATGTCACAGGAGAACAGGGGTGAGCACAAGCACCACGGTCTTTTTTTTTTCTATTTTTTGTTTGTTTTTTTTTTTGTTTTGTAGCAATGCTGCATGTGTTTGTGTAGGAGATTTAGGGAAACATATACGGGGGAAAAGAAGACTAAAACTGTGTATTTTGGCCAATACATCACATTTCTGAGTGTGATGGTGGATAAATGCAAAGAGAAGTGCAGAGCACTCATTTCAAACCTTTACACAACTGTGCTGATTTCTTTCAATGTCGATCCCGTTGTAAATGAAAAAGCAGAATCTATTGACATAGCCTGTGAAACTGATTGTAAATGAAGACAAAAGTCAAACAGCTTTGCTTGGAGAAGGACAGAATGCAGCCAGTGGAAGACTCACTATAGTTTTCTTTCTAATTGAAGGACAAATAAATACGAGTCTGTCTGAACTGGAATTCTTGCAGAAGTTTGAGCGTGACAGTGTTTCGCTCAGCGTGTTTTCCTCATCCAGCCTGGTTAGCTAAATAAGATTTCCGCCACCTGCATCCTGAAGGTATTATGAGCAATGATTGGCAGGAGTCATTATTGATATCAATCATCATTTGCCTCAGCACATTAGGACCATGTGTATAATCAAGCCTCCAGCCAAGGTCAGAATTATGAAATCATTATGATCTTTTCCATCTAAATGACAAGACTAATCACCACACCTCGCAACTATTACACTGTGTGTGCCCTTAACGGTGTGCGAGCACACTTGTGTATGTGTGTGGCCATGCACATGAGCAAAGTTTCACTTGTACAGTGATTAATCCTTGCTGTTGGGGGTTAATAAGAGTAATTTGGCCGTGCGTAATGGCTCCAACTTCCCCAAGTTTAATAGCATTATGATTTTATTATGCAGCTTGTTCCTCTCAAGCTTGTTAGGGGATGAAAGAGCTGTGTAGGTCAAAGAGAACACACAAGACCGTGTGGCTATATTTAGCCGGAGGAGTCTTTTTACCCCGACCCTGTCATTGAGTGAGAAAAGTTTGCAATGTTCTTGATGCAAATAGCCTCATTTCCTCACTCTCTGCTCCACTAACCGACTAAATCCACAAGATGCAGGAAAGCCTCCAGACCTAGTTAGAGTAGGTGAACGCTAGAATAAATTTCAATATGAATGGTTCCATTAAGTCCATTTTCGACAGGCTGAGCATAATATTATTTAGAAGCGTGGCTGTGAGATGATAACAGGAGGAGGAAAAAGCACCAGGGCGTCCAAATATAGAAAGCGACTGGTATTTGGTCAAACTTAATAGGGTTTACTCTTCGGAAGAGGGAAGTTGAAGAATCATTTGACGAGATTATTTTCTGATTGTTGCTGGATTCATATCATCTTGCAGCCTCATAACACATATACCACTGTTAAATACATGTGTTCTTTCCAATCATAATATGTAACATGCACCAGAAAAAGAGTTAAATTCAGTTTAACACAGTTACAATGTTTTATTCAAACTACACGGAGGCCCAAATGTCTACCAAGTCTGCCTTGGGTACCCGAAGACCAGCTACTGAACTTTACTGAATGTTATTAAAGGCTCTGCACAGCCCCCACAGGTGTTCCCAGTTATTCTAGCAGTTCTTTTGGCTCAGGTTGAAGGTGGGTGGAGGTATGCTGGGAATTACATAATGTCACTCGACTCTACAGTATGAACAGTGGTGACTGGGTGTGGAAAATGTGTAACCAGCCAAAGTAAACTGGGGGTTATGGAGAAACACACTGGGGGTGATGGAGAAACTATATAGAGGCTGCACGTTTAACGTTTAACTAGCTGCACAGGCTGCTTGTGTTTTCCATTGTTGACTGTTGATAGTGAAGACAACATCAAGCAATTTGAATAAAGGTTCAGTAATCTTTTGGTTTTTATGACTCTCCCCACTTTCACTCAGTTTGAGGGCTGCACAACCAGAAGAGCTGGGATCCTGGGCCTGCTGTATGCTAATGATAAAGTAATTTACTGTGTATTTATTTATTACCATTTTTTACTACTCTTTACCTCCTCTTTCCTAATTACATATTGTGCATCTGTAACAAAGCAATTTCCCCATGGGGATCAATAAACCTTTATTCTGATTCTGACTCTTCCTATAAGCGTATTAGGTAGATGCACGTTCGTATTGTATAAACAGATCAATATAACGCAGAGTCCAGAGAATCCAAATGCTTTCACAACAAGTACAAAGTCCAATTAAATTAGTCCGGGCATGCCACTGGTTGGTCTCCTTGATGATTAGCAAATGCTTTTTACTACACATAGTATTACACTGAAAGCTACTCAATAAATCTTCAACCAGTTTCAGAGCATTTTATACTCATGGTTATTGGAGGTCCCCTTATCTTTTTTTTAAAGTCATTATAGTGAAAAAAAAAGCCCATTTAACAGATGGTACTCAACATGGCAGATTAATCGGGCAGATAAAATTGCAACTGTAACCTCTTAAACACAACCAAAACACCTGTTGTGTCCACATTACCGTTAACAAACCGAACAGGGATTCACTCCATTGCCAGCAAGGGAAGATGGACGTATCACTCACATGATGTGAGCAGCAAGTGAAGCATTTCAGCTGAGCCTGGACTCCAAACAGTGGACAGGTCGCTGATAGCAGTAAAGAAGTGTTTTTAGAGGAAACATCTCCCCCTACATGGGGAGGTGCATGTGCTGAACAGTTACCTGTCCATCCTATTCATGGGCTGATCTTTATGTGAACACCGCTGAGCCATTGACTGGTCAGACCACTGGGTAAACATCTGTATATACCTGTCTGAACGTCTGCATTTTCATCACAGGTGAAATACTGACAGCTCAGGGTGAGGAGCAGGTAGACATTTTGGACAATTCAAGACAAACAATACAAAAAAACAGTAAAACCTGTCGTGTTTCCTCAGCTCTGATAGCAGTCTCCAGGCCACTGCGTATGTGTGTGTATGTGAGTAAATGTCTATCTGTCAGACGCCTGTGCTCTGCAATTGTGACACCTGGGATTTCACTGCGTGTCCTGCTGAAATCCAGCAAGTCGTTGGCATTTTAACAAGCCTGTAAGTGATGCAGTTAAAAAATAAAGAAAAAAGTGCTTTAAATGCTCAAGCACAAAAGCCTTTAAAGCTGTCAGAGCTGTCAGTGCTCAGTCAGACTGATCCTGAGGGTTTCTCCGATAAAGCAATGATGAAACGTCTATGAGCTGCATAACACTACATATACTGACCTACACATCAAACAATAAATGATATTTACTGGCATTTCCCTCTTTCATCACCATAATATGATGTTCAAGCAGGTTATAAGATAATGCTAACACTATAATCTGTACCATACACTACTATAATGAGTTTGACAGGGCAGGAAACATTCTGAAGTTGACCTGGAGTATCTCCACTACGTGCTGCTTCCTGAGATTCAGGATCATACCTGTCAGTCATTCAAGCGAGTGTCCCCACCCTTCATTCTATGTGTCAAGCAACACATCATTTTTCTGATGGAAGCACACGACGTACTCAAAACACAGCTACAATAATCTGCAAATGGAGCTCAGGGTGCGTACACTAAGACTTAGTATGGCTAGCTCAAAGTTGGATCTGTTAATTACTTAATTTACATAAGTAAGGATAGTCACATTGTTTGATGCTGCATAGACAGAGAGAAAATGACAGCTCTTTAACTTTACCCACTGCGGTTTAACTCAACCAATCAGATAATTCCTGCCTCCACAGCAGCTCCGGCTCTAATCATTTGTCTAGCTGAACTCCTTTTGGCATATTTTGGAAATACAGTTACTTTAAAGGCCAGAATATAAATTAAGATTCACTTTATACTCAAGTTAAAATGGTTAAATAAACTATGCTTAAAGCAAATTCTTTGCAAGACTGGAAGCTTTTTCAGCTGATTTTAAAGAGCTGGACCTCTCCTGGCCTGCTTGGCTGCTCACTACACGTCTCCACTGCTGGGCCAAGTCTTTTTGATATGAAGCAGTGGGCAGAGCACCTGCTTCCAGTGCAGGGAGGCAGCAGAGCCTTGCATCATTCCCAAGTCAGTGATTATGCAGGCACGCTCTTCTTCCACAATGTACATCTCTGGCTTGCGTTTGATAATTTTTAGATTCAGACCCAGACACAGAGACACAGACACAGCAAAGACTGCAGTGACAAACAGATACAGCACAAAAACATGTGGAGGCGCCACTCGCTTTTAGTGTTGGTTCTGTGTGCTTACATGTTTTGCCTCACGCTCCAGTGACCTGGAATGTAACCCAGGTGTGTGTATCTGTGTACATACATGTGCACAGATACACCCCCTCCACCACACCCTCAGGCTCCGGCCGGCTCAGCGCTCTGATAACGCTGCAGACAGACCCAGACTCCCTCACTCTTCTCATCAGTTGGGTATGTTAAACTCACAGAAGCAAAACCTTTTCCTCTGAAAAATGATCCCACTGTGCAGGAAATGTTATCATAGAAATACGCGCTCCAAAAGCATCGGCACATGCCCTGGAAAGACCTGCAGTCAGAGCTGAGAGTGTATCCTGGTCCCTCATGGGCGTCTTTTGAAGTGAAATCCATTTTACACTTATACAGGTCAAATCCCTGAAAAGCAGCTAGATTACTGGATCAAATTAAACCTTTAAGTACTGTTTAAAGCTTACATTTGGAATCTGTGTTTATAAAATATTTAATCTCTTTAATTATGGTTTATGGTTTGCAATTTATATCACACAATGAGCAGTTTAATAGAGACTGAGAGACACAGGAAGCATGGGTCTGTTTATATGCATTATATGTAGTAATATGAAGAAAATCGATCCATAGAAAACATGATAACGAAGTTGACCTGTTAAATTCCACTGCCTGAAGTCATTCTACATAATTCACGTGTACACCCGAATCCAGTGAGAACACGGCATGTTTCTTTACTAATCATCAGGGTCACTGATGAGAGGATCAGGGGATTCTCTTATTCCCAGACAGACACACACACACACACATACAGACACACACATACGCACACACACACACTGAGAGTTAATATTGACTGAAAACGATGCCCATAGGCTGGATAAAATTGAGTGCAGATGCTAACAATTCATCACATGTCAGATCTGCTCCCTTGGCCTGACAGTCAGAGCATGATATCAATAACACACGTTAAAGTTGCCACACACACATACATATACACACACCTGCACTTGCACTCACATCACATGTTAGGGGTTTAATTACTTACATATGGAATTTGTACTAAATGAATAAATAAACAAGGCCAGGTATGGATGCGTGGCATTTAAAAGTCAATTTCATGTATTATATACCCTGTGGTGTGGTCTATTTTATGGGTGGGTATACTGTGATGATTGCCTCGCAACCTTGTACACACCCCTCCCAGAGCAACACCACACATAAGCACCACCACACACACTAATGCATCCAATACATGCATTCACAGTGAACTGAGAGCATTCTGAAAGACTGGGTATGTGTTATCAACAGTTTAGGCCGAATATAAGCAACACAAGGCTTTAACAACTGGGGAGATTTAAACGCTTTGGACTGATTCTCTACCGTTTTAGTGTTAATCACCCTCCCTGGTGATTTTGCATGGCTGGAGGAGACAGTCATTCACTGCTTTGACAGTCCATTGTGCACTTCACATGGGGGTTCATGAAAATCATAGATCTCTGAACTTCTTAATCGTGCTGTGGATGAGAGTGAGGAAAAAAATATGAAAGAGGAAAAGAGAGAAGAATTAAAACATTATGTTCACTTAGCTTCCAAACCACTGTCAAACCTCGGCTGTGTATCAGACTAAATGGTGGGGAAAGCATCCAAGAGACAGAGCTCTTTAATAAATAAAGGTTCTTGATGAGAGCCATGAGAGAGAACCAAGGCAGTAAAGTCAGGGGCCCGTAAACCAAAACAATAAGTTAATACACTATAAAGCTCAGTCAATCTGATGTTAACGGCAGAGTCGGGTGATAATTCTACGTGGGTTCGTCACAAGGAGCAAAGTCTTTCACATACAGAAAGCTACATGTTATGTAATACTGACCATGGCCACTTGAGGTTAAAAAAAATAATAAAATAAAATACTAGTTGAAATTATTATGATTTCTCAGATTCTAGTTTGAATTGAAAATTAGAATACTGTTGCATATTTCAGCTACCACTTTGTTGCAATCAGCCTCCAGCTATCTGTCAAATGTCTCGCAGAAGCTCAACCTTGTGGTACGCAGTGTCAAATGTAGTGAGGAGACTGATGGAGGCTGCCAACGTCTCATTATTGAGCTCATTCGTTTACTGTAATACTATTTGCTAAATTAATGTGGTAATTTATAGAGGTTACAGTGCTCCATGTTGCCCCTGCAGAATATCTTTGTCCTCATTTAAATGACTGAAATATCGTGTATCACATGCTTTGTGGTCTTGCATTGTATTACGCCTGAACAGTAAATGCGAAATGAACATTGATTGTTTTGGCTTTCATATTGTTTGCATTTAGACCAGACAGGACAAAGATTAGAACAAAGCACAGCTACACTCATATTAAATTTTGAGAGTAGCTACCCCAGCGCTAGTCTGAGCAACCATCTGTTCTCCTAAGTTAAGTTTATAACAACTAAGACTCATGGGATCAAAGACTCACTCACCATTTTGATTGCCAATTTTGTAAATCAGTTCTGATGACATATTTTGGTTTTTTTTTTTGATGGCCATCTGCCACACTAGAACCATGTCAGCACTTATTTAACATCATTGCAGGTTCTGATAATTTACTTTTATGCAGAGCGCACTTTCTCCTTCACACAGAGGTGAGGTGAGGCTTGGCTCCGATCCACGCTGATTTTCGAAGGTAATGAGGTCTATGTTTCACCGTGATGTCAGTCAGTGGGGGGTACGACTAATGAATCGGACCACCTCTACATTAGTCTCCGTCCATGTAAAATTCACGTTGAATGTATGCCTTAAAACAGCATGAGAGATGAGTCTTTGATTAGGCAGTTACTCAGCGATATTCCGTACTATGGCGCAGGTGAACACATGGTGCTGCCACTTCGGTAACACATGAAGTCATTAGCTGCTACAAGTTGATATTTTGTGCCCAAAAGGCTCTTTGTTGCTGTGGGTCCAATTAAGATTATTTAGAACGGCGGGCTCTGGGTTTCAGGAGGCAACCTGACTTCACTCTGTGTACAAGTGCAAGGACACAAACACACACAACAGAAATTAGACACAGGCACGCAAAGGGACACACAAGGTTATTCTCGCATGCTTTTATAGTGACTCATTTACTCTCACAGTTTATGAATCCATCAGTCTGTTGGTCCACCACTGTGCTATGGGATGGAGCCAGTAGAATTTCAGTAGTGGAAAGTAACCAACTACATTTACTCAAGTACTCCAGACTCTTTTCATGCTTTCTATTTCTGCTCTACTACATTTCAGAGACAAATATCCAAAGCAGTTATTTGCAGCTTTAGTTACTAATTACTTGTGAGAATTGTGACTGAATACAGACTCAGTCAATACACTTGAAATAAACATTTACTTCTACTTGGCTTAACATAAATATTTAAAAGTGGAGAGGAAAAAAATTAATGTACATGGACAAACTAAAGATGCAACCGCATATTTTATATACAGCCACACAAGGTTTTACACAACACGCACTTCATAATTGCAAATACAACTAATAATAGACACAGAATCCTGCCATTACTGTCACCCGATAGCTCCGTCTCTGTCCCCCTCCCTCTCTCTCTCCCTCTCTCTCTCTCTCTCTCTCTCTCTCTGTCTGTGTCTTCGGGGAGGTTAGCCAGATTGCAGCCAGAGGTTTCGGCAGCGCCTCTCCTCCTCCCATAGATCTCCCCGAGATCAATCATAATTACAGCGACTCCTGCTGCTTACTGACGTCTCTCCTCGTGTTACCATGGAAACGCCTGCCATCACGATGAGGCGGGAGGATTGGCGTGAAGGGGATCTGTATTTCCCATCGGCCATATCTGATTAAAAACCTCAGCATAGCTAACAAAGGGAAGGTAACAGGGGGGGGGGCTTTTTAATTTTCACACGTTGCTGGCTCCTGAAGGTCTTTCTCATCCTGGAGAAAGATACAGGGTCGCATCGTGGCTCTAATGGCTGCTCGGGCGGGTGGAGTAAATTGCACGTGTGTTCTCGATAAGACAGAGAAGGGTGATGATAGATCATATGGGTTAATCTAATAGGTCTCCACTTGTATGATTTAAGTCCATTACGGGTGCATATGTGACAGGAATTGTCTGCATGACTGAACAGGCGAAGGAGACAAAATGTGATAGGCAAACACTCACACAGACACACACTCATTCCCCCAGACCATGTTCAAGGCGAAGGTATAAATGATACTTTTACCACAAACTTACCACCAGAGTGTGCGTCTACAGCTTTGGCCTGTCATTACGGTGCCATAAATTATAAAAACTTCATGACTTCTCAGCGTTGGAGAGAAGCCGCACAGCTTGAGGGGCTAAATTATGAATGTTACACAAAACACGCTTCATTATAAAATCAGGTAGGGTCAGGTTAGGAACCACAAACTTCAACGAGAAGCCAGTATGGGTCTGTATATGAACTCAGAAGTTTTGTTTTGGTTGGCTCCACCTCATTCCCCTCAGGTCTGGCTTGAGTTGGCCAACAGGGGGATGGTCAGTTAATTAAACAAGCAGGAAATGGACTTCATGAAAAGTTAATTAGGGTGTTAATGAAAGTGAAGTGGGCTGGACCACTGCTGCACTGATAAAGCAGTGTCAATTGTGTGTGTGTGTGGATATCCGCATGTATGTGCGCACAAGCTTCAGCCAGCCTGAGCTGATAATAAGCTCAGTCTGTTCAGCTCGGGAGAATGTTGGACCTTAATCATGGCTTCCTCCCAGGGTCAAAACAAATAGTTTCTTCACAGTGAAATGATGCAGCACTTTCACTTGTATTTATCAATCACACGGAGAATGAGTTCAGACATTCAAGTCCGGGGTCATGTTTGTGAGGGGATCAAGCAGACTTTTATCTGCAAAAGGCTGTTGTTTTGGCCTGGATTTCAAATAGGTTACCAGGGATTACGTTCCCTCTCATCTGCCTCACTGTTCACTGTGTGTAAAAGTACTATTTGGATTTATAAGCAAAGACTAAGCCTGTTATGCTATTTTTTGTTCTCAAATACAAAATCGTACAGAAGCTTTAGAAACAGTGGAGGGTTTAAGTAAACTTATTTTCACATTACAACCGTATATCATTCAGAATGAACTTGGTTTTCTGCTGATTTAACTAATAAAAACATGCACAGGTGATAACAGTTTCCCATGTGAGAAAAGCATTACAAAAGATATTACAAGTGACTGCAATGTAAGGGAAATTTAGATAAAGGTGTAGGTGACACTATCAAGGTTTTGTTGACATGGGACTACATTCAAATAAGTCCTCCACGTAACATGCCATTTGTCAGTGCCTTCCAAAACAACCCGTATGAGAACCGTGATCAGCTACCGTTATGTAGTTTGGCCCGTTCACCAACACGACCAGCAGAACCTACAGCAGCTGTGACACACAGCCCATGCAGCCAATCAAGGCACTTTAAAACCCTCACACTTCTCTGGTTCTCTGCGTGACTTAGTCACATCAAAACACACAGACAAGTTGCACATATGTTAGATACAGTAGGACTTTCAAAATAGCCGTGAACCCCTGATCTCCTTCAAACTAAATGCTACACAACTCTACCCTTCCACAAACACTGCACTACACATAAATAACCCAACAAAAAGGGGACTATAAAAGTAGATGAGTTATGAAACACCTGATAGGCATTATGAAAATTTCCACATCTATGCTCAAGAATAAGGGATTATTATCATCATCACCATTATTGTTCATCTCCTGCATTTGGTAAAATTATTTTGGCTGTTTAGTTCAATAAATTGATGCTCAACCACTTTACAATCCCCACTCATTTGCTGCTGTAAGTAGGTCAAGGTTCTGGCAAAGAATGAAGTACAAATGCTTTTTTGTTCCCAAAAAATGTTGCATTTTACGCCCCTGGGATTGTATTAAGTGAAGTTCATCCACAGATGATTTTCCATCCATGTCCTCACCCACTCCATCACTGTGAATGTCCATTAGGAGAAAAATCAAGCAAATAAATAAATGAAAAAAAAAGATGTAGCTATGTCGGTGCTCTTTACAGAATAAATAACACAAAACACCTGATGAGTCACCATTTCTGAAAGAACACAGCAGAGTGGAGAACATAAAGTGCTATTTGGATAAATAGAGAAAAATATATTTAACAGTCAAATATTCTTTCAAGAGGAGAACACTTCATATAAGGAGAGAGTTGTTCAAAACAGGTGTAATGTGAGGAGAAAGATTAAAGGTGACATGTAGAAAAATTAATGGAGGAGGTTAAAAATAAAAAGCCTGAATGGATTCAGAATAATGTTTTTGTTTTGGCTCAAAGTAAACCTCTCTGACAAACAGAAAACTTCTGGATAGTCCGTAATAAAGGTTCCAAGCAATAATTACAGCATTTGTACATTAGTATTAGTTTTCCTGGTCCCCTGACAGTAACTTGGTTCAAAGCTTTCAATGTGCACACATTCGAAACTTGACATTCTCCATGTGATGCACTGTCTCCATTCTCTTCATTTTTCTCCAGAGACTGGAGGCACTCGCTGAGAGCGCTGGAACACAATGCTCCTGAGGTCGTCTCCACGGGTGGATTATGTTAGCCCCCGCAGTTTGAAAGATGAATGAATGTGGTTTCTTCTCCCCTCAGCATTAAGAGTTCCACCAAAGCTGCTTTGCAAAATACATCGTTCGTACGGTATACATGTGCAGTGATGAAGCGGAAAATCTGGAAATAGTTATTAAAAATGATCAGTTTGTCAACCAACACTGCCTGAGTAAGTTATAACTGTGCTTTGTGTGGATACTACTACAGGAGACGGCCATACAGGACACACCTTTTCTGAAAGTTAAGAAATTTATCTAAAGAATTAATATTTCTCAACCCTTAACTTCACCATTTAATCAGACCACTCCACCCACACACAGTCAAGCACTTTGCTATGTAAACAAAAACCGTTATTATAGCAATTAAAATCGAAAAACACTTCACACACCATCACTCCCCATCTACACCACACTGGACTGCATGCAAACTCATGACAAACTTACAAGTCTATTTTCTGTGGATTAAACCGAGTACATGTTGTCCATTTTAAACATATATATTTGTACAGTATAGACACAGGCCTTCAAACATTTATCAGCCGAGGTACAGTACAGTATTAATGTCAAACACTTTCACACTTGACTGCAGTGAGCTTGTGTGGAGTTAAGCTCTTAACAGGTCACTGCTTCACTGTCAAAATATACTGAACATTTGAATATATGAAACTGAGTAAGCTTGGTTCACTACATTTGACACAGACTTTCACAGAGGTACTATGGACACATCCCTGACAACTTTAAAGTGAGCTAAAATACTCATTTTGGCTTGTAATTGCAGGCCTTAAAAGGATTTTCACATGTCACGAATGTCTAAATTGCCTTGCAGTGATGCCAGAGGAAAAGTCGAAGGATTACCAAAGTCAGTAGCATTCATCCTCTGGGGAGAATGAATGTACTCAGAAGATTAAATGTTAATCCATCCAATAGTTGCTAAGATATTTCAGTCTGGACCAAAGTTGCCAACTGACGCTGCCATCCATGCAGTCATGCTGCTGGTGTGGCTAAAAAAAGAAACGACAGCTTCTGATGGTGTGTTTTTGTGCATATATTGTTCAGTATAGCCATCTCTTGTTTTAACAACATAATTGTGAGAACAGAAATAAGGATATTTAAGAAACAGAGCACACAGCAGTGTTCCACCGTGGCCTGAGCAGGATGTTTTGCATCGGCAGTGCTGCACGGTGCATTTCAGCAACTACAAATGGAATAAGACCTCTCATTCCTTCTGAGTTTCACACTTTGGTAAGACAAAGGTTAGCTGTCCAATTGGGCTCCCTTTGAGGACGCCCGAGTCAAACCTATTACAAGGGGCAAATAAGTTGCATTAAATATTCACCCAAGCCCATGTCTGGAGAAGTGCAACTATAAATAATTCACAAGGGGAAGTAAGAGGCATGTCTGTGTTATGCTGGAACATCACATATTAAGCAAAGTCTGGACTACTGGTTGTTTTGTTATGGTTGAGAAGCTGTTTGTGTAACTATTTCTTCATTTATACTGTATATGTGTTTGTAGAGCTCAATATGAAATCAGTTTCTCATTTCTTGTTCAAGAACTGGGTCTTCATGCCTTCTTGGCATACTTGAACCGCTGCCAAACGTGAAAGTGGTTCACTTAAAAAAAACAAAAAAAAAACAAACACAAAACATATGCCTCTAAATAAGCTAAATAATCCATTTTTAACGAGGACAATCCAAAGCTATCACCAATGCTGAAATCATGCTTTCAGAAAAATGAAAAATCTATTTGCAGTCGTCTTAAACAATAAAAAAAAAAAAAAAGGAAATTGCAAATGCCTTTTTTGGAGCAGAGCAAATCACACAGACCACAGTATTTTGGTCTGAGCCAGCTCTGCAGTTGTGTAAGCTCGGGTGAATCCAAATCCAAATCCTACATAACAATTTGTTGTCACGGAGCTTAGCATTCTGGACCGAGCTCCCTCTGTGTGTGTGTGTGAAAGTGGACATAACTTTGATGACAACAAACAACAACAAGCCCGGCGCTCCTCCTGTTACAGCTCTACCTGAATTAATCAAGTAAACTTTGGAATCAATAACACTCCGCTGGCCCCGGGGAGCGACACGGGGAGAGTTTTCAGGTCTGCTTGTGCCAGGCATGCAAAAGATAGTTATCACTCCAGCTGAGAAATGAGCTGCTCAGCATCAGCTCGGCTGGCAGATAAGTTTAAAACTCAGCTTGAGGAAACAGGGGAGGATGATGAACGACAACTCCGGGAGAATAGCAAGACCGTGTAGCTGCGGTGGAGGTTCGTGTAAAAGATGATGTGCAAGAGGGAATGAAAAGCTGGTGTTAAAAAAATAAATAAATAAAACGTGGGTGCGATTTGAAGGAAGCATTCTCAAAAAAGACAGATACAGAAAGACAGAAAGAGGAAGATTCAGATCAGAGGTTTCTTTAAGGCCATTACTGGCCCTGCAGTGGGCTTGAGGGTACACCTCTATAATGAAATAGCACCTTTTTTTTGTTTTAAAAAGTTCTCATGACTGGAGGAATATACCATAACACCTCACTGCCTTCCAGGAAACTGACACAGGGAGCTGCAACATAAATAGAGGAGGTGAGAACTCGAAGAAGACCTCTTCAATCTTTCTTTCCTTCCGGCTCATTCACATCTAGTCTCAACTTTTTCCAAAGAAAAAAAAAAAAAAAACCTTTTTACTATTCATCTTGAGTTTTGTACATAAGGTGAGGCATCATTTAAACTCTTACTGCATGCAGAAATAAGTGAGTATTCATGATAGATGCGACCTTTGTCTATAAGGGTGTTGAAAGTGGCCTTGTACAACATGATTTTCGTGCCTTTAAAGTGGGACTAAGTTACTTTTGAGAGGAGACATACCATCATTTCTCTTAAAAAATTAAAAGAATAAGTGATCAGCAATAAAACCAGGCTAAATGTCTCAGCTCCTCTGACAATAAGCTACGATTACTGACAGCAGACAAACACAAACAGGAACAACCTCGCTCGAGTTGAAACTTCATTGGCAAAAGAACATTTTTAAGAAGGTTTCAGCAGATTTATCCCAACATGTGTGTTCTCACTAATCAGTCAGTCAATAAATCCTTCATAGCCTTTTTTTCCCTGTCTTTTGTAAATGCTACAATTGCAGACAGTGTTTTCGACCTTTTGCAAGATCAGACCTGTATTTTTGTGTTGGGGATTCTGGGCCCTGCAGTTGTTTTATCAGAAATGCAAAACTGAAAATATTGCAGTGTCTGCTTAATGGATTAACAGATATCTTGTTAGAGCTCACTAGACTTTTAATTGTGAAACAGAACTACAAAAGGAATAGAACTAGTAATATTAGTAGCTACTGTTATTTTTACTTTTACAGACACATTGCTTGCAATAATTGTTCAAACAGTTTCTTCTGTGTTACTGATAGAGCCATAAAATGTGTGTTAACATTCCACATTTGTCTCTGATATTCATGATGCTTGAGCTACAGTCATTTGCATTGCTCGCAATGTCAATAATGAGGTCCACCCACCAGCTATGAATAATTTTATGTGCCCAAACTGTCTCATTATAAAATCAAGGACACCTAGTAGATGCGGTATTGCACATATAGCCACCCTGTGCCTGTCAGCTGACCTGGTGCCTTTGAGTTGACTGACTTCGCACATATTCCACAGGCATACCGGATGAGCTCTTTGATCGTATGATCTCTTCTGTGGAATATAAACCGGCTCACCCTGAGGCATACAGTTTTTTATCTAAGACTAGATCACCTCCAACAGATTGTTCGTTGCACACAAAACCGCCCGTTGCAGAGATGTGAATGTGTGATGGGTATGACACAGTTTTTGCCTAAGACTAAATGGCTAATAAATGTGACTGTCAAGGCTAATTGCTCTAATTTGGCCTGTTGTGTTAGTGCTTTCAAGGCTAAAAACTAATACTGAACTACACTTACTGCAGCCCAGGTATCCTCATTCTATTAAATGCTCTAGAGTGAAAACATTAAAGGGTTGTATTGTGTAAGGTGTGTATTTTTTTTTTGTCACGCTGACATGTATTGAACCAGTAAATAAGAAAGCTAACACTATGTTCTGGTCTACAGAAGGGATCTGCACAGAGATCAACCAGCTAACAAGCTTGTGAAATAATTTACTGTCCTGCAGTTTTCTCCAAACAGTAAATAAAATGCCAATCTGGGAACAAACTCAGCCTGCAACACTGTAGATGCTGTCATTTGCCTTGTTCAGATAAAAAACAAACAAATGATGTTTCTCTCTCTATCTCTGTCTCTCTCTGTCTCTCTCTCTCTCTCTCTCTCTCTCTATATATATATATATATATATATATATATATATATATAGAAACCATCCCGTTTTCTCACTGGCCTTCTATCTTCCATCTTCAAATTTTGACCTTCCATCAGGTCAGAATTTCAACTGCTCCAATATTTTGGTTTATGACCAAACACAATAAAAAACCTACACAAGGCCACACAGTCCACAGTGAAGACAACGCGCAGACTGGCTCTATTCATCTGATTTGTTGTAATCACTGCTTTTATACCAGACGATTTTACTTTTTTTTCTTTTAAATTTTTTTTTAAATGAAGCCATAAATGTATCAGAACTGGTATAGGTGGCTAGGTAGTGCTAAATGTGATTTGTAGTACTACATTTGCAATTGGAAATATTCGCTGTGAGAAGTGACAGTTTAATGATATGAAACACCTTTCTCATCTACTCTCTGTCTCCATCCCGGTGAAGAATTTGTCAGGATGAGAGAATGGCAGTTTGACAGTTTAGTCCAACTTCAGCTTGAGAGAGAAAAAACTGAAACTTTGAAGAGAATACATTTACAGTGTCAGATATTAATATTAACAGTAAAACCAACAGTTTACATGGAGAGAAAAAATGCTCATTAAAAACAGCAACATCTTAATGTCTGTTCACTGTCACTAAAAAGAGTAAAAGAGATGGACTGTGGACTGCTGTATCACTGCTCTGATCAAGTCAGCCATAAAAAGGCCAGGCAGACCATAGCACATGTGAATAACAACCCCTTTTTAAGAGGGCGAGTCCCAAGTCAGACCACTGAGTTGTTTACATGTAGTAAATTTAGCCAAACCTTGTATTCCCAAACCAGAATTAAGATGTTAGTACACTGCCCTGCGGGGTGGGCACTGATGGAACAACTCTGACATTGTGTTTTCCATGTGGACATGCTGAGGCTTCCCAGTCAGGATATTAGCCATCCAGCTTGTCAGCTCTCCATCGAGATTACATCTGAGGACACCAGATAAGAGCTGGGTAAAGACAAGAGCTGTCTGTAAACTGGTGAATATTCACCCACTTAATTTGGAGAAATCAATGTTTTCCACAGAGCTAGTCGCCCTCTGTCCTGATATCAAATGATGGTTTGTGTGCAAGGTGCTGCTGGTGCTAGGTCACTGGGTCAGTGCGTAATGCAAATCAGCATTCGCTAGTTGAGCTGGAGGAACAATGAGTACCTAAGCTGCTCCCTCGGTGCTCACGGTGCTACCTGAGGACCACCACGTGTTCTGCTGGAAGATTACCTTATCTCATGCTAATGTGGAACCAGCAGCTGTAAAAAGTCCACATCTTGATGAGCTGCCAACTATCGGTGAGTTTGCCGATTGGAGACCTTGCCAGTAACCCCTGAATGATTAATTGCCAGTGACTGGATTAAATGCGGTCGAGTTCATTTAAGGTAAGGCAGAAATCTTATTAATCTTTCTTTCCCTTGTTACATCCTTCTGTCATTCCCATGGAAACAAATTGTTGTTGCTGATGCGTCTGCTGACTGTAGATATCAATAAAAGGTTCAGGGATGTTACATCGCCTGTCTTTGCTATCTGTATGTGAGGGATGCAAGTTTACCGGCCTATAGGTGACCTTGAAACACCTTAGCTTTCGCTGAATTGACGCCACTAATTAAAACTCCAAAAACAAAATGCTGCTTCACTCATTAGTTATCAATGCTAATCCCAAGGCCACAAGGGGAGATAAGGAATATCTTGTGCCCCATTAGCCCTCATCGGAGAAACGTCTTTCATCTTTGACCAGCAAGGTGAGGGGAGTGGGAGGCCACTGCATGATAAACACTCTGCAAACCAAAGCGCAGTCAAGAAGCGTGTGAACAGATACACAACACGCACAAAAAACCATACATGCATGGGCTGATTCCTGGATGCACTCCTCCAAGCCCATGCATACTGATTGTCACGCACACGTGCAGCCACACATGCACAGCTGAGTCCCTGCACTCCCATTGCCCTTTCCCCCAACCCCCTGGCAGCAGTGGTGTTCCAAGCTAAGCCCGGTGAATCTCCTTTTAATGAAGTCCGGAGGTAAAAAGTGCACAGTCTCCCTTGCTGACAAGCCAGTGCTGGTCTGCTTTCATCATTACAGTAATGGCCCCGGCCCCCCACTGCGTAGTTTACTTTTAATCCATGTCGATGACGCATATTACTGCAGATTTGACATTGAGTGGTTTGTCTGTCACTTTCTTCCCCACAACACCACCACCATCCACCCTCCGTCTCATTTTCTGCTCTGTTACAGAGGGACCTGAAGTCTGTCAAGGTCTTAACAGAGCATCAGTACATTATATTAAACTCTCCATCTAAATAGTCTGATCCTTCCTTTACAGGTAACACTGTGCTCTGAATATTCTACACTCATCTATTAGATCCCTGGCTGTCATGATAAGTGACTGTACTCTTACAACACATCCCTGACCCTCAGAGGTCAGAGCAAGTTAGAAAACAGGTACAAATACGACAAGTGTATACAGGCCACATTCCATTCAGCTACTGTGGCTCCCCATTTCCCTGACCTGCCTTTCTCCCTCGCTCGGAGCTACAGATGTGAGGGTGGAGGAATTTCATCCACCAAACGAGACATCCTCGCTCACTCCGCCATCATACTGAGGAGAGGACGGCTATTTATGACTTACAACGGCATCTCAACTGCCATGTGTGCAGAAATAGCTCAGCCACAGTAAAAATGTAAGAAGAAAAGCACTTAGAATTGATCTATTGCAGGAGTACTTATAACAGATGTGTTGGAATTTGACTGACAGGCAACTGAAATATGTAAATATGAGAGAACAGACCAGACGTAGGGGAGGAATAAAACAGCCACATATAAAAAAATCTTACTGGTTTGTGAATAGCTGCTGGTACAGTAAGTCCTTTAAAGGTTGATATTACAGAGCTAATAATAATCACAAGCAACTGTGGGGCTGTAAATTTTTCCTTAATGAGCCAAGATGCTTTGAACGGAAAATAAGAAGAGAGGAAGAAAAGGAAAGAAAAAGGCCCATACTGGGAATGGGTTAACATGACCTGTGCCATGATGAGCCACAGAAAAGAACCATGGCAACAACTTACATGCACAGGTGTGTTTTACTGTTTCCTAGAAAACCTGCCTGTGCCACAGCTGTATTTGGTTGCGTTTCATTTTACTAAGAAACAAAAAAGAAAAAGGGGTCATGCTGAAAATTTGTGGAATGGTTCTTTCACAAGGCAACGTTGACCAAGAGCATATCAGTCAGAAGTTTTACCTCAAAATGACACACAGTATAGCCACTATTTGGCAAAGGTGACACCCACTTTAAGGCAAACGAATGCCAGAATTCATTAAAATTCAAACTGCACCCACGCAACATTCGTGCTTGGCGATTTTATGCTGTGACATTTCCACTGAGTTGATCCTCATTTAATCTGGTTGACACAGCGCCCACTGCGTACTGTCCAGGACATGTTCACATGAATAAATGCTCTGATCGATTTAACACAATGAGTGATTGCTCGTGTAACCAGTTCATCAACAATTCAATTCAAATATTTTGGGCAAATAAGTTTCAAAGTTGTTCTGTTGAGTTTAAAAAGTATCACTTCTCCTTTCGTACGTACAGTTTAAGGCTTCAAGTTGCATAAAACACAAATCAATTGTAAGAATAACATTTTAAAAATGCTGTCTGAAGATATATCAATTAAAAAAAATGACTGAAGAAACTACTGTTGGCATTAATTCTGCCCACATTTAAAACTACAGGATAAACCCCAGTGCACATAGGAGATTGCACATAATGGCCACTTTTTCCAAACCAAAAAACATGACTGACTGGACAAATACAACAGAAACACCTACAGGTACTCAACCTCCGTGTAGATCAACTCTGAGAGAATACATGTTAAGAAAAGGATTAGCACGATGACAAGGGGCTTTGGTAGGTGCTCATGATGCATGATGCTTTGTTCTGGATGAACACAATTCAGCCACAGTGCCACAGAAGCTATTACATATGAAACTCGGGTTTGAGATTTAAAACTCTTCACAGATAGGCTGTGTTATGGACGGGAGATATGCATTTAGGAGGCTGACAGGAACTAATGACAGCTGCTAATGAGTTATACTGTAGGAAATGCAGGATCTGGTGTTAGGATATCTTGGTCTCTAAAAAAGAAAATGCGTACACATTTTTTATCCTAGAGGTTGCCCAGATTGTCCCTGTCCCTCAGTGTGTCTTTAATTCCATTTTTCCACTTTGAGGTCAGTTTCAGTATAAGCACTGTCATCTACTAGGAGTGCTGCTATTGATTATCTTATTGACATTTGATGATGACCATGAGAGAGAAACGGCAGCGCTGCCGATGATCGTTTACAGGTACATCTTGTGATTCATGAATTATTGACACGATGTGAGCTAAATATAGCGCAGCCGTGTCTTTAGGCCATGTGGAAGGATAAGTGCTGCGGTGCACAAATGAAATTCAGAGACATGACCCTTCTTCTTTGCTGTTCGCATTAAGAAGCAGACAGGTGTTCATATGTAGCTTTATGAAAGCTTTATGAATCAAAATCTAAACAAAAATAATACAAATTCCTGTTTTGTGTGTACACAGCTTTAGGCCTGGAACCACACGGCTCATGCATCCTGCCCATGACATGGTAAAGACGTATGTTCTTGTGTATTCTGATGCATTTGTTTTGCTTTACTTTTCTGAGTTTGACTTGACAACAGCAGATAATTGTAAGTGTTCAGTAAATTTCTTGCTGAAGGTTTTAGAATTACATAGTTTGTACCCATTTGTCTTGGTATTTTGTCGAGGGTCTTATTCCAAATAGCCAAATAGATTAAAAACTAGAGGAGTGCACTTTGTTTATTTGGGAGTACTCTAGTTGTTGGCCTGTGTTTACTTGAACCAAAACTGTGTTTTATTTGTGGATGTTTGATTTAATTTCAGTCTGCTGGGCAATTTCAGGTCAATCGAAATGCTGTATACAGGCTAAACATAATCAGACATCTTCTGTGACCTCTTCCATGTTTTTCTCAGCCCAAACTGTTTTTTCTGCATTTAAAAACACCCTAAGCCCCAGACCGCTTTGTATTGATGCATAGTAATAGATTCGCTTCTAATTCTGCTCTTCCAATTTATTTTTTCCCGTTCATTGTGCCTCCCCAATGATATCATGCTATGCAGAGTGAAAATCCTCAGCTGAGTCTAAACATTGTTAACCTATTCATCAAACGATGCGTTCAATACATATTCACGGTTCATATATCATTGGTCAAAACATTTTACTCAATAAAACATTTGGGCGATCATTGAACCAGTCTACAAAGAGCCAATTCATCTCCCAGGCTGCTTTGCACCTCTTGTGCACTGTACTTGGAGCCGCATTATTCAGAGCATCCGCCATATTCAGCTGCTATTAGACAAGCCAGTGTTAGTAAAAGGCACAGCAGGTCAGTCACCATGCTGGGGCCTGGAGCTGTATTCAAAATCCAAAACTCCTTTACAGTCACAGTGAATAGAACAATGTCTTTGAGGAGGAGGAGGAATCGGACTTTAAAGATCAGAGTATTAGTTATACAAACATTTCATGGATGGAGTTCATTGTTTACTACCTGCCCCCAAATGCCCCCATAAAAAAAATCAATCTGCAGTTTCAAGTTCAACATCAGTTAATATTTTCCAACAGCTCCAATCCATCCAGGGCTGCAGCTAACAATTACTTTTGTTATCAGTTAGTCTGCAGATTATTTCCTTTGCTCTAAAAAAATGATGAAAATTAATGAAAAAGGTGAAATATCCTTACAAGATCCATGGTAATTATACTAAATCGCTTGCTTTTCCCACTGCAAACATTTCAAGAAGAAACATCAAAAAAATGTCCTTTTACTTAGTAATTAATTCATTTTATACCCATGTGCTGTATTAACTCGTTAGTCAGCAGGTCAGTGAACATACCTGTAAGGCTGTACAGTTTAGGGAAATTTGGACTCGTATGTAAAAAGAAAGCTTAGGAAAGCTTGCATCATTTTTGATGTGCAGATTTTTGTGCATTCATTTGAAGCAAAAACATAACTCCCGCCTCCAGTGCAGCTTTGCTCCAGTCAAATATCTGTCTAACTAAAACGCATTAACGAGCGATCAAACAATCTGTCTTGAAATTCTCGTGTCAGACAGTGCCTTTAGAATTTCTCCCTCGTGATACACTCAGGCCTTGAACTAGTAATTAGTGCCTCCCTTCTTGGCAGCAGATTGCTAGTGATATTTTGCTCCGATAAAAATCCTTTCAGAACTCTGCATGAGTGCAAAAGCTGTCATCACCTCATGTTAGTTGCCCCCAAAACAGCACATCTCCCTGTGAGCCATCTCTTAACAAACCAGCATTATGTGTTTTAGTACAATCCCCACACTATTAGGCTTTTACCTGATATTATAAATCACTTTTGCACACTAGGAAAATCATTTATTGATAACACCCCACTAAACACTAATATACAAGCACTCTAATGTGCATTCCCAAGCCCAGTGCCTTGGAGACATAACATAACATAAAAATCTTTTTTTTTTTTTGGTAATTTTTCCACATCAGCCGGTGTTTGACATGAAATATTAACCATCTTAGTTCAGCAGCGTCCCTGAGATATTCTGTTATCCCATCATAAATTGCCATAACAAGCTCTAATTACACAGCCATTCCAAACCATCCATCTACGTGCTAATCTTCTGAACTGATGTGATGTCTTTAGCACAACAGCCTCTGATGCTCAGGAGTCCTCTGCTGACCTCTGTTGTGATTAAATGGCACCATTATACAATCTCATACTGTACAGATACACACACACATGCACACACTTATTGTATTTGACCCTTGGAGAATTAATAGTGTCTTTACTCGAAATCTGTCTTTTGTAGAGCTCACCATTAGCTGCTAATAGTGCTGTTATTTCATAGATGGTGACAACTTGGCAGCATCAGACATAATAAGGATGGTTATCGCAGGCTTTTTACCATAAAGATAGCCTTGGAGCAAGATACAGCATGAACTTGATGATATCATGGAGACTTAAAAGACATTACTGGACAATGGGATATATAAGAGTGGGAGTTTTATGGAGAAAAGAACTCTCTGTTCTTGCCAGATATTTTATTTGATTAATGGGCTTTACAGTACAGCTCGCTGTGTGCAGCACTGAAAAAGTAACATGACTACTACAATCCAGATAGAAATAAATGAAATCAATAGTCTATCTAAGCATACGGTGTCAAAGGCATTAAAAGCACATTGACGCATTAAAAGTGGAAACTGAAATAAGGAAAATGGCATAAAGCTAAAGCTTTCATTATCCCTGATATGTTTAATGTGCTTCACCTCACTGTTGAGTGCATTAGCATTTGATGAGTAGGCCTACAGAGTTTTTAAGACAAGTGTTAATATTATTCTGTTAAAGCTGGCCACAGCCCTCTCATTTTGTGTAATTTTTCCATCTTCTATCGCCCTGAAATTGTAAATATTCAGCATTTCCTTCCATTATTTTGTTCTTTTGGGTGTAAAAAAGTCACCATCATGTTTCAAAGTGTGTGTGATGCTTGTGAGTTGACAGAGCAGACTAATGGGGCCATTACAGCATAGCCAAAAATGTCCTCTCGTATTAGGCATACGTTTGCTCAGCTCAAAAAAAATGCCAATTAAGGGAAAATTCTTTTGTGGCTTTAGAGTGGGCCTGTGAAACTTTTGCTAAACAGCATATGTTATAATGGCCATATGTTATAATTACAAGCCAGTGCCACATGCTAAAATGTAGCCTAATAGCAGCACAAGTAGAGGAAAACATAAGGTCACTAAACTGACTTGGTCATGTCAGTTACACAGCATCTGAATACCTTAAGTTTTCTAACATTAATTACAATAAGCTATGTTATATAGTCTCTCGTTTAGGCAGGATGAGGATGTTTCATTACAGGATTAGAGGTAGTAACCTCTGAAGCAGCTGTGGTATACATCCTTTCGTCATGCTGAAATTGATCTCGGTGGACAGTGATATATTCATGAGCTGTGGTCACGGAAGAACCTTCATAATATTGGTGGCTACCGACATTGACCAGCCTGTATCGGATTTTTAATAAAACGCCAAATTAGCCTGGTGTATTACCCGACAAAATGATAAATACAGTACGTCCAACCCAGTACAGTATGTGTCTGTGAATGTGTGTCAGAGAGGAGAAAAAAAACGTGTCTGGAGATGATATCCGCTGCTCAGTTGTTCTAATTTCAAGGTTCTGGAGGTGCTGGCAATGCTTGGCTAGTGGACAGTGATATTGCTCCTGTGTTGGCGGGGGATGTAAACCTCCCCACCGCCACCCCGATGAGATGTCATCGGATTTATGGTTATGGATTACTTGCAGATTGTGTCACAGTGGCTACAGATGTTGAGTGTCACTGTGGGAGAAGGAAAGAGGGAGAAATCGGAGAAAGCGAGGGAACTGTTACCCAGGGTATACTTGAGGAGATTCACTCCATTTGCACATACTTGTCAGGCTGAATCCCACAGAGTAGGATGCTCATTTTCACTTCATAGCTAACTAACAGGGCATGCAATACAGCTATCTGCTCCCAGAGAAGTCTTCTTTTGAAGGGGCATTTCACCCATAATCTGCAACAGTCCCGTCTTCTTTTTTTACCTTGGACAGGATTCATCACTTTCCATACTCCTTGGCAATACTGTCTTTGTTTCAATATTTGATTGCGATGCTTTGTTTGCATTTGAATTCTCATAAAGCCGGATTCACTCCTCTAAGTGCAATATTAAACCTAATTATGTGGAAGCAATATTCTTATTCCAACAATATCCCTGACTGAGGCTTGGGGCCTTGCTTATTCTTCGTCTGCTTCATTTCATAAAGATTTAATTAACACAACAAAGGTTCATTGTCCTCCTGATGCCATCACTCAGTGGACAACTTCAGATGTGAAAACTGTCAGGAACTTCCAATCCAGAAGTTTTACAACTGAAAGAGACGGTGACAAATTGTTTACGGCTGTGCGGCATTTGTAAAAGACTGTGCAAAATATGTCACACGTGCTTTTGATGAATCAGCCTTGTAATGAACAAAAGGGGACACTTTAAAGGCAATAACAAGCTGTCTCATTTTCTTAAGTGCCTCTTCTAAAATGTCCAAATGACTGACAGTGAGACACAGACTGTTAAAGGCTGCAACAGGAACAAGTCTGGATTGGGTGAGGGCATTAGACACAATAATAAGTATAATGTGACAACCTACTGATCCGTAATGGAAAATTCTGGTTTCATAAAATCTGATAAAAATATTACTTGAAGACATGACTTGGATCCTACTAATTGAAAATGTATTGTATGTGCACCAGTTAGTATGTTTTTCCCTATTTCCACTCCACTGTGGACCCCCCACCCCCCCAAGCATCTATTGGTCATGTCTGACATACTAAAGCACAGCACAGGCTGAAGGGTCAATCTCATATTCCTGTCACTGAGGTTAAAAAGAGCCAACCCAGAGACCAGCTGGTCAGGCTGAGTGGAAATTGACATAACAGATGAAATAACATTTGGCTTTTGGAATGGTAGGCCTGGCCTGGCATTTAGTGACATTTGCCTTGCCACAAAGATGCATGTGGAGGGTCGGAGGAAGAAACAAAATGAGGGCGGAGGAGTGTGATTATGGACTGACCATTCATATGGGACCTATTAGCTAACTGATCTCCAGACAGCAGAGTGGACAGTGAGTAATGTTAAATGAAGTTGTGACATGTCACTTATTTCTAAATTTCTATTTCACGCAGGCTGCTCCCTTTAATGGGGCTCTAATGGAACCAAAATTTAAATGTGCAGTAGGTGATTTACCAAACAGGATCCTTTTCAACTCTGTGACGGATGAAATTATAATATGGCAGCATTCACGCCACTTTTCCAGTTTTCTTAAGCGATATAATGCAACAACATGTCTAGAATGGCTTCACTGGACAACTGAAGATAAGTCATCTGCCCCAGCTTCAACATCATGTTTGAACTGCACTTTGACATGTGTGCCTTTGCTGAGTCCCTTGTCATTAAAGCTAAACTAATCAATATAAGCTGAGAGGAAAGTCAAAATTGTCAGGTGCCTGGAAACATGACTCCAAATGAATGCTAAAGCAAAATGAAATGGAAAAAAAAGAGTGTTGTGCTACTGCTCGCTGGCTTTCCACAGGAAACTCTTAAGTGGCAATAGCAGAGCAGTCAATCATCATTGTTTTACCATCTCAGTATCTATGTGTCTGAGAAAGCAAAGCTTAAGTGATAAAGGGGATATGCACTTAATTTCCCAATTGGCAGGGCAGATAATAAAAATAAATTAATAAATAAAAAGCCTGTGATGATAGAACTCAGGTTACAAGTCACAACCATTATTGATTCTCTACATAAAGATGCCTTTTGTTCACAAAATATATTTCGCTATTTTGTATCAAGTGGTATCTTCAAAAAGGTCAGGTAACTTTTCACTACTGAAATAATTGGCTGAACGCACACAAACAAATATTCACTGTGACTATAAGCCTAGAGACCTATTAAAAGTTTATGCCTATGAACGCAGAGCTTGTATCTGTCACCGCTGTGTTTCAGTTGTAACTTAAATGCAGAAGCTCCATCTCATTTTTGTCCCTTTAAAGTTTATGAAAACCAGGCATCAAAGCAGCATTTTGAGGAGCTGACTTTTTGAAGACTCAAGGTTTTACTGCGAGCAAGGTGGATTCTCTTCAAGATTGATTCTTAAAGTCAGAGAGTAAACTTTGGAAATGGTGCATCGCGCCAAAAGGAACATGAAAGAACCTTAAGTGTCACAGTTCTCACATTCCATTTATATAATGCCAGTTCCGTGTTTTCTTTGCCACTAACGCTCATGTCATTTCAGATCAAGCTACGCCCCTCTGCCCTGCTACCCGCCTCGGGGTCGCTCCGGCCATACACACACCTGTTCCCATATACATAATCATCCCCTCTGTATATATATATATATATATATATATATATATAAATATATATAAATATATAACCTCCCTATTTCCACTCACCAATTGTCAGATTGTCTATGTGCTCACTGCCAAGCTCTCCAGACCTTTATTTCCTTATCTGCTTCACCTGCTTGCTTGACTATGACTCTGCCTGCCACCTCTTTGTACCGTTGCCTGTCTGATTTGTTTGCCTTTGTCTGAACGGTGCAGTGAAGATTCTTCACCTGTCATCGTTGATTCTGTTGTGCTTGGGGTCCTGAGTTTTCCCAAAGCGTGACAGTAATTTGAGAAAACGACTCGATGACACTAAATTGAGGGGGCTGCCCATCTGAGTACCGACACGTGAGAAATCTTCACTAGATTATGATCCAGGCTTATGTTCACTCTTGTTTTCAGCTCCTTTTGCCTTGAATCAATAATACCCTGTCTAGCTCTGAGTTGGGGGAGATGTTGCAGGTTGCACTTTCATCTTTTTCTCATCTGACCTTTAGAGTAGCAGACATCATGCTTGAGAAAATATTCTGCAAATCAATGAAGACAGCACTTTTTATTAACCCTTTGTTCAGTATAAGACCCTATTTTTCTCCCATCACCTTAGCCCTCTTTGGTACTCCCAGTTTCTGTTTTATCTAACAGAGGCTTGTCATATATCCTTGAGGCTTTGTGTGCACCACAAACCATGGCCTGGCTTAGAAAAACTATGATCTCAGAGGAATCTGCATTTTGCAAATGGTTGAATCTTTAAAGGCCTTGCATTTCCTTATTCTCTCTAACTGGATGAATAAACAGGATTTAAGCATTGCCATTTGATCTAAGATTTCAGCTCAGAGATTAAAAAAAAAAAAAAAAAAAATCCTTTTGTGTTCATAATTCAATAGGTGAAACTAATCAAGCAGCAAAACTCTTTTGATTTCGTGATGCTAAATATTAAAGAACCAGAGAATTCAGACTAAAGACTTTTCAATTACCATGGTTACCTGCCATAAACATAAAAGCTTTATATTCTGACTAGGTGACACATGTTTATTCTGTTTTTCACTTCTTTTCAGTTTAAAAAAGGTACTAAAGAATTAAGTCATGTTGGTATTTTTACCAAAAAGGACTACTAGAATAAATTCAAATAGCATACAACAGAAAACACTGCCAGTGTACATTACACTTTGTCAGGTGATTCCTTCCACCTGTTCACTCTTGTGGACGCACTCGTTTCACGTCTCCATTATAAGTTTATCTCTGGCTGGCAGAGGTTGTCGTGTCACTCTGGTATGCACAGATCTATTGCAGGAGAACAAATTAGGCTTGACGTGAGCACAGAGAGCTCCTCTGAATAAAGCATCTTTATTCTAGCACTGAGTGTAATACCAGCAAGGATAAATATACTTCCACGTATGTCACTGTGCGCTTTCTTTTAAGTGATGAATGCTGTTTTGAGATCTGTTTCAGTTTCAATTTCAAATTAATTATGGTCGTGAACAGACATCTGGGCGTTTTCACAGGCTCCATTGTCTAGTGTCACCAGAAAATGTAAGGAATTGCTTTCATGCTTTTGAATCATGAGACAGTCCAAAATGGAGCATCAATCCAGTATGAGTACTCCTGCAGTAGTCATCCATCAAAACCCCCTTTAATCATTACTAAAACATACGTCACACAAACTTTATTACGGCCAATTTAATTTGGCTTAATACAACCCCGACTGCTCATTTTTCAGGCTCTGGAAACACAAAGCAAACACAACAAACACGCATTAAGAGCATTATTCCTGCTGTCCTCGCTTGACTCGGTTCAGACCTTTGCATATTCAAGGCATTAGATCCTTGGACTTGAGATCCTGAGATCATTTGTTTCAGATCTTGATAGACGAGGAAATCTGTTTTTGTGTTTCCAGGTTCAATTATGTAAATGAACACTGTAATGAAAAATATTTTTGACAACCTCTTTTTTCACCATGAGAACAAAACTAAGACGACATAAAAAGCAACCTCTGAAACTCAACGCTGCGACAAAATGTATGTTCATCAGTAAACAACGACCAAACAGTACTGAAAAACACAGACAAATGGACTAATGAACTAAGTGCATTATTACTCAGCGACCTGCATACACCTGGAAACTCACACTGACTGATTGTTCGTGCATTGGTAAAACAAAAAACTCTCTCTTCTCTCTTCAGAAGCTGAATTACCTGCTTATCTCACATTACAGCAACATTATTTCTCTGCCAGTGATGTTAGCAAAATTTGCCGTTCTTGGAGGGAAAAAGGAAACTGATCCATGGACTAACTGCATCCCCAATTCCACTGAAAAATAAGCAAGAAGCAGCAACACAAAACATTACTAACATTACCAAGGGCTGTGGATCTGCATGTAATGTTAACGTGACTCTTTCATTCACAATAATAAAACAGCAACAGTCAAATGACTAAAACCTGACATTTCTGTAAAAAGACTAAAACAAAATCAGGTGCCAAATTCAACACTGTTTCCTGCTTTACACATATGGTACAAACATTTTCATTTATTTATTTATTTTCTTGCACTGGTTACAGCAGGTTTACCCACAGTGCAGTAAATTCCAGTGCCTTAATCAGGGCTTGTCAGCTACCACTTTGATGGTGGGCATCGCAGATGAAATAGTTGCCAGCTGGTGTGAAACATTCACAGCTGGATAGCACCCTGCGGTCAGCGCGGTGGATTGAACCTGCTACTTCATGTTTAATTTGTCAGCTTTACTGCCTGTGTGCCAACTTGCCACACAGTTATCTATTTTTGGTGAAAAACACCCCCACGAATCTATCAAATTGTAGGCATGTTTTTTTTTTTTTTTTAAAGTAAGATTTTCTAAACTTAGATCTTAAGACATTGATCACGACGGCCTTAATGAACTTAACATATATTAAAGGAGCTGAACTGTCAGAGTAGAGACTGATCTGTGATCATGTTGTACTAAAGGACACCAAAGAGATGAAAGGAAAGAAAATGCTGCAGCAGTTTTCTGAGTAGATCTGCTAATGAACAGACATTTTTAAAAAAGTTTTCATCTGTCAGTTTGAAGTCTAGTGAGAGGCAATATTGATGCCAATGTTGTGCTCAATAAGGCCCAATTTCTATGATTTTGTGTTGTGCTTTTACTCAAGTAGGATTATTCAAGATCACAATAGTTCATGAATTCCTCTTTTTTGACTGAAGCTGGTAATATGATTGAAAATGTGAATTACAGTGAGTGTTTGTAGCATTTTAGAGCAGCACTAAAGCTGCATCAGAAAAGCTTGTGACGCAAAAATGCCATGTTGTGCAACACGGTAGCAATAGATTAGCCAAAAGGCAGTTTATCTGATGCCATAACACTGAGCTGGAGGAAAAATGGGGCAAAATGACATGGCAAACAGTCTGCAAACCACCACCAGCGGTGAAGATATTTAGATCAGTGTCTCTCCAACCCCTGATCAGTGATATCTGCTGAAGGATGTCTACACACATTCTGCTCAAATGCTGGAGCATGTCACGAAAGCAGGGATTTATTTTGACCTGCTGAGAGAGGAGAGGCATAACACCTGCTGGGTAAACCATTAGACTGCAAATCCAGAGGTAGATTAAAAGTCCTAAGACAAAAGAAGACAAACATGTAAAAAGACAAAAAAACTGATGGGAAAACTGCAGTCAGTTACATCCTCAAAGGTTATACCATTTTCCAATATGGCAGTAACAATGATATCCAATGGAAAATACAAGTACATTTCACTTAGTCACCTTCCAGATTGCATCCTTCTATCAGCCTCAAAGAACAAGTTCAGCCTTGAAGAGTCTATCTTAAGTGCACAAACGCCCACGAGTCTAATGATTTTCATTGCTTACAAAAACAACAAAAAACCATTAATCTTAGTAAGACTGACGTCAGTACGTCACGGCTAAAACACAAGTTCTGGCTAAGCAGTGAACAGAGACTCTGCTGCGTCATTGTTATCTTCCGACAGAGAAGCAAACAGTAAATAAAGAAGAGCTCTTTCACCCCCAGTTACAGAACTGAGGCCTGATAAGTCGCTGCCATCAATTCATTATCACCCACAGTCTATGAAAACAAAACAACCCACATTGCAAAATATTTCAGACTTAAGACACTTTGGTAACTAAAGCCAATTGTTATGCAACATGTCTTTGGGGTGAAATTTCAAGAGGAAGGAAGTCCAAGTCAAAGTTGAGTCTCCTCAAAGAAGCCTGAAGAGGAATCATGGGTGTAAAGGAGGACGAGTGTAGCTTTTGGACACAAATCATTTGTGAAGAGGGGTTTTCAGTTTTAGATGCAAGGTCATCCCCTGATGCTTGCAACCCTGGTTACTCATGCCTTCAGAATATTTGTGTGTGTGTGTGTGTGTGGGGAAGGAGGGGGGACGATGAGTGTATGGTTTTGTGTGTGTGTGTGTGCGTCAGTTTGGTTACTCATGGGACCAGAGGTTCTTTCAGAGACAGACAGCGTTAACTTCAGCAGACACACTTAGACGCACACAAACACGGGCACAAACACAGATTAATCTCTGTCAGGACTCGCAGGGCCTGGGGACACTCTGGGACAAGTTTCTGAGTGGAAGGACGGAGGAGGACATGTAAACAGAACTCACCAACCTGACATGTTCAAGTGACATTGGTTTTGTACTATGGTCAAATGGTATAGATTGTGTAACATCATGATATCCATGGCTTTACATCAACTCTAAGGCCCTACATTCTTTTTTTCTGGGACTTACAGACCTATTGTTCCTGAAAGTTAATACTAGTCGTCAAACACGACCTCAGAGCAGTGACTTTTCAGATTTTAAAATTTGACCTAATCGGCGTTGACTCAAGTGACATCCCTATGTGCCCGACAAACGGGGTAAAACTGTGACCACGTCTTGGGAAATATAATATGGACACATCTGGACACATCACTGCCACAACTGTTGGTTGTGACAGACCCAAATCATCACCACTGCAAAGCTGCATTTTTAACTGAAAACTACAAGGACCTGGGTTTCTGCAGGGACAGTGTGTGTCCTCATTTGCATCCTGCACAACATCAATCTGAAAAAAATTACTAAGTTATGTTTTTGAAATAAAAAATATATATATTTATATATGTAATTTAATAAACTGAAATGTTCCCAAAACATTTCTCCTCCCACGGAATGCCATATTCTGCCAACTCTGAGGACTCCTCTGGAACTCTCCTAGATATTGCCCAAAATAGGAGTCATTTTCTAAGTTAAGAAAGTTTTACTCCTAAACCTAAAAGTAGCCCAAACGTGTGTCAGTCAGAGGTTTTCTGAGAGTTAGGCCTGATTTTCTGCTCTGAGATGAATGATGAATACTTCAAACAACAATTAACCTTATATTTCCAGTATTTTCAGACTTGATTGATTTAATTTGACTCAGTGTTTAGATCACTGAATTACTTAGACACTGTTCACATGACTCCATGTCATTCTCTCCCTCATTCTCAATCAATGCGAATAGATTTTCATTGTACGTATAATGTATGCACTACTGAATTAACATATAGCAGTTTTCTGTCTGTAAACCCCCCTGGGTACCAATACACTGATCCACCGAGTAGGAACTGGAACAATACAAGCTGTAGATGATGGTGGGGCTCAGTAAACCACCGCGAGGGTTTAATAATGTGTCATATCTCTTTTACAGCTGAGTGTGAGCTTCGCCGTGTGTGCCTGTGTGCATGTGTGTGTGTGTATGTGTGTGTGAGTTTGTGTTTCGACTCTGTCACATTTACTGCAAGACGACTGGTGATTCCCCTTTTATGATTCCTGCAGCAACACTTCAACACACCGACGTGACAGAATTCGCAGGAAGAGTTGAGCCATGAAGGCTCACAGCAGGGTATGTGCTTATTGGGAGCTTGCACGTGTGCAACCTGCACTGCGAGTTCCTGCGCTAGTGCGTGAGAGTATGTGTGTCTAAGTGTTTGTTTGGGCCTGGAGTTACAACAGCGCTGGTGCAGCAAAGGTACTTTGGTTCTGCCCTTGACCCAAGTCAATCTGCCATGTCTAGCTCTCAAATTAAGCACATTATGGCTGTGCAGGCCCAGCCCACGCACCTTCTGGCCACACAAGCATCTGAACGTCCTGTCGAACCAATAGCTGTTACTAATCAGCTGAGCTGATTGGCAGCCTCTGTGTTGCATAAAGTAAACATTTCTTTGGGTGATAGACAATGGATTTAATTTAGTATCAGCGGGTTATTTAACATCTTTGCTCAATGTCAGTCCACAGCTGTCTAATGCGAGTCATCTGAAATCAGCTGAGTAACACTAACTTTCAGGAAGAGTAAAAACAACTGGCGATAAAACAGCAGCGCAGCCTTTTTACAGCCTCACTGCGTGGTACAAAGAAGGGAACAAGGATTTACAGTCTTAATACAAATGGCAAGACAGATGGAGTCACAGAGTTCGTTCTGTCCCAGTGAATTCTGATCATTGTGTACTCAACCCTGTGTTCATAGTCTTACTCTTTCAAAGCAGAAAAATGGAGAGGCTCTACAGACTAATTTGGTTCCATCCATGAAAGTCACATTTTCCCTTAAAAAGTCCCAGGTAGTTAAAAAAAAGTTATATTCAGGCTATTTTGGTGAACATACAGTAAAAAAGTGGATTGAGTTTGGATGAAAATGCTTGTTATCTAGCCACCTTATGCATATCTATCTCTAAGGAATATTCTAAAAATCCTCGAGATTTTGGCTCAGCCACAATAAATGATTTGATATTACACACATGATAACACCTACTGCCGAAGCAGCTTGTATGCTTGCAGCCAGCACTATTCACTAGTTTCACTGAACATGTGAATAGGCTATTTTAAAACACAGCTGATGGACAAATTTTGAACCTTTCACAAAGAAACAATGTGAGAGGGGCCTGGCTGAGAAAAATGAACAAAACTCTGTTGGTAGTAAGTGCCTATAGGCAACTGTGGAACAGCCACTGAAAGTAATGCACTGCTAATTCCGTTCCATCTGATCTTCTATATATGGGATGTTGCGTCAATGTTCATATGCTGCGTTTCAGAAATTCAGTCATAAATGGCCAAGTTTTCTCAGAACTAGGTCTAAAAACAGGTAAGGACAGGAAGAACATTCACCTCTTTAAAAGATGTGTAGATTACAAGATATTCTGATGCATTTTGTTTGGGATGTAATTGCTTCTTCCACAAAATTCTGTTGACACTAAAGAAACCCATTTCTTGTAATTTAAACCTAATTAGCACCAAGGAAATGGGTGTTTGAGATGTAATAAGCTAACTGAGGAGTACGGGGCCCACACTGTTGACACATGTTCAATCATTTTCCCACCAATAAGCATCATTATTAGATTAGCTTGGTGATTGTGTTGTATCAATAGGATAACTACTGTACTGAAGAAAAAAGAAAAATTGTGATGTATTTTTTTTCCTCAAACAGCCAATACTGAGCTCATACTTTCAGAGATATTAATGAATAAAATCCATCAATTTTACTATGTGATACTGGTTGTTATCACACCGTCTGGGAAAAATGAAAAAGAAAAATGTTGACACTGACCGTCACAAAACAGAGGCCTGGAGGCCTCAAGGACTTGCTATGCTTTTTCATTTGGTCCTGTGTTGGAGTCCTCGCCACTGAAACCTTGGAAGATCTAAGAAAACCCTTAAGGCGACTGGCAAGTTGTCACGAAGAGCAGCGGGGAGCGAAAAGTTATTTACCACTGGGTAAATCTCAACTGCTGGCCATTGACACTGAGTGCCATAGAACAGTGATTCCAAGCCAGAGGTACCTGCACCCCAGGGGGGTTACTTCTGCCGTTGCGTTGCTGGGAGGTACATGGACAGAGTGTGGAGTTGCTCAACTAATTTGAAAAAAAAAAAATCATGTTACTTATACCTGAACACCTGAGAGTGCATGAAAACCAGTTAGACAGCAAGCAGAGAATTTGTTCACTAAAATGAATCAATAAATGATGAATTAGACTAGACGGCTAAAAGAGATTGTTACAAGTAAAGGATAAAGGGCTGAAAGGTTAGATTAAAAATAATGGAGAAGAAAGTAGATGAAGAAATGTTATGTAACTTTACAACAGACAAAAAGGTCACTACAGAATATTGCTTGTGTAGGATGATTATGAAACAACAAAGGGGTGGAAAAAAAAGCCTGCAGGTCATGTTCTCTGATCACAGGTGGGCTCACAAGTGAAAAAAACACACTCTGCTAACTAATATATTTGATATACTAATTCTAAATATAGTTAATACTCAAGCGGTGATTCAGTAGCATGAGACTGGAACGCAAAATACCCCAACATTACCTTCCTGATCCTTTTAAAACACAATGACATAACATCTAACAGGAACAAATCAAAAGTAGCACATTCTATCGGTTTTGTTTCACACCTAGCAGGATATTTTTCCCCCCTTTTCTTGCAAGTGATGGTAGCATTAAACCTTTCTCAATTAGCCATCTGGGGGTCGATGGAGAAATAGCACTCAGACTGTAATCGCGACTCCCCTACCTTGCTTGCCAAATACTCACTAACCGGCTGGTCTCTCCAGCTCCCTACTCTCAAATGTCCTCATGCGTTTGATAATCACTCTATGGAAATGTTTGCAAATCTGTCCGTGTGTATGTGTGTCCATATCTGAGTTAATCTTCTAGTATGAATGACTCTGTCTGTGCATATCTGTATGCGCGTGTCTTTGAGAGGCCCAAACCAAGCCTCTGTGCGATTGATCATCACCAAGTGAAAACATTTAGATTGCCTGCTTCTTGGTGCCAGTCTGGATTAAACTGGCGATGAGACTATTCCACTTCTGATTACCGCTTTGGCATTTAACTTGCATGGATAACACAGGGCCATCAGCAAGAGAGGGCTCCGTGGACCACCCGGTAAGTGCATGCACACACACACACAGTTCAGATAATTGACTCATCATGTCTTTACCAACACCCCCCCCCCCCCCCCATCTCATTCACACTCTCTGCACCATCATGCACTCAGGGCACAGTAAAGCAATTTGGATTAGAAGCATCCGCCATGTGTGACATGTGAAATTCTCTCTGTCTCGCTCCCTGTTTATGCTCAAAGGCACCTCTGCATGTTGCTAGCTAACAGCATGAGCTGTTTGACTCTGCCACTGTATGCAAATTAAGTGATTATCTCACCTTCACAAAAACCTGTTATTTCCGGGTGTTTCATAACGTGTTTTAAAATTAGCTTCTGCATGTACAGTAGGCTAGGGATCATTGTCAGGTGCAGGAACATGGCGGGAACGCAGCAAAAATTTAGGAAGGTTTATTACTACATACATGATGACATAAGGTGGTTTATTATCAGAAGAAACCAGCAGAAGGCACAGTGGTGCTGTGCTGTGCTGTGATCATATATGAAGGATATATGATCCCACGCTGACATCCCACCCACTAACAGCAACTATGGTGTTCACCAGAGCAAACTTCACTGAAGGGAACTGACCCCAGATTTTTTCCAGTTACTGGCCAATTGTTGTTATTCATCACAAAGAGTACTACTCAAACTGTAAAGCCAGCTGTATATAATGTATAACGTTTTTTTTTTCCTCCAAAAATTTCTCAAGTTTCCTCAACTTTCTCTTAATTGCAATAGAGATTTCTAATAACAGTAAAGCAGTAAAAAACTATTTTGCTCCTGCAAGATCCAAGCTCAAATATACCTCTCCAATGTGGCAATAAATCATATTATTTAAGTGAGGTTAAAACACAGGAGACTAATAATTATTTGTTAGAAAATGCTAAATGCAAAAACCTTTGCAAGCATGTTAACATAGTGATGTTAGCATTTAGCTCAAAGCACCACTGAGCCTACAGTGAGTACAGCCTTGCAGAGTGAGCATAGACTCTTTTTGAAACTGAAATTAAAATAATAATATGCAAATACAGTCAGAATTTAACTACAGTGGCATATATTAAACTGCTATCAGCTTTTTAGCACTCCTTTAGGTAATGCTGGTGTCCTTTTACAAGCAGACCAAACCACATAGCTCCTGGATGATACTGTGTCTATGTTCTCATCATTTAAAGGTCAGCGTCAACAGGGCAATCTCTACAACACTTTGAGGGGGGGCATAAATTAATACTTTGCTGCATCTCTAACTGACATTTATTTATATTTGTGGTCTTGATGCCTTATGATGATCACCGTCTGGAGCTTGTAGTTTGCCCAGCATTTTATTTACTGCTACATCATCGGTCGTGTGTGCACATTCGCTTTGGCAAACAGCTCCAGCTCTAAATCTCGGAGGGTGCGTTTGCCTTTTTTGCCTGTGTACGTGCCCCTATAGTTCATGAATAACTCTTGCTTTAAGATACTGAGAGTGGATTCGGGCAAGGGAGGGGACATAAATCTGAGGCTGACACCCTCAGTGAAAGTCATTAGTCAGCCGTCACCGACCCTGGCCCTCTGCCATGTCACGAGAACTGCCTCGCTCTCCCTCCTTCCTCCCTCTCTCTCTGCCTTTTTCTCTCTGCCTCCCTAACGAGGGCTATCTTGCTCGCCCATAGCCTCATTCCTCTAATGGAGCCAATGAAATCAAGAGGATTCATGCTGATGCACACACACATAGGTACTGTATATAATACTGAGGCCATGTTTAAGTAAATGGATATTAAGTTGTAATTAGTTATTTATACTTAGCAGGATAGAAGTGTATTGCAGATAATGGAGGCATGAGTCAGTAAAAATCCTGATTAATAATACATTACTGGGTTTAGATTTTTTTTCCTGAGGGACAGATAATCATCATCTTACTCCTTCACAATGTCAGACTTTTTTCTCCCACTTCAACATGCACAAGTGCACACACACACACACACACACACACACACACACACACACACAGAAAAAAAAAACTTCTAAAAACCCTTATACAAGAGGAAAAAACTGGTGTTCAAAGTAAGCACAGGAAATATGTTTACCAAAGCGCAACCCAATTCATAGTGACAGGGCACTGAGGAGAAGGTAACAGCGTGTGCTGCAGCAAAGTTCAGAAGATTTAAAAAGGTCCTTTTGTACCTTCAGTGAATGTGATTGATGTTGGGCAGGCCCAGAGAAAGCGGGTGGCTCATCCATTGCTATTTTCAGAAGAGGGGTGATCGAGGTTTTTTTTTTTTTTTTTTTTCCTTGCGGGATTCGCTTTCTGGTGAAATTGAGAAAGATGCACACGCTCTCCGGGGAGCTGGCAATTTCAATTTGCTCAGGAAAAGGCGGGCATTACAGCCGACAATATACAAATGCACGGCGGTCTATTCCAGAGGACACAATGCTGGATATCGTCTAATCCTGCACTGCATGTGTGTAACTGGAGATTGCAGAGGTCAGACTGTGAATGAATCAAAGCCTGGATCAATTCAGAATGCATTTAATTTAGCAGAAATGCACAGCTCTCATTGTCTGTCCACTGGTCTTTTATTAGATGAAACTTAATCATTGCATTCAGGCCTTATCGGCCAGATGAGACGCAGGAAATTAACTGCTTAGGAATTATTAGTCAACTTTATCACGCTGAATACAACTTAATTGTGTCATAATCCCTCAATGGCATTTCACTTGTTGACACAAGACCAGCCAATAAATGCCAAAGCTAAACAAGCCCAAAGCAATGTAAACATGTACACTTCTATTAGCTCATATTTACGACTGCTGTTATCATTTCTGCTTATTTTAAGCTGTTCTGTGCCGCAGGTTTTTGTGCCGCCTGCAGAAAGGGAAGGTGCTTCTGCCAAGAACAAATTGAATATACTGTACCAAAGATAAATGATACTGTAGGACACCTGGATGTGCAAACTAGACGTGTTTGAATGTATGAAAGATTTTTTTTTTTTTTAATTCCTTCCAGGCCTTGCCAAGTACAAAAACAACAATGACACTTCTACATATTAACAGCTTTGTATCAACTGAGGCTGGGTTCAGGCAGACAACTGCACTGCATGAAAGAAATGTATCCTTGGTGGATGGCTTTGTAACATAAATGGGCTAATTCTACTTCTATTTGTGATGGTAGAGACAGAAGATAAAAATCACTGATGTTATAAGTGTCTTGACTTTTAAAAACCTTTTGCATAATATCATAAACCACTGTGTAGGGTTCTTCAGATTCACATTAGTCAAATCAGCCTTCAACTACTATAATTTATCTTCTAACTGGTATCTAAAGCAATGCGATCATTGATCAAAGTCAGTGGTGTATTAAAGTCTCAGATCCTTTACTTAAACTACACAAAAGCAGCAAAGCCACAATGTAAAATACTGAATTCAAATGTAAGTATCATTTTACTTTGGTATATGTTTGAACTCAAGCTAGAAAACCCATAAATGGGGTGATTCTCTGGCAGGTCCTGGAGTTATACGGAGTGTTTTTCTTTGATTTCTAAGGAGATTGACTGAGGTTTCATCACAGCGGACATCAGATGACTCAGAGAAAAACTTCGCTTTGAGTGAATAATGGCACCAGAACTGGGCTCGGATTTCCAGTGTTGCCCATATTTTATTTAGTAGTTTGTTAAATTACAGAAAATTTAAAAAATGTAATACACACACACACACACCCACAGACAGACACACACACACAGTATATAAAAGAATCCTTTTCCTGAAATTAATCCCGAAGATGTGACTGTATATTTGAACTGTCTGATTTGATTTTGTTGGTATTCAAGTCCATACTGTGAGCACAAACATCAGCGGCTCTACAAAGGGAGCAAACATCAAAGCCAGCATCAAATACATAACTCCATAGGATGCATGACATTCCTTGTGACTATTCACCCTTTAATGCAGAGCTCATGATGCATGACCTAAAGACGTGGTAAAGCCTTTCCACATGGGCAGCATCAAATGAAAAGCAAAGGTCAACAATAGCGTTTTCATATTTTTAGAAGTATAATATAGGGATGTGAGTCTGCAGACCTGTATATACGCTCATTTTTGACCAGTGTGGTCGGTCAAGGAGTATCAAATCAGCAGCTCAGAGACCAGAGGCAGGTGAGACGAAAGGGAAACCCGAGCAAATAAATAAAATAATACAAACAAGGAAGAGCTCTCTCTCCTATCCTTCTTCTTTCCCTCTCTGCAGTCCTTTAATCCCCTTCATGGGCCACTGAACAATCACCACACACACACTGAATCAAGGCGACCGAGAGCAGTGCTTGTCGAGGAACATGAATACAGTATGTGGTGGACCTGAGTGTCCATCCCAGCTGTCTCTCTTTGTCCCCCTTCAATCAGGACTGACACAAATGTTTAATTGCAGCTCTTGTGCAAGAAAAAAAAAAGATTTGAGTTTTTGTTTTGCAAATAAACACACGCCCTCTTGGTGAGAAATCAAGACCTCAAACCAATTTAGACAATCTTCTGTGGGATTAGACAAGAGAAATGCTGCAGGTTGGCCTCAACTGTTCTGTTACCATGGACACGCTTGAAGATTTCCTTGTTTTATGTTGCAACCCACCATGGGGACCTTTTGAAAGCATGTATGTGTGTCCAAGATAGAGTGTTCGCTTGTCTTTTGTTTGTGTAATTATATCATAAATCTGTTCTGCAACCTGTACAGCAGCGCTCCTTAGAAGAACAATTATCTCCGAGTGATGAACAAGCTGGGGAGCATATTGCCTTTTGATTCTCGGCCGTGTTGTCCCCGCTCGGCAGTTGGAATATTTCTGCTTTGATGCTGCCGGCGTCTTCATTGATTCAGGGACGCCCTCAGAGGCCTGCAGTCTGTTCCCTGGACACTGTGGAGCTAAATGACACATTTGACACCATAACAGAGCTGGAGATGGGCAGGTGCTGCATGATGGGGTGGAGAGACAGGACTGCTTCTCTTTGATTTCATGAACATCAATGTTTTGCCACATTTGCTTCTCCTGTAAGCGCAGTGTGTTACTATCTGTACGTATCAGGTAAAGCTGTGTGGTGTAGAAGGGCACGCATGGACAAATATGTTGGGAAATAAATATTCAAACTGCAATCAGGAATTAACCTGAGGGCAGCCTACTCACTCCTCATTTTTTTAATGTTGCAATCTCTTCAAAGAGTCACCACACAATCAAAACGAAAAAAATTATGGGAGATTTCGAATGTGTGAAACATTCATTTTCCATCTCCAGTAGTTTTTTTTGTGTCCATTTGGAGCTGTGTACGCACACAAACACACATACACACACAGACAAACACAAAAGCAAGAGAGAGAAGCAAACAAAGTAATCTAAAATTGTCTAAATTGCTTCAAGGTCTCAGCCAGCTCTTGCTAAAAAGGCACAACATTTATGTAAAGCAGGAGGGAAAATTATTCTCAGCACGACGGCTCCAGCGAGACATTTCTGTGACGGGGCATTGATTGGAGTAAAATTGGACCATTTCACTGCCACAATGCTCATAAATAACTAACAGGGACAAAGTTGAAGAAGCAAGGTAACTTGCCTGGTGTGACACACATTTAGTCTGTTTTGCTGTACATAAAAGGGAAACATACAAAAACTCACTTGCCTTTACAGACTCACATTTATATTACTGTGATTCACAGAAGCTGCTGAGTTTTGCTGCCTTGCTCAAGTGCACTTCCACTGTAGTCCCAAGCCGATCTCTCTGCAACCTTCCCTTGTCTCTTTGCTAAATTCAACTAACCCCTTCAAATGCTTTTTAGTGCCAGCCCAGTGCTTTAATTTGACTGAATCCAACCCTGATAAATAGAAGAAAGGGCTGGTTGAACACTTTAATGACCTCTACATTAAGAGTGCAGCTACTAAGGGGGCAAATTCATTTGAACATCCTGGACCATCAATTCATTAACTCCCACTGCCATATTTACACACATCATTTGTGTACAGAGCAAGCAAGAATGGGGAAATTTAAAAAAAAAAAGAAAAAAAATCTGTGTTTCACAGCTGCGGCTGTAGCTGATGGATGGTGGTTTGCCTCTGCAAGCGTGCAGCGCATTTGGAAACCTGCAGCGCGTGATTTAACTGTGAGCGGGGAATGGATTTCAGTGGCCCTGTAATGGGGAGGGGGGGGGACGCTGGCTGTAAGGAAAGGATGACTTGGCTCGGGATGAGAGTCATGCACACGTAATGGATGCCAAGTGAGGGGTAATCATAGCAGACACAGAAATTAGTCCATCAGTGCTGGGGGACTGTGAAATACGAAAACTGCTGTGTAGTAAGTCAAGAATTCTCCTGCTTTAACAATCTCAGAGAAAAAACTTGATGCCTCAAAAGTAAAGTGTGGGAAAAATCTCTGAGTTTTCCTTCTTTGGTCTGGATGCAAACTGCAGATATTCTGTGCAACATAGGAAATATATGGCACGGCCAATTACATGGGCGTCTTGCTGATACTCTGAGTGCAACGGCATCAAATACTAGGTTTTTGACAGACGATGACATGATACAGGACCCATAGGCACTATGTGAAACCACTAATGGTGTTTGCAGCACAAGAGAAAACAGCACACGTTTACTGTACACGTTCAAACAATCTTTTATATCTAAATGATCTGCTGCTATTTAGAATACAAATGAGATCTGCCTGTGCTGCAGCTTCAGCATGTTAATAGCATGTCAATAAGGAGCGCATCACTAAAAAGGACTTCACTGGTCTTGACCAGCCTGCTCAGCATTGCAGCAAAAATATGATAAAATATACTTTAAAATGTCCACGATCTGTGCACACACTGAAAAAGTGGGACCCAGTCCCTAGATAATACTCCTATCAACATGTTGGGCCTAAAGATAATATCTACAAAAGTAGAGAGCCTAATTATAAGTAGGACTTGTATGACCATTCACAGTTGGAAGGATTTTAACTGTAGTTTCAAACAGTTTGACTAATTAACGTCAGTTAAATGAGGTCCGCCATATTTTTTGAAAGGTAATTATACTGTTTTACGATTCACTGACCATTTGTCACCACTGAGTATAAATTAGTTCTTGTCTGCCTAATTGTGCCTCAGCATATTGGGCAAAACGCAGGGAGATGAAAGAAATGATCCCAGAGATAGTTCAAAGTTTGAGACATTAGGCCAAAGAAGATATACCCAAGGGGTAAAAGTAACAAGTTGAAAGCAAAGTTAGACATTCAGCCTGTTAAACTGTGGATACAATGCGTTGTTAAGTTTTGAAACAGCAGGGCAGATGCTGTCTACTGAAAGCCTACAAAAGACTAAAAACTGTGTCACATCAACAAGCAGCCTTTGTCAGTTTCTAGTCTTTTCATCATAGAGCTGCTCAAATGTCTGATCCAAGAGGATCAGACAGATTTTCTCGGGATAACGTCAGACTGCTTTGATGTTATTAAAGGACCAGTGTGACAAGTGCAATAAGAGGGGTTGTTTGACTGATACCTTCACCCTAGGCTCTGGTCGTTATTCCATCCAAAGAGGAAACAATTACAACTTCTTTTTTTTTTTGTACAAACCTAAATAGCTGGTGGTCATGGGGCTCAATTCCAACTGAGATACCATATCTATCAGCGGAAAATGCAGTCATAAGGCTTTTAAAGTTATTGGTATATTGTGATTGTAAAGAAAGCTTGGTTTTATATTCTCCAGATAAAAAGACGGTCATTGCAGAATGAGATCAGGGACAGACAAGAGAACAGAACCTGAAAAGCTTCATTTTGTAGTGTTCACCCTGCTGTTAATCAACCTGAAAATTATTTCTGAATAAAATGTCAATAAAATGTCAAACAGTGGTTAAAAAAATGTCCGTCCCAGTTCAGGTTGACATCTTTAAATGTTTTGTTCAGTCCAAAACCCAAAGATCTCACAGAAATCAGATAAAAATGTGTCAGATAACAGTTAAAACACTGCTACATTAATAATTTTGGGCTTCTGCAGAAGTTTGATACAAAACAAAAACCTGTAAACTATATTTTCCTTGTTGTGGAATCCACATCTTTGACTCCAGAAATTCTTGTGAGACTCGTCTGCATGGCTTGTTTCATGCCCAACCTGGTTCCCGTCAGTAGTCTGTCGTAGTGAGGATTTCCACGCTCCCAGGAGAGGTGGCTGCCGCCTGCGATATCCACGGTAGGCATATGGGACAGCCTTTCACCTCAGTCGTGCTAGGCTGGGTGCCCATCAGCCCGATGTCAAACCCCCATTACTGTCTCAGTGTCTGTATCAGCTGTCGACATGTCAAGAGGACTCCAAGGAGGAGCCACTCACTGAGGTGCTTTTCGCACTTTTGTTCTACTTCTTTTCATTTATCAAGTCTCACTCCCTGCCAGAGCTTGATATCTTAAGATTGAAGGTCTTGTGAGTCTCTGACAGCGTCTGTCACTGGATCGCTTCACGTCCCTTTACTTGAACTACTTCTAAGGTGGAGTAATAGAAACTTGGGAAACTTAATGTTACAGCTGAGTGAGCTTTTTCCAAGGGGAAAGTTAAACGACTTTCACAGGGAGGGTTGGGGAAAACAGTGATGCTGGCATGGACAAAAAAAGTAGTTTGAATAAAAAAATCTTTTAAAAGGAACTTTCTTGTTTGTACATATATTTTCTGTTGTGTGGAGTTATTTGCACTTGTGTGCTCTGTTGTCTAGTCTGCTCAAACTTAACCGTGAACCCCGGTGGGAAAAGCTTAATTACCATTTGATGAGTTTGAGAACAAAGCTGCGGCGTTACAAGTTGAAAATTGGTTATTGGCTTCTAGTGCTGTTGCTATAATTTGGTCTTGGCTGTGTTCAATGTTTCAGTCCAAATTGTTCTGTCACTAAAGGTTATGGGGGGGGGGGGGGGGGGGGGGGAAGAGAAGACCTCTACAGAGACTGAAAGTTTCTAATTATCTTATTCCTTTCCAGCAGTGAAATTCTGAGGATGGAGTCAGCTCAACCAGAAAACAGGGAATGTTTATGGACTTGACAAAAAACTAGATTTACCGCCTTGTGGTTGTTTGTCTTCACCAACCAGTCAGGTTGCAGTTTACATCCATGCCTGTCCAGACTCATAAAATATATGTAGTGAAGGGTTTGATAGAAATTTAGTAAAAGGTATTCACTGTATTTACTGATTTGTGAAACAGAAATTTAGTAACTGCTTCGCTACATGAAGGGCTCCTTGCGACACTGAGCTGAGGACAGTACAAACTGCTGAATGCCACACAGATGGTCCCAAAGCCCAGTTCTTGCCTCTCAGTCACATAAACCTGCACTGCCACCAGCCACCACAATGGGACAATGCTACACCCAAACAGAACATCCACTGCAGAGAACCAGCAAACTCTGAAAATGAAGGCAAAATGAGCAGAGAGTTGAAACATGTGATTGCTGAGCCAGTGGTTGCAGTTCCATGTGGTAGATGAGGTGTTCCAGTATTTTCAGAGATTTCTTTTTGTTTTATATTTCCACTGATTCCACATTTTTATCACTGTCAAACTCGGTATGATATCAGTAAATGTTGTCAGACCACGAGTGATGCTGGTGCATGACTGATGAGCTTCTCCCCCATGGGCAGGCAATGCCATGACTTCTGAGTTATGATCATAAGCCTATTATGAAAATTAAAGCTTATTAAAATCTCCCAAAAATCAGATTTTATTGCAGTAACAATTTTCAGCGAAGTGAGTTCCTCTGCAGTTAATCATGTCATAAGTTTTAGTGTTCAAATGAAAAATCCCCATTTTAATGTCAAATTAAATGCCATATGCTCCGGCTCCATTGGTCTTTTAGCAGTCAGCATCTTTTATTTTTGTATTTTTATCTCCCACAGTACATTGGGTTTGGTTCTTTTTTAGTGTTCAAACTTTAATTATGTTATATTTTATAATGTACAAGCATAGGTAGCAACCCGCATGTTCTCATGCAATCATCATATCAACACTCTCTCATTATAAAACTAAGAAAACGACGCATTTGTATCAGAAAATCTGTTAACGTATGAGTTTAATCCAAAAATATCGTGGTCACGATCCAGGTAACTGTCAACGGGTTTGGGCTTAAGGACTTTTTGCTCTAACAACAGCATCCAGACTCAGACTCATAACTCATAACTCAATCCACATATGAAGGACAGGCCCCAAGCATCCACTGCTTATGCAAGATAAATGATGGAGGGATCAATATGTACTGTAAAAGTGTAAAACAGTATAGTATCCTAACCTACACGAGACATAGTCAAACAAATGAGCTGTCCTCTCTAATTTGTTTACAGAATTACAAGTGGTAAACTTTTATAGCCTACATAGCATTAAACCCTAATAAACCACCAGTGATGAATATTATACTGCAACACCAATAACAAATTACAATCCAATCTTCATGAAATATGATTATGAATGAAATATTATAAATGTGCTGCTGGATTGGAAAAAAAATATATTTCTCATACAAATGAAAATATTGAGGCCAAAGACAGACGTGACGTTTTTAAAGAAAACGTCTAATATCAGAGGCAAGCAGCTCGCAGCACTTGAGCGTGATAAAATTACTGATGCACAATACGTGATTACCAATTGAGAGCTACTGACGCAGTCATTTTAAACAGCTCTGAATTATATGTGCTCGGACCAGAATCACAGACAAAAGATTTATTAGGGAATGTAACAGCAAGGACTATTAGACGCAACGAAAGAGGAAAAAATACTGCTCTTTTCTTTCTAATAGAAACTCGCACTATTGTAGTTTGCAGCACCAAAAGGCTCTTAGAAACCTTTTCATCACGTTCTCCTGCCTCCAGTTGGCTTAAACTACTTTGTGCATCATCACTCATCAGAATGTAAAGACGCACTGAGGTGCAGAAATGCACAATATGCACACCACAATGGCGGCTGGAAGGGAAGGCTCACCTGTCAGTTTATCTAAATTACATTTTTATTGATTTGAGTGCTCCCTCTGGTTGTGTCATCACGCTGAACCTAAACTGACTAGACTTTAAATATGAAAGGTAAAACGCCGTAAAGGACATGATGCAGTTGGCATTTTACGGGTGACGACCCATTCCAGCTGGTGGCAAAGGATCAGTACTCTTTAGTAAGTGGTATAGCATAGCATTATGTCAGCTCACAGACAATACTGTATATAACCTGCTCTGGATGAATACAGTTTTGGAAAGGTTTTCTACTGTAGGACTGTAGGTGTTGGACTTCTGTGTTTTTCTGGGAGCTTCACACTGCAGCTGGTTGGTGTGCAACCATCCCTGCCAACATTCACTACGTTCAGCTGTAATGAAAAGGTCACGCGAGTCACTGTCTCTAATAACGGCAGATAACCCAAAGTGAGCATGTATGACACCGCCTGAATCACATCCTTCGATCATGGAAACTATCGTGTCCTCAGACACTGTGTAGGCTGAGAGCGCTGCAGGCTGCGTGTCCTTCAGTTCACTGCGAGCATTATTGAAGCTGTACGTCTTGTTACTTTCTTGAATTACAGATTCATAAACCGATCGCTGCAGCTCTAAAACAAATAAATAAAATACTTTTGGAGACACATCTCTGAAAACTGATACTGCTTCGCATACACACACAGACACATACACATATACTGGCTGCTCTTCTGAATCTAGAGCCACTCAAACATGCTCATTTAAGAATAGTCACATTTCATTTATCTTTATAAAGACATGTTCTTCCATCCCCAATCAAGACATCTTCATCCCTGTTACAGTGAATCTAAAAAAATAAAAAAGCCCACCTGCCATGCCTGCCTGAGACGACTTGGATAATTCAGCAAAATGCTGTGAATTATGGATCACACAGCTCTTCACCCAGTTCTGAATCTTCCCTATTTGAACGGAAGCAGCTTCTTCGAGGCACTGTCGGCTGGGCTTTACAATGTTTCATAACAATGTTTCATTAGTAAAAACAAGCTTTGCTTGTATTTGCAATGCATGGTTAAACATTTGCTCAGCATGCAAAGCAGAGAGGAAATATCACTCTGTAAATTGTTTAGGCATTCGTATTTGTTGTTTCTATTTATGTGCAACGTACTGTCCAAAACAAATTTCTCTGAAGTGCATTTATTTGCCTTGCTCCAAGATGAGATTGTGCAACATTCTGGCAAGATTATAAATTCAAATGTCACACTTTGCAAGTTGTACTCTAATTATAAATCACATTTAGGCTCTTTAAATAATGGTCAAATGCATAATAATGATGTTTTCATCTTTTAGACTAAACTGAACTAAACAAGGAGGAAATGGCAGTAAACGGCGTACATACTGCAGCTTGTACTCAAACTACAGGCAGCAAAGTCCACATTATCCTTTTCATTTCTCAACTAAGGCCTCTCTAGGAGAGCTATCCATTGGATGACATTAAATAGCACTTACCCATATGGTAAATATACCACTTGATCAGTGGCACCACAGCTGTAAGTTCATCATAACTGACACATACCCTGTTATTAGAGTCTAGGGCTCCCAAGATGGTGGGAAATCTTGTAGCACTCTAAATGCTCACTTCAGAGTAAACATGTGGCTGAAAGGGATGTGATTTCAGAGAGCCGAAGTGCTTTAGTTACCACTGACACGATCAGAGTGCACAACTCTAATTAAGCTACGGCTTAGCGGTTCTGTAATTACAGTAAGAGGTTCTGAGAATGACTTGAGAAACTAGTAGATCCTGTGCCCTTGATTGTGGGACGCCATTTTAATTGCAGGTGGTCACATGTAATACATTACACGTCAAAAGTTTTAGAATGCCTGCATTATTTAATAACGTGAAGACTGTGGTGAACCTAAGGCCTATGGTTGCAGTGTCAAGAAAACAGTAAAATAAAGATATGTGCAAAAAGCACATAATTATTATCACGTTAGCAGACATAGTGATATCAATGTTAATATTATCCCATGGGGATAATTCTTTCAGATCTTCAGCATGCAATCGGCATGATCTTTTTCCAAGAAAATTAATAAGCTAAAAAGTGCATCACAGACACTGTGAGAACATAATTTAGTAATGGAAGAAGGTCCTCATTTAGTGGCAATCTCACTATATGCATTTAAATTGCAGATATATTATTAAAAACTACGAGAACCGTGTGTTCGCCATCGTTAATTAAATTAGCTTCATGCGATGTAAAACAACACAGCTAAACGCTGTCCTTGGCACGCTTGCCCCTATGTTTCAACATGTACGCTTTCGCTAATTTCCCTCATGGGATTACCCAAGTTTGTGTGTTCATGTGTGCGAGCAGAGAACTTGCGCACGTGGAGGACTTTCACTGAGACAATACGCATACTATTACAGGCAATTTATTCACTGTGACACAGATCAAACACAGACTGTGAAGCACTTTATGGATAATATCATCAGTTGGGGTTGTCCTTGGGAAGGAATAAACAATGAAACGAGCCCCTTGGTGCTTGTTAAGTTTGCAATTTAATACTGTGGCAGAAAAAAAAGACCATGTCTATTCAACACATGCAGCTAGGTTGACTAAAACCAGAATAATAATAAAGTATTTGAGGGCGAGTCTTCGACCAAACCTTGCTGACAAAACCACATCCACATAATCCACATTTTTCTCCTTGACATCAACTTGCAGAGTTGATGTTTTCCTCCAGCTGAACATTGATAAGACAGAAATTTTAATCATCTGTCCCAATCCCTGAGCTCCCTTATCTGGCATGTGCCCAAGAAATGTGGCATTTATTTCAGTTCTGTGAATTTCAATCTGCATATTACTAAACTAGTTCAGTCAGGCTTCTTTTATCTCAGGAATATCAGTAAGATCAGATCCAACGAGTCATTTGAGGACACAGAGGAAGTTATTTACGCCTCTGTCACATCCCATTAGGATTAATGTGGTTCATTTTTGCTTGTGTTCCGTCCTTCAGTCAACCATAGCTTGTTCAAAATTGTTCCTCTTTAAAGTTTTTTTTTTAGGTACTCCATGTTTTTCCATTACCACCTGCTGCTGTTATGATGGCAGATTAAGGCAGAAAATATTCTGCTAATTACCTATGTAGAAGGGAATAATTCATACTGTATTAACCCAGACGAAAAAAATTGTATGTTTAAGGTTAAGTTAACACAAACATCCTACTCCTGCTGTTTCACAATAAAAGCGCAGACACAAAAGGTCTTAAAAACAGGTTATCAGTGTAATTCTTAGACATTTTGAGACTACAGTAATATGGATCATAACTGAACAGTACTGATTCACATGGAAATGCAGCATTATTGGACCTCTACATGTAGCACAGGATGCAACCTCACTGCCTGAAGGTGGTTCAGGGATGCATGTGGCGACCTCAACAAAGCGTGAAAGCCGTACGGATCCATTTCTTACACAGGAGCAATGCCGATTTAAAATATATTCCATATATACATACAGAAATAAATGTATTACTTTGAAAGAAGACACAAAAGCACAGAGGTGTCATGGAAAGGCTTCAGCAGAGGTATTCGCCTATTGCAAAAGGTTGTGATATTAATGATAATGAGTCTAGCGACAGAATGGTAAATTGGAATTCATGGAGAGATGTTAAAAAGATAGGTGAATATAACATCCAGCTCACACAGGCCTTGTCACAATATGGATACACAACACCTGGTAATGCCAGGTGCAAGAGAAACCAGCAGCTGGGATGAAGCAGGATATGAGCCAATGACTGGAGGGTATAGTTTAAGTACTGCGACAACATATGAATAAATTTATGTCAGGCATCGGAAAAAATAATGCAGGGTAGTGAGAACTCTGAGGTATTACAGTGTTGTTGTCGTCATGCATTATTAATTTGTTTTTTTTTTTAGAAAAGCAATTGACATTTAGATTTAGAAATACTGACAGAACAAATCAAGAGAGAACCCAGAGTTCTAGTTAACAGCATCACTGTAACCCTCCACATAAGTCATCCTGTTTGGACAAATCCAGAGGACTCCCATAATCCCTTTGTAACTCTCAGTTGGGCAGCCCTATGGGTGCCATTTAAAAAACCCTTTCAAGATTGTCCCTCTAATCCTTCTATCCTGCCCTATTACAGCTGCTTGTGTGGGGGGATTGTTGGTTTCTTGAAGGTTGTTTGCGTCTGTGTGTGTGTATGTGTGTGTCATTTCTGTCCAACCCTTAAGTGCTTAACATCATTTTGAAGAGAATTCACAAACTTCAGTTCAGCCATATCTTGAAATGTGTTTAACGGCAACTTAAGATATGCTAATAGCTGAATATAGAGGGACAATATTATCAAAGTATTATGTATCTAAATCACACAAAATGTTCATTATTCCAAAGCCGGCTCTAATGCAAGCACCAGCAGACAGATGGATTAAATTAGACTCTTAATGATGCCTCCAACGTGTATTAATTATGTTATAACAAGGCTTTGTGTGCCTTCAAGTGCAGTGGAATGACTGAGAATAACATTTGAGTCTTACAATTAGCAGCAGAGCATAAGAGCCCTTTGCACTCACAGTCACAACACTGCTGTAAACTGGGGCCACGCGAGGTCAAGATTAACTTTTTGGAACATGCTGTTTATGTTGTGTCTTTATCTGTTCATTACAAGCCTACACCAAATCCAAGGCATCTAATTTTGTGTCACATTCACAGGAGATGTGACATAGTCACTCGTTCCCTGCAGTCCAAAAAGACAAATTTCATTTTGTCAAAAGTGGGACAGCATCTATAACAAAGCAGGGCATGATTATCAAAACCCAGCTGACTGTAATGGATGCCCTCTTTTGTCAGGGAAACCGCAGCCTGGCAGGACTTTTATTTGTCAGTGCTTTTGGTTCAGTTTTCCAACTTATTTTCTTAATGATTTAAAGGTTTCTTCCCAGGACTGTGTCAGTGGCCCTTTACTAATCCCTTGACCCTCCTTGAGAGCATCGATTTTCCCTGACTCAGAGTCTTGGTTTACTCTCCCTGCCTCAGTTTCTCTTCTCCAATAGGCACTTTTTCTCTTTTCACTGCTTCCCCTGGACTATCGTTGAACGTGGCATAATTGTATTGTATTGTGTGTAATCTAACAGAACACATAAAGTTAATTACGCTTCCTTATCATTGCATTTATTTTCATATGCACCAGCCTGTAATAAGCATCACTGGTATAATAAAGATCATAGACGAAGAACTGGATAGAATTTACATCATGGCTCATAGTGATACAAAGTTTAAAATTTTAAAAGTAATTTCACTTACAAGATGTTGTCCCACTTTATCAAACTTCCCAATTTCCATCATTCCTCTCAGATGGCACACCAAATGCGATTTTGATTGTATGCTTTCAAAGCTATGGGTCAGTAATTCTGATTTCCACTCATCAGACCATGAAATAATGCAAACAGAGGAGGTCTTCCACCTTATATGTCACCTCACAAATTGCGTAGTTTTCTCTCCTATTAGGGTTACCAAAGGTCATGCAAATATGAATAAAATCATGCTGATCATCTCCAAGTGTTCCCAAATCTAAGGGCGGCTTCATATTTTTCCACACTGGAGTTTCATCGAGTTGCCTTCCCTGGCCACTCGGCAGCAGAGCGTTGAAACGGTTTTCTCATTAATCTCACTGCATTGGCTTGTTATCTTAATGACTGCATAATTAGTCGGTGCTGCATTTGTAGACTGTGCTAACAATGCTCCTATAGAATGAGGCAGAGTTTAAAAGTACATCTAAAAATACCCAGAAAAATCTGAACAAATGAAATCATCAATTCTCTAAAGTAAGCTTATTTCACTTTATACTTATTTCCTGCCTTGAGGCAAAATCAGTTCATATCCAGATTAGAAGATTGCACCAAGCACAGACTTTGCAGAGCACAGGAACAACATGTAAGTATCCTTCACATATGAGAGAATTTTTTAAAAATATATCACATCAATGGCTCCTATTCAATCCCTCCTTCCATGACAATTCATAGATAAGGAGTGAATGCGATTGACACACTCCGTACTCTCATACAACTTTCAGTGGAACACTCCGAGCAGCTACCACAGGCAGTTTCTCATCTTGCTGCTAAAATGAAGCCAGTTAAATCACATTATATCTGGGGGCAGTGAGGCACACCATCATTTGAATCCCCTTTAAAAACAAGCAGACGTGGCTTAATTGCAGCTTTAGTTCAAAAAGGAAAAAAAAAAGAAAAAGAAAACACCCCATTTCTTCTCTGGCTCGAGGTCTTGGATGTTGCTGACAAAGGCTGCAGCAGTTTCTGAAGCAGCATTTTGACAGTGTTGTTGTGAAGCAAAAAAAAAAAAAAAATCAAAATTCACTGCATTTCATATGATGCTTTGGGTGATATTGTTTCAAAGGCACTGTATTCAGCATGCACCAATGATTTGAATCACATAAAAACATAAAAAAATATGGAAATAGATAATATACTCAGTAATTAATTTTACAGTATGATAAAATCTATTGTATTTGGTTCTAAGGGTTTTATCTGAGGGCAGATGTTACTGTATGTTACTGGTCATCCACATTCAAAAAACAGTGACCACTTCTATTTATGGTGAATGAAAGTACTGTTGTTGTTGCTGTAGAAAAAAAATCAGTATGCCATAGACTGCTACATATTTGTGTTTGAGGCATAAGTATATTGCTGTAACAAGGTCATGCTTATTGGGATTTACACACGCCTGTTGTTTACACAGGTGTAAGACTTGAACTGAACATCTTTCTTGACATCATATATCCCTTAAGTAACTCCTTCCCTTCACCATCATGCCTTTTTTTCTATATTGCATTTCCTTCCCTCTCTCCATTTATTTCTCCTCCACACCTCCCCTGCCTTCAGTTCAAAGAGAGGCTTGTTTACTTCCTTCTTTCCTTCACATCATGCTCGCTCACTCTGGTAGTGAGAGCCTTGCCTACCATCTTTCCAAATTTCCATCTCTCTCCCTCTGTGACCCCCGCACCTTTCTTGTCTTAGCAACACTCTACAGCTCACACTCCCCTCCCCACCCATCTCCTCTCAGCATCTCTCTCCCCATTCGCTCTTGACTTCCCTAATTTCTTTCCTTTTTTTTTCTCCCTCCCTGTCTTGTCATTTTCCTTCCCTCTAGTCCTCATGCGCCCCCTTCTTCATTTAGAGACTTGGTGTGGCTCTGATTTCTTTAAATAGCTCTCTTTGCCTCCAGCAGGTTGAAGCTGCAGTCTGGTTCTGCTAATAAATGACAGTGAGCAAATGTGAACGCCGAATCAGTGGCATGCGGGCACACAAACTCACATACAGTAGGTGTATGGACACGCACAGCACATCAGATCACAAAACATGGAAGCACCGCTTTTGCAGAATAGTGACGTGATGTGACATGTTGTTGCTAAAAAGACATTCATAGAAAGATAGCTCAAAGGTGTGTGTGTGTGTGTGTCTTTCCATGTGGCTGCTAAATACAGGCCTAGTCTAGACGATCTTATTCCTAATTCTGTTCCATTCTACTCTTTGCTACTCACCCAGTGTGAAAATCAGTCACAATAATGGATTGCAAAGTCCTAGTAATTTTGCACATTACTTCTGAGTCATTGCCTTGCATAATAAATGCCTGCTAATGCATTTTTTTTTTTTTTTTGTTAATTCACCACAAAAGATTAAAAACGCTCTGCTGTTATGAATCACTGCAGAGCAATCGACATATTCTTAGCATAGTGTGTGCATATTTCCTCACTGGAATTCTTAAGATGAAACTAAAAGTGGAGGTGGAGGGGGAGAAGGAAAAGTTTAGAGTGAGGTCTGTATTTATTGTTTATCTCTAAGAAAAGGAGTAAAGCACAGTTAAACTTCAATAACATCAATATAAAATCTGACTGTTTTAACATTAAATGTGTGAAAGAACAACATTCCACAATCTATATTTTTAGATACTAACAAGCCTGGCAACAAGGCGAACTTTGACCAAACTCTGACCAAACAGGATTGTATAGGTCCTGTGACAAACCTATACAAGAAAGCAAGATTTTCACATGGAGAGAAAATAACATCTGACCATGAAGTATCACTGTGGACAAGCAGCTCAATGTGTCTACAGTACAAACCAATCCATAGCTACATATCTCAGAAACACAGAATCTTAAAATGCAGCTCCTCGTGTCATCGATCACACATTCATTAGTGCTCAAAACTGGAGATCATCTGAGAAATGTTGTAGCATGAAGAAGGTTGAGGTCAGAATTCAAACAGCATCCACACAGCACTTGAAGACTCCATGTATAAAATTAACCATTAAGAAAAGTGATACTGACAATCAAGACGTGTTAATTTAATCACTGCACTTACAGCTGTACATGTCAAAATTTTCTCATTGATCGCACGACTTAGTGGCAGAGCACTCCATTTGCTTGTCCGTCTGCAACAGCAATTTTTCTGTGTGAAATTGCATGCTGACAGTTCCACTGATGACCTCCGAACGCAGAAACTGAGAAGAGGAGGGAGGGGACGCTGAACGGATGCACGGTGACAGCGAGACAAAAGGCTCTCAGAGTGACCAGCCAGGCGTGGGCCCCTAACATCCGTCACCGTAAGCATCAGCTTCAGCGGGGCCCCCGATAACTCATGGTGTCTGCTCTCCATCAAACTGTGAATGTATAGGTTTGACAGAAAGTGCACACGGATGTATCCTTGCATGCAAAGAGGTATATTAAAGTAAGTACCTGTTCTGCCTGTCAGTCACTTCTAAGCACTACTTAAAGGATCAAAACAGCCATGCTCTCTGCTGTCTGTGAATGTTTGGTTTCATCCCAAAAACAGGGTTCATCTCATATGTCAACCAGAGTCTGAGTTCAACAAAAGATTTTTTTTTTTCTTTTCACAAGTCACATTTCCAAAGTAAAGCTGGTAATTATGTGCACTTTCAAAGCCAGAGGAGCACTGCTTTTGTTATTCAGATTCCGAGCAGCTGTAATAAATACAGTAGCTCAAACAGAATAAAGAATAATTCTGTCAATGGTCTACAAAATGTTTTGTCACCATCCAGGATAGAAGTGATCTGCTGGTAATGCATTTCTAATTAAGTCGCAGTCTATTTTCTGAGGCTTTTTGCATTAACTTGGCAGCCACTTTAATCACATCCCCGGCAGCTGTTGACCCAGTGTTGTGGCACTCTGTCTGACAACCTCTGACAGATGCTAATTTGTTATCGTTCTTTCCTGCAAACAGCGTCACCTGCAGGCATGATTGACACTGTGCCTTGTCAATCCGTATGTCGTCGGCGACAGCGCTTGATTGAAGTCACTTTCCCTCTAGAGGGAAGGTTAGAAAAAATAGATATATGTATGAAATCCATAGCAAGGCCAATATCGATTTTATTCTTGTTATTTACACTCTCCATCAGTGCGACAACGAGCTCATGTCAACTGCCCAGGTGGACACAGGGATACAATGAAAACCAATGCCATTTATTTTAAGGACAAAGACAAAATGTAAGGGATTTGATATTAATGCTGGAGTGTAAATCATGGTTAAAATATGCCATTTGTTACATGGCTGTAAGCTTTTTTCTTTGAGTTTACCCTATGAAAAAAAAAGAGGCACACCTAACTTTATACGAAATGGCCAAATGATGTTTTTCTGCAGACCAAACAAGTGAAATATAACGCGTTAATAAGCGAGCTTGTCTGTTGCCTTTGGACAGAAACAGGCTTCCTGTTTTCCCCGTTTCCATTCTTTATGCTTAGATAAGCCATCCAGCTGCAGGCAGCAGCTTCAGATTCAGTATTACTGACATGAGAGTGGTATCGATCTTCTCATCTCAGTCTTGGCAGAAAGACAATATGTATATGTCCCAGAATGTCAAACATTTCTCAAAACAGACTTTCAGACCAAATGTTGCATTGCATTCACAAATAATATCAAACCAGTAAGATGATGTAATAAATAAAGAAACTCCAGTTTGTATTATAAAAAACTGAGATTCCATAAGACCACACGGCAGTCTACAGTACTATGAAACAGGATATCACATCTATGGAAACATACCATGGCATGAGTCATTTTATCCTCTGTATTAATAGTCACAAGGTAAACAGCAGAAATATGCCATTATTCTGCAACTGTCTGATTGAAATGACTGAGGGGACTAATACTGATAATCAAGACCTGACAAGGATGTTTTAAGAACAAGACATCTCTGCCAAGTGCTGCATGAACACGTGCACACATTTCCAATAATCAGCCCACGTTTCAGTCATAATAACTTAGATGTGTCGCACGTGTCGACCGCGGTTCGTACAGTTTGTCCACTTTACAGTGTTCCAGAGCATTCCAGGCAGTGACACTGATGCCTTAATAAACTACATCTGTATCATCTCATGCACTCAAAGCTGACACTCTGAAACTAGTGCTAGTTAGAGGAACATGACTCTGATGATACATTTCTACCAGCATTACATACACTGTATAAAAATGCACATATTGCATAAGTTTGATGCCTTTTTTAAACTTCTGTATTAATTGAAAAATGCACGGCATCAGCAAAATCAGACTTGTAATTTATTAAATATTCTATTGGCTTAGGGCAAGTTAAAAAATGTATATGTTTCAAAAAAATAAAATGAAAAACAAACACTGCCAGGCAGGCTATGCTGTGCTTGGAGCAATGAAATTTTCATGTTAGATTCACTGCTGGCAAGCGTGGTTTTGTTCCAGCTTTATTCCCTAGAGGACAGCAGGTCATCTGCAGCTGAGGTAAAGTCACTTCTTCTGACAGATTTTAACGTCTCTTGTAGCGTAGAGGTGTGGTAATGTTAAACAAGTTCTGCCTTCATAATGCATCACTATAAAAGTTTGGTTTGGACACAATCCACTAGCTGCAGCCATGTGACAAGTTACACAGCATCTCTGTTAAATTCTTGATTTTGTCTCCATGATCTCATGATGCTTCAAACTGACTGCAGACTGCTGAGATTCAACTCGAGTGCACTCAACATTTCTATGACACAACATTAACGTACAGTGACAATTACAAACACATTTACAGTAAATGAAAACAAGCCTCACGTATACACAGAGAACTGCACAGTTGTCCAGAGTCATTTATAGAAACTGCCTGACCAGCTGCACACTGTGCATTACAGGCACTGTGCTATGCTTTATGGCCATAAGCACAATTTTTACGGCGTGCAAGCATTTTCCTTTTTGTGTGAAATTATCCCCTCCAGATTGCTTCTAATTTAAAGCTGCTATCTGGCTACATAAATTCAGGCTATATTCACTTAGATTCTTAAAGAGTTGAGCAAAACTTGTTAATGTAAGCATTTTCTTTTTTCTTTTATAGTCATATCCATAATTCAAATATGTCTATTATTGAGTGCAACAAAATGTATGCACTCTAAACTGCATGTAAATCTCACCGTTATACTGTCCATCATTAACTTGTGCATCCAGACTGACAGACTGCCATCAAAGCCTCCAAAAACAACTTTCAGTGGTTTCAAAGAGCCTGATATAGCATATGAAAATGTCAAAAAAAAAGTTTAATAGGGTTGTTGATGGATACACATTTTTTCCATGATTGCTGTTTTTATCCATTTCTGGTTTTCATAACCAGCGGTGGAATAAGTAATGAGATCCTTTATTTAAGTAAAAGTAGAAGTACCACAGTGTAAAAGTAAAAATTCTGCCTGAAAAGATTTACTTAAGGAAAAGTACAGTAGGTATTTTTAGATTTAGAATTCTATCTAAAAGGTTGAATTCCTACAAAATAAAACGCTTTCCTCAGCACACTCAGTACACTTGCTGTTGCAGTCATCCTTGGTCTGGTTTGGCAAGTAGCTTACTTTGGCTAATATTAGCCAACACTGTCAGATTTTATGTGTAACTGACATTACAGACTCAGTGACTCTCTTCTACTTGTGCTGCTTGAGTTGTACAAGCATATGCTTTTGCACTGATCATGCAGTGGTATGCAACACTGACTGTGGCCTCAGTTGCCCTAAAATCTTAAAGCACCTAAGAACTGGTCTTAAATACACTCGATTGTATTTAAATACTTTCCACCACTGGATGAAAACACTTTCAGGACAACAGTGGTTCAGGTTAGGATGTTATGGGGAACCACTGCATGTGTATTTGAACATATTCATATCTTTAATCGCGTTGTTTTGGAGCAGCAGCTGTTCTCTGATTACTTTTGTGCCATTTTTGGCTCAACCAGTGCTCATTAGTCACGAATGGAATTTGACTTTTAGTATTGTGACATGCATTAGCTCCTCACTAGATAACACCGTGGGATCTGTAATCTAATTAGCTATATTACCATTCTCCACTCTTAAAATGCAACTTTATTGCTTGTGTCAACTACAATCATTTAATAAACTCAGGCTCATTTTCAGCCATGTCAAACTCACATCACTGTGAGTTAGATCCTGTGCTAACTAAAGTATTTGCTGCACATAAGTGTACACAGAGGAAGAATTAAGTACTAGGCTATAATTAAAACCATAGTGTGTGAAGCCTGGATCTAATATAGAAAGTGATGGGTAGATGAGTTTTGTAATGATGGCTTGACTTCTAATTCCATTCAGGACAGGCAATAACTAGCAGGTTATTTAACAGAGCTGAGCAGTACAGCTGCTATTAAGGGAGAAGATTGTGGTGCTAACTTTATTTCAATTATACATGGTAATTTAATATCAAAGCATAATTATAGCCATTTTACACTTCACCTCCGTTCCTCCTTTCACCCTGTGTCTTTACTCTCTTTCAGTCCTCTCTCACCCTCGCTGGATTTCTCCCTGCATTTAGTTAAGGTCTCGACATAGCCAGGGGAGCGTTGGCTTGTCTCCAGAATTGGTAAAGTAGCCTGAAGTGTTTTAACTCAGCGCACAAAAACCCACATAGTCCTGTGATGTATTTAACTGTCAATACATGGAGCCCCAGTATAAAATCAATGTGTCACTGAGTGAAGGAATAAAAAACACCTTCCACATCATCAAATCATCAAAAGGTCATAATCAACAAAATAGCTGCAATCTCTTAGAATAAAATGATCAATTTTAACATGGTGGAGCACTATGATTACCACACTTCCAGCACAGTCAGAAGTTAAGAGGTTTTTATAAGTTATAAAAGCCTGAGCATGTTACTTCGGTGTCACGCTGAACCACAAATTAGATATCTGATTTTTAACTGTTTCCCACTGACCAGACACAGGATTTCCAATCAGATTAGACGTCTAGCTGGTGGTGCCATCAAATTAACTGCACACCCATTAAATTAGGTTTAATCTTGTCCGGTGAGCACTGATTACAGAGCAGCAGGTGCCATTAGGCGTCTAAGTATTGTGCTGGTCAAATTAAAGCTCATACAAATAAATAATTCTATGAAGAAAGCATCACACATGCTGCGTTCACACCAGAGGCTCAGCTCCAAACACGTCTCATTGTCTGGGTGACTGTTCGGATTTGTTTTAGGATGTCATCCGTACCTGACTCCAACAAAAACTGACAGCCAAGCTGAAAAGACGCATGTGTGCACACAGCAACAATAACAAAAAATGTCACATCCATTTTGGCTGTCGCGCTTCTCCCACTTGTTTGCAACACACTTGTCATGACTAAATTGAGGAATCTCCCTGAACGTCAATCAACAAGGCTGTTTGGCTTTTATTTCCCATTGTTGCCTGTTTGTGCAACATGCTAATGGTTGTTCCACAGAGCTTAAGTCGCACCAAAAATTATGACAACTGTCTCCTGTGAGTAATCCAGCTTTTACGGGTTATCGTAGCAGAAAGGACAAATAAGAATTTAATTCCAAAATAATTACAAAACAAAAAATCTACAGCAGAACTGGGACACCTTTAGCTGCAGTGTGAATTCTTCCAGTCGAGGAGATCAATCAGAGGACAAGCTCTTCCTCTTGTACTGCAGAGGCCCCCTGGTAAAGGTGTTTCTTTTGCTCTGCCAAATGCAGTTATTAACCTCCACTTCACATAAAACTGCAGAACACTCAGCTTTCAGAGTGTACCACTTGCCTCAACAGACTTTTATCTTGATGCTGCTGGTTATGATGTGCTATAATGATTACCTAAGAACACAGAATTTCCTCCCTGTCCATCAGCCTTCCATCAGAAAATTACCACCTGAAGTATCAATGTCTGGCATGTTGCTGTTTCTATATCCAAGAGCAGTAGATGCAATTTGCTGAGAATTTCTCTGTAGAGGAGTTGAAGCCCATTGGCATGTATATGTATTTGTAAAATTCAAGAAGGGAGCAATCAAGCTTTTTGCTTTTGAGACATACATGGCCAACCATCAATCAACCAGGAGACTACATTCACGAAGCCTGCTCTCTCTAGCAAAGAAGTCGACCCTGCCCTTTGTCTTAGTGTAAGGACTCCTCTGTTAGAAAAAAGTTGATCTCTGCAGCTTCATTTATTGATCTGAAGAGAAAACTCTCCGATTAAAAAACTTTAGTGCCATTTAGAGGAACTCACGGTGGTAAGATTAGATACTTTGTGATTATGGCCCCTGTTCTCTTGTTGAGTGGACGATTATAGAGCGTTTAAAAATAAATACAACTTCTGGCTAAGGATGTCAATTAGACACTGAAAATCTGAAGAGCACAGACCATCAAAACTCCATCTGGCTATGAAAACAACTCGGATGACAAAATATTTTCTGTTCATGATCGTCTCTCGTGGAGCAACATTTATAGCCAGAATAAAACAAATCAAAACCCACACTAAATCTAAAGCGGCCTTTTAATCACTGCCTCGTATTCCAACTTTTATTTTCTATCAGTGAGTCCATAAAAAGAAGCCATAATACCCCCGGACACCTGAAGAGGCCTTCTCATCATAGGTGATTATGGCACTGGAGGGCTTTTGTCATCATCCCAGCACTTTCCTAATCAGTTTAAATATGTCATTCAATCAACTGACAACTGATGTTTCATTCATGTATCAAATGCAACTGACTCATTTAAGTTGTAAGGCAGAAGAAGAATTCATCAATTTTTAACTGTCACGAGCTTGTGTTATGTCAATCTTTTTTTTTTATGATCCATTTTCAAAAAGGCACTTTAAAAATAAGAAACTGTTCATTTCCCTTCACTCGATAAAAGGCACAAACGCCAAAATGTTCAAGTTTTAAAAGAAGAAAAGAGTTTGACATCTGACAGAACTGACAAAGAAGTGACCCAAACATGGAGGAGGACGACACAAAACAAATCGTTTGCTAAATGGAAATCAACAGTAATTCAACTAGTAATTTTAAAAGTCTTTAGTTTACAGGAAAAAAAGATCTATTTACCCAGCACTTAGCAGTAATTGCATGCACAAAATGACGTTTTCTCTATTAATTGTGTGACTCACAAACAAGAAAATGTCAGACAGTGTCCCCACAATAACATCTTTCAAACTGAATGCATGCCGGTTACCTTTCGCTTTTTTGCACCTCTGAACTTTGTTGTGTATCTTTGAGCCGTTGCAGCCAAAAAAAATCCACCAAAACGACTCTGACTTCATGCACTCTTTGCTTGGCTACATTACAACAAGAGCATTAGTACTTTATAGGTGCTGGGGTGGAAGGGTGAACTAAAAAATCCACCAGTCAACACATAATGTGCTGCGCTTGCACTGTGTTGTGGTATAACGAAGAGAATCGCTGAATAAAATATGCAATTAAACAGACCGGAAAAAAAAAAAAAAACAGCCGTGAGAGAGGATACAAAAGTGGTCTGTACTTTGCAGGATTTGAAGTGCAGAAGCAGAAGAGTGTGAAAAACATAGATTATGTGTTAGACAATAGAACAGCCCAAGGGCGAGGTATGGCCAGGACTACAGAGTATGGAAAATGCATGTTCACTGCTCATAGTGTAAAGTAGAAGCAGAATGTAGGATAGATGTTATGTATATCGACAGATTTTAAATGTGATTGTAGAAAAGCACAGGGCCAAACATGGTTACAGAGATCAGAAGGACTGAGCAAGGCAAAGCCATTCATTCACTCGCTCTCCGCCCGCACTAGAGAGTCTGGATCAATACAAGGGAGAGCTGCATCAGGCAAAACTAATTGTGGAGGTGGAGGTCGGGCAGTTCACCTATTCTTTAAAGTGCTTTAAAATGTTCAGTGAGCTTTTTATACATAGGGGAGACCCCTCCGAAATCACATTGTACTAAATGACTGTTTGATTGGCTATCTGCTGTGTCAGGACAACATAAAAGGATAGTCCTCAGGTGTTGAAGCCAGAATGATTTAGCTGTTGTTTGATTCTTATACAGCGGGTGGTGGCTCAGTAGTGAGCGCCATCTCCTCACAGGAACCAGGCCCATCCACAGCTCTTTCTGTGGGGAATCTGATTGCTCTCTCCAGACCCCTCCTTTCATTTCAAAGTCAGATTGATCGGAAAGCGTGGGGACAAATGTTGAGTGTCTAGGACGACTCAAGTCTCTGTTTTAGAAAGACTTTAAGCTACAAAAAAGGCCCCAGGCAAGAAACGTCTGAGCTTCTGATGTGTAACCTTAGCATTTCAATAAATCATCAAATAACATAGCTGTGTCTAAAAAAAACAACTTAGCGTCACTATAACAGAGATAAAGTCTGAGATTTTATCACAGGGATGAATGTCACTCCTGATGTTTGATGGTGTTCAACTGACCCTTCTCTGAGCTCCATCCCCACCTCTCCATTCTAGCAAGGTACCTACCCAGTTTACCATGACAACAGTGACTGATTTACCTTTGCAGCATAGGTTCGTGCTGCATCACCACAACTTGAAAACCAGAAGGGTTCAACTGTTCGGTCTGCATCAGGATCCCAAATTCCAAGGGATCACAACTGAACCAAAACTCTGCTTACGAACAAACAACAACAAAAGGCAGTAAGTCACACAAACACCAAGAGCTGGAATCACACATGAGACTGTAAATGCATGTGAGCGATGTTTCTTAGTCATCCAACAGTACATTAGACACAGGAAATTTAGATCAATTGTTTGCAGGAGAAAAAGCAAAGGAAGCTTGCATATTAATTTTACATTACTTTTCCAATGTTACTTGTGATTTTAGGGTCCTTCCACATCTTCTTATTAAGAGCAAGCAATTCTCCAGTGTATAATAATGTACACATATTATGCATGCATACTCACAAACACACATATAACATTTTTAAAAGATTATATTTGCAAAGCAACCAAAAAAGTCTAATAAGAACTCTCTCAAGTTACATATGAGTGAATAACAGCGTCTCTACCAGCATGCATATCTGCATTTCCTCAAATCCAATCACATCAGCCGGGTCTCATGGGCTACCAGGGAAATGGCATAATCATCTGTAGACATTCAGCTATCGTAGCCTTCGCACGGTTAAATTGAATTCTTGGTATTGAGACTCAATTTGTCATATGAAATTGCTGGTTCATTAGATTCTAACTGACCCCTCTTTGCCTTCCTGAGTGGCCGAGAAGCAATATTAAAAACAATACAGATTTGTGTGCGCGTGAGTTGGAAGATGAAGGTGGAGAAGGGCCTTGTCTGTTCTGATTTAGTCGATTCAAATCCTATTCAAAAGTATACTGTGTACCAGATGAGAGCTGTTAATTGATAACCAGCTGTTCCTCTAAACTAGAAGTTCAATCACAAAAGCTATAAAATCTCAGGCAGACCACTAAATGAAATTTACCGCCTCATCAACTCTTAGCTAGAGAACATTAAAAAATAAAATAAAATCTGACTAACAACATGTCTTTTAAAACTCCTCCTTAGACTGAGCATTTAGTTCAACTATCATCAATTGTCTTAAGTGAAAACAGGGACTCATTAACCTGTGATATGCCCGTAGAATTCCCTTTATTTTCTTGGCTGTAAAGCCCTGGAGAAAACACAACAGTGACTATATTAATGTGACTTAACATACCCAGCTAAACATGGCTGAAGTGAATGTAAAGTCAAACTTGCTAATAGACTGGTAATCATTGGTGTGTGCTTGTGTACATTTTTGGTCAAATTTCTGTGTGTGTGTTGTAAATCAAATCACAGAGTAATGTATAGGGTGTTAAGGACACAACACTGTTGATTTTTAGTCATCATCACGACTGAACCCATGAAAAACATATCAAAAAGAAACTATATATTATTATAATACATTTCAATCTCATTTCTACTGTATCTTCATGAATAAATGAATCTGGCAATAGAAAAGTCTGACATCCACTATTTGAAATTGCACAGTTATCTTCGAAATTGCACACTTATCTCAAAAAAGTCAATTTTGCCCAAGTATTTGAACTGCTGTCAGATTGTATGTTGAGTTGTTATCTAGACAGATGATTTGATGAAAAGACTCAGCTCTGCAATTCATGATAACTGACACCTGTTTTTTTTTTTTTTCAGAACAAACCAGAGGCACAAAAAGCAGATGTGAAAATTTCCTTGCAATAAAAAGTAGGTGACGTGCGATGTGAGAGAAGAAAATTTCTCCTGCATGGTGCACAGTTATGTCTCTGGGGGTAATCAACAAATCTGTTTAGCCGAAAAGGAAAGGACTTACTGTGAGAACATCCAAAAGGAGTCCTTTGAGACATCTGAGATCCACTGCTGGAGGTTGGATCTATTTTTCTGTCTAGCCTCCCTTTGTACTGCTATCACTCCTTTTCAACATTTGAAGGGAGTGTGGGGTGGGGAGGGGGGAGTGTGAGGGAGACAGAGATTGAAGGAAAGGCTTTTTTTCAGAAATGCCTTTTCCATTTCCCTGCTGATCTTCTGATTACCTGGTACAATAAGTTGCAGAGAGTAACACTGTACAGTGACCTTCTACATGATCACAAATCCCACTGATCATAATTTAACACGATGTTCTGAAACACAAGTGCTTCAGGCAACTCTTACAGATTGTTCAAACTGTTTCAAATTTGGCCTGAAATATTCCTATAAGAAGAGGAGAAATATAAAATGCATCGCAGCATACTGTACATCCCGGCCCTTTGTTGTAGCCACCTACGCCACAGCACCTTGTCAAGTTGTTATTATAAGCCTTTAGAATCTGACAGAAGCCTCTGGAGTGCTCAACTTCTTTACAAAAGGGTATGATTTAAGATTACGTAAGACCGAATGTTTCCATGCGGTCGGCTTTGCGGCAGACCCCTCGTCCGTCTGTGAGTGAAATATCTTCAGATCATTTAATCATTTGCATGTGTACCTGCTGGTGCGGCAGGTGGATGGATTTAAACAACAGAGATGTTTTTATTTTTTGCTGTTTTAAGAAAATTAAATACAATTATTCTAGGAAGCTAATTAGAAGGTATTCCTATTGAGTTTTGGACCACTTGTGGTGCTGTAATACAATATTTGGATCACAAACTCAGTATGGTTCTGTCAAATTACATACATGCACACCACGAGCAGAACGGATGGTATAATACACTGTTCAAGTCTCCTATTTACCCCATGATACATTTTACTGTCTTTTTTGGCCATGAAATAAAAATCTCAGGGTCAGTCTCACAGTCAAAATGAAATCGTTGTTATCCTAGTTCAGTGAGAAAATGCCAAATTCTCCAGATGCACTACAGCAAAATATTCCACTATTTGCCACAGTTGGGTTTGGCTGACCTTGATCGGAACTTAGAGCTGCAGGGCAGCACTTGCATATAGTAGGTGGCACACACAGTCTGATAACTGAAGAGTACTGAATGGATAAACCACAAAGACGCAGTGCAAAAAAATAGACAAATACTGGGTTGGGGAGGTGTGGGTGGAGGCCAACCATCCTCTGCAGCACAGTATGTGTAGCTCTGTACTGTGCAGTATTCACAAAACCATTTTTAAACAGTCCAATCAAAGGTGAAAGGCTCCATCATGTCCTTCCTATACCTGTATCCCACCCACACTTTCATCTTCACTCTGAAATATGTCACATTACAGAAGCTAAAAATACAAAGCTAAGCCCTGGAATGCCATTTCACACTTCTGTCTATTCAAAAAACAGCTGAACAAAGCCAGAAGCTCTTGTTTGGCTTTCCATAATGGCCACTCTCTCATGTCACATAAAAAGCAGTGAAAATAGCACTCCACTCACATCCCTCCATGGGGTCGCAATTTTACATTCGGCCCGCAGCGACACGCTGAAAGGCTTGACCTCAGCCGGGGCCGACAGACACGGCCCCGCTGTCAGGCTGGCAAGCTGGGTCTGATTGCTAACATGGCAGTCTGACTAGCAACAGCTCGTACCAATCAGAGGTGACCTTACAGCATCAAGAAAACAAAAGAGGGCCGTAGACACCCCTAGCAGAACCGCTATCTTGATGTAGTGAGGTTAGAGTAGATAAGCTGGCCTCGTATCACTCACCACAGCCTACTATTCACAAAAATGTCTGCTCTCGTTTGTCAAGTGATATAACAAGGATTAGCACTTTACTCCAAACTTATTCTGTGTCAGAACTTTGGTTTAAAAAGTATGGTTTTAGAAAAATGCATACAAACTGAAGTCTTCTGATTTAAAAGGGAAATTCAGAAAAATATGTCAAAGATTTTTTTGGAGCATGTAAACATCTTAAGGAGACATGAAAAAAGATAAACAATTTCAGAGTTATATTCCATGTACTGTATGACTCATGGACATTTTGAAAACTACTTAAAATAATATGATTAAACATTTGGGGGTAGAATTAAGAGCTATGGCCACATTGAATGCAGTGTTTGATCTTCTCTTGTGATTCACAAGCTTCTGTATGGTGCAGAGTGTTCTGTAAATGCAGTTTAAAATGTGGACTGTACTTAAAAGAGATCAAAATGAATCTCGAATAATACAGGCATCTGGTCAAATGCCTAAAATGCCCAAAATCTCCTAAACCCTCTTTCCCAAAAGAAAGAACATTTCAGACGGATAACTGTATCATTTCCTTAACAAATGTGTGCTGTAAGAAAGCCATGATAGTTGCCCGACTCTGAAGTGGTAAAAGAGTTGGACCTATCCATGGGCAGAATAATGGGAAACTGCACTGATAAATATTGAACATCCTCTAATGAAAGAAGATCAAAAAGCCTGAGCTGAAGACGAACAGAGCCGACACATCTTCGCCATAAATAAAACATGAGACACTGCAGGCTTCTACTCCCAACCCAGATTTAATGAGAGAAAAAATAACAAACACATATGGTGGGACATAACATTGCATTGCACTCTCAGATTATCTCACAGCAGGGAAAACTGGTAAAGGAAACCCTAAAGATGATTTTAAAAATACAGTTATTAATGTATTTGCTCCAGTCAGAAAAAAATACCTTGTTAAACTTAAAGCAGGAAACAGTGAATGAAAAGCCCGGGGTGTTTCACTGTGCAAATCAAAATGTGTGCATGTGTAATATGTATGTGTGATATTTCCAGGTGAGACAGTTATTGCAAGTATTGTTTTTCCCCCATTATCATACTTCCATCTCTTTTTAGGAATTTCATGTTTGATCTTTGTTAAATGTGTGGATGTCTAAGTTCACACTGTAAGCAATATATAAAAAGTCAAAATTATAATAAAAATAAATCTAGATGGAACACAACGGCAGGCAAGACCAAATGGAATATTCTTATAATAAAGAGACTGTACTCCCCCAGTTTCCCCTGTCCCTCTGGTCCCTCTGACCCCTCTAACTCAAGCAGCTGACCCAACCAGAGTGGCCGGAGATCATGTGGGCGAAGGCTGCTGTCTCTGGGTTTACTGACTTCACAGGGGTGGGCAGAAGGACCAAGGCATCCTGCCATTCGATGATACACTGGCCACCCACTTTGTCTTTGGGTCTGCTAGCTTGTTAGTGAGTAAAACTCCATCTGCTAAAAAACAGCAAAGAAACTGTGGATTTTTTTTCAACAATATATCATCCTATACTCCTATACTGGCCTATTGGCTGAATCAAATAGGCTAAGCTGTGTTCAGTGGAGATAATGAGTAAGAACTTGTTTAACCAGAGAAGAGCTGCAAAGCAGTCTGTATCCTCCTGAATGGAAATTGCAATTCTTATTCTAAAACTCCTCTAGCAACTGGAGGCTCTTCATCAGGTTCCTCAGTGTGTTGCCACAGCAACAGTGGTAGGGTTAACAATAGGTTCACAATGTAGATCAGGTTCCCCCCTACATGTGAGCTAGCACACGGTCTTTCCACTATCCAGCAGTTTACAGACATCCTTCATCATGGACTAACATCAGCTAAGGAAGCCAGTTCTTACTGGAACTCAGACATCGTTGCTCTTCAGCTCCTGAAAGGCTGCAGAGGTGGTTTAAAGTAAAACTGCGCTCAGTGAGAAATATCACATCTAAGCCACAGTGCAAGAGGAGAACGTTTATGAAGAGCTTCCATATTAAAGCCACAAATGTGTGAGAGTATGTTGCAGCTTGCATCACACTATCTACATGCAATGCATACTTTTTCATTTCAAACCATACTGTCTCCTATCTCAATTCATTCGAATACCATATCTATATTATTACAATTAATTATAGCTTGTGCTTTTGTAGTGTTGCATTTGTTAGAGGGCACATTTGTCCTGTTTCCCCACTTACTGATTTCCGCTTTACTTAATTAAGTGCATTAACCACCTGGCTGCATATAAAAGAGTATCAGGTCCTCAGGACAGGGATTAAGTACCACTGATCTAGAACAGCACTTATCACCCATGAGTCATTTTGGGCTGAGTTTATGCAGGTTTCTGTGCTTCTTACCCTCTGCATCTGCTGTATTCACCGATTTGAACATCTTCAGTCAAAGAAGCGAACAAGTCATTGAAATCAGCTGCTTTAGTGTTTCGTTGGAATAAAAACCGTCATATTCTTGGCTCAGGACTGCACACTGCGAAAGTGTCTAAAGCAAGGCGAGCTGCACATTTGTAAAGATGGGGACGTGAAAGCACACAAATGGCACTGACATCAAAAAGCAGACAGATGCTTTGTGCTCATTAGTTGCCAATTTTGTGTTAATTTTCAAACAAGTTCTGCATAAATATCACCAGTCTGAAACAATGCAGTACCTTAGCTGTCTGGGACTTGTTTGGTTCATTCACTAAAGAATCCAAGGTTACAGAGATAATACACTAAAATGCTGAGGCAATAAACAGTTGCTGTCAAAAATGGGACTTAACAAGTTCATTTCAGGTACAAGAATGGAAATAAGTCTGATAAGGTTAATTGAAGCAATTTCAAGTTTTAGAGGAATCTATGAGCTACCGTAAATAGGTGGAAGCAAAAATAATTACTTTGCTCTTTGAACAGGGGCAACATCCCAATTAAAATAAAACAGGTTAACATAAAATTCCAATTACGCATGTTTAGCAGAAAGCAATTCATAATCAGACCGCTATATCTTTAATTGCTTGTCATATAGGTAAGAGGTAACCTGCGTAATTTGTCATAGAAATTATGCGCTCCCTCTCTCTGGTGGGCAGTGCGGATGCCAATTACAGCTTAAGCCTCCACACTATTTGTAGTGGTCCTGGGAAGGAAATGGGCCTGGGCTGCTGCCAATCAAACGTACTAAAACGGTTTTGAGAGCCATATTAATTAATAGTCAGTAAATACTTGGAGGCTGGTTAAAAGGTGACTCCAAATACCCCTCCAACTTCTTCTCTCTCACTACATTAACCTGTCAATCTTCTCATCTGAAAGTCCTGGGGTTTAATAATTATAGTGTATACAGCCATGTACATGCAAAATTGTCTAAAGAAATCCTGATTTGATTTCCAACCACATCATCTCTTTTTTTTGCTTTGTTTTTAAGGCCTTATGGATAGAGTGGAAGGAAAAGCAGAAGTAGGGCAGCTTAGAAACAGGCAATTCAGGGTGACTCATCACTTGAGGCAAGAGGAGCACCACTGATCATTGAGTATGACTATGTGTATGGCAGGTTAGCTTTTGCACGGATCATTCTCTTCAAGAGAGCTGACTTGATATTCTCTGCTATTTAATATTTCACTGCACCCTCTCACTCCATGAATATGAATCGACCCTGTGTCACTGTCATACTTTAAACTGGTTCCACCTTGATAAATAACTAGTTGGAAATTTAGGGGAATACAATAGAATACAACAGAGGAGGTTTTACCTATTATTACTAGAGAGAATATTTTTGTCCATGTCATTGATGTGAGGCCTCTACGACCTCTGAAATTGTGCAGTCACAGCAAGAGTTATAATTTCACGTTCAGCTTTTCCCACTTTGTGACTCAGTGACAATTACATGCCTTCTTCCCCGGTGTCCTTGTAGCGATAATAAATCTAATATTCTCTCAAAAGTTTTTTTCTTGATTCTGGACAATGAAATTTCAGAGGCAGAATCCAATTGTCATTGCTCTCATGGCCAGCTACTTTTCAGGTTTCTGGGAAGCACTGGAAATGTTGGCTTAACTATTTTTCAAGCTAACATTTTTACTTTCATGTATTTTACAACACACTCAAATGAAACCATGCAACCATAAATACGAAAATTATAAGCCAAGACAAGCTGAGTAAACTATACAGCATATCCTAGCTAGCCCTCAAACATTATGACTGACATGATTATGAATACATGAACAGGAAAAAAAGCTTTAATCGTCCCTCCTTGCTGCTCAGATTTATCAGGAAACTATCTCACACACTGACCAACTGTGCTTTTGTGGCTTTACACCTTGAGGTTTAACAGTCAAGAGATTATTACTGCCTCCTATGAAACTCTGCCTCGGAGAAATATGTGGATACTAGAGCAGAAGTAGTAGCAGCAGTTTATAAACTGTAAGAGCACTGGCGCATTTATTGCGTACTGTCACATATCGTTGCCCGCAGGTAAAAAGTTAGGTGTAATCTGATACTCCTTAGAGCTCCTTTCTCCACTCCGACCAACACTGTATTATGGCCTGCAGTCAATGAGATTCAAGCTTGTGCTATGCTCTTATGTCTTTACTTGGACTGCAGCACGTCACATCTTACTCTGCACCTTGTTTCCTTCTCTCAGTGGAAAAAAATTCTGTGAAACTCTATTAAGTATTCAAAAGTACAATAAAGATTATGGACAACTTTCCCCATCATTTGGACTGAATGTATTTTTTACTCTGTACTCTGTACTATTTAGTTTCCTCTTCTTGTCACCAAATTTTAACTTTTCAATGCTTTTAAACTAAAACCAAAGTGGTTGGGCTTATTATTTAATATCTTTGAATGTGTTGTAACAACTGCAAATCCCAGACTTTGTATTACAGCACAGGATAAAAATGTTAACATCAACAGGCCTGTTGATATATTTATACTAAGCTCAATATCACCTATATGCTACCTGCTGCACACAGCCATGCCCAGGCACATCTTCCATATGCTGAAAAATGTTTTAATTCAAATTATGCTGAATGAAGAAAACAAATAATCCAATGCACAAGCCCTTTTTCTAATTGAAGATACTGACTGCAGCCCATTTAACATCTGGTTTCATCAGAGAAAAACGAATCAGCTCGTGCTGACCTGTGAGGGGAAGATAATAACCGCAAAGCATTTTTTGATCTCTTATTTTCTGGATATAAACTCTGCCAAAGATACACTCTCAGGATGAGCAATTAGTTTGTCCAATTTAGGAAATAACATGGCCACTTCAAGGCCCCAAAAAAGGGAGAAGATGCTCTAAATAGGCTTCAAATCATTTTTACTCACCACTGCTCGCTACTCTTTTTAGAGTTTTATTTTCAGACTGGCTTTAGAGAATCAAAACTGCTTTTCATAAAATAAGACTTTGGCTAAAGTGCACGAGAGCATTGTGACACCTAGTTATGTTTGTAAATAGTGACATAATACTTGGTAAACCTCAGAAATTCTATTTTTCCCAACAGTGTTTTAGCACTTGGACGGATCATCCCACAGCACATACTGTTGAGCAAATGCACTTAAAAAAGGGACTATTGAACTATAGCTCAGACAAGCTTCTCTTCCTATTCCATATGTTAAGCCCCTTCTCTTTAATAGAATGTCTTTAATCCGGAGGCATGTTGTGCAAAGAAGTATGAAAAATCATGTTTAGGAGATTAGCACTGGAATCCTCGTTCTTCTTGCCAAAGCTTATCACTTGAGGGGCTTTTTGATGCAGACTGCGGGGCAGCGCTGACTCAAATGTTTGTGTGCATGCGCGTGTGTGTGTGTGTGTGAGTGTCTGCAGGGACCTACAACTGGTGCATTACTCAGCAGTTTTGGCCGAGGCTGTTTTCCCAAAGCTGAGTGTGTATACAGTTCAGAGAGACCCCTCCTTTGGATTTCCCTCTTTAACTCCTCTCCTCTTCAACTTTCTCTCTCAAAACAAAATACGACTTATGTGGGAAAACCTGCAGCTTTTTCCCCGAAATGCAAGTCTAACCGTGACCTTATCACTGCTCACAAAATCCAAGATTTTGGTGATTGCTAAAGTCAAAAAATTATTTAAATAAGTATTTGATTAGATTTTAAACACTTCACAAGGATTAACTGATCTCATAACAGCACCAGAAGAATACATAATGATCCAAGAATCTCAACCCTTCGGAAAACGCTTCCATCTGGCCTTCCATTCAGTCTGAAGTCTCAAGTGCGCTGCAATGCAATGAGCCTCATGCAAACAGCAGTGTAATTAATGTAGTTATCTTGAGAGGCACGTTTAATTGATCAGAGACCTTAGTTTCTAAGACACACATGCTATGAATAGCAACACAGGCTGGAAAGGCATTAAGGGAGACCGACTGATTGAGAAAAAGGCAGAAGATAGTGTTCTTTCCAAAAGCTCAGGGACAGCACCAACTTTTAATTGTTTCACAAGTTTCAATTTTAAATTAAACATTCACAGTTTGACTGTTTTTAGAAATAACCGTCCGATTGTATCAAATGAAATCAGAAAGTAATTCAGCTTTAACACAAAGTTACAACCAGTGGTGGCAGTCTATTAGTTTTTATTCCACTTTTTGTAGATAATTCGGTCTATTCAGCTTTTAATCAGCAAAGTCTCAAGACACTTTAATATGTGCATCAGTAAATTCCATAAACTCTCACCTCCCTATTTTTCCACTAGGTTCAGTTCAGTATCTACAGTCTGGGCTTTCCAACAATTCAGCATTTTTTTAATTGTTACTCTGAGGTATTCCCATTGTATTTTATGTCATTCCCCAACCCTCAAAACTTCCTACAAATCACATAACGCATGAAATACACCACTGCCTTTGTTAACACAGGTCAAAATATATTTCCAAGTTAACTTAACATTTGTTGATCAATGAAGGCAGAAGTTGTAACAAAGCCTGACAGACCCAGATTAACTAAGATTGCATTGCAAGGACAATTTGTCCATTACACTGAACTTTATTTGTGCTATGAGCACAAAAATAAAACAGTTCACAGAGTTCATTACTTCATTCACAGAGATTTATGCTCATCAAACTGTGGCACAAACAAGTCCTCAAAAACAGCACTGCACACACAATTAGCTCCAAGCAAATTGGCTGACTCAGACTAATCCTCCAAGGCCATCAGTGAATAAGGAACACAGGTGTATAGGCCGGTCATTTTTGCCCATTTTAATAGTTCTAGTGGTATCGAGCGTTGAGTTTTACTATTTAACTGGGATTTCATGAGTCCCCTGAAAGCTAGCTGTTCCCTGAGAGGTAATGACCAAACCAAATTGAAATAGCTGAAGGGCTTCTGGCTGTTAAAGCCATTATCCAGGGAGACAAGTCCCATGTCTGATCAAAGATTTTAAATCCAGATTTTGAGTTTTCTCAACAGCAATTAGGAAAAAAAAGAGATCAGAAAAAAAAACAACAAATCCATGGACCTAAATGCTAAATGCTGGAAGGCTGATGCTAAATGCTCAGTCTGGCAAAAGGTGATAGCTGCCTGGCTGCTGCTCTTTGTCTCTACAGTGACAGCTAGTGGACAGGTGAGGAACGGCAAGTACAGAAAAAGGTGAAAGGACAAGGGATAAGACGGGGGGAAGTTGAGCAGTAGTTATGGCAGCAGGTAAATTTGAAGTAAATTAAAGTAAGTTGGCACTACATTGACTCCAGAAGTTAAATTACTGTGGGTATAGGACTTTTTCTTCAGCCTGAGGGGACTGAGGTATCTGAGGATTTAATGCTAATGCCTAATTTAGCCCTTCAGAGTCAACCCCTGCAGAAACTTTATAGGGTTCATTTTCACCAGCAGCACTTTAGAAAAGTAAAAATCAAAGGGCATACTGTCTAGAAGTGTTCTGAAGAAACAGCATACGTCATCCTTACTACATAATGCACTGACAAGCAATACAGCTCCCGATTTTAGGTGAAACACTGAGGAAGTATCGATCAACCTTCACCTGTTGCTCAGTGCTACAGCTGAACCGAGACATTATTTCAAATAGGTCTGCAGTCATGTTTTCAATTTAATTACACTTTTTTGATGGTTTTATTTTCCTGAATTGATCAATTGATGCAAGAGCCAGAGATTCGGCCACACAGTGGCGTGCAGTGGAAAGCAGAGAGCATTAAAGTTTTCAGTGCACCACAACACTACACCACTGTAGCCAAAGCAACTAAGTCCACTTCTCAATACAGACCAAGCCACATGTCACTGCCTTTATGGTGACATGAGCACAGATAACATGCGGTTTCCTGTTTTTGGATAGAGGACATGTTCCCTTGATGGGACTGGAGGAATATGCATACAGTCCACAGTTCTGAGGAAGTCAGCCACATTCAAAAACTTTCCTCCTGTCACTGTCTCTTTCTGGGCTCTTGGAAACTTGAAACATTTGTCTCTTCTCCCAGCTGTGGCTGTGAGCACACTTGACACGGCTCTGCTCACACAGGGATGAGAAACAGCCCACGGGTGTTTGAAATGTACAAGTCCCAAGAACTTGCGGAATTGTGAACGATTTGAACAGGGCTGGTGCTGAATGTGATATGTGGGTACCGGGTTCAATGTCACATTTAATATCATCTAAGAGTTGCATTATCAAATCTGTTGATTTCAGAACCACAAAGAGAGAAAAACATCCAGTCCAGGAAAGAATACAGACGGTCTTTCCTTCCAGAATTGCTGGGAATTATGAGGACATATTAAAGTTTATATCTCCATTAACTGAATCAGGGATTACTTGATCTGGGTTTCTGAATGGAAGCAGATGAGTTTTCTTACTGTCAGCAATTCTCATGAAAAGACCAAACCAACAACGTGTTAACCATCTCTCATGTTCTGACTGTGGCATCCAGCCACAAGGCCATTCATTCCTCCTGAAGATGAGAATCTTTGAAAAACAGATTGTGTATATACTTTCATTTAAAAAAGGCTCTGCAGTCTCCTGACAAACTTAACTCAAATTGGAGCAAAGGACCTCAGAACATTTTCTACCAGGCAGCAAGGAAATGATCTGCATAAGATCAGCTGAATAACAGTGATATAAATTGGCTCTCTTTGCAGTGATGCCCTTGAACCTGATGAAGTTTGTGCTGTATTTTTACTAATCGTTATTAGTCCTGCTCTCAACAACAAGGTGCCATCTTTTAGTTAAAGTAGACCATCAGCAACTGAAACTATTCTGTCATCATACTCAACCCTGTCTCCAAAATTCAATATTAAAAAACAGTATTAGTTGGGCAATGTTCTATTTTTCATGAGTAACTAAATCTCTACATTTATACCACAGACATAGTCATAGGGTGATGGTCAGGATGGGTGGGAGGCAGACGAAGCACAAGAGTTATGCACAAAGTGCACAAAAATGCAGTTAAGTTTCGGCTTCTAGTTTTTAGAAAAGATTTGAATACAACTTTACTGGCTCACCAAAACATAAAACAAGCATGAGAGCAGGTAACAAGTAACAGAACAAATGTGGCAACAACAAAAAAGTCTGGAGAAGATAAAATTACAGATAAAACACCTAAAAGATGAAATACTTTCTCCTTTATGCTCGACCCATCTCTTTTCTTTCTCCCTGTCATTTTCTAACTCGGCTTTTTCCTGTTCAGAAGAACTCATGCCTGAACCACAACACACACTATAGTTTGCAACTAAAGGAGGGTTTATGGGAGGTTAATGCAATGGTTAAAAAAAAAAGTAAAAAAAAAAAAGTATCCCTACTTCTGGAGTGAAATACATGAAGCTGTACAAGATCAACTCCACACCAACCAAAGAGGACTTTTTCTCTCTTCTGCAGCGGCACGCCGTAAGCCTAAACATGCATCAAAGCCGTCCCGGGCCTATTTGAAGTCTTCAGGAAGAGCTGACTTGGAAGGATTTCCTTCTATAGTCAGCAGACCTCAACCCCACTGAGCATTTATTAAAAAAAAGAAAAGTTAAAACAGACTTTTTTGGGATATTTTAAAATACTGTAGGACTTCAACTCTGCCAAAGATTGTCATGTAAAACTTCATATTGTTGGCTAAAATAATACTTGCTAATGTCTCATCAGTCATGCTTTTGCACTTCTGATGTGCTTTGTAAGCCCGTGTTACAGCGCACTGGAATATTTTATTCACTTCACATAATTAGGTCTTTGTAAGGACACAGCAGAGTTGTAATGGCTCTCACATGTGTAGTTTTGTTTAAAGAAAATGCCATAGCTGATTCTAAATGAAAGAATTCATAGACTGTGTTGGCTGAATAACAGATTGCTCCCTGCTTTATCATTGTAATTGTTTTCCCTCTTTTGTTTTTATTAAATTGGAGTGTGTATGTGAAAATGATTTTGTTAGATGAAAGCAGGAGTTAAGAGCAACAGTACAGGGACTAGCATTTAAAAATAGAACAATTTCATTACTCTAACGTAACATTATTTTCATGATATTTATCAGAGAAGTCTTGGAATAATTGCTCACAGTGATCTTTAAACTTTTGTTTGTGTTTTATTTCTTTCAAGACAGATGATTTTAGTTATGTATTCATGTGAGTGGAAGAAGTTTGTGCAGCCTCCAGTGCTGACCTTTACTTTAATGCTTAATCACTGTGCTTATCCCAATTTGACTTATTTATGTTTTTTAAGTCAGCAGAATTCAAGTGAAAAACAGAACGCGAGCCTTCCTCCCAGTGGCCTCAGCATTTAGGGCTCAGTGACAGTGATACATTGTGATAAGTTAATTAATATTTCAGTGTCTCGATAATGTGTCTGCTGCTCCAGATAACAGTGAAATCCTAATAGCCCTGAGCAGATTTTTAGAGGCCAAACATTTAATTCCCCCCCACCCCCCCACGATGCCGAAACTTGGCACAAACCGATGAACGTCCCTATCTCATTTGTTTATTTCCTTTTCAGGGACAGACCCAAACATATTAGGGTTGGGAATAAAAACAGGGTTTATGGTCAAAGTGGTCATGCAGTTGCAGAGGCATGCAGTACAAAACGAGTGCACGTCATCTGTCACATCACAACGCCGCCTTTTTGTGACTGTTCAGTCTATTTTTACAGCTACAATATAAAAAGAACTTTTGGGCCTTATGAAAACTATATAAGAAAGAACTGGATAGTATTTTGATCCATATTTTTAGAGTTTGTGTGATCTACAATGCCACAAGAAAACAGTACAGATCTCAAGGCAGCCAATTAGAGCCTTGGTTCTCGGCTGGCACGGCTCTAATTGTCTGGCTACTATTGAGTCAACCCCGTCCTCATTAAAAACAAGTTTGGTGGGTTCAATTGTTGAAAATTTTCTCACTGTCTAAATCACTGCAAGACTAAAAAAAAAAAAAAAGTTTGCAGCAATGTCAGTGGCATCAACTTTAAGAAGCTTACAGTTTATTTATTAATTTACAGTATTTACTTGTTTTGTCATCAGCAGCCTCAGTCGAAGCACCGTTCTGACATGTGCCTTGATGCTAATACAGTAAAGTCGATGGGGTGAGAAACACTCCAGCAAAGAATGACAGACTTTACTATGAGGGCTGCTTATTATAAGACTTTTGTCATTTTCACTTCCAATTCAATTACTACAAGAATTGGATTTAGCAGCAAAAAGGCTCTTACAGAACATGTAATCCCAAAAAAGCAAATTACTGTGAATGAAGGCTCTGCCATTGTTACAGTATTTGAATTGTGCTTTCAATTTTCATTCAGCCCTGTCTGAGTTGAAAGTGCACTGACCCTGACCCGCTTCTGATCTCACGTTCTGCAGATATGCTACCTGGTAGGTTTGACTCCTCCTGTTTCCCCACTAAGAGGATAATTCACTGAATTCAGTGACATTTCCAACTTTACAATGTCTTCCTTTTTTTTTTTGCTTGATTTTATCCAACTGCTTCGGTTTCTTTGTCCCTTCTTGTCAAACCAGTGCTGTCAAATGAACACTGATGTTCTCCCGTGTTCCATCTTGTTTAATCAGGAAATGTTCTGTTAGTTTAGTCTGTTATAAAAAGGCTAAGTACATTTTTTTTGTAGGAGTCAAACACATTGAATAATTAAATTGCTTATAAGACTTGGATTTGAGCATTATTAGCCAAGGCACTATGTTCATAACTGTGAAACCTTCAATTTCAGAAAGGAATACACATTTTCTTAGCAAATATTGCCAGTTGCTGGATAAACATAAAATCCAGCACACAAAGTAAAGACTCAAGAATTTAAAGTACAAGAAAAAGAAGGTTAGAAGATATTTAGCACTCATACTGACAACGTCTGCATGGTATCTTTTTGCTGATTTATTGGACTAAACCTTTCTTGTCTGAAAGTGATGTCAACAGAAAAGTGAACAGAAAAATATGAGAAGTAGCAAATAGGTGGATCGTTCTCTTGGTAAATAGAGTTATACTTCTCATATTCTACAATACTTCAGATGTGTTTCTTACTCGATGACAGATCAGCTGATACTGATGATGTTCAGGGGCCTCATTGATCAAACTCTGAAGCTAACTTGAGACTAATTCAACTCAGTCTTGGTGTAAGGTTATTTGAATACTGCCAGCTGCAGGGTAAACATTTTGTATGATAGCTTACTGCTACAATCGTAGAAGGGAAGGAGAGGATCTAAGCCAACACATCCTTGCCTTAGACATGTTTGTTCAAGTTAAAAATGTTTCAAACTGAGCAAAAATCTGTACAAGCTGTTTGGCTGCACATTATGAACACAAAGGGGCATAAAAAAGAAGGGTCTCCAGGAATATATCAAAGAACATGACAACCTGGTAAGAGTTTAAATCAGTCCGAGTCTGAGCCGCAGTGGAAGTACAACCACACACACACACACACACGCTTGGTGCATGCTGTGAGCTGGCTCACGTCTTCACTGACACATTCTAGTAAAAAACACTCAAGGTGAGAAGAAAATTTGCTTCACATCAAGTCTGAATGCATCTGCAGGAAACGAGGTGCTTGTATTTAATTTGCGCTGGAGAGAACAATGCAACTCTGTCTTGGGTGGTATCAAATAATCAGATGGTGTGAACATAAATAAGCCAAATTCTCAAAGAAAATAATAGGTGTGATAATACACTCATCTGATGCTATTATGTTCTACATACAAAAAGAGTCATCCATTGTTATTTATGCAGGATGAACGCCAGGAAAAATGGATGAAGGTGGACTTTAACAATGACTGCGAGTTTTACTCATGCAGCTGTTGTTCACTGTGCTGTGACATGATCCAGAGCAAATAAAGGCCATACAGATTTAAGGAGTGTCACAATGCAAAGTTGTAAATATGCTGCGAGGCTGTGTGAGCGAGATAGTGTCAGCCAGACATCCCCAGTCCATCTGTGGTAACTAATTATGTCAGCATCAGCAGCTAATTAGAAAGGGAAAAAATGTGGAAATGCCAGATGCTGAATGCCCAGATCAATCAGCCTGGAATATAAAAGTAGCTGCTGCAAGTTAGCGTCAGTGCAAGGTTGGTTTATCCTCTTTAGCACTCATGAGCTCACGTGGATCTGTTATGAGAGTGAAAGCTGCTGGAGAATGTATGTAGCAGTATCAAAAAAAAAAAAAAAAAAAAAAAACAGGCTCAGAAATTGAGAGCTTTCCACATTTCCACTTTTTTTTTCCTTTTGGATCAATTGTGCAGAAAAGAGCGACAAGTAAGATTGCTTTTTTCGCCTGGCTACTATTATCCGAATGGAATCAGCACTGAAAGTTTCCCCCATTAATCACTACAGCAACCAAGTCGCTCTCACTTTCTCCTGCACATACGAGTCGCACAACCCACACATATACACACACACACAAACACTCAGAGGCACGACCGGAACATAGAAAATGCTACCAGGAAATAATATGAAAGCATATTGCACTCAGACACTCAGACGGGCTCAGGGACAAATAAACACACACATACACAAGCTCCCTGCTGTGCCATTGAATTCCCACCCTGATCTCAGCAGGGTCAGCATGGTCGAAAAGCTAATCCAGAGGTGTGTAGGTGGTGAGGCAGAAAAAGGAAGAAGGGGCTGACACGCAGTAACACAAGCCAGTCATCAAGTAGAGATACAGAAACAAAGTGGGGTAATTTGTAGGAGATGCGAGGTTGTTCAGATTACAGATGCTGTCAATTAAAACAGTCGACAAAGCAGAGATTGCAGCAATGCATCAGGTAAGTATGCACCATGCTTGAGAAATAATGTTTTATAAAAAAAAAAATTTAAGCAAATGTAAGGCTTTACATGACTATACAATGCAGGTGAGCCTTGAAGTTAAAAGACCTAAAGGGAAGAAAAGCATGAAAGTACATTTTCAAGGCTTAGAGCCGGAGTAGGAATTTGCAAACTGCATCAAATTCAGAGCCGAAGCGTGGTAACTTTGATGAAACATTAAAAATATCTTAAAAATGTTAATACCATCACATCTATGTATTCCTCACATAAATACACAGATTTCAAAGAGGTATATATATTCAATTATGGCTGTAAATGTCTGTCACGATGGGACAGATAAAAGAAAACCAGTTAAGAGCACATCTGCATTGACAGCCATACTGCTAGTGTTGTATGTTACTGTCCACTGAAATAAATCCTCACACCTAAGAAGAAGACGGGCTTTATTCCTCAGTAGTGTTATGTTACTAATGGTGAGAGTTTTGTTGCCTGAAGAAACATGAAGTAATTACAACAACAGAGGAAGCTCACAAACATAGCTGAGACAGCTTGCTCTGGCCAGTACGCTGTTACGTGTGTAAGCTGTATAGTTTCTACAGGGTTTCTCTTTGATGCCTCATTCAGTTGTCCTACTCGGAAAACAACAGAAATGTGTAACATACTGTGGCACCTCATAAACACTGGCTTAGATATAGCTTCCGCTCACGTTTAGAAAAAAAAGCAAAAGACGTGTGAACACAAACACATTTGTATGTGTTAAAGTATTAGTGCTCCATGGTAATTTGCGTTAATATCTCCATGTTGTTTCTGCACATAACACGTCTGTGGCTCAGACAGGAAAGCTTTATTTAATTAGATTCACCAGACATTTTTTTTTAAGGGCAAGGTCACGTTACTGACTTTAACTAACTCTGAGGACCACACTGTAAACAAAAAGGGAAAACATGTCAAACTTAACATGCTGTTGGCACACAGATTTATTAATGGGATCATTATTAGACCGCATTTAAAAAATCATAAATTTGTCTTTTTATTTTCCTGCATTGTGTTGTACAACTTCACACTGAGTTTTCACATGCCAATTAGTACGCCTTTGCCCACTAGTGTCCTTCATTCTATTCATTAGCCTGTTTTGCTGATTAACAGGACATGCTATAGACCAGGCTTATGGTAAATTTTAAGAACGTCCTGTGTCTACAAAGGCATGAGGCAAATGCTCCAGACAGCACAGCTTGTTACACTGGGGACGACCCTCATCAGTTGTTTATGCTGCTTGAAGCTCTTTTACAATTATGTGAACTACAGTATTTTATTTGTATAGTCACTCGAGCAGATATTTGTTTTAATAGCAAAAGTGGCAACATGTCCCAAAGTGACAATAAAATGAGTCCTATGCTACACTGTTGTCATATTGTTCAGACTGTAATTACAAGCAGCCGAGCGGGAAAAAACCTTTCACGACCAAACTCTGAATATAATCAGAGTTGGAGGAATCGGGAATTTCACTACAATAACTCTCACTCACACAAAGTAGCAAAATGGATGTTTCTAAAATTCAAAATTAGCTTAGCAGCATTTAACTGTACATTTGTCTTATTATATTAACTACAGATGTTTTGCTGTTAGATGCCCATCAGTTGATAGACTAATGTTCTGACAATCAATGTCAGTGCCTCCACCTTGCAAAGGAGCTTGTCTCGCTCAGTCCTGAGAAGATTGTTTGTCAAATATTGGCTCTAATTGAAATGAGCTTGCTTTGTCCTGCCAGACACTTGGTGCGGCCGTGAAGGTGAATGAATGTTTTATGTGTATTGCTGTTCATGTTGTTGCACAGACACAGACTGGTTTGTTTTGAGCCTACTTATAACTATGAATTTTATAGTTGTAGATAAACAGTGTCCTCGGTATCTCTATATTTTTTGTTATGACAGCCAGTGTAATATTGCCGCGTTGTAAGCCTCACACAGCTGATGATCCATGCAGATTAACACAAACACCACTAATTATTTGCAAATGATATTTGAGCTGGGACAGCAACTAAACACGCTGACAAACAGGCAAGAGAAAAGAGCACGAGAGTATAAAGTAAATGTTTGTAAGCAGCTTTGGAATTCAGCTTGACAACAGACGAAAAAGTGCCAGATCTGTATGCAAACTATAAACAACACAGTTCCATTAATAGCTCCTGTCAGTCGCTTCTATTTGGAGCGCAACTTCCAGACCCCCCACAAAGGTGTCTGGGGACAAAATTGGACACATCCCCTCCTCAGTGAAGAGCAAACTACTGATGCTAACATTTTGTGAAGCCCGGTTGACACATGCACGCACACACATGCCCACACACACACACACACACACCCCGCGGGAGGGTACGCTCGAAGGGCTCATCCAATCTGTCAGGGTTCTGCCAGCATGCTCCCCTTTCCCTCTGCTCCTTGACCTGCACGCAAACAGAGGCACTTACCAAATAATCACATCATAAAGCTTTGTTATGCCTCTCTCATATCACTAAGTGTAGTTCAGAGGTTTAATTGTGCCTTTTTGTGTTTTAATGGCATCCATGCTTTAGCAGTTGGTGAGCATCATGGCATAAACATGACAGGTGGCGAGGTGGGGGCTGTGCATATACTCGGATCACTGACCAGGAGCCCAGGCAGGATTTATAATTTTACAACAGAATTTAGACATGGCACATTACATAAATATCTGAATGATCACGCTGATTCAAAGATGATGCCAGCGCTGCCAATCTGCTAGAAAAACTGATCTTAGGCCTGCAAATGTCAAACAACAAATGGTCAGCAAGAATCATCTGGGAAGGTTAAAGGTTCACAGATTTCGGTCTCAGTCACATGTGCATGCAGACTAACTCCTAACAGCCAATAAAGTTTCAAAGAAAGAGGGGTTATCTCAGGCTTTCAGAATAAAAAGTAAAAATCTTGTCGGTCTTCTACATAGACGACGTTCGGTGACTGGCAGTTGGTGCGCTCCAAAGGCCTGAACGGGCATGAAACGCTCATGGTTAAATCATGACAAAGCTGTGTTTGAAAGTATAACGCAGTTTGATCAAGAAAGAAAAAAAGTCAAGTGAGTAGATGGTTTTAAAAATGCACTGCATCACACACACATTGTAATGGGGTATGCGTGTGTGATGCAATGCATTTTCAAAACCGGCTCAGAGGTTTAAAGCTTGATGCATATGGGGATGAAGAGTAGCTCAGAGGCAGAACATCTGACTGAAGATCAGGAGGTCTGAGGCCCCTCTCTGGGTGCCTACTGAAAATGGCGTGGCTCCTAATTTATGAAGCTCAAGGATAGCCTGCTGGTTAATGAAGTTTCCCCCTGAATCATTGGGACTGGCTGAATTGCAGCCATACTGGTTGAGCATACATAATCTCTACCTGGTCTGGGATAACGTTTGCTCTCAAGACTATATTTCATGACCAACCCTTCCTGTGTCTTTTCCCTGTAATTTTTCAAAGTAAATTTTACCTTTACATCTTTTTTTTCCCTCACACAAGCCTCTCACAAGTTACTCATTTCACACTAATTCAACATAATTCCACAGTGACGAACACGGTGATAGCTTATCATCTGGTTGTAACATGTGGCAGTCTATCTTATCTATTCCGGCTTTTTTCACGGATTATCCGTCATATCAGAACAAAATACCTGGGAAACCACACAAAAACATTACCATTCAAAATTGCCATCCTGCTTTTACTAGTTTGTGTACCCCAAATTTTACACATGCAGTATTTTTTGGCTCTTCGGTGCCATCATACACGGAGGGGTGCAACAACAAATCAGTATGGTTAATGCACAAAATACACAAGAGTGTTCTGGCAATGTTTTCTGTGTGAATGTTTTTTTTTTTTTTTTTTTTTTTTACTCAGTCTTGCAGAGACTACTAAGTATTAAATGTGAAATTCATGAAAATGAGAAAGTCCAATTTCACTGCAAGAACTCTCTCCCCATGGAGAGTACAAAATCAGGAAGTTACTTTTTTGGTTACACACCATGTTTTCTGCCGGAGAATGTGTTTAACACCCTGCTCACTTTAAAACTTGAGTAAGACCGTAAAGCTCTGCGAGAGAGTCCCATTACGAGAACACAACACACAATAAACCACTGTCACCTCACACGCGTTTCATACATCATCGCCATCTGAAGGAAACTTTATTACCAATGCCCTCATACATGACATGCACCCCAATCCATATTAATGATTGCAGTCTGTTGTGCCGATTATTGCCAGATGAATGCAGACGTTTATTAACCCAGGGTGTCTATTGCACAAACACAATAAACACATCTATTATTTTAAGTGGTGTCAATAAGCCGACCTTTGCCTCTTGTGTTCAGCATGCTTGATTTAGTAATGCTTCCACCAACAACGGTCCTGCAGGGCCTGCAGTTATTACATGAGCTGATGTGTGAATATTGATGTAGTTTTGCCTTTGAGATCATATGATGGCGAGTTTGGGTTTGATTAATACACATTCTGAAATAAAATTAGTTCTCTATCTGCCAGACTTAAGCCTTTGCTCCCACGAGCCCTCTTCTATTAGCATATAATATTATTTCCCCGCCATGCTTCTTTTGATATGCCACTTAGTCTACCAAAAGAGTTCTCGCAGATTTGTTTCAAAGTGAGCTGGGAAAACTCTGAAAGCGAAGTTGGGTCAAAATTCATTTGCAATCTGTTGCCCAAGGAAACAGCATATTGATGTAAATGCACCGTGTATCTCAATTTACATGTAAATGTAAATAGTAAACCCTTTCAAAATTCAATTTTCATGATTGTCTTTACTCTGGAAAAGTGTAAATGTTATTATTACTGCTGCAATGATTTTAATTTATTTATTTGGTTTGATCTTCCTTTCATGGAACTCGGGCTATAAAGCTCTTTAAAGCCGACTTTCTTTGGAATAAGTTTATTCTTCTTAACATCTTTCTGAAGGTGGTCATCAAAGGGGAGTCGGTCTCTGATCTGGGATCAGCAGTCTTAACAAAGCTGACAAACAACAGTTCGAAATCACTTGCAACTAATTATAATCCCTTTTGCAGTCATCTCTGTTTTTTATCGACTTGGAGCCCAGGCTACAATAGCTGCTTCTGCGATGGTGCGGCGCTCGGGGAGATTTGATGGATTGGGCGAACGGGAACTGCTGGGACGCACAGGTTGATTGAAAAAGTGGTCGGTCAGCAAGTTTAAGCACTCTAATAATTAGGCACAGCGCGTATGCGGGTGTACAGTACGTGTGTGTGCTTGTTTGTGTATATACAGAATGTTTATGAGCGTGTACAGGTGCTTAAGTTGCGAGTTTACAGTGATGTGTAAGTATGAATTCATGCAGCTTTGTCTTGTGTGTGTTTGTGCTGAGGCCTCTGAGTGCTGCTTACATACATCACATTATAGCTTATTTAATAAAACTTGATTAATTACAGCAGTGTGGCCTCTTTGTTTCTTGAATTTCAGCCTCATAAAAGGATATAGCAAGTCAATATGCACATTATTATAATTAGCTGTAAAATGCAAGTTTTTTTTCATTAAATGAACAATAAATACAGACTGAATACACTATGGACTTGCTTTTTGTGTGTCTAATCAACCAGCAGGGCTGCATGTGAATCAGAATTCTTCAAAAAAAAGCAGTGTGGCATTTCACTTGCAGATGCGCCCACTGTCAGCTTCTGTGATGACTTTATGGATGCAGATATGCAAACAATACGCTGCCTCAAGGTGAAAAGTTGCATATTGTACATATAAATCTCCTTTTTTTTCTGGTAAACATCAAAAAAATTTGCATTTTAAGCACAAGGACCGAGACTCAAACTGCAATTTGATATGAGGTGACTGATGGTGTGCATGCAGGAGAGAAAATGGATGTGAAAAGGAAATTATCTGAATAAGTATGCCTGTATGGCTGCATATGTTTGTATACATGGCGTGCGTACGAGGGCTAAAAGACACATAAAGTACCATCACACTGCTCGTGAAGAACCGTATATATTAAGGAGACGGAGATCAAAAAGCAGGATCAGCAGAGTTGATCTCCACTTGACTGTTTCATATTCTGTTTCATCCTCCACCCCCGACCACATTCCTCCCTCCTTCCCGCAGACCTGCTCCTCTTCTGTGATCAGAGGACTGCGGCCTTGGGAACTCCCGAGTCTGCTTTGATCACGAGTTTTGTTCGTTTTCATGGGCGCGATCAATCGAGATATGAGACTCCAGACTGGACTGGACTGGAGAGGACAGTGAGGGGAGCTGGCTCTGTGTCTAGATCATGAAGTTCATGCCATGGTTCTGGGGAGTTTTGACTCATTTCCAGTTTCATCACCTCCGGAGGTGGCAGACTCCCACCACATTAAAGGCAACTTTTCATTTTTTAAGGGTGCTGGCACAAATTCTCTGCCTTATGGTTAGCAACAGCATAAAAGTTTGAAAGAATGCGTGGGTAACAAATTATGATCTGCAACAGATTACATGTCACCTAAAATAGCGATTTTAAACGTAATCAAAGTGGCCACTACTCTGATTGAGTCACTTGACAAATGATTGAACGTTGAATTCAAAGAACGGAAGCAAATTTAAGACAGTTTCTGAAGCCTGACAGAGCTTTTCATTGCTCAGTGTACAGACCTGACGTGACAACTAAAGGCCAGGGCCAAAACTCTTTTGATTTATCAAAGGAGGAAACAAAACCATCAACACTTTTTACTTTAGTCAGTGACTGTCTTTAGAAAATGAGCTGTTCAAGTGAACATGACATGGAAGATTATAACATATATTAGCTATAAAAGGCAAAACACCAAAGGAATATATCTATATATCCTTGAAAATAACACATACATGCATACTGGGCATACTGTAGGTAGTCAAAATATCAGATGGCCACTGGTATAACGACCTGTCTCTGTGCATTCATTATGCATGGTAATTAAAGCCATAGATTATGCACATGCATACGCACACACACACACACACACACACACTCTCCTCTTTCTTTTCAATACCAATCAGCAAGAATAAAGTTGTGTTTACAGACGCTCATTACTGGGGCCATTTTGTCAAGCAGTTCCAAGTTGTTGTTTCAAGTGAGCTTTTTGGTGTCTGTTGAAGTTGGAGGTCATGTCGGGTTGCTCTCTAATTGGGTGTCAAGAGGATTCTAAATATTTTCACACCCACACAGCAGACACATGCACACACACCCAAACACACACAAACACATACAGCAAATACATCCTGCTTTAATTGGTCAAATAGGCTTCCCTGGCCACTAGTGCAAAATCATAAACCCATACACACATATTGTAGTGATGTACAGTAGGAGCCCCTAATAAGGATTTGTCAGGCCTGTAGATTTGCAGAGTGCTGGAGGAAAGCCGCCTTGTTGCTCCAGAGACAGACCGCTGAAGCGCTTCAACTTTGACTGCTGCGGTCGCACTTGTTCTCCACACTTACAGCCAATTAAAATGCACGGCAAAGTGGGCCAGACGACCAGACATACTGAGGTGCTTTTCAGCGTGTACTGAAATTTGTGAGACAAGTTTCTCAGTTGTTTCTGTAAAAGCTGCAGAGGTGTAATGGATTATTTATTATCGATGCGCTGCACACAGAAATGGGCAACATGCCCGGAGTTAGTATTCAGAAAGAAAGGCTAAGATTCAAAAAATAGGCAAAAAATAATTCTGACTCACTCACTGTTCTCCTTGATTTTTACTAACAATAGACAAAAAGACGAACACAGATAAAAACACTAACTCTGTTTGGTTCATTTCTTGGGCTGAGAAGATGCTGCTTATCATTAGGAATTTATTTTCTATATGGCAGAAAAAATAAAATAATAAAAAATGTTAAAAAAAAAACTAAACTGTCTTAAATGACTAACTCCAGCACCAGTCTAGTCACTGGTAACAATTCTCCAAGACTAGCCTGGCATTATTAATGCTAAAAACAACCTGCAATACACTTTTAAAAGTAACTTTGTCACACATAAGCTGCTATTTGCTCCACTTCATTATATATACGTACTTTAAAACTCCATTTCTTATACATAAGAGACTGTGTGACTCCAACAAACCTCCCAGCAAACATATTTCCAGATCAAAACCCTGAAAGCATAAAAAGAAGTTAAAGGAGGAACGGACTGAGATGTGGATAAAAAAGATAATACAAGCCAAAGTAACAGCTCCTTTTATTAAATTTCACTGTTTCACATTTTAGCACACAGACTAACGCGGGTTCATTAAAAGTCAGGCACCACTGGGAAAGTCTAAGGTGAACTGACAGAACTGTAATTTAAAGCTAACTCCTAAGATACATTTCATGGTCTGTAGGCGGGGAAATCTTTTAGCTTGTAAGTGTATAGTGAGACCAACAGTGCATTTTGGCAGCTTTTTGTCTCATTTACTGTCAGTTCCAAACGTGTCTAGATGGCTCTGGTTCTCTGTTCAACAAACACCAAAAACAGTTCCTGACTACTTGATATGAATTTCTTATTAGCATATGTGAAACCTTACAAAATTTTCTGCTGGGCTGAGTAGGCGCAAATCTCATCAGCCAGCGACAGCGAGAGGAGGACTCGGTGGATTTAGAGGCCGTATTTTTTTGGAAAAAGCCCTCGCTTTCGGTGTGAAAACAACAGCGCTGTGACGCAGACAGTTCAAAGACAACACGTCTCTCCTGGTCCCATTTGTAACTAGTGTCATCTGCAGAGTAATTTGGGACGATGCACTCAGCGGTGAGCTCCTATTTTACATTTATCATGGCCCTAATGGAATCACACACACTGAGTTATTAGAGAAGAGAGGAGGAGGATGAGACAGCCGATTGGATGAATACACAGCTTGGGATGAATTAAAGCAGGTCTCTGAATGGGAGAAACAAATCTACAAGTGACATCGGATTTCAGCCGACAGCTTCTTATGAACACCAGGCTTATGAGGTGATTTATATGAGAACATAAGAGGGCAGTGGCAATGTTAAAACGATCTTACGGCAATTCATATCTTCCACGCTATATCAATCATCCATCTCTCTCACGCACAGCTCTGTCACTTGTTTCATTTTCAAACCCTTATCCACAAAAAAAAACAAAAAAAAAACACATACAGTATTTTCAGGTCTGTCAACAGACAAATCAAATGAGAGCACTCCACAAAACTCCCAGGTCAAAGATAGTCTTATTTTTTCCTTTTAAATCTAGATGAGCAGATACAAAAGTTAGAATGAGGAGAAGAAACGTATTTGACCTGATGTTTCTCTCCACAGCTTGACAGCACAACAGAGCTGGCATCATTATCAGAACTTATCCACTTCTCTGAAATTGCCTTCTGCCTGTGAAATTAATGACAGGCATTTGTACAGTGACAGGCGGCACCCAATACAACTGTAATCTCTCTCCAACTGTGTTGCGACGTGGCAGAGGACATGAGGAAAACAAATGCAGAGACAACGAGGCTTGTTATTAGTCGTGGTGAAGACTCAAGGACGCGGGAGGGTTACTTTACAACTGAAAATGGGAGAACAATCTCCTGGCTGTTTTTACTTTTTAATTATACTTTTCATTTAGAGATGGAAATGTGAAGGTGACTAAGAAGACAGCATTGTCAGTAAAGTGCTTTTTAATATGACTTGATAAATATATCTCTGCTGCCTCCTCCTACATCACACTGCTCACTGATGCACAAGGTGAGAGTTTTATGTAAAAAATACAAGCTTCTTCTGAGCCTAAATTATAACGTAAGACTATTGAAGAGGGTCTGTGGGGTTGCAGCTGCATAGCCCAGCAAAGGCAGACTACACTTTTCACTACAAGAGTGATAGTAGTTATGGAAACTCTGCAGCTCCCCTATGCTCTATGGAGCTTTTCAGCATCTTTCAGCTCATTGTTTTGGTCTTAACCAAAACTGTCCCAAACATGGAGATCCTAATATGGACATAAATATGTGTATAAAAAGTAATAACAAACACCATGTGACAGAAAAAAATCTGGCTCATTCCTGCACTTATTTACAGTCTTTTACACTTGGACATCATTCCTGTTATGTTTGGTTCTTGTCCTATTTTCCTCCCCTTGTTAAATATACTTTCTGGTGCCCTACAGTCACATTTCCCCACAAGTATCAGTAGTATTGTACAACACTGCATTTGACAAACAAGGATTTGCAACACCAGCTATCCAGGATCAGCGGTGTTTGCGAAAGATGGTAACCCAACGAGAGTCAGATTAAGCTATAATCTCTTAAACAACTGAACTAATCATCAAAACACAAAGCAAGCTTGTGCAACTGCATGGCCTATTTCTCCCCTTACATTTCCTCACAAACCAATTTTGATGGATAGTTTAATGGGAAACTGGAGTTTTTCCCAAACAGCTACCATGTTTTTTCCAGACTGAAAATCAAAAGACCAATGCCAGCCCAGTGAGTGGTGCGTTCATCCATTCATGTGTAAGAAGGGTTTATGTTGATGTCTGTGAGTGAAGTGTGCACTGAGCTGTATCAGACCACAATAACAAATGTGAAGTTTGGGGCTGTAGCTGTGAAGCTACGAGTTATGTGATTGCATATTGACAAACCAAAAAACTGTAAATAGATTTGTCCACGTTTGCTCCATCAAAAGACATAATATCTGTGCAGGACATGTTTAAAAATAAGCACTCACAGGCAGTATGACTGCTTGGATCCTCATAAATAGCATCAAAACCATACTATACATACATACATACAATACATATTTTCATGAGCTCGTATGAGCATAAAGTACAGTATGCATGTAAGAAAACAAATACTCAGCGCCAAAGGGAAATATTGCTTCTACTTGATCTCTGTCGCCTTTCTCTGCCTTTCACCTTTGATAGCAGCTTCAGAAAAGAGAAATATAATAAAAAGAAAAGGAAGGGGGGGCTAGGGGGTGCTGCTTCCTGTTGCCTGGCAACGTCTCTCCAGGGATGTGTGCATGCATATGTGTGTGTATGAGTGGACGTCGGGGTGTGTGAAAGCATCTCTATAGGATAATGTAAGAGCAAGTGGGGTGCGTTTCTTTGTTTGTTTGTGAACACGGCGTTCGGTTCCAGTGTTTCCAGCAGAGAGGGAGAGAGAGAGCGGGGGGAGCTGGAGGACCCCACCAAGCAGCGCAGCAATGCCTCGCCATTAAAGCCATTCAGACAAAGGGGATAGGTATTTCAAAGATCCAATTAGACCCGGACATGTCGCCCATAAATCATTATCTCTGAGGAGCCTCCAACAGAGAGATGGGTAAGACACTGTGTGGCTTCTGAGTCACTGTCAGAGGCAGTTCTTTATGCTTTTTTTTCCCCCCCAAATTCAAATCAGGTCCTCAGGGGAATGTTCATCTGGAATTTAAAATTAGGCACAATATGTGAAATGAAAAGTTTTCAGTGGATGAAAAGTCTTATCATTTAATGTCATTTGAATTTAGCTCTGAAACTGACTGGACCATGTACTTAAGGCACAGCGTCCGACTTCCACTGAAAGTGCAAATAATGGCACACTCCCTATTTATCATGGAAGACATGTTAGGATTATTTTCTCATCTCAGCATAATGGCCTGCATAATACAAGAGTGCAACTCTAATTTTCAAGTTTACTGGTGGTCAGCGTCTGCTTGTCTCTGTAGTTTGTTACTATTTTCAATGCTGTTATGGTCCAGATGTTGTAATTAGAGACGATATGTGTTAGATTCTAAAATGGACGATAAGGCCTCACATGAACCTGACGCCACCTATCGAGTCATATTACAGTATAGTTTTGTTTGGGCTCTGCTTCAGACAGGTGTAAACAGAAGACAAAGTCTTTAAAATGTCAGCATGAAAGTGTGAAATATAACCATATAGTCTACATGTGTGGGGACGTTTTAGCGTGTGGGGACGTTTTAGCATGCCATTTGCAGCTGCAGATGTTTCCTTTCTCCCCCCGGTTCCCTCGCCAGACCTTTTAAACTTCACAGTGCAAATGGAGGCTGATTTGATGCCCTTTTGCACCGGCTGAATTGCCTATGAATACCTGCTGCATTGTCGCATGGGATTTGACAGGCATTTAAGATGTGTTGAGCCCTAAAAGGTTTGTGCAAAACGCTGCGGTTGTACAGTGTCATAGGATATCAACTCAGAAGCTCTTAACTTTCACAGCCTGAGATGGACTCTAGTAATGGAAAAGAAAAAAAAGTGTGAGGGTTTTAGTTTAAAAAATGGCAACCTGTTGCTTTACCTTTTTCTCCACTTTTTATCATTATAAGTGTGCTATAAGCAGCAGCACTGTTGGCCCAATGAAAATGTGTCTTCAAAGTGACAAGGTGAAGAAAGACTGATTAGGAACTCAGGCATATGTTTGGCAGCCAAGATAAAGTTCTTTATGTTTGAAATTTTGGACATCAACAGAGCAGTGAGAAAAAGTATTTGCTACCGACCACAGAGAACAAAGACACATGCTCGGAGCAAAAACCTCAAAGAGATTTTGTTAATCTTATCTACACTTCCATGTACTCCTGATCGACAGTGAAGTTTATTTTGACAGGTACAGATAGGGCCGGAGTTCTTAAGAAGGGAGGAAATGTTTGATACAAAAACAGCATGAACAAATGCTGAAAAGATGGGATTTCTTTCGAAAATCCACTTCAACAAATCCAGTCGGAAAAGTTGTTGAAACAGACATTTACATTGACGAGCCAAAACACTATGACCACTCACAGATGAAGCAAAAAAAATGTTGATTTAAAACAGCACGTTTCAAGCTCTGAGACGGTAATTACCAGTGATTCTAGATACCACAAGCCACCTTCAGACCTCTTCCAAGTCCATGCCTCAGCGGCACGTGAAGGACCAACAGCACATTAGGTAGGGGTGGTCATAATGCTTTGGCTCATCAGTGTAAGTTTTAAATAAGAATCTGGCTGTCAGCATGGTTTTTTAGAGTGGTACTTAATTGACAAAATCTTTTACATCTCGCCCACAGATCTCTTCAATCTTGTCACGCATAACCACTGTTTACTTGGTTGTCACGGTTACAGTATACTAGTGTTACAGACGTGGATATTCTTCTAAAAAAAAAAAAAAAAACATCTCCAGTGCTCACATGCAGGTGAAAGTGAAAAATCCGACCAATTACTGCACATTACCGTTTTTTTTTTTTTTTTAAACAATCCTACTGCCGCTGCGGTCTTTAAAACTGACAGAACACTGATCTACACACACACACACTGACTCTCAGCAGGAAATCCATCACTTTAAAGGAACAAGTGATAGCTCTTCACAAGACTTTACTTTTTACCACCCGTCGTTCCACACGCAACACGCTAGAATAAAGTAGGATCTTCACTATGAAAAGTTACACTGCGTGTTCATATTTATGTGGCTTGGATTTGAGTTAGCAAATATGTGATTCAAGTAACAGCAGTGTGGAATTAATTAATCAGTCACTGGAACAAACAGACAGTTGTTTGGTGTTTCCAGCAGGAAACAACATTACACTACAGCGCAGCATGAGTTTGGCATTTAAACTTAATCAGATAATGGCTTCCCAGACGAGCATAAACAGATCATTCTGATCTTCATTATTCCTGGGGAAGGGTTGAGCTTGTGCACATGTTATGCTTCACATTCACCCAGTTATACACATCTGCACCTGGAGGCTGCCCAGTGCAACCACAGGAATCGACTGTCGGCCAGCTGAGCAACTCCTCCAGAGCAGTGGGGAACCTCACTCAAGGGCAGCTCAGTATTAATTGCAGACGAGATGGAGGGCCAGGTGTCATTCAATCATCTCACGGTCTGTCAAAGACGCTATTTCCCAGCCCAGGGCTCAACTTAATAAACAGTGAATGTGCAAAGACTGTATTGCAAAGACTGCATCTATTACTGACAGGAAAGAAAAGCCTATATTGTGGCAGTTTCCCTCGTACGCCATCTGCAGTCCAAGCCTGTTGCCTTTCCTCGGTTAAAAGCCTAATTAGTCCGTTGCTGAGGCTTCCCAGCCAGCCACTGCTTGCCTCCATACGCTTTATGCCATGATCACACACTTGGGCATTGGGCAGCTGGTATACTCTCAAAGCAATGAGTCATAGCAGATGAAAATGTTTCACACTCAAACAAGGGCACACCAAGATAATGGCCATCTCTGGTGCAAAGGACAGGGACAAAGATGAGGCAGAGAGCGTGTGCATGCGTGCGTGCACGCGTTTGTACATCCGGACGTTTGTGGTTGATGAATGAGGTAAAACAAAATCACAGTGCTGAGTTTGCTCGTCTTCTCTTATGGGAAGACATTATCCTTCTGTGCTATGCTCATGTGCAGCTTCATTTGTGTGTATTTTTGTATACAGCATGCATCGGGAGCAAACAATTTCCTGAAGGGAGGGACCCGACATCTAAGCGCGAGAGCTCTTTCTTCATTTGTTTATGTCTTGTGTATCCAAAGCCCACTCGCCCTCGCACACACACAGACAGACAGACATACAGAAACTCACATCCACATCCTTGTTAAACCCCTCTAGGTTATTTCACACGAGGCGAGCTGTGCATTGCTTGGCTTAACCAACCCTTATTTATGCTACACCTCAGGCTAGCTGTCAACTGCTGCAGTTTTCCCCTATGTATCCACTCTGGTACTCCAAACAGTGACACTCTGTATCTAAAACAGCTCTATTCCACCCAAATGCTCCTTTGCTTTCTAGAGCCCACCCCCACCCTCTCTATGTCTCCCTTCCTCCTTTTGTCTCTCTCCATCTCTGAATATCACATCATTAAACCCTAAGTTAAGGGCAAACTCTTGGCATTTAAAATAATTTGCAACCAAATCCTCCCGCATTTATTAAAAGGTCCCCTATTTTACACTTTTCTGGTGTTTTCTTTGATGTTGTGAAATCCATAAAGAGATCTATCTGTGGTTTTAAGCACCAAAAACAACCTGAGTGAAGTTTTACACCTCCTCTTTCACGCTTCTCTCTGCAGCTCTAGCAGGAGCAAGGCGTTTTGTGCCAGTCACTGAGGCTCTCCTCTGATTGGCTGACTGTTTTCTGCATGATGCACGGCTAGACAAACCACGGAGGTGGGTGATCGGGCAGCTGGGTCAGTACGAGTGGAAGACTCCGTGTACTAAATACGCTTTGCCTGGGCAGCAGCTACAGAGACAAAGCCGTCAAGCAGCTTATCCTTTTTTTCAGAGCTGACTCCAGGCGGTGGAAATCACCCCTTAACTGTGAGTAAGCAAGTTTGCAGTCCTCATGCACAGTCACAGTAACAGCTGCTTTTCAGTCCAACTGTAACTCACAACACAACACAACTTCAACAAAAGCTGAAGAGACTGCTGGAGAGATCAATCACAAAGCAAAATAACAACTAAAAATATATCAGACATCAAGTAAGATTTCAAGGTGGGCTGTGCTGAGGGCTCGGCTGAGGGCAGTGACTGTATGGTTGTGATTTCACAAAAATTAGTCCTGACGGCTTGTTTTAAGGAACCGCTTCTGAATACAGGCTATGTGCATTTCTATGTGGATTGAGCACTGTTTAGGTAGAACCTAGACCTGCTTTATATACAGAAATGATATGGAAATCTCACTTTCTACAATATGTTAACTTTAATATCCACGAAATTTCATGAGACAAAACAGAAATTCACTGACAAGTGATATAACAAGTGATATATATATAAATATGTATGCATATATATATATATATATATATATATATATATATATATATATATATATATATATATATATATATATATATATATATATATATATATATGCATACATATTTATATATGTGTGTGTGTGTGCTTGTATGTGAGACACACAATTCTTAGACATGTATCAGCAAACTGTCTTTGACAGATGTACAGCTTAGAGGCAACATTGGTCCCAAATGCTCTCCAGACGTGAATTTATTTAAATATAGCCTGACAAATAAATTCAGTGCATTTAGATTTTGTTCTCCTGTCATAGTACTGATGAAAACTAGAAACCTGAGACGTGAAATCAAACAGCTCATTTGGCATTATTATTGTGGCCGATAAACAAGTCCAATGAGGCAAGAAACAATATTTAAGGCACTTTTTTGTTGTACGGATGTTGTTTCTTTTCACAAACTGAGTCGTCATGTAATGTACTCAATTCAAGAACGAGTAACTGCACAGAGAAGACATCTACCATACTGGCTCGAATATGAGATGACCCTGATTAAAAGTCAGACCTGAAATCTTTCCAGTAAGGACAACATAAATCCCACATTTGTATAGCCTGTCTATCAGACTCGCACAGTCCTTGAAGAGCATGTTGGACGTGGTCAGAATTATTTTCTCTGACTGTTGGCATTGAGCTCCTCATCATCTGTGACACCAGTAGTTCCTGGCTGCTTGGCAGATGCCCGGTGTGTTTCTCCAGTCAAAATCAGGAGATGTCAGGAATTTATTTTGTCCGGGACAGTAAAACATATCACATGAGCCATGAAAAACTCAGGTTATACTGGACTTTCAGGGCTGACTAACTCGAAAAAACACACTATAAATGAACTTGAAGAAACAGGCTACAAACAACCCATAATGTGGCACACTCTCTCCAGGAGAGACTCCTTCAAAAGGAACAAGTGACACTGTAAATAGTGCAGTGTCTAATTCTCAAATATAATACAAGCCCTGCTTTTTCAAATGTAATTATTTGGGCCAATACATTATTTTGAGAATGCTGTCTTGGTCGTGTGGCACCGTGTTTTCCTTAAATGCATGCATAAGCCAAAACTATAATAAGCAGAGTCAATCAGTTTGTGTTTAGCATTGTCACGTTGTTTCCAGATCTCAGCAATTACAAGAATAAAGTTATTACTTGGACAGGAATAAACAAAACTACAAAAATAAGACCCAAGTTGTATGAAAGTAGAATTTCCGCTTGAGATATGATGAATGAGACATCTTGCCATAATAATAATAATAATTTTTGACATCTCTGCTGAGGCTCGTCATCAGCGGAAAGCTCCTTCATAACCCCCTGCTTTTGTCTGCAACCTCAAACATTACTCTCCTCGCTGCTCATTTATTTCTTTTTTAGTTTAGTTTTTTAGTTCTTTTTTAGTCTCTGCTCTCCTTCTCCCCTTAACAGAGTAAAAAGTTGAGCCACTGTCAAGTAACTACCTGCTCTAAATTTTAGAATTGAATCTTCACTCTCTAAACGGCCTTCCATGACTTTTCTCACCCCCAATTTCAAGTCAATTCAAAACTGTGTTTACCACTTGTAAACTGCCTGGTTGCTGTCCGCCTGTAAAATCTACTAGCTTTTTATGTGCACCACCACTTCTCTCCTCCTCTATTCTTGTCCTACAGTTCCTCTCTCTCCTCTACTCCTACTGTCACCTTATCACAGCATGCATTGTGATGTTAAATAGATGCTTAGAACCCGAGCACCGTCAAAATAAAAGCTGAGAGTTACTGTCTGCCTCTGTGTGAAATCGAAGCTTGTTATCTTTCTGATACCAGTTCAAAACAGTTTACAAAGCTGTTAAAAGTTTAATTTTAGCCTGGCATAATCTGCGAGACTGTGCTTGGTTTTTGTGGATAACTTGGCCAGCTCCTGCAGACTAACTGGGTTTTCTCCAACACATCCTCTTTCCTCCTGCTATCCTGCCGCTCTTCCCCACCATCTGGGACCGATGGGAGTGATGTGCTGCGATCAGCTCCCTGGTGTAGGAGCACGCAGGAGCGCAGAGCGCAGCAAACTCTCGCCTCCCCCCCTGACATTTTGGAAGCCCCTTGGCTGGCGCGCCTTGAGTTGATTAATGATCTAGAGAGCCGCTGTGTTCACGGATGACACAGTCTCACACGTGCACGTGCACAAATATGTGCACACGCATAGACATGACGTAGGATGATTAATGGAAGGGTTAATATAACGAGAAAATTAAAACTGCAGCTCATTTGGTGCAGTGGGCGACACTCTCTACACTTTGGCCTTGTTTGCGTTGAGCTGAAGCAGGAGCACCTTACTGGAGGCTTGATGTCGTTGTTAGATGGAAACAATGCATTTAGACAGAAGACAAGAAATAAAGAATGCCTATTGTTTACCACAGGTTGCCGGTCAGGAAACACGTGCAATGTATAATGGCTGTAGCAACTTTCAAATCAAGGGAGATAAAGAGAGACTGCAGTGTCTGTTTTCTACAACAGCAGCAATATGGCAGCAGCAAAAGTAGCTATGGCAGCGAGCCAGTTCAAAGTCATATTTTCTGCTGTTCCAAAACTGTTTTTATTGGACCCCAGTTCTCCTCCCCTGACAGAAAGCTCCTGCAGATAATTACAGAATCAAGTTCAGCTGTGGTTAGCCATAATAATGACCTGCTATTGCTATTGTGGCCCGGCGTTTGGGTCATGATGCAGTACTGTGCATTAAGTCTGTGTGGTTTAAATTTATCCACTTGTGTCTGGCTATCTGTGCAGTGATACTGTTACTCTGTTTACGCCTCTTTGTTGGAAAAGCAATATGAACATGTGGTATTGTTTGTATTGTTTTGCTTCACACATAATTTAGCTTTAGGTTAATTAGTAACAACACATAATGTAACACGTATCTGTGGAACAGATGCCCTGCCAGATTTTTATAACATGTGCTACTGTAATGAATACGTCTATAGGAACTTCTATCTGTAGCTGCATTTCAATACACTGGGTCCTTCAATTCCCACAATAAAATTCAACAGCATCTTTCAACAGTCCCTCTCCTCCTCCAACCCCCCGCCCCCCACCCTTAAAACAAAGCTTGAGATAGAGTTAGACCTAAGTCCCAAAGTCTGAGCTGAGACAACCATGATGATCACTCCAATTATTTTACAATAAACCTGACAAAGCTCCTCCAGAGCAACAGAAAACATCATACAACTGCTTTCAGAGGCTAAGTACTACTCCTTGAGATGAGTAAACTGCTGAGTAAAATCAGTGGATTGCCGCTTTGGTATATATTGAGGCATTACCAAAGAAAGAAAGAAAAGAAAGCGTGCATTCATTCTCACACACAAACCCAGGTGGATGAAATCTATGGTCCAAAGTTAGAAGGTCGCAGAGGCCTCGGTGTCAAAACTCCTGAACCATTTCATCCATCTGAAAGAGCGAGGCCTGTGGTGAATCAGATTTAAATAAATTAGAATCCCTGCTATATTGTATGTCCTTTCAGGTGAGCAGAATAAGGTTAAACATCCTGCAATACAGACACGGAGGGAACATCACTCAACAGAAGTGACATATCTATCCAGCTGTAATGTGGTTTTGGGTTGAGAATTGGTTGAGAGGTGTAATAATGTCATACTTCATCATAAGGTTTCACGTCCACACAGAAAAAGGAAAACAAACGTGAAGAAGGATAACCTCCTAACAATTTGTTATATCTGGCCATTATCTTTGCTGCAACGTTTCTGTTGATCTATTTCCCTTGTTAAATGTTGACTTTCGTGTTTTAATTCTTTGTTTAACACTTCGACAATGAGGCCATCCGAGCATAACGCCTTCAAGGCCTCTTGAGGGGAAAGGGGAGGAAATAAATTGAGTAAAAAAGGTGAATAAAAACTCCATGCAATAAGGCACCAGAGCACAACAAAGTGTAGAAGGAATTTACCGTTAATTTTAAAGGAAATTAGCAGTCAGAGATTCAACACAAACACTTGAGAACTATAATTAGTTCACTATCTTTCCCATTAAATTAGTACTTCCTCACAGTATTTAGCCCTCTTTGACGTGCAGGATTATTTTTTTCCTTTATGTAACTCTACTGATATAATATGAAAGGTTAAAACTCCTTTTGTAAGCATTATGGAATAGCCCACACCTCCTCCCATTCCTCTTCTTCTCCCCTGCCTCCTGCAGACAGCTTTACCCTGGGGCTAACTAACAAACGGCCTGCTCGATGAACCAAAACGACTAAATGACTTGTTGTTCCTGCGCCACGCATCAAAGCCAGGTGCATTTATGGCACTGCAGACGGCGGTGTTGAGGAGATCCGAAGGCACGCTGCTTGTTAGTGTCAGTGTGTCTGCTCGGCTGGGCGAAAAGAGAAATACAGAGGCAAGAGGATCAAACGCTGTAGCAGGGTAATAAAAGCAAACCGGAATGAGGAATGAAAGGGATGGTGGCATGACCCCGGCGGGCGCCAACCTTCCAGTTTCAAGACTGAAGTTATTTTTATTGCCGTTGTTATTGATGGTAAGGTAAATGTCATGTTGTGGCAATTATCTCTGTGCTAAGGTTAACAGAAATAGTGTGGAATGAAGGGAAAGAGAGATAAGAGAAGGATGAATTCAGCGACAGTGTGACAGTGATCATGATGGTGAAGATTATATTTAAGACAGGTTTTGGCAGGTAGGTATTTGATAAATGCTAACTGGGCGATCACCCGGGCAGCACAGAGTCACTGGAACAAACTGGTAACAAGAGCTTGACAATTTCCAACCAGAGTGAAGTCACCCTCATCAAGCTGACCATATCACCAGCTGCTACAATCAATTCTTCCTAGTTAACACCCATTGCTAAGCATAATGACATAATTATAAATAGAAGGGGAGACTGCCTTGTTGATTTGCAGAACTTCAATCTCATTTTAAAAAGGGGATTAGCTTTGTCAGTCGAAACCAAGGCCCACACGAGCTCAATTACACAAATGTGGGGGGAAAAAAAAGGATTTTCAATTAATTCCAAAGATTAGTTATGATCTCTGAGATTGCATTTGTTAATGGAGTCATGGCAATGTGGCAGCGAAGCTCTCAATAGGCAGACTGCTGCTCCACTGAAGGCCCGTCTTTGTACAATCTACACTCAGTTGATACAATCAGCTCTGAATATAATGATAGCCACACACCGGCTCTACATGGGCCCAGGCAGATTAAGGCTCACGCAGGTCAATACAATCTGTTTCAACCCAGGTCAAGCTAACCATAGAACACCTTATTCCACTAACTCATTTTTGGCCGTTCATTCATTAAATTTGTAAACTAATTCTGGGTCAACAGCACATAAATCATGACTGATCAGAATAATCTGAAAGACAAGACACCTTGTATTAATACTGTGGGTCACAGACCAGCTCAATGGTAACTCTGAACACTATTTTTTCTGTTTTGTTCTATGCTCTGATAAAGTCATTTTTCTGCATGTACCCATTTAAAATGGAACATAATAAAAAACAATAACAAAGCCTATGATACCTTATTAACTGGCCTGGAGCCATTGATGCAAACACAGTAGGCTTTGTGAAATCACTGAGCATACCAGATGGGCAGGAATCCCAGTCTCCTCTTAATTAGGAGGAGTAAGTCAAAACTGAACATTTGCTGGTAAAAAGATGAAATAGCTTTTTCTTGAACCTCCATTGTCACAATATAACACACCTGGTACCTGAAAGCACACAGAGAGGTCTGAGCAGGTATAGTTAACATCACACTCCTCGAGATTTTCATGAAAATGCAGCACTGGATTCACTGAGGGATTCAAAGGAAACAACGCATGCATGTAACTGTATCACACTGATAACAGCCTCACTGATTACTGTCAGAGATGTATTGAAGTTAATTAAACTGAACATCCAACTGATGCTGCTTCACAATAACAGTGTTCAACTACTGGAACAACCACTGGCTTGTATTGTGAAGAGGCCACAGGAAATGCAGTGTATTTATGACTGTAGTTAGAGATAACTCCGATCAAAAACAATTCATTTCCTGCATCTTCTAAAAGCACTACAGATGCACCAGTTGCTCTTCTCTCATAATTCTTATAAAATATGTGGTATTAAACTGCACTTGCTGTTACAGTTGTTGCTTGTTACTACAGTAAACAGGACTGAAACCTTAAGGATTACAGCCTTCAAACTGGGTCTTTACAGACAAGGTAAAGAAATCCACAGGGCAAAGACAAGCAGAGAGCAGTCAACAAACAGGCGCATCACGTGGACAGGACGGAGAGACATCTAAATGTTACGGAAACAAACAACAAGATCTCCTCTTTTTATGGGGACATAAATAGCAGACAGGTACCAGAGGACAGGAGATAAGCAGAGGTGGCAACTCTATGGAGACAACTAGTGAACAGGTGCAGAATAGCAGGTTTGGGCCAACAGAAGATGTAATAATATGAATTACACAGTCAAGTTAGACACCAAAATGGAGACACCAGAGGATGAAGCTGCTATGATATAAACCAAAAATTTATCTCAAATCTCAAATGATATTCTTACAGCTATTTTATTAACAGGCTGCTATTTTATTAACAGGTCTTGTCTTTTTTCTGTCTTGTCTGTCTAGTCTAGTCTTTTTTCCTTTCTTTTATGTCTTTATGAAAAGTACTTCACAAACAAAACATTTTTTTTTCTTTGTATTCAAATCCCTGTGAAGATCTCACCCATTAAAACATCCCCATCTGACTCACAGCACAATCATGGCTTTCCTGAATTCATTTATTCTGATGGTCTCCTCTCAAACACGCCTCCTGAACCTGTACAAAGCCTTTGTTGTACGGCACATCCACTGCTTTGTTTGGAGGAGGTGTCCGGTGACGACTGTGATGAAAGGAGTTTGATTTTCACAGCAGCTTTTATGTAAAATGGCAGGGCATTACATGTCATGTCTGTCTTCAGAGCAAACATTAGGTTTTAATCAGTCCACTACGACATGTTAGCAATTTCTCATTACAATTCCAGCAACTGTACTTCTTTTAAAAAGGTTGGGCAGTTTTCATGCAGGCTAATATTTGGTCAACTATTGTCATAAAAAAGTCAGAAATTCCCTAACGGACTCGCAAGAAACACCTTAAACTGGCTGGATAACAAATATTCAAAAATCATTATTTAGATTTCAGATTTACTTTGAGAAACAAACAAATGTACCCACACAGATAGTGTGACAGATCACACATCAGGGCGATGCAGCACAAGGATGCAAGCGCAACTGTGTGCCTCCCTCTGAGGGAGCATCAAGGTGCTTTATCTGTCATCATAAGGACAGAGACAAAGGCTGCACTGGCTGCAAACAGCCAGGACAACTCAAACAGAGACACAGCAGACTGTGTGTTTTGGGGTTTGGGGATGCTGCGACACAATATTGTCTTACAGTTTCCTATGAGTCAGCTAATGTGAAACTGTCGAGGGAATAGTTAGAAGTGTCATTCAAACGTGAATACTGGATCTGACCATGAACTCTGAACGGTCCTACAATGACATAACCATGCAGACACACTTTATACTGGAAATTCCTAAAACACGTCTATTGTGGCTTTATTTGTTCAAATATATGCAAAACCTGTCCCACTTTTCCTGTCTGTCTCTTTATATTGGGAGCTCATTGTGCTTGGAGGATCCACATTATTTAGCATAAAAACCTGACCATTTCTAAATGCTCTTCTGAAGGAAGACTGTGACTTACTACATTAGTTTGCATTGGAATAGCAGGTGTCAAACCATAGTGTGATTGTACCTGTTCCTGTGCCTTCTCGCCACGTTCAGCGCCCTTCCTGTTGTCCTCCGTCTGCTGTGGATTCCAGCTCCAGTGGCTCTAACATCCCTCCACTCCACCATACCTGGACGCAACCCTGGTCCTGTTCAAGCCTGTCTCCTGTCTCACCTGCCCTGTGAAAACGTCAAAGACTTCATCATAGTTGGTAATTAACTGCATTTAGGTGTCACACTGTGGTTTCAGGTGTCAAACCATAGTGTGATTGTACCTGTTCCTGTGCCTTCTCGCCACGTTCAGCGCCCTTCCTGTCGTCCTCCGTCTGCTGTGGATTCCAGCTCCAGTGGCTCTAACATCCCTCCACTCCACCATACCTGGACGCAAACCTGGTCCTGTTCAAGCCTGTCTCCTGTCTCACCTGCCCTGTGAAAACGTCAAGGACTTCATCATAGTTGGTAATTAACTGCATTTAACATTATTCAAACCTGTCTCTGAGTGTGAGTGATGATGGTGTTAAATGAAGATCTACTGCATCTTTGCTTTCATTGAAACGTGGCCACAAAGCAACAGTCAGGAAACGACAGGGAATCGCTGTTGTCTGCTGGGACTTTGTGGCAGTGAACAGTGTTTATATCCACAAGGACAGGTGCACAAATGCTGGGGTTGTGTCCAAAGACTGTTCTCCCTTGGGGGAATTTACAGTTGTGGCCGTGGATTCTGCAGAGGAGATGTTGTTATTGTAGCAGTCTACCTGCAAGAGCTGTACAACAACATCAGCAATCAACAAACAACACACCCTGACATTTTTTTTTTTAACATCAAAGCTGTTGCTGCTAACATAAGAGGGTTCACTCCTGTTTGTATGTCTGGTCTTTGTTGCACTGAGATCCATGAGGTCCTGTATGTATGTCAAGCACGTGTGGAGATGTCAGTAAACCTGAACCTGAAACTAGAGTCTGGCTTCAGTGAAGACTACACTCACACTAAGCAAAATGTTGACTCCTATTGTACTACATTGCATCAGTTTCCTATTCTCTGTTGTGTATTGACCACTAGCTTTGTTTTCACACACACACAACTAAACCTCAGATGTTGCAATCTCTTGTAAGTTTAATTATCTAAAATACAGTAGACTACAGTGGTATTTTAGCGCTGGAAATCTTTGAACATTAAATCACGGTTTGGACGACTGTAACAGGCTTTCAATGCATTGCAACATTTTGACAGCAATCCAAAGAAAATACATTACGTTTCTTCGTCCTCTTTCCTTGTTTCCAGTGCTGCCATACATCTGAAACATAAAAAGGAAAACGTAGAATAGAAGATAAGAATATAGCAAGTCAGTCTGGCTCTTTGCATGAGGAATTTTGCACAAATACAGTCCATATCTTCTCTTGTTCTTAATATTGTGTTACAGCTCCCTCTTTCCCTTCATACAACCTCAGTTTACACAAACAAACCAGAAGATACGGCATTACATTTCACACTGAAGATTTTCAAAACACACAACAATGCAAAAATTATTATCAACAACCACAACGCACATTTGAACAATAAGCCACTGCTGTGGATGACCCTGATCTGATGAAGCAACCTGCTCAGTGGCGCAGCAACATTTTAACAAACAATCAAAGGGCTAAAGACGCAAATGACCCCAGCCAGCATGGTTCAAAACACACACTGCATCAGAAACATATTCAACTGTGTGGATAATCAGAGGACTAGCTGTGGGCAGTGTAAATATTCAGCCCAGCTACAACAAACAATGTGATGAATTAGTTAGCATTAGTATAACTCTCCCCCTTCCTGCTGGTTCAGAAGCAGCCACTAATGCCTGACATAAACCATTTGAGCTTCTCTGTCGTGTGCCCACAACGTGCAGAAATGCTCACAAACGCTACAAAGGAAGCAGCCTGCACAGTGCTGAACCCCAATACTAAACATGCAGACTGTTAGTCACACAAAGAGGAGGGAGAAAAAAAGAGATAGAGAGACTCGCAGATGGCATTCAGCAGAGAATATTTTGCTCGAGGCAAATATGTGAGACCTCTGAATGCTTGATTCAAAGAATGTCATTTGCCTAGTTACTCAACAGAGCAAAGCAGCAACAGAACATGCTATAAAGTGAGTGTGCATGTGTGTGTGAGTGTACCTCAGCCCACCCTTGATATTTTCCTCCATGTCACTGAAGAGCTCGCCACCAAAGGCTAAAGTCCTTGACCTACTCTCCTCTGGCTACAACACATTCTTTGTAGCTCCAAATGTTTGGTTAGAAACGCTCGTCCATTTATTTGATCTGCTCTGATTGTTGAATTTCTGTGTGCTTTTCTTCTCCATGAGTCCAAACCACCAAAATGGCCACATTCTGAAGTTTGCCTTCAAGCAGCCTTCTGTTGTTTTGAACTGCCAAATGTAAGTGTTCCACGACGCTGAAGCATCAAACAGCAGTTTTTCACCAACTCATTTATTCCCTCCTAATTGACATGAAGCTGCTACTTCATCCTGCCAAAGTAATAAGCTAATGCTCTCTGGCATTGACTGCTTTTTGTTTGCTACTGATAGTCCAAAACTCCATGAAGCTCACTGGGGAAATTAATCATTCAAACAAACAAGCAAACAAAGAGATAAATATATATTTTTTTATTTGTTTAGCCTGGCATTCGGAAACAAAACACGATGTCCAAATATGTCATAATCACGCTCTGATAAGTGCTGTCTGTATTAAACACTTGTGTCTCAATCAAATGGTGTTTGCATTCATATTTACATAAACTCATTTTTGCACAGTGGGTAGTTTATACTCTTATTCTCATGAGCCCTTTTCTCTAAATATGAATTGTTCACACATTGCTGTCATCCCCCAGAGAACAGTTTAAGTTTGTTTGTTTGCATTGTTTTGTTGTTGTTTTGTTTTTTCATATTGAGTAATTAAACAAAGTAATAAATAAAAGTTTTATCACTGCAAATCTGAAATGCATTCCTCACATTTTTTAAAACCCCAAACACTTCATCTAAAGTATTCATTTTATTCAATTAAGCACTCAAATGTTAGTAAGCAAAAATGCTAAACCCAGAGATAAACAGTGATAAAAACACTGGTGTTTAAACTGTGGAGAAATAACAACCACTACAACACACACTGTAAATAGTTCAGAAACCATAAAGACTCCTGACATGCCTCATTTCTTCTTTCACATCTTTATTCTCCAACACTAGATATAAAAGACAAACAAAACCTCACAGCTGACCTAACACGAAGGCCCGCATCTCCATCCACATCGAAGCACATCTCCTCACCCTTTCCTGCTCACAACATGATAAACCTCTCTGATCTAGAATGTAAAAGACCTTTATTTTGACACCACCCTCCGGCCAATGATTACATTATTAATTATCATTACATTTGCTTCACCGCAGCTATTGATGATCAAAAACAAATTTTGGACCACATCTGTTTGGGCTGAAATGTTATTTGCACTATATGCCTGTTTTCCAAATGCATTTTTTTGTGAAAACATATATTATTGTCCTTGAGCTCTGGCTGTGCTATATATGTTCTTCTGAGGAAGCTGAGATGAACTTCAAATAACCTGCAAACTGATGAATATGTCATCACCACACACAGGAGACAAAGATTTTACAAAGATTGCCTGCGATGTTGCCTCTTTTAAATCACAGCTGTCAGTGAAGCGGGAACACACGTCTGTTGAGCCCGGGGCCTGCATCCTCCAATCCATCTCCTCATATCAACACATCCATTTATTACGATCAACAACATGCAGCAAGGCCACTTCAGTGGAACATTCAGGTGTATAATGTGTGACATATACTTTTAGTAATGCGTAATGTGTAATAACGTGCACAGGGATGGAGCTGTCCAGCCCCCTAACAATGAGTGGAAATGGGTGAGCTCCAATTATCCCATGCAGCATGAAAGGAAGGACTCATTAGGATCATTTTATTTTCTGTTGCTTAAGAGGGAGTTATTTGAATCATTACGTATCATGGTGCTTGACTTTAAAGGGGCTTTTTCAGTCATTATGTCTTTGAACCACGCCAGTAAAGTACTGTAGTGCATTATGTGAGTACTTCTTTTATGAAGGAAACGGCTCTGCTGTTTCACACAAATCTGTCTCATGCTGGGAATTTTTCATAATGGCTTGCATCACTGGCTACTCTGGGAGCAGTAAATCGCTTATGAAGCTGTTCATATTCCGGTATTCACCCATTAGTCTGACTGAAGTCCTTGTTTTTGTTATTAGGGCTGGGAATTGATAAAAATTTTTATTGATACCAGTGTGTTATCGATTCCACTCATCGATTCCCTTACACAATCCTGATCAATTTTCTGTGTGGGCCATTCAGGCATTGTAAGCCCATGTACGGGAAACGATGCATTAAAACTAGCACTGTCATCATTTTTCTTTGTGAAATGAAGCCACACTTTGGACCACTTCTTCCCTCCCCCACGACTCCTTCCTGCAAGTTTCCAGCAGCGCAGACACATGCAGCATTCTTGTCGGTTTTATCCATGACATTGATTAGAGTTGGGCACCTTTATTGGGTTTCCTGCTGTCAAGGGCTGCAACTAACAATTATCTTCCTTATCAGTTAACATGGCGTTTGTTTTCTTTTATTTATATTTTATTTTCTTGATTAATTTATTTATTTTTTGGTAACTAATGATTATTTTCATTAAGAAATAATCAAATAATGAGACCACAGTTACATAACTATACAAACTACTCTACATCTTAGGCCTGGAAGAAAATGTCATTTCCTTTTTATTTCTTTTATTGTTAATTTTGGATTTTTGTAAATTTCCAAATGAAGAGTTTTCCCTAAACCTATTAAGCCAGTGAGGTGTTTACCAACCCAGAAGGATGTCATTATCCTGGATTTGAATGCAAGACTATAGTGTTGTAGAGGCTTTTCCACCCTGCCAAGAATAAAATGCTGGGGCAATTTTGAATGCCAGTAATTTATGGTAGAAAAAATGGTTAAATATGATTCTCCTTGTGTACAGTCAATGCTGAGCCAGCTAAGCCCCGGTCAGTCCCAATCCTGCCCTCTGGCCCAGTCGAGCAGCCGTGACGCATCAGCGCGTATGACAAGTGTGCAAGGCGTCCTTATACCCACCAGGCTGCTGGCAACTTACTGTGCAGGATGCCATACAACAAGCAGATAGGAGCACGGGCAGAGATGCAGCCGACCAAAAACAAGTGCTTGGCCTGAAACCGACCCGTCCAATCCACATGAATGAATGTCAGTGCTAACAAACTCGGGGCAAATGAGAGTGATGCTTGTCCATCTGAGGACAGACATGAGTGGATGTTACGGATCCCACTCCTCTCTTTCATAACTCTTTCAAACCCGAGTTAGGTAGGGTAACAAAATGAACGCAGAGTCATAATTACTATGTGACCAACTATTTTGCAGTTCCATCATTTACAACCTGCAAGTCTATCAAGTCTCTGTAATCACAGCAGTATTAGCAGTATATTCATACCTGAACAACTGTGAACCTGAATTCTTTCACTGATATCCATAGTATAATTTTCCTCGCTCTTTACATATAGATTGAATTATGCAGGCACTTTAATAATGTCACAGTTCTCATCTTCAAGGGTTCACTCATATTTCATGAGGTTAAGTTAAGATAAGGCTAAGTACCTTGCAGAGTGGATCTCTAATAACAACCTTACAGTCAAGACAGATGCATGTCCCTAGTTGCACAACATTCAATTACAGGTTTACAGTTTGCCAAGTATTATACTTTCAACGTTCTCCAGCGGAGGCCAGGTGAGGAGCCTTCAAGTGTGACGAGTGTATCACAGAGGAGAGCAGCTCAGTTAGCAACATATCGGGCTGGTGTCAGCTTTTGCTGGCAGATTCACAACTACCTCTGTTATCCGTGATTTTGTGTTTTTATTTGTAGCACCATGTAACTGACAGATCTCACAAAATCGTCGTTACTGTTTATCTCGGCGCGCTGCTCGATTTATGCGGCCATAAATAAATGATTCATGCTTGTGAGTGTGTGTTGCAGTCATTACAGATTTGCTGCATCATTCCTGTCTGGCTTTAAAAAACAGCCTAGAAGCAAGTCTCACCAATTTGACAACAAGCTGATCTGTTACACAATCTACGCCACTGTGCTGTGACTTCTATCTGGCAGCGTCTGTGTGTGTCTGTGCGTTGTGTTTGTCTGTCTGCACGTGCGGCTCCCTGTCTCTCCTTCCTCCCCTCCTTTCCGCCTTACATCATCCTCCCAGAGGTTGTTGTCACCTAGCAGAACATCGCTTGGTGGTCTGTTTCGTCTGCAAACCTGTACATGCAGCTGACAAGCTGTTAGTGTTCAGATATCCGCTCATCGAAAGGCAGAACACACAGATTGACTTTGCCGCGCCGGGGGATTTGCACACAGACACGCATACATGCACACGCTCAGGTGCCTCGACTGGGAAACTTGCAGAGGTGCATGTACAAGCACACAGTGACAGGCTCAGCAACCCACTGCTTGAAAGTGATGATATGATTCTCCTTTGGTGTAATTAAATGCAACTCACAGTGTTGTCATAATGCGCAGAGTACAATTTCATTTGCCTCTAAGGACTCTCTACGTTGCATTAGAGAAGGAGACAAACAGTCAAAGGGTGGAGAGCTAGGAAGCCAAAGCGAATGCAATGCTCGGTGCATGTCTCACTCCATGGCAGGCCCTTGGGGAGAGCTCAGTTGGTAAACACGTTTTCACAGAGCAGTATATTGCTTTTCACAATTACTCAAAAACAAGGCCTGGCCTTCTTCAATGAGGTCTTAGGTATTTGTCGTAATTTTCTGTAATCTCTCCTCCAAGTATGTTGTCGTGAATAAAAATTCATCTGACCCAGAAACTAGCAGGGTAATAACGGATGCAATTAACACAGTGGGAAGACTGATATGATGTTTATACCACATTTACCCTCCACCCACTACCCTTTTTTCTTTCTTTAACCCCTCTCTCACAACCAATTTCTCAAACTACGGAAATATTCTTCCTGCTTCTGCTTCTCTGCCCCCTCCCCCTCCACCCAGCTCTCTTTCTTTACTTCTTTAGCTCCTTCTCTTTGCCTGTGTATCTCTCTCGGCCTTCACCCCTCTCACTGTATCTCTCCTCTATCTCCCTCTGCATTTCACACACACACTTACTGCATCTCACACACACTTCCTCTGCTTTTTCTTCAGTTCAACAGCGCCACCCAGTGTCTCAGAGCCAAAATGACATTTTTACATAACCATTGTTGATGAGGTTTTCATTTTGAACATCTGCTCATATCTCATTTTTTCTCCCCTCACTCATTAAGGCTGTTGGATTTTATTGACGTCAGCTTTGCCTACGCATTAATGATTTATATGCATGCCCACCATAATAAGTCTGAATAATTGAACCAGACTTCTTTGAGGTGTCTTCTGGGTTACAACACTGACCCTGGCACAACGTTCTTTTTTCATAATAACAATGAAGAGGGAAAAATAATATTCTTGTCAAGCTAACAACCTGTTATGCAGGTATAAAGCTAAGAGTAAACAAAGGGCCACCAAAATGATTAGGGTTGTATAAGGAGGTCTGACTTGATGCCACCTCATAATGTTCTGCAAGTACTACTAGAGTAATATTTGTGTTACTCTTTGAATATTTTTCTACATCTTCATATATTTTTCTTTTTTTAATCTGTCTCTCGTAATTCCCTGAAGATGCAGAACAAAATAAACTGGACATAACTCAATAAGTACCCTTTTAAGGGCCCTGACTCACCAGCATAAGACTGATGGAAAAAGCTCTGACGGCAAAAACAACAGCATTTTCAGTAACAGTCAAACAGCAGTCCTACCACCTGACAAGGTACGTGCTCTCGTGTGTGCCCCACGCCTGTTCCAGGACTGGGCTCACCGGCCACTCACAACCAAGTTTCGACCTTCACCCTCTCATTCAGCTAACGTTAGCTGGCATAAATCTAATCTCAGTATAGAGCAGCTGTTGACATGTTGCCAAACCTGCATGGATTGGGGGTTTTCTTCTACTCCTTGTACCGGCTCCTAACACATTACTGTTGTAATAACAGCAGCTCCAGTGTGTAATACTGTACCCAAAACAGTACATGTAATTGTATTAGAAAACATTCCAACACACTGACCCTTAAAGAAAAAGTCAACCCCCGCACTCTCACACTGTAATACACAGAATCCATCATCACTGGGCCCCTGGAGGCGTTTCATGATGAGGTGCCGTAATACAGTTTGTGCTGTGCCCATTTTCCCTCAAGCTGCCTCATCTACCTGTAACTGCAGCTTGTGATTTCATACATGTCCCATAAGGCTTTTCAGTTCCCAGAGAGAGAGGACGGAGGTGAACCTCTGCTGGCGGAACGTGTTTATTAGAAACAGGGACTTCCATTAAAGTTTGCCTTAGAAAGAGAAAAACAGGGCAAGCTCCTACCTACGATGAAACATTAGCTTTATATACATGTGCTCAGATTGACCAGACATAAACAGTGTCATGAACTCGCTGCTGATTCAAGTGATCAAGATCAGGAAAATGCATATTTAAGCAGAAGGCCACTGAGGCAAACAGAAAGGTAAAATGGGGTGAGGGGAGCAGAGAGCTATTGCAAAGTAACTTTAGAGTAATTCTTTTCAATTTGACTGCTGTCAATTACTAATTTTCACTGTCTGAACTACTCTTGCACCTAAAAAAGGGCAGCCAGCCCTTAAAATCTCACATAATGTCTTATAGATGAATTGCATTCTGCTCTTTGTAGCTGGTACTTTAAATCATTTCATATATTTTTCTTCTCTGTTTCTTCAGTCACAGGTTGTTAACTCCACTGTGCATTGACTCCACTGCTGTGCTGTAAATATCTGGACATAATGTCCATTGTCGGCTAGGGGACTAGTTATTCACAGCAATAAAGCAGGTAATCCATAGACCCAGAAATGCAGGGCATCCTGTACACTCATTCAGTTTCCTAGACTAAACTGTTTTTGTTTCCTTTTCTACTTTCTGTAATATTCTGCTCCAGTGAAGCTTTGACTGGCAGCTCAGTAAACCCATATAGTTTATCAACATTCAAGAAATGGAGAAAGAAAGGAAGGAAAAATCTCATTTAAGAAGATCTAATCTAATTATGATAAACCGCAAACCAGTGGAACAGTCAATGAAAAAGCACATAACAAACAATCCTGTGGCTTAAACAGCTGAGATTAAAGACGTAAACCACACAGCCTATAGAATGTGTTCCAGCCACAGAGCTGAGACTGATGGAGGAATAACAGAGACCTTGTATAATGACTTGTTCTGGGAGTCTGCTCTGATGGTTCTCAATGCTTCAGCCACTGCCTCTTAATTCCTCTAAACTAATGCGGTGCATTTGTCGTCTGGCAGCTGTATATATACACACACATCATCATTTCCGCTCTGGATTCGTGTGTATGTTGCACGTGTGAGCAGCGCTCTAAGTCTTTTGTGGTCCAGGATCGCTTCAGTGCCACACAATACCAGTGCCAATCCAACATCCAACTCAAGTCCAGACTAAGCTATCTGTGTCTCTGTGTGTGTGTGTCTGGCAGCCAATTGGATACTCCTGTCGTGGCCCTGAGAACGTGAGTGGAGTCCCAAGCTATCCACACTCCCATAGTGCTTCACTGCCACACAAAGGCGGTGTCACTCCATGCAGGAGTCAGTCAGGAGGAGTCCTCCTGCTCACTGTCAGCAGACACAGCCACATACAGTCACACAGTCACCAGCTTTACAACATACTCTGTCCTCTCCATCCAAATAATGACCTCTTTCTCTCTCTTTCTGCAGAAATCATTTTCAGATTGCTACATCTCCCAGAGAGAGCACTTTTCCCCTGTGTCTGCTTCTTAAAGTCATCATCCTCTGGAAAAAGTTTTTAAAGGTCTGTCTCTCAAAAAACATTCTTCATGTCCATCTTGCAAGCAACTTCTGTTAATTATGCCCACTCTGAGCTGCATTAAGTAGTCTCAGAGAACACAAGAAGAAACCTGATGTTTTCATGTGCATTTTTTCCTCACAGATCTTTACCATTTAGCTGCAGGCAAAACTTCTCCAAACCATAATTTCATGCTAATTTGATGCAGCCTGTTGTATTTTCTTGCTCTGCATGTCATCATAAAGCTTTCTAGGAAAGAGATGCCAAATGTATTCCCAAGGAGTGTTTCTTACAAACGAAACAGTTCACCGAGCCAAAACTTAAACATCTAATGTGTTCTACTGTTCACTCTTAAACTTGGCTCCAATCCGGTGAACACTTTCCCATTCAAGTGAGTGGCTATCCACACTCCCACAATGCTTCACTGCAAAATGCAGTTGAGAGCGTCCTTTTGTTACCATACAGAGTGAGGTATTATATACAGCATATATGTACAGTATAATGGCCCCCATAAAAAAATACAATACAGCAGTGCAGACAGAAAGGAGAGCAGCAAAACAGATTTCCTGGCTGACATAACGATCCCAAGAAAAAATAAAAACATGCATAATAAATTTCTGCTTTAAAATTGTTGCCAGGTATTTCTGGAATAATTAGACATCAAAAGTTGTCTTCTACAGACAGCGGATGTAAGCAGAATTAAATGAAATACAGACTGTATATAGAACAAGAAAGCTAGATGAAAAGACATCTAGTTGACCATATGGCTGTATGAGTCTTTCTGTTTAATCACACTGAAGCATCTGGGCTGCATGTCCCTGAGAGTGATTTCACCTGACTTAGATCTTCAAATTCAACTCTGAGCCTTGGGTTCTCACTCCATGACTCACTTCATTGAGCCACTGCTGTCGAATCAGAGTCATTTTTAACGTTTTTGAATTTTAGATTTACAAGCCAATTGTAGCCAATGTGGTCACATCTGAAAATAAGGCAAATCAGTTGTATAAGATTTAGGAGCACTAGGAAAGAGTGATGTTGTTCCACCCCATATATTTCAGTTCTTTCAATAAAAGATTTAAAGAGCGAATACAAGATTTATTGACTTATAAATGACTGCAGCTGACACCCAGTGGGTCACTGAGGGGAATATCAAAAAACTCCTGTTTGTTTACAGCACAGACCGGATAAATTTAAACCAACACAGGTGCAGTGATAGCAAAATTAGGTTTAAGTCGCCTCTTAAGCCAAGTGAATCCTGAGCTGTTTTGACACCCAAAGCTGTTTCAAATTTATTTACGACCAGTTCTCATTATAAGCAGCATTCTCTCCCTTAATACCCGTAACCCTTTTAAATTTCTCCCTGACGAAAGCCAACCTCCTCCAGCTGAGGAAAATCTGCTTGCATGGTGTGCAGAAGCACTCGCAATTCCCTTGCAAGTCATTATCAATCTGTTCCTTTCCTCCCATTCCTCCCACATGCTGGAGTGGGCAAGAGAGCTCACATCTAAGAGAACTTTACTTGCATTAAGCTTCCCATCTGTTTCTATCTATATTCTATATTCTTTTACAACACACATGCACACATATACACAGATATCTACAAGCGCACAGTCTTGTTCTACAGTGATACTTAGTGGATTAAGACTTAGACATTTGCAATACGGCTGAGCAGAAACAGTGCTGTCATGATGGGAAACCATTTCACAGAGTGGGTCATGACATTTATTTCTCTGTGTGGAGTGCTTTGACAAAGACTCCAGATGATTTACAGTATAAGGAGGTAGGTCAAAAAGTTATTTAGAGCTAACTTCATCAGTCACTGCTGCATCAACAGAGCAGGGATATATTAACACTACACAGAGTTCTGGGAGGTGAAAGCAAAACTTCCCCACATGATCAAGGATATTCTGCAAAAAGCATCACAACAACATCATGGTTATAAAAAAAGAAAAGGCAGCTTTATAAGTTGCACATCTGATTCACAGCACACAGAAACAGTAGCCCCTATAAACGACAGGGGCCAGCTGTTCATTTAGAGGGCAAAGTTAATTTAAACCTGAAACTGAAAGTTTTCATTTTAGCAGCGCAGAGGCTCAGTGGCCACAGGTCACTGAAAGACATACACTAGAACAATGACTCATTTAACCAACAAAGTTAAAAAAAAAAAAAGTTCTGACTTGTAGAGCCAATCTATTGTAGAGTACAACAACAAACCACATGAAAATTAGATAACAGAGACAGTGCACATGGCACATTTCCTGTGTACTTTCTATACTGCACAGCTTAACACAAAACCCCAATTAAAGAATGTTCACAAGCAGCTATCAGACCTTCAGGAGACAACAATACATCAACCAATACTTATAAAGTATGGAGCAACTGCAATGCATTCAAAGCCTCAGTGCCCTTTATTCCTGTGTCTTCACAGACAGCAGTGACACAGCAGCTTCAGTGTCCAAGCAAACAAGACAGGATGCATAGTATGATCTCCAATCCATCAGCAAGAACACAACATGCAGTGAAATACACGCAGGCAGGGAGGGTTAGCAACCAAGAAACTAAACCAGCAAGCAAACAGGTATTTTGTGACAGATCCGTGTCCTCACTCACGTTTTGGCGTTGAAGTGCAGGCTCCTTTCTGTCATGTAGTATGATGCCCCCGTTCCTCCCATGCTGTGAATGTCTTCGGTCTTCACTAGTTACCTTGGTGCGTTTGCAGATATGAATGACAACAATGTTAAGTGTAAACATTAAGGTACCGGTAGCTAATTAAATTAATTAAAAGCTTTACATTTTATTATATATTTTACCCTTTATGTCTTGCTGGTCGCAGAGACCGGTCACAGTTCGCTTCAGGTGACAGGTGTTCCGTGCCTCGCTAATTGGCCTCTGAGTGACGGGCTGAAACGTCACTTCCTTCTGACGGGATTCGGCGAGGCTGCAATTCCGCGTTTGACCACTGACTGCCCGGCCATTACCAAGCTATACAGACCAGAGGGGCGCTGTTTTACCCAAACACCAATTAAAAATGGCTGACCAGGTGTACTGGTGTAGTTTGTATTCATTCTCATGCCGATAAAGTATATACCGTATATATTCGGTTGTTCCAATGGCCAAATTAAATGCAGGTTTTTGGTATTTATTGGTATTTAGTGTCCTGCAGGCTGCTTGAAATTGCTTTTGTCAGATAGTCTTGCATGTGTTCCAAAATTTATGTTTTTAAAAGACAAGAATTCCTGATACCTGAACAGCAAAATGTAGTAAGTTGTACTATAAGAGGTTGCTTGTCATCTTTTTAGGCATATTAGTAGCCTATATTATAAGAACTAATCCAGAGTCTTTGAACAGACTTACCTCCTTGAATCTTACTGAGTATTCTATACTTACCTCTGACCTTCAGCAGTTCAAATCATTCCATTATGTGGGCTGCAAAGTATCAAATATTATCAGGCAGAACCTAAATGTCTTCTATTTTTCCAAGAGAAACATTTTAGCGGCGGCTTTACATTCAAAGATGAATGTGAAGGAGAGGGTTAGCCAATGGAAAAAAAAATTCTAACATTCTTCAAGTGTTAAATGATGTGTGGGTGTTATCATCAACTTGTAATCCCCTCGGAGAGGAAATGTAAAAGTGGGAGACATGCAGGAGAAGACTCTCTCAAGCACAAAAAGCATGTGCAATTTGCCATCTCCTCAAGGATGTGTGTGGGTTTGATCTCGAGTGTACCACGCAGTGCATTTGAATAGCAGCTCAAAGGTGGCCATTGCTGACATGTCATTAACCACAGGATTACAGCAAGGTCAAATCCAAAAGCGTTATTTGTCGACTTGGAAACAGCTCTCTGGCAGCAGGACAGGAGATGCAACAACAACCAGTTGCTGTGATTCATATGCTCTCATGTGGATTTCTAAGAAACACAAGTTAAACTCTCTTTATTCTGCATATCTGTGCCTGATTTTAGAAGCACAGTTTTCCAAAAAAAAAAAAAAGCTGACCTTTGAAAATTGCATGAATGTAATTTGAACAATGCTTATTTAAAAGTGAATACAACAGCTCGCTCTTTCTATTCACCTGCTGAAATTCAGCACCGTTTGCACATGACATATCTGGATAATCTGAAAGTGAAATAAAATGATCCTTCAAGCTGCATCCAGTGTTGCTCCAGTTTCTATGTCAATAATTTTGACAACATGAAATGCTCGTACAGCAGGATACCTGCTGGTGTTCTGACAGCCGCAACTGGCTGCACTGCTAACAGCTCGGTTCAGTGAATGTTGCTGAAAGGCCCTCTGCAGTGTAATCGTTTCCTACTGTAATTACGGTCAGTTGTAGCAGTGATGGCAGAGTGACATCAGGAGTGCAACACAGTGAAACTAATTCCAGTAATTATTTAGACGGATCGCTTTCTATGTAAAGGGTGGCAGTTCTGCAGGATGCACATAGGCGCTGAGTCAGAGAAAAACACTGAATAAAGCAGATTTGTGTCCTCAGGTGAGCACGGCAGCCAGATTGAAGTGTTAAACTATTTACCTGCAATCTGCAAGATGTCAAAAAACCGTCTGAGATCAGCAATGAAGTTTGCTGAAATGTTAGGCTCCGGGCCGTGGTGGCTGAAACACCCAAAAGAAGAAACACAAACAATGGAAGAGGACACTTTTTGTCATGTCATCATCTGCCACTTATCTGGGTCCAGACCAAGGGGACTGCAGACCAGCCCACCCAATTCACAATGCACCGAAGGCCTATGGCACCTCCACAGGTGGTGAGCCCATGGGAGGTGGTGCCACCCGGAGTGGGATCCAAACCCACGACCCTGAGAGGTTGAGTCTCATGCTCTACCAACTGAGCTAACCAGGCAGCTGTTTCTGTTTGACTGCACACACATATTGTTTTTGTGGGTTTTTTTTTATGATTATCAACACAGAAAAGCTGATTGGCTGCCAAAGCCCCCTTTAAAACACAGAGGAAAAACTCTAAAGAGGAAGTTGAAGAAATGACACACTCGATTAAATAAATTCACAAAAAATATTAATAAAATATAGGCACAAACTAGCACCTGGAACAAATTATGAACTGTGTTCATTTAAAATCCAACTATCCTCATTATTGTCCGTAGTTGATGCGTGTTAATGATGCATGAAATAGTCGAACAGTTTTTGAGGCCAGCATTATTTGAGGGAGTCAGGGCGTTATGACACAAAAACGCCACAAGATGGAGGCAGAGGTCTGTCCAGATTTTTTCACAAGCAGCAAGGCAGAAGCTGCTCAAGTACAGTAAGGCTGTGATAAAAATAAAGTGTCATTCATGATGATTAGCTTTCATTGCTCCATTATTATTGCATTTTTACAAATTTAAATAATAAGTCTTGAGAAGGAAATTGCTGTAAAGGAAAAATCATCAGGGAGTTTATTCAGTTTTAATTATGTGTAAAACAAGGCAATTAAAATCAATATGAATGTGTGCACACTTGTATCTGTGCTTCTGCAGGCATCTCTGTCATCATCTTCAGCCAAATTTAGTGTCTTTATTTATTTGTCTCCATCACTTCAGATGTACTTCTTCAAGATGTAACCAATCCCAGAAATGTTAATCTTCACATGCTGAAGATTCACAGTAACTAATAAATCAATTGATGACAAATTAAGCTGTGTAGTGATTCCAGTCCAGTAATTTCTGACCTTTGGCGACCTCTGCTGGTGAATAAGGCAACATTACAGGCCTTCTGACACAAATGACACAAAAGACATTTCATGGTAAACTGATCCAACATGATACAAGATCATGTGCTCGCATACGTTTTTCCACAGTTTGACTGCACACACATATTGTTTTTGTGGTTTTTTTTATGATTATCAACACAGAAAAGCTGATTGGCTGCCAAAGCCCCCTTTAAAACACAGATTTGATTTGAGGACAGTGACTGTGAAACAGTGACAAGACATGAGTGTAAATTAATGCTGGGCTGGTGGGAGGGTGCACACATCAATAATCCCCACCAATCTCTGGAACAAATTATGAACTGTGTTCATTTAAAATCCAATTATCCTCATTATTGTCCGTAGTTGATGCGTGTTAATGATGCATGAAATAGTCGAACAGTTTTTGAGGCCAGCATTATTTGAGGGAGTCAGGGCGTGATGACACAAAGACGCCACAAGATGGAGGCAGAGGTCTGTCCAGATTTTTTCACCAGCAGCAAGGCAGAAGCTGCTCAAGTACAGTAAGGCTTTAATGGTGTGATAAAAATAAAGTGTCATTCATGATGATTAGCTTTCATTGCTCCATTAGCTGCATTTTTACAAATTTAAATAATAAGTCTTGAGAAGGAAATTGCTGTAAAGGAAAAATCACCAGGGAGTTTATTCAGTTTTAATTATGTGTAAAACAAGGCAATTAAAATCAATATGAATGTGTGCACACTTGTATCTGTGATTCTGCAGGCATCTCTGTCATCATCTTCAGCCAAATTTAGTGTCTTTAGTGTCTTTGGTATTAACTGTAAGGTATGGAAGGTAGTCCAGGCAAAGGAAGGTACTCATTGTCATCCTGATCAGACTCCAAAACTGTCCCAGTGGCTTATGTAGACATAAATTATTGAATCTTGAAGGAATGTGTCAGAAAGTCTATGAATTTTTTTTTATCTTAGCTTAAAATGAGACTGAAACTCATTGTTTCTCTTAGAAATAACAATGATGAACAATGAAATACACTGCAACATGTGTGGACTTTTACCCAAAGGCTTTAAGTAACTGGTTCTCTGTCAACCTGTAAACGAACTCTTGTCAAAAATCACCTTCTAAATTCCCCTCAAATGGCTCCATAATATGGTTTATACACAGACGCTGACTGTTTTTCTGATTCAGCCCAGAGAGAGCTTTTACGAGTCATAAACATCATTGATGACTTATTATGGCCCAGGCGCACGACTAAACTACTCCCATCTTCGAATCTCCTGGGTTACACGACACGATTGTGCCTTTTAAACATCAAAGTGAAAGTAGGGACACTTTTATTGTGAGAGACTGACAATGCTGTGCATGCGTTTTTGAGAGAGGCGAGGAGGAGAAAGGATTAAGAGAAGAGTGCAGTGAAAGCCTCAGCTGTAAACAACATGACAGTTACTAAAGCAGTAAACTGGGTTTAATCCCTGTTCTGTGATGGGTTTACTTAAAACACAAAGGAGAGCACCAGGTCAGACCCCTGTTAATCACGTCAATTTCCAGTATCTCACTATCTCCAGTATCTACGTCTTACTGTATTGCTTTTCACTGACCTTCTCATTTAAATAAAGATGAAACTGAACAAAGTTACTTCCCCAGAAATCAGAAACCATGAGTACTTTTCCAAAAGTGCACAAATGCCCTCATACTGAGAGTGTGTTTACAGTTTCTGTGCTCTTTTCAATGACTTTGAAGTTCATAAAGGTGGTTGAGTGTGCACCTCCTATCACAGATGGTCACACTGAACACACATCACATTGAATTAGGGCCATGGCACCTCCAGGATGCTCAATAAGCTGCTCCCAGTTCTGAACCACTGCCTCCTCACCTGCACTGTGCAGCCTGGCAGGTTTAGGAAGCTTCATTTAGTAGACTGCAGTATATCTTTGGGCCTGAGCCCTCGCCGGTAATAACTGCAGACATGCCTATAGTACATTCCCAAAAGCTGTAATGAGAGCTATAAATAATATTGTAATTGCTCTAAGTTGTATTGTAATTGCTACTAAAACTGCATGTTTGCTTGCCCAAGTAAAAGGCTATTTTTGTATTAACTGTGTACACAAAGGTCTGATATGATGCCTGATGTTTTCACACTATTTTCATGTAATAGTTTTATTTTTTTGCAGGTCCATTGATCAACTGCAAGGAACAAAAAAACAAACAAACAAAAAAAAAACAGACAAGAAGGCTAGTTTCTATCGCTTGTCTGATGTTAAGAAACACCCTGAAAAAAAAAAAAATCAAGTTAATTGTGCAAACTCAGGACATCAAAGAATTTTACTACTGTAACAGAACTTACCATTTCTCAGCCTTGCATGCCAAATTAAGTTTAAGTGAGATGAACTATTTAGAAATAATAAATAAAATAATGCCTGCTTTAACTTTGCTCCCAGGTTTTCAGAGATGTGAGGAGCCGCTAGTTGGTCAAGACGAGCAAAGCATCTCAGCAGCTAGCGGGAGAGACGAGGGTGATTTTTGACAGAGGTCATTTGCAGGTTGACAGAGAACCCATTACTTGAAAGCCTTTGGGGATAAGGCTGCATGTGTGTTGCTTCAGCTTGTAGACATCATTTATTTCACTATGCGCATCAAAAATACTGCTGGGGGGAGGGTTTGGATGCATTTTTTTAAGTGGTGAAGGGGGCATGTTCAAGCACACTGGGTGCTAAGTCCTTAATATCAGCCCAGGTGTTCGAGGTCATTTTTTCTAATCTGTCTCTTTCCATTCCCCCAACTTTATGATGGTGCAACGCTAAAGTGCTGGAGTTCCCCTTTAAGTAAAAGTATCAGCACCACAGTAAAAGTATCAGTACACACCATAGTTAAGAAAATACTTCTCCTCATACAATCTACTGAATGGAACAGAGAGTTTGCACACTCTTCTAATTGTAAGATGTGTTCACAAACTTCAGTTATTTTCTCAGCTTGCTCGGATAATGAATGGAGTATTGCATCAATGAATGGACGTTTTTTTTTTTTGTTCTTGTTTTCCTTGTACTTACCAAGCCATGATTATCCAGTCATTATCTGTTTGGCTTGAGAGGTACAGCTGCATCAGGACAAAAAAACATTGCATTTGCTTGTTAATCCCAGTGCAATAGTTTGGAAAGCTTTAATAGAACGTTAAAAACAAGTTATTTAAGCCTTGTTTTATGTTGTGCTGCAAAGTGTTTGCAGATCTGCAACATTTTGTCCTACTTTCCCGTTTGCACTGACCATGAGCTTCCCAAGGCTCATGTGAATGTTGCAGTTGTTGGCCAGATTTAAAACCCATAACGTCACGTGCAGTTGCCAGCTGAGCCACCAGGAAGCCTACAGGCCCCTGTTTTATGACTCAGATGTGATTTGGTTCATTTCGTTTATTCGGTAAAACACATAAAGCATGGAGAAAATCACTGAGGATGTCACATTACAGGCAGACTTATTCTGTCTGCTGAAAACGAGCAGGGTGTTCCAACATTAGCTATAATGCAAATTGCACATCTTAATCACAGCATTGGATGCTTCGCTGTAATAACTGAGGTGCGTATATGAGAGAGAAGAAGCAGAAACCATGTTTTATTTTTAATTTAAAAATTGAGCAAATGCTGTTTTCTACAATGTTAGACAACAATTTATTCAAATATTCCAGGTGCATTAAAGCTGCTTTTTTCTGACCAAATAAATCATCACAAATCACATGATTACACGGTCTAGGACATCTGGATATTGTAGATTAGCACTCTGACTTTGGAGTTTTAATATTTTTAGGACCCTGGAAAATGTCTGTGTTGACTGTGGACAACACACAGACAGTTCCTCCAGCTCAGAGGTGCTGAACTAACTCCCCACGTGACCTTATCTTTACAGTGTACCACTCTTGAGGAGATTTACTTTAAAATGTGACACCAAATCCTGTTTAGCATAGAAAATAAGTCGTTGATGTCTTGCGTCACTGTACAGTTGCTCCACTGTGTGTTGGTTTGGTTGTGTGCACACATGCGGACTATATGTGTACAGCTGCATTATGTCTCCCTTTGAAGTAGACTACAGTATGACTCATTCATTATGTGAGGAGGTATTTTGCTTCTCCTAAGGGTCACTGAGAAGTCAGGCACCCAAGGGAAGAAAGTCTCTCTTTTGATCGTGTACATTTATTAACTAAAGTCTCTTTTATTTGCTCTGTGAAAGTATGGAAAACAGCAATAATGATGATGACCTCAGCTTTTTAAAACCCACATCAAATGGTTACTTTTAATGCTTTGGGGATCAAAAACCACAGTAGCCTTGGTCCTTGTGTACCTGCATTTTACCCTCACTCCGGTTGTCTAATCTTTTGCTATGTTTCATCAAATCCAAGATTGATCACCTGTTTTAACACCCAGACAGGTTGGGTGGGCGGAGCAGGCAGGTGGGTGGAAATTAATGCCGCCCCAACAGCATCAATTCATCCTTAATGTCCCAGCTAATGTCAAACTGTCCACAGCATGAAACATAAAGTCCCAATTATTCAAATGGAGCTTTACAGTAAACAAGGTTAAATAAATGAGTTTGGATAAATAAGTGTTCTGGTTATAGATAGGGATTAAGAACAAGGCTTGTAAACCCTCATGGGGACTTAAATAGAAATGCTGTATTGCATGAGCAAGCTAGTCTTTGTTTGGACACTTTTGAGTCTCTATGAAATTGAGATAATGTGATTAATTCATCTGCAATTATATGCTGTGTCATAAAATTGTTAATTATCATTTGAGAGCAGAAAATTATACTGCGGGGGTGTGCTATTGTGTATGTGTGCAGTTATGTTCTAACTGTAATCTGTGACACGTTGCTGATTACCTGAATAAAATTGTATAATTGTACATTTTTCAATGCCATCTTGGATTTTAGTCCCCCATGTTCTGCTCTACCATCCACCCTAACTTCACTTAGATGTGGGTCTATTTCTGAAACAAACGTCTTCAATCTTATTTTTTCATCAGTGTAATCATCCTCCTTGTTACTTGAGATGACTAATTTGGATTAGATAACTTCATCTCTGCTTGTAAATCAGACTAAAGGAACTGTACACATTTAGTCTCCAGTGCTGGTCTTTGTAAAACTAGGTGTGTTCAAACAGAGATCTGTGCATGTAGACATGGGTGCCGCCTGCACTCATTGTCAGGGGATTAAGACCACTAAGCTAATTCAGTGGAGTAATAAAGGATTTCTGTAAACTCCAGATTAATTGGGATTAAGCACTTAAACATTTTTAGGTTTTGTTGAGGCTGAAAAGAAGGTGAGAGAAAACACTTTTCCCTCCAGCACCGCTCACTCAGCCCTGAGGGAGAAAGCATTCATAGACTGTGTGATGTGTGCCACTTAAGAATAAAGCTGAAGGAAGGAGCCCCAGAGCATTGGCCACCTGTGTGAATATTTATGCCCTTTTGTCTGTGCTGTAAGAGTATAGCATGTGTGTGTGCGTGCGCAGATGTTTCGGTTCAGATTTCCCATTTCTCATCTATCTTCTTCATTCCCTGGAAAAAAGTTAACTGATAATCACACAACCAAAGTCTGGACAGCGAGTGTGTAAAATTGTACCTTTGTTCATGGATGTCCGCCTGTCTCCACCAACACCTTGGATAGTGTTGCGTGAAATGAAGAAACAGAGGAGGGATGTACCGCGGTGGAGCCGGGGTATTTGAGAGGGTGTGAAAGGGTTTAAGTTGGGGAGTGGTTGTTTTCAAAATCCTTGCAACTTATCTGCCCAATTTCTTTTTGACAGCAAGGGCCGTTCCGCTCTGTTGCACTGTATTTGTGTCCACAAACCCTATTAGCTTCTGAAGCTCTGTCTCTTCAAAGTTTCAACATTCAGAGGATCTCAGACTTGCTCTGTACGTGTAATTGCTTTCTCATGGCAATATTTGAGTTCAGAAATGCTGTAATTTTACAGTAATTTTCTTAGTATTTCATAATTATTGAAGATAATGAAAGGTTTTATTTAGCTGCCATTTTCATATTGATAATTTAAATTCTTAAATGTGTTAAGTCTTTAAATTAATCTCTTCCTCCCAAGGAGAGCTTGTTCATTTCCTTGTCCTCATTCAAGTAGAGACATTTCATGCTTCTCTGTGAGCTGAGCAACTTTTACCACTCTTTTGAAACCTTTGCAGAAGTACGGGACAGACCAGGTCAAGCTGAAAACAATTCATAGCTGGAGTTTTATTAAACCCACAGGAACTGTATTTCTTCTTGTCCCCATGAAACCACTTATGTAACTTCTCGAGATCCTCCCGTCTTGCAAGACGGTGCTGTAGCCCGATGCTTTCACAGCAAGTCCAATTAAAGGCTGTTCATTTTTATGACAGATATCTGGATCATGTGTGCAGGAGGAGCGGCTGTTGCTTAGGTGGTAGAGCGGGTCGTCCACTAATCTCTCAGTTAGCTGGATCCCTGGCTCCTCCTGTCCACATGTCAGAATGTCCTTGGGCAAGACACTGAACCAGAAGTTGCTCCCCATGTGCATGCCCGTGCAAGCCTGCGCCGTGCTTGGCAGCGTGCGAGAGGCAAAATTGCAGGACACTTTGTAAACTGCTAAGGTAAAAAGGCGCCACGTAAATGCAGCCCATTTGCCTTTCAGGAGTAGTTAGAGCAAAACAGGACAGGTGGAACCCGAGGACTGTGTTAGGAAACGTGTTACATAAATGAAATGAATAAACAGATTAATGAATGGGCAAAAGAGCTAATTAGTATATTAACCTTGTGACCCAGAGGCTATGTTTCACACACTTTATTTTTAGCTTCAGAGCTCAGTCACTATATGTCCCAGCCAGGCTGCAATATATTATTTTCAGGGCCAGCCGGGCTTCGAGGAAATGCCATCAGCTGCCATATGATGGTGCTTTGATGAAAAACAATTTGCTTCTGCATGATGTAATGGCTTGAAACAGATATGAACAACCTGACAAATAAAATAATGTAATATGAAATGCTGGGCGATGTTACTCCTGCAGGTAATGAGCTAGTTGGCCAGACGTGCTAATTTACAGCAGCATCAGAGCAGACGATTTGATTTGTTGATGAGTGGACTGTTCCCTTCCTCATGCTTTGTGCTAGTATTTCTGGTTTTGCTAATAAAAAGACACCACCCAACAAACTTTTTTTTTTTTTTTTAGTTTTTCTTACCCTAGCTACGGTTGCAGACGATTGCTGTTTCAGGGAGGGGTTTAGCAAACAGTTGTTTATTAAATTTCTCTCGGGATGACTAAGCCTTTAAGTATGGTGGACTCCCAAGAGGCCTTTTACAGGTCGCTCATTACTCCTGTTTGCTCTCACATCAGTAGAGCCAGAAATTTCTTCAGCACAATGGCTGACCCTTGAGGCTGTTTAGGAGTTTCCTGTCTGTAAATGATATTTATGTATGATGAGTGGCGCCACCTGAAAGACAACTGGCTCCTTCTCACAGTTGCTACACTGAAGATGAACATGATGAAAACATGCACTTCAGTACATCACCTATTCATTACTCACACTCCCACTGGGCACTGACGTACCAAAACAACAGGAAATTGACAACAGGAGATGACAGATGAGAAATGTGTGTGTCTCCGTCTTCATATTTTGATATGTGCGTTCTGCATCAGCGTGTGTGTGATGTCGTCGTCTCCCTGCAGTGTGCATGCGGTCCTTAAATGGCCCACAGGGTGAAAGAAAACGAGAACATAAAAACCTACAGTGAAGAGCCGGTCCCGGCACACAAAAATTGCTCTCCTCCATCCTCATGATTCGCTTGATTATCCACGCCGCTCACTTCCGAGTGACATGGCACAATATGATGAATATAGCAGCTCGTCAACTGTATCAGCAGCAGCGGGAATAAAAAGACAAACAAATAAAGAGAAAGAAAATCCTCAAATAGGAACTGCTGTTTGAAGGGGTATTATTGAAAACGCCTCTCTGAGGTTTATTCAGATTCTTTGTCAGCCTTCACAGCATGATCTCAAGGGGTTTAGTATCAAATCCTGGACATGACAACTAATGACTATTTATAGTGCAAGAAGTGTTGAATAATAGCTTATTAGATCAGTCACTGTGAGCCAAACATCTCTGTGTGACAATGAGGCGATCCTGCTTCTTTGCTATATTTATTTTTAAGGGAAAATCGTGTTTGATGCTACTGTTTACTGACAAACATCAAAAAGCCAACACAGGAGGTTGGCAGAATTATCTTTTCCTTTCGTTTTTTTTCCCCCTGTGTTCTGCTCCTTCTGTGCCTCTTATAGCACTGTGTACATTAGTAGTGCTTTCCTTGGCTAAAACAGCACTAATCCAAGGTAGAGTAAATTAAGCTTTCGGCCGTTTAAGGCCCACTTGTCGTTCAATGGGAGGGTTGAATATGAACATGACCAAGTACAGGCCTTCTCTGGCACCGTTTTACAGGATTTTGTATAAACATGACTCTGGGTTCAAGTTGTTGCTAAGTGTTCTTCAATGATGTGGAGGATGAGTGTGTATAAATACAGGACTTTCCGGGGGTAAGCCCTCCTTTGCTCTGCTCTCATTTGCCATCTTTCTTTCCTCCCTCTTGCTTCTTCTATTCTCTCATGCGTTTCGCTTCCATCACATCCCTCCACATTTTTCCGAGCATCCCAAAGCACATATACAGTAAGGAAACTGTAACACTGCACCCCCACCCTCTCTCTCTTTCTCCCTCTCTCTCTCCCTCTCAGACACACATACACACCAGCAGCCTCATGCAGGGTTTTATCACAGTCAGCACTGAGCAGTATGACAGTGAAGAACGAGCCTGGGTTCCTAGTTTCAAAAAGAGGATTTCCTCTGGGGCAAGGTTTCTCAAACTATAGATTTGCTCCTTAAATAGTACATAGTGGTAATATACTTTAATGAGTATTTGGGCCAGAATGAGAAACTAAATTTCTTATTAAAGTCACACACTGGTAAAAAGTTTGAGAGCAAATCTATCTTGGTAAGTTTTCAATAACTGCTGGGAATAAGTTGTTATTAGCGTACTGTTTAACCAACATCAGTGGCGCACGATTAAGCAAAGAGTTTGTTGCTGAACAGCAGCCGCAGTCAAAAGAAGTGGTGATTTCATTATAATGGCATATCAATTTTCTCTTGATTTCCCATGGTTCTCTACATTCAGTTGCTTTAAAGAAATCATTAATTGATCTAACCTAATGGAACGGGACCACAAGCAAGAAACTAAGGATGCGGTGTAATGCTCATGAGTTGAACATTTTATTTCTAACAAGAAGATTCTTCATATTTTCTGTTTTAAAGAAATGCAGTGTTTTTTCTTTAAGGCTTGATCTTTAAATGATAGATGCTTAGAATACTCAGTGCTCTATGACTCAGCCATTGTCTTACTGTTTTTTTGCGCTCCCCACATTTGAATATATTTGATTTCTGTCAGCTATTTTGACACCTATGCTGATGCTTTCTTGCTGACTGAAACAGATCCTCTGACCACAGTAGGAATAGCTGGTGAGATTAATGATAAAGCAGCCCCTCTCTAGTACAGACGTACAGCTGACACAGCTGAGGAATGTTTTTTGTCACTGCAGCGAGACGGTAGATTCAAAGAGGCATTTTCACTCATTGGTTCAACATTTTTAACACAACTGGGTTAAAAAAAAAAAAGGACAGAGCATCACATACTTAAAAGTTTAACTCCCAAGTTGTCACCAAATCCTCCTGCTCTTCTTCTGCCAACTGTTCAGAAGACGCCGGACAGAACAACGAGAGCCATTGTCAATAATTAATAGCCCTTTGGTTGTTTTAAGCACCTGGTCTATGCATATTTTAAAGAAATATCCAGTGAATATGTTATGTATAGGACTTGTACGAAGATTGGACAAAAGGAATCAGCATCCCAGAAACTGATGTGAACTTCGCTTCCCTGCATCTGCACACGACTGCCTCCCAGAGCGCTCAGTTGCTAGGGGACCAGAAGACTAATTTGGCCATTGCATTGAATATGCAGTTCAAGGGCTTTCCAGAGACATTTTCTATCATTGCATACCAGAGACAGTCCGAAAAGGGAAACGTAAGCAATTTGTCACATAGGGATTCATGCATCCGTGACATCTGTGTGCTATTTTTGATGAGACAAAGGACATGGAGATGAGAGGAATAGGAAATACATATAGATGCAGTGGCTGCCCAGAGCTATTATATTAAAGTGGCTTAATTAGGTTGTACAACAAGAATTGACTGAGTGATTAAAATTGAATTAAAGCTGCTCTAATCCATATTTTTATATTAACAATGGATAAATTGACTATGTGTGATGGGAAAGGGGTCATTCATACTGATAAACCCACAAAGAATTGCCACCCAACTGTGTGGAGCGCTTTAGTATCTTTTAATTTATCTTTTAGTTGTGTTTTTACGGCCCTGTCCCACCGCTCTCATCAGCATTTCTCGCTGCATCAGGCAGCTGTTTTTAGAGAAAATCTCTGAAAACCTTCTGTTCGTTACCTGCCCAGAACCAAACTATGTCTGCAGACAGACAAAGTTAGTGTAGCATATTAGATATCAGCTGGGTGAATACTGGACCTGCATTCATCAAGCTGTCAGTTTTGTAAGTCAGTGTTGTATCATGCAGCTTGTTGTGGAATTCTTCTGCCTCCTAATAGAAAATAAAAAAATAAAATCTGTTAACGCCGCTTTGAGTAAACAAGTTAGCTGTGATAAATATAAAATGAAACACGCGTCAAACATCAAATCATCGTCACTGTCAATTCTCTGATATCTCTTCATCCCACACTCAGCACTCATACAGCAGCTGGTAAACGTAATGCACCTCATGGGGGAGCTTTGCGTGTGATCCTCACAAGGCGGCTCTCACCCCGAGGCGCTCACACCAGCCCCCTTCATCCCTTGACTTTTGTCTTGCAGCACCTTTACGGTGTGCTCTGAGCATCAGCACATTCAGAAGCACTCAACGCTGTCCCTCCAGCGCACAATCAAATCTGTTTTGATGCTGCCAGCTTGTCATTTACTGCCTCAGTGAGGTACACGCGCAGACCCACAAACATCATTTTCAAGAGGGACTGTGTGAATAAAAAAAACCCCTGTGAGAAAATCAACGCCTGCAGCAGAGAACACAGCAGGAGTTCTGTTGATGGGTAGATGCCTTAAGCGCTGACAGCTTTCAGGAGAGCGTGATTGCCTTGTTGGCTTTCTCTTACATTTCAGGACTGAAGTAGCTAGGATTGTAGTCAGAGCAACATTACAATGCATTATACATATTCTGACACGTTGTGTACTTCTTTGCTGTATTACAACAGAGCATTAGGAAAGATTTCCCCTCCATTTTTAACTCAGATGTGTGGATAATTGTTTTTTTTTTTATAAATAAAGGAATTCTATAATTAAAGGCCATCTTCTTTGTTGTTTATTTTCTCCTCTCATATTTTATGTTTTGCCTTTGTTTCCCATGCTGACTCAATAACTTCTCCTCATTTGTAGGAAGCAGAAAGGACAAACACAGAATCCCCTGAGTTACACAACGCTGGAACACACACCGACTTGCTTGAACACATGAACACACACGCACGGACACACGCACGCGTGCAGAGTTTGGCTAACAACACTGCCCTCTCCTCTTTCATTAGACCTATGCACAGGTGCAGAGCGTGCTCTGTGCTGATGAAAAATAATTTATCAAAGTCTGTGGTGGCATTGCGGCAACCTTTTTCTCCAAATGTCACCTTCAAAGGGGGCTCCTTGCTCACGCATTATTGTTCTAAGGCAACAGAGCCCAGAAATTGCCTGGGGCAACTAAATGAGGTTCCTATTATGAACGCTATGATTAAGTGTCCCCTGGTGCAGTAACAAATCCCCAGCTCACCTCATCCCACCTTTAATCTACATTGTCTGTCTGAGAAAAGGGCAAAGTCACTGTTCTCACCTATCAAACCCTTTTCTTAATTGATCATGATTTCACATTGTTCAAGGCTTTTAGGGCCCGTTAGTGGTTCTGGGCTTCTGGGATCAGTAGTGATGTGGCTTTTTTGCACAGTAACTGTAGCCTGAGCTTAACAGCACAGGTGGTTTCAGGTAACAATTCAGTCTCCTAAAAAAACATAAAAGCACCCTACAAATTTGATTTTTGCTTTACCAAACAGATTTCTGAAGTTTTCCAGAGGGCACTGCATGATGTTTAATAAAATGCACTTGGGACAGCATTGGCCAGGGCTGAAAACTGAGTCTGAAAACAGAAAAAACTCGGGGGTGTGCAGTTAGGATATTTCATATAAAGATGCTCTTGAGTTGCATGGTAAGTCTGGGAACCAGCGTATTTGGGTTGCATGAAGAGACTATATGAGATAAACAGTGCTGGGTTGAATCTTGTCTGAGTGCCATTTAGCAAAACACTCATTCCCTAGCTGCTCTGATTGCACCGGACTCTGGATATAATGAGGAGCTCCCATGTGACGGTGCAAGTAATTTTGTACACAAGAGGCAGGGTGCTATACTGACAAACACAGGCAAATCCCTTCCCTGGGGTGTTCAATTGGATGCAGATCTGGCAGTTTAGACAGCTGTGGCATTTGTTTGGTATGGTTCTCATGTTCATCAAACTAGTGAATGACCATGCACGCCCTGCGGATGACGGCGCTGTCATCCTGCAAGAAAGCACTTGCATCTGGGAAAACTGTAAAAGCGTATTATAGAGTGATGGCGATCATTATTCAGACGTTCTTCCCTCGCCCTCGGAGGGGTTGGGCAGGCCGAGAGAAAAATGCACTTCACCTGCTTTCATGAATCTTATCCATAAGTAAGTGAAGTGTGTTCTCTGTTTTGGCAGTTACAGTATACGTGTGATTCAGCACCGTGGGAGATAAGACAGCCAGGTACCCAGACAACCTTTAAAAGATGTGGGAGAGAACGCTGAAAGAAAGTTGCTCCTTGGACGGGTAATAGACAAAAGGGAAGTAAAAGACTGTTAAATGGATGATTCATATTGTAACATTTAACAGAAAAACTTCCAAATGTCCCAGTGCGGTGCTGTTATCTACTTTGTGTCCCCAAGGCTTTGCACATGCACCGTGATTAAGAAGTCTCTTAAATCTACTCTCCAACAAAATTCAAAGGTTTTTACCGAAGTTAAATATGGCTTTGAGTCCGTTCCTAAATGGGGTCATTCTGGGTGCAAAGCACTGGCAGAAAAGAAAAAAATCTCTGCTTTAGATTATGTATTATGACTTCTGTTACACTAATGCATTTGGTCTGCACAGCTTTTGTTTATGGCGTCGCACACATTGAACAGATAAGAGTGGAAGGATCCTGCAGCAAAATTTTGACCGCAAAAGTTTTGTGTGCTGAAGGTTATTGGGGTTGTTTATTTTCCTCCTCCTGTAGCACAAAATCAAGAATAGCTTAAAGAAAAATACTGTACACTGTTGTAATGCAGAGCACTGAATGAAATGAAGATTGCAGCAGAATGGTGCAACACAAACCAAAACACACACAAGCATGGGGTATCCGAGCAGAGCAGAGATTAGAGCAGCACAGAGAAGAACATAATGGAAAACATCACAAATCAGAAGAATATAACAGTAAAGCTAACCAGGGAACAGAGCAGAACAGAAGCTTTGCAGTTGTGTCAGAAATCTGCAGGAAAACACATCTGGTGCCAATATGGAGGTGCGGTGGATGACTGGCTGTGTGCAAACAGTCTAAAAATAAACAACCAGGGTAGAAAAGCAAAGATAAAAAGGCGGTTTTAGTGTTGATGTTGGTGAATTCAGGCAAAAAATGTAACGTCTGATCATACTGATTGATCACCGCCACTGGAATCCTGCTTTGTCTGCAGTCGGTTTGGCCCAAATCCTCTCTAAATCACAATAAATTGCCATTCACAGCTGTTCTTGCCCAAAGCCTAAGGACCTCCAATATGGCTGCCAGAGGCTTTGTTATATCTCTTCACCGTCTGTAACAGCGGTTTCCAAAGCCTAAACTGTTGTCGCTCTCGCCTTCTAATGAGGCACATATGGGATGCAAGTTGAATGCCATTAAGTGCAATTAACTAGCTGGTAGGAGAGACGACCGGCAACAATTTGCAATGTGAAGAACCGAGATTGAAATCCAGTGATAAACCAAACAGAACTGACCCAAGCTGCCCCAAACTGAACTAGCTCTTCTTAATAGCGATTCCCATGACTTTTACTGCCCACAGTACACTGTAGTGAAAGGGCCAGAAACAGTAACAATGAGTGTCTTGGCTCTTTTGAGGAGGTGTACAGACTATTGTGAAGTAGAGCGAAGCCTCATTGGTCCTTATTAGTTCCACTAGAATGGCAGGAGCAGAGGCCGGTGTTGTATTGCTAAAAAAAAAAAAAAAAAAAGACAGGGAGAGCCTTACTGAGAAGACATTTTTTCATCAGATAAAACTAACAAGATGTGGATCAAATACATAAAAAAACATAAGCCTAAGTGTTTCTGTGTTATTGGCCATACATGAACCTTTAGTTATGCAACTGTCTTTATAAGAAGATGGACGTGAGTCTAAAGTAGCAGGCGAGGTTTGGGAATGTTTTGTAAAAAGAATTCTTCTTAGGAGTACCCTGAACTGAAGCACAGGTCTTATAAAAGTTGAAAAGGCTGAGCACACTGTATGATCAGACAGTGAACACCTAGACGTCTCCTTTTTTGTGCTGAAATCGGTTTGTATGCTTTTCAAAGGCTCAAAGGTCAAAGCCAGCTCAGCAAAGGCAGTATTTCTCTCATACTTAAGATGTGAATAGAATACTTTTCTTTCCCATATACTCTCTATGAATATATCCCCTTCAGGCTGATGCCACAACAAATACCACTGAAGCTGCTTTAACTTGTTGTTCCATCATTTACTGGACCTCCTTGTCAAACCATATCCTCTCCCTTACACTCTGCCATGCGTCTGGAGTATTACAAAATGTCCTGTAAGTACTGTAAAAGTAATGAGTATGGTCATCGAAGTTAATAACAGAGAGCAGAACACGGATATGATCTTTAAAATCACGTCATGTGTCATGTTATATTAGTGTTCACACACGTTAGGCTACTGTAGGTCCAGGTTTTCCATTAAGGGGAACACAAATCACCATTTGTCCAAGAGCACTCTCACTCTTCTCCAACAACTGGCTGTATAAATCATTGGAGCTGCATGGTAAATGAAAAAGTAAGAAAATCTTCAGAAAAGTCTAATCCATTAATCACACATTTAATCTGCATATGTAGAAACAAATGCCGGTGCAAAGCAGTGCGACCTTTGAATTCAGTGGTGTCACGTTTCCTTTAATATCTAATGTTTTACTAAAGAAGAAGTTATGATTGTTCACACATACAAAACAACCTCAGCCTGAAAAAGAAGCACGTTTCAGTGTTGAATTTCAGTGGTATTCTACACAAAGCTCACAGCCCGGGGTCCATAAATTCAACATCATACCTCACTATTGTAGTTTGATTTGTAGTATTAATGCGTGACAAGCAGAATGGAAGGTTTTACTATGGAGTGCTACAGAGAAGCTTCACTTTCGAATATCAATAAAATATTTTGACAGAAACAAGACCCCGGCAATTATGACACATTTTAAAACAGTGCTCAGGCAACTAGTGTAAGAATACACTGAAGTTTTGACTGAATGTGTGTGTCATTATTGGCAAGATCATGAAATGATAATCACGTCTCTCCCCATCTATAATGGCTGGCTTTTCTCTTAACCTTTGACTGTGGTCGTTTGGAACAACCATGAACACTTGTGCCTTCAGAAGTGGTTTGATGACCCATCATACAAACTATTCCTTTTCTAACATGACAGCAAAATAGGACTGTATGAATGAGTTCAGCACTGATACTTTAAAGAGAAACTCCTCAGCAGAAAACCTCTAGTCGTTACACTTCTCACCTTGCTGCAGTGATATAGAAGTGTACTCCAGGGTGTGTCAGTACAAAGCGACAACACTGTTTGGTGTGGTTACAAGTGCAACAGGGAACACTCAGAGGCACAACACGCTTGAAACTTTCACCCAAAGGGCGGTGAGACGTTGCTTTTCAGCCCGGCGCTACTTTCCACTTCCATCCGTCAGAAGGGAAAATGACAGATTTGCTTATGGCAACTGCAGTTTAACCTTAGACAGGTAATGGTTTGATTTCTCCACACAGAATTTAATATAAAAACATTACCTCTCAGGCGAGGTTGCTTTATTAGAAAAGTAGTAATGTTATTTAGGTCTACTGCTCTGATTCTGAAACTTTTTGCAGCACTACACAGCTTTTTGAAACAGTGGGGATTATAGTTTGTACTTAATTGCTGTCATTTTCCCAAAAAAAGAATGTGATTACACAACTGCACCATGTTGTTTCAAAAACTGACCAGCAGGAGCATGAGGGGTGAAGTGTAAGCGCTGGCTCCCTGTACTGCTTGCATGCAGCGATGCCTCAGTGCAGAGCGCGGAGGACGGAGGATGGAGGAGTCAGCAGGAGACGTTGCTTTTGACGGAGAGGACAGCTGATGTGAATCCCTCACTGTAGCTCCTAATGAGAGCCCCTGCAGGCTTCCAGCCTCTGGCAATGCTTCAAGGTGACTCACTTTATACTAAAATGGCATACACCACCAAGGACCACCTTGAAGATGTAAATAACAGAAAACTGCAAAGAACCCCGACATTACGTAGGTGAAGAGCTCCATATTTCAGCAGCACAGGCTGACGATTTCATGTACATTCACCATAAATGTTTGAAGGAACCCCACGTGGTGGCGGCAGGAGCCTGGTAGCTGAGGAGATGAAATTGTGGCTCCAAGGCTGCTGTTTGACTCCCCTAACCACCTGGAAGATGCACACATGGGAAATGAATGCGACATGCTCATCCTGCCCTGCAAGAAACATCTGTGATGGTGCTCGGTTGCCTGAAAAATTTGGTGAAAATGAACATGGTGTCTTAAAATGATGTTCTAACATGCTTCATGCACAAAAAAAACAAAATGCGTCACAGAAACATTTTCTGACATGAAAAGTTTATGAAGGACAAGCAGACAGCACAGTGGGAAGTGAGGAGGTGCTTGGCATATACGTTGGTCTCTGAGTTGCATGGTTCAGTAAACTTGTCCTGGAACAGGATGCATCTTTGCATCCTGTTTGCTTCCTTCTTCTTTTTTTTTTTGATAACTACTGGCTTACAGGCTTTCAAATTCATTAATAAATAGCTCCCAGCAACATTGCTGCACTGACAAACAGTCATTCCCCTGTTTAACACGTGTTTTACTTTGTTCCAGAAACTTTATTTTGCCACAGGGAGTCTCAGTTTCTAGATTTTGGGTGGGATAACACAAACCCACCCACCCAACTCCTACTGCTGTCAGTTACTATGGTGATGATGGTGATGAACAAAAATCATATCAAACTAATAACAGCCATCTTTCAAGTCCAGAGGGGGATACTTATATATACACGTATATACCTAATATTAGGCATATGAAGTCAGCATGCTTGCCACAGCCCCGTCCTGTCCCATATCGCAATCCCACTTTGCAATAGTGAGTCACTGTAGCATCCAGTCTGGGCTCAGTTCAGCTTGAGAGGAAGAAGACGTGGTAGGAGACGGATTCTAACCTGTTGCCTGTTAAACGCATTGATGGCTGAAGCTCTTGGTGAGTGACCGTTATCACCACCACCACCACCATCACCTGCTCCTGGCAAGAAACCATTGTTCAGCAGCCAAGAAAACTTACATATTGCACCTTTAATAAAAAAACACATGTATTATTTAACGTGATGGATTGTGTTTGTCAGTGCAGCAGGACATCTCCGGAGGTTGTTTTTAATGGATCTTGGAAAACAATGGGAGCCTGTGACCTTCAGGAGGCTGAGCAAACCTTTGTTGCTTGTGACTAATGCAATAGATTTTTCATGGCTTTTATTAGTGATGATGAAAAACCACTGGCGTCATCATGTTTACCACAGTGTCTTTAGCTGCCCAACCTCGACCTCAATTTTATCTGAGGCTGCGCTACTTGACTAAATCTGTCCTTTAGCTAACCTATTCATGTGCTGATGTGCTGTTTAATTTGATACTGTATTGTCTCCTGACCTTTTTTTGTTTACATGTGGGTGTACTTCTGCACTTTTGTGCTTATTTTGTGAAAATTTCTGAGTGTGTTTTGGTACGTTTCCAGGAGCCAATAGTAGCCCATGCTGGGCAGGATTCAAGTGTGACTTCATGTGGCTGAAAAAAACCTTCTGCAACCATCTCTCTCAGCTACTAACCATCAGTAGTAAAATCTGAATCATCATCTCAGTGAGAATCAACTCTGGCTGCACTGCTTCTCTTCTAAATGATCTGGCACTTAGGCAAATCTTACTTGTCCTATAAGCAGTTTTCTCCTGTCATAGTTCATCATCTGCCTCCCTCGCAGACTTTGATCAGTCGTATTATCCACATTGTAGTGTTTAAGAACATCACAGGATGTGTGCTGTATATGTTTGCGAGCTAAGGAATGAGCTGAGGAGTGTCCTATATAAAATAGCAAAAGCAAAGACAGCTGGCTGACAGTTCCCCACATCAAGGCGCAGCCTTGAAACCACAGCTCCAAATGAGCTATCTGTGTCTGGTGGCCTTGCCTTGTTCAGCAAGAAGTGGGAGAGAAATAGCGGCGTTTCATAAAAATGCCGACAGCTCCCCAGATAGGCCAAGGTTAAAGCAGTGTTAAGGGTTTTTTTAGGGGTTTTCTAAATCTTTGATCAGTATGAAACAGTATCTTAAGATGCCAAAACTTTGATAGCAGCTTTTTTTCTGATTGAAAAATTGATTATTTGAGTCCCTGAACTTGTAGGGCACTTATTGTACGTTTGAGGATTGGGATTTGCTAATGTATCTCTAGTGCCTGAAAAATACCACAGATGTGCTCCAGATCAAGGCACTCCACTTCCTCATTCAACTGTGCACTACAGCTAATAGATGGAAAAGAGCAGATGATTTGATCCTGTTAAATGTTGTCACAAGTTACACAGTAATGGTACATACTAAAGTGTAATAGAAGCACAAGAGAAGAGTCAGCAAGTCTGTTAACACACTCACTGATGTGAGAAACAACATCAATATTAGTTACAATGAGCCACTGGTCATAACAGACTGGGAAAGGCTGTATTGGCAAAACCCCTGAGTCCATTAAACTGAGGAAGGTCACATTTTATAGCTTGTCATTTTTAACTTTTTCAAAACTTATGTAGTTTGACTTTGAAGTTAAAAGTTAATGCAGATTAATAACAGGGCTCAGTGAGCCTGTTCTGGCCAAATGTCAGTCAAAGGCCCCTGTTGAACACCTTTTCCTATAAATCATAAATATTCTTCTTCAGTGATGTTAGGGATACATTTCATAAAAAGCACTGGCAGGAAATCAGCCGTTTGCAGGGTGAAGTATGGGCGACAACAGGTTCCTCCTAATTGAAACAGGCGCAGCTGTGCATCACTGACTCCCCTGCTGCACATGCAAATCCAATTTTGATTAGGATTGTTACTGCTGCAGATAATAACTCCTTAGATGAGCTGTTTTCAGTGGAGCTTATACATTTGAATATGGTAATGAAGTTGCTTGAGGGGGGCTTTAATCAGGGAGCTAATCGATAAGGCAATTTAAGCTAAACAGCTGAGTTAATCTCTTGTTACACGTGTGACACAGGTAATGAGTCATTGGTATTGGGAAGAAGGGCGTAATGAATGCATTTATCAAACATTTTAAATGGGAAGTAAATTAGCCACTTGCAGTGTCTCTTTCTGTTGTGCCTTAGAGCACAATTGCTGCGCACAGGGACGTAACTGGGGCAGCGTGTGCTTATATGTGACTGAATGGGTGGCGAGGACTATTTGAAAAATGTATTGCATGTCAGTGTCACAGACTGGGAGTGGATATTAATGCTTGTCAGGTGACTGTCTAGCAAAAGGAGGTTGTTCAATATAATGAAATATAAATTATCTTAAAATGGAAAAGTAAAAGCGAGGCAAATGTTCTCTCTTCTTCTTCCTCTGCGTATCTTGAATATCTCAAGCCATCCAATACCTGTTGACATATTTCATCAAATCCTAAAAATGGTGGCAGTGCTACAGGAAATGGGATCAGATCACTGAAGTCAGCAGGCTTTGTCCGTTGGGGAACATGAACGTCTGCACAAACTATGACAACTGATCTAATAGCTGTTGAGACATTTTAGTCTACACCAAAGCAGTGGACCGACGGGCCGATGGACAGACACTGCCATCACTAGAGCCACGCCGCTGGCAAGAAAAGCAAAAAAAAGAGGGAGATTGCAGAGATAGTTGTAGTAAATATTTATATATCAAAACCCAGAGTGCAACCCAGTGAGATGGAAATGCACTATATCCTACCAAAGGGTATGAGAGGCAAAAACATCTAACCTTTTAAGTCCAGCTCTCTATTCACAGAGTATGAGTTTGCAGATATTCTTTATGCAGGACCACAACTCTATTGGTTGATTAAAAGGGTGAATTTGCATAAATCCGTTCCTTTGTGCAGCTTGAATCTCCAAAGAAAGACGAGTGCAAAGGGTCTGTTCCCCCGTTTGATCTGTCACATATGCATTGTTCAGTCTTTTCTTTTCATAGGTTGTGCTGTTCCAGAAGTTCAGCTGTGCTGCTGTTTTGTCACTGATTGTGTCCATCCAAGCTTGATGTAAGAACAAATCAAGTCCCCGAGGGCAAGCTCCCTGTTTCTTTATGCTGGAATAAATTAATAGGCAAGAAGAGAATTTTAACAACTGACTTCTCTTCTTTTTTTTTCTGATATATGTTCTGCTGTGTCTTGGAAGTCTGACATACTTTAAAGAAGGATTTAGATGAAGATAATAATCCTAGCGGTGCAGAAAGGAATTTAGATGAATATTAATAGCATTCTTTTTTATTTGACATCGTGTTGTATCATTGAGGCGAAATTGCAAATGCACGTCATAAAAGTTAAATAAAGTGCTTTCAGAAAGGTTTTATCGCTCGTTTCTGATTCATTATCTTGTCCGGTTGAGTGTAAATGTGTGTATGAATGTATGCTTGTGTGCATGTAGTGTGTGAGTGTATTTTGTAGAGCAGTAGATGTCGCCGGGACTCAGCTGTGTGTGGGTTGACAGCGGCTAAGGGGCCCATTGTGGCACGCTAAAAGCCAGGTTAATGCTTTCCATGCATAATCTGAAAGCTGGGGCAGCAGCAGTACATCTCCTCTCATTTAAATCTCACCGGCTTGTGTAACATCTTTTATTCCTTGAGTGGCAGCTCTCCTTTGGTTTTTTTTTTCCAGCAGCTGCTTCCCACCTCAGTCGCAGCGATAAGCATGTTCTGTCTCGCAGCAGGGGCTAAATGCTGCATCAGGAAGTTTACCCCCTCTCCATTTGAAACGTGCTCTCACCACTTATCTACACAACAGTGTAACAGCACCACAGGTACTGCAGTTGGAGGAGTGTATCCTCATTGACTGCTGCATTGATTTTAAATTAGCATCACTGCAACTGGCCTCTGCACAGGCATTCAGATTATGTAGAGGACAGAGCCTGCTGAATTTCACGCTGATGCTTCTTGTTAGCACCAATAAATCCATGTATCTGTGTCCTTTCAACACGGGGACATTATGAGCTGGTTTGCAAATTAAGTGGTCAGCTGCAAAGCCAGTGATTATTTTCCCAGTGAACCCAGGGCTTCTTATGTTTATTCCAAACAAACTCCTGTATTTCACAATGTTAAACCTTGTGATTTGTTGACTTGGCTTCTTCCCTGTTTCACAGACCTCACTGTTGTATGTGTAAAAATAAATATTTAAATATGTTTTTTTTCCAATATGTAGAAAAGTATTGAAAAGTTATGCCTTCGCCACAGTCTGAGTTTACTGGAGGTGACAAAACTAACAAAATGTAATGTTTTACATATGGACTACAATAAATCAAATATAATATGTGGAATTTTTTTTTCAACAAGACCCAGAATTCCTTGCTGCACCCCTGGAGTGCAAATATTCAGAACAGCCGTGCGAGAGCACAATTCCATTGGATTAAAAGAGAAATAATCAAATTAGTAACTATTCAGTCAGCTAACATAAGTACGTGCAGAGTGAGTTGATGTCCAAGCTAAAATTAAGGGAGTTATAATGTTATTATCCGTCTGTGACTGGCAGCCTACATAATAAGCTCAGTCACTTCGGTATGTCTGTCTCTTTTTGTCTTTTTCTCGTTGCACTCTTTACTTGTCAACAGTTCTTACCCTCGATGCAGTCTGAATAACCTCCCATCGCTGCAGTTTATCGTTAGTCAGGGAGACGGTAATCATGCACTTGGCTTTGCTCCACGCGTCAGGAAAAGGCTGGCTGCCCTTCAGTCAAGAATGTGGCTGATGTGCTTCAGACCCAGTGGGAAACTTGGGTGTCGGTTCTGAACCCCCGTAGTGTCTCACAATAATCAAGAAGGTAATTGGTTCCTCTGAAAACCTGGCTGTAATCAGATCTGGGGTATTATCCAGGGTTGACTGGAATTTCCATTTATTTTAATAATCTGATTATCAAACCACTGCAGTGATATCTCTTTTGTGACAAAAACAATGCACAATTACAATTTAAAAAATTGATTAGAGAGATTCTGCAGCTGTGGCTGTTTGACTACAACGTCTTAATCAAGTAAGCAAGGGGTCGAACTCTAAATTAGAGGTACAGAAACAAGGTTTTCCTACACCTCACACCTTAGATTCTGCACTATAATTATACTGTACATGTGAATACAGAAAGCTTCACTGCTCCATGCTTGTTAAACATGATAAAACTTTTCTGATTTCACCTCCAGCATGTCAAGCCAACCCAACAGAGGCTTTTTCTTTCGTCCATGATAACCCTGACCTCCCTCGATGGAACTTAACACCCTTGTCGGCCTTCATCGCCACTGATGTTGCTGCAAATCAGTGTTGGGTGTTTTTTTCCTGCCCCCGGTGTAGCTTCGTAGGCTGGGCCTTGCCCTTTTATCTGTGTAATCACAAGTCAGCGTACTGAGATCGGACACACTGTCCGAGCGACTCCCCTCACAGGAATGTGAGCGCTCAAAAAACTCAAAGAGTATACGAAAGGACGGGAAGGTGTTTTGTGTGTGCATTTGCGTTTCTCTGTGAATCTGTGCGTGTGTGTCAAGCCGGGTGTGCACTGATGTGGTCGAGTGTCAGAACTGCAACTTCCTAGCACAAACACTGCTGGCAGCTCTCCATAGTAATCAAATCATACGTCACGAAGCGCAGCGTGGATCAGCTCTGAAGTTCAGTCAAGTTAAAAGTCATGTGGGTTTGAGTTTGTATGTGTGTGTGTGTGCACTTGTAAATCGCAATGAAAGAACAGGCTTATATGTGTGTTTGCGCCACAGCTACATGAGGGTCACCAGGGTGCCATTCATAGTCACAGTTTGTGACGGGTGTCTGACAAGCCCCACAGGAGACAGCCTGATGTGCTGATACAGACAAGAATGTTTTCTTAAAGTGTTTTGCCAAGGGAAAAAAAAACTGCAGGTCAACAACACGCTGCACATGCCAAACTTTAGAAACTGTAATGAAAAATGAGAAAAAAGCAGGTGAGATAAAGAAAATGGAAGGCACTGATAAATTATAGCTGACTGAAAAACAAAGAATAAAATCACAACGAATAAAAGAAGAAAAGCAAAACAACATGACAACAAAAAACAAAGGAATATCTCTCGCTCACTATCTTAGTTATCTCTCTCGCTATGAACTCGCCAGATTGCAAGCAAGTTTCTTTTTTATTTCCCTGAAGAAAAGCATTTTATCTGTTTTATTCTGGCAAAGACAGATAACTAATCCTGTAATCAGACTGTGTTGTTAAGGCAAGTTTTATAGGAAACGGTCATAATGAAAAACAAACATTGTTCATACGGAAGCTGTGAGATGGTGTGCCTGCCTCATTAAGTCTCTTATTTTCAGGGCAGGTCTGCCAAGCATAACAAGTGCAGATCTGCATCTGCTGCAGTGTGTGCATCTTCTTCCTTAGCCGCCATCAGCGTGCCTGCGTGTGTGTGACATCATGTCAGGTGAGGTGTAACACCGCAACGCTGATTTGTCCACCAACAAGTTGCGTCTGCCTCACAGGTAGGTGTTGTCCCATTCATGCTGTTATTATGCTGCTTTGCTATGTGGCTCTCAACACTTCAGTGAAATGACACGGTACGCACAAAGTGTTTCCCAGAAACTAATGTAAGTTTAAAAGAAGTATTTCTGATGGAGACGGCATTGGGCCTGTTGCTTGGTCAAATAAGATCACTTGAGATTGGGTTTCAGTGGCATTTTCTCAAATACAATTCCCTTTGTTATTCTAATTAGGTTTATCTTGTTTGTAACTACAGTTATAAAAAACTACAACTCAATGATCTGTAATCACATTTCATTGACTGACAAGGCGGAAACAGATTTGAGAGGCAGCCTAATTAATGTTCACATCCTGTGGCTTCAACCTGAAAGTGAGATGAACAGCACAAGATATGGGATGCTGCTTAATTGTATCTGACACAATGATGGTGTAGCCTGCTTATTTTACACCTTTTTATTCCCAGGTGACTCGATTCAAACACAGGAGGCCAAGGTGCAGGACTATTAGGTTTCATGTATTATATCCATGAAAAAGTTTCCATCCAATTTTAGTGCAAACTTTGAACTAATTTCCAGAAAATCTGCAAAAGAATGCAAATTAAATTCAAATCTCCATCCACTACTGTTACACGATAAAGAGCTGATGGTGCTCTCCAGTCGGGTGCTATGAGCGGTATTGATCTTGTCAAAGCAAGAAACAGAATACACACATCTCACATGTCAAACCTTTCCCTTACCACTGATTACTCACAGCTAATTTTGCGCTGCAGTTAAAATGGATCCTGCCATCAGAGATCAGTTATTGGATGCTATAAATATTATCTGCATAAATATCACAAGGATCAATTATTATCGCCCAAAAATTGGAGTCACTCAAAGATCAAAGATTCAAGCTCCAATTAACATCTTCCTGGGGCACAAACTACCAAAGAGGAAGGATGGATGAAAAGGAAGACAGAAGGGACGATGCAGTAATCATCATATTTCACCAGTCTGTTTCAGCAGCTGCCCTGTTGAATACGCCCGTTTGAACTTAGCACTGCAGTTTCTCAGCATTTGGAACATTTCTGTATGAATCCGTGGAATAAAGGATGAATGAGCGAGACCTGGGAGAGGAGAACGTGTTTGGAGGGCTGTAAAATGAAATGTCGCCAATTTCGCATTGCTAAAAGCAACAAATCTATTTGAGTAATGAATGAATACGTTCCACTGGATTCCTCTCTTCTCCTTGCTTATCCTTGCTTTCTCACCTAACATTTTTTGTGAGTGTGTGTGTGGGGGGGGAGCTATCACATTTGTCTCTATTGCAAACCCTAAAGCTAGGATAAATGAGTTTAAATGATAGAGTATTTGCATCACTGAGCAAGATTTTGGATGAATGAGCCACAGCCCGTGATGAAATTCTACTCCAGGCTCATCGTATAATTCCAATCACATGTGAGGCTTGTGCAGTTCTGTTTTTCAATCGGACTGACTCCAGCATAAGCCATCGTATTTACATTTGCATGCAGATGAAAAAAAAAAGTGAGAATGGATATCTGAATGGTTTTATTATGTCATGGCAGATAAATGTGACTATTAAACGGTGAAATCAGAGAAAACCTGCAGGAACCTGGAGTGCAGTTTATTTATGTATTCATGATTATATCTTATTTTCACTGCGTCTCAGTTGTAATATTTATAAACCAAGATCATAGATAATTTACAGTAACATATGCAGACTGAGTGAAAATGGTCCAAATTTAATGCATGTTGGTTGTGGGTATGCTTCTGCTGACCATAGTTTGTCTTGCATTGTCCAACTGGGGACATGTTTAACTGTTTTAATTCCCTTTCTGCTTCCTACCAAACATCCCCAGTGGGGTCACATTAACCCAAATTTACTCTTGAGTTCAGGTCTGACAAGGTGCCACAGACATTATTTAGACATTTAGTACAAATTTACTCTAACACCACGAAGGAAGTTAGAGGCTGTGACATCGGTACATTATCTTTGTGCCTCTGTGCCTTTGCCATAGGAACTTTACTTCCTTCAATTATTTACTTGAAAAGGTTGATTGACCTGTTTACTTTTGCTTCACTTGTCTTCACTTTTGGAGGAAACCCTGTAATTTTGGGGTCACACAACCAGGTCCCGCTTGAGAAACACTGCTGCAGCACAGGCCGAACAAAAAACAGTGAACTTCTGAACACTCTGAACTTTTAATAGTGTGTTTTGGGGTCACTGCACACTCACGGCAGAGGCAATGTGTCACAGTTGGCTCTCAAGTTGGGCTGCGTCCCAGAGGATTCAATATTCCATTAGGACTATTATTTCTAAAGTAGATTAATCCCTGTCATTTAACGCTTGGCTGATGTCCATTTGAAGTCATTATGAAGAAGCACTGACATTGTTTCATAAATTATTCACAACATTATCTGGGCCTCTCTACGGTCACTAAGCAGGGCCTTAAGGCTGGATCACTTGTCACTGGAGAGAAACTTGTTCACCTTGACGAATTAAATGGATGTATCATTTTCAACATGCGTTCAGGTGCAATTTCACAAGGAGTCTGTTGTGCTATCCTGCCATTAGCATGTGTTGACTGTGGATCAGTTCATCAGTCAGTTGTGTACATGTGTGGCAGCACACTTCCTCTGCCCGACCACATTTTAACAAACATATGGCTTCTTTGTTTACATCCCTGTATTTGTTAACTAACATTCAATGTGTTCTTTTGCTGGGTACATTTGTGGCATTAGCTTGAATACACCACATTTGATCTATTATTATCTGTGTCTATTCCCCGCTGCAGCAATAACCCAGTTTCCCCACAGGGATAATTAAAGTTTCATCTAATCTAATTTAGGAGGTGGATTTCCTTTAAAATTCAAAACATGGAAAAAAAGAAAAATCTAAATTGAGCTTTATGAAGGAATTCTGGGGAATAAATGGTGCATTGATTAAATGATGGGGACATGCAGTCACATTTACATTCATGGAGCTGAACTGACATTTAACCTGTTGGATAAAAGTTTCCTGTAAACACTCTACAGGCTTGCTGCGAATGTACTGTGGCAGGTCTAACTGGGAAGGATGCTCTGTTGCAGACTCAGGACCTGCAGGAGGGATTACTCATCCTAGCTGGCCTGGAAACACCTCAAGATCCCCTAGGAGGAGCTGGAGGATGAGGCTGGAGCTGCTCTGCTCAGTCTGCTGCCCCCGCAACCCGGAATTGGATGAGCAGCCAAAACCTAACAGGTGTCCAAGTACTACCACGCAGTGAATTGTGATTTATTTATATATTTTTGATTGTTTTGGCATGGTGTCTTGCTGACAGGTACAGCAAGGATTAAAGACACCATACCAAGGTGTAATCCAACCCTTACCAGCTGAAACTATGTCAATCTTCTTAATGTCATGGCACACCTGAGCTAAAAACAAATTCCAAAGCACACAAAAGCCGTTTTATTTATGGTTTCTTCTACTGTTGTATTCTTTTCTTTGGCAAGAAAAGCCGACTCTCGTTTGTCATTTGTCAGCCGTGTGATCACTTCAGTTATGCTTACATAATGTTTTTGACTGACATGTTTCTTTAATTTGCCGTTTGAGCGATGCCGGAGCTTGCCCTGACGCAATGGCTGACAGCCAGAGACCTGAACATGTTTGAGATGATAAACTCAAATACTGATGAGGCCTGCTCGTTCTGCTGAGCTATGCCCTGCAGCTTTAGTGATTTAAAAATCTCAAACATGATTGTCATGTTCACGACAATCATTGGACACAAAGTTGGACATTTGTTTCATCTTCTTCGTGTCTAACACCACCATCATACTGTAGTGCTGTATTTTCATATGTAAAACATCTGATGCTCATTCATTCATGCATTCCATTGTTTCTACCCTTGAAATCCTTTCCAGGCTCCTGACATTAATTAGCTGCAGAATAACTTCTCAGTTTGGCTCATACTGATGCTGCATGTGGCTACCATACCTTCCCATATCGTTTATATCTCAAAGCTGGTATTAATGTGCTAGTAAAGGGATTTATGAGAGAATTTCTCAGGTAATATCCTGCTAGTTGATCTTTGAGAAAATACTGTACGTGAGATTTTAGATGAAAACTATCCTTGAACACATGAAAATAAAGATGCATTCATTTCATTTTTGCTTGGTTCACTCTGGGCGGCAAAAACTCTGCACTGACAGCAGACAGCATCATTTCAATTATTAGCATTTATTTAGAGGCGTGTTTCTAACCTCCTGACAAATATAAGGCCAGTACTTATTTTCCTGGATCTGTTTTCCAACAACTCCTGGGGAAAATATCTGGCTCATGTTAGTTGCTAATTTTGACTGTCAGCTGTTTGGTGCTGAGCAGGTAGGATACAGCGGGTTTACCAGACCGTTGTTTGAAAATGGCTGCCAGCGGGAGTTAATGAGAGCCATGAGACTGAACCAAACAGTAAAGTTGCGGGTCGCAAAGCCCGAACAATAAGATGAAAGACATTAAAATGCTCAGTAGAGTTTACAGCTACAGCAGAGTTGTGGTTATTTATCTGCTGGTTCATCACTATGAACCTCCTCCTTTCACATCACTCATAGTCATTTGATCCATGGTTAATACAAAAACATTGATTATACCACTGATGGCAGTTTACCTTGACCTCCTCACTATAAAAAAAAAAATCAGCTTGTTTCTATTCAACCTGTCAGCATTTTTCCTAGAAAACAAGTGGGCTCAGAATGACTTCCAGCCCCTGTGGGGGGTTTTCATGCTGACATCAAAACTCAACACCTCCACTGGTGACACCTACACAACAAAACAGCCTCCTGTAACACATGCAAACGCAGACACACCTCACCCATCTCACAACTCACTGTCCTCCTGTTTATTTTATGTGTCAGCACTCATGCATTTTTCCCCAGCGGCAGTCAGTCTTCAAGATTTCTATCTGTCCCTTGTTTTCCGTGACTGATACGTCGTATGTCTCTGCAAAGGCAGACTTGTTTGTGTTGTAGCTAATGGATCCTAATGAAGCATTTAGTATTACCTGACAAGATTTACAGCCAGTGGACACAAACACAGTCACTTCAAGACAACTCTCCAACCTAAGGCACCAAAGAAAACTCTCTGCTCAGGCGGACTGCAGAAGGTTGTCACCTCACATTACCCTGTGCAAAATTATCCAATAAAATAACCTCCCCCCCGTTTCCCTCCCACATCCTCCTGCACTTCCTCTCAGAGGAAGATGATGATGTTAAGATGTTTTAGCGCAGTGGCGTATATATTTATACGGCACCACAAGTTGAAATTCTTTTTTAAAATATTGCCCGAGAAGGAAGAAGAATTGCTCTCTCTCAGATGCTCAGGTGTGACGCTGGAAAAAAAAAAAAATATCAGCAGCCATACTTATTCGGCTTTCTTCTTTGCTTACTTTTTTGCATATCAATGTGAGCAGAGCGACTCTAAAAGGAAAAAGGAGAGAGAAAAATAGAGTTGCTGAAGTGTCACCATACTTTTTGCGTGTCATGCCACATTGCACAGCCTGAATGAGACCTGGGCCACGTGGAAATGATCAGCGAAGCCACCGTAAAGTTTATAGCTTAGCCACAACTCAGGAAAGCCACATTACGTCTCACCAACCCAAAACCACTCAAATCACATACATAAAACACTATGCAATACTGTATATCTCATATACCCTTCAACTTTTACAACTATAATGCATCATAATTTAACTCTAACCTCAAGCTCTTTCCATACATTTTTCATGAAGACTATCTCGATTAGGAATTCTCCAAGTTTCTAACCCACATGAAAATTCTTCAAATACCAAGTTGCCAATGAATGCAGCAGAGCAGAACTAACTTACACTGTAGTGGGCTTAATCACAGTCATTAGTGTGGCTCAAAAGGTGGAACTTTCCAGAAAAAGAAGCTCATTTGCATCTAAATATGAACTCACTGTGCCCTGGCACGTAAAACGTGAATCTTTTTGTTGTTATTTTTGGGTGCTACATTCACTTCCTGTCTCCCTCTCCCTCTGTCACTCGTTTTTTTTTTTTTCTTACATATGGGAGTGATATTCTGAAGCCTGGAAACAGCTATTGGAGTGTGTTTCACAGTCATTCTATCTGGCCTGGTTAGCAGGCTGGTTTCCAAGCCGCCATATTTTCTGTCTTACTGTTTGAATTAACGCTGACCCAGAATCAGCAGCCAGGGAAGGAGTCTGTGCCAAGGTGGAGGGACTTCAGTTGTTTTTTGGTATAAAATTGTTCTTGCTGTTTTTTGTTCGAGTGGACAGGTGTGGATAACTGGGATATTTTGAATGAGGCATCCGAGTCTCTGTAAATAATACAGTAAAGAGTACGGCCTAGACCTGCTCCATGTTGAAAGTGCCCTGAGATAACTTCCGCTGTGATTCGGTGCTACGTAGATAAAACTGACTTGACTTGACGTGAGCAGAGAACAGCTGCTTTTTATTTACATCTGCACTGCTCCACCACAGAGGGATTACTGGAAAAGCCTTGCAGCAGTAGAGTAGTATAGATGATGCAGATACTATATATCCACCCATTACATTTGTAATCTGCTGCTGTCATGTCTGGTACATCAGTCTGTCTGACTGTGCATCCAGCTACAATGCATGCCCAAAAGTATGTGGACACCCAAGCATTACATTCGTGGTTATGGGTGTATCTCATTCCTCAAAGTCCAGGCATGCACGTCAGATTTGGTTAGGTTTTCCAACCTGCCTGGTTTGTGGCTGATGTTTCCACTTCTAAACAACAACACTAACAACTGACTGGAAATTTGTAAGACTGACTAAGTGGGAAGATGACAACGCCCAGGTAAAAGTCACTAAACTCCTTCCACTGTGAATTTCTGTTGCCATTGGAGATGCATGGCTTTAAGCTTGATCCTATGTATCTGCTGGAAATGGGCATGAGGCAGCGAAACACAAAAATCTAATGGCTGTGCACATATTTGCACCCACCTGTGGTCTCGTCTGATGCTATGAATGACAGTATAAAACAATGAGCCTTCTCCACTGACTAAGAGAGCTCGGTTTATAAAGCAACACAGCAACATCTCAACTTTACACACAAACAGCAAAGCTGATCAGCTGATCTCATTATTGCATTTCCAGTGCATCTTCCCTCTTTCTTCCTTCTTTTTTCTTTTTGTTTTCAAGGACAAGTCTCCTCTCCTTTCATTCCTCCACATTAGCAGAATAGAAGTTTGCCAGTGTCATCCAGACATTGTTTATGTAGTTTTAGCACCATGTTGGGCTCATTATTGATTTCTTGAAGTGGCACGCCTCCATCTTGGCTGCTGAACGCTGGCACTGAAGCCTTTTGTGTTCCTCTCAAACAAGCATTTCAGTGCTTCAGCTTATTCTAAGGCATTTAGATTATATATTTATATTCAGGAGTGGAGCTTGAAGTCAGCCTCCTTCCCTATTAGGGAGGGTAACCTTCTTCTCTCTGCCGAGCCTCTTCCCAATTACAGTGACTACTGCTGATGAAATGGCTGTGCAACACTGTGACTTGTCATTTGGCCAATTATTCTTAATGAAGCACCACAGAGAGAAGGATAACTGTAGTGTGCCATGCTGTGTTTGTAATTTGTGCACAGGAACAATAGAGTAAATGTTTCAGATTTGACTAATCCATCATTTTTAGCACATTTCTGTCATTTCTGCAGCCTGTGGAGCCCACTGATCAGTCAAATTATCATGGCCTCTAAAGGAGTTGATAACATGCATCTGAGATTATGTGAGTTTATGCAGTAGCTGTTCATTAGGTAGGAAATACTGAGCGCTAAACTGAGATTTTCATCAATATGTTTGGTCATGTTTGATCAATCGTTTAATGTATTTCTATTTAAATTGTGGAGATCTAGCCACACTTGCATGTGTAATAGTTTTTTTTTCCCCCCAGCTTTTACTCATACAGGGAAGATTCGCTGTGCATGGATGATTTCCTTGTCAGTGTCTTGCTTCACATTTATACAGTTAGACACATTCACAGCTGGAAGCTGCTCAACACAGCCACAATCTTCCACTTCTGGCCACTGAGCAGCTCCACTGGAGCATTTAGCAGTTTAGTGTCTTTCTTGAAGGTACATCATTGGTGGGTCTTGAGGGAAAGGAGGGAGCTGCTTATTCTCTTACAGTAGGCCTGGCACACACAATATGTTAAAATCCAAAGCATATCTAACACATCTTTTCATTTATTTTTGCAAACGCTCAGATGAAGGTTTAGATATGTCACAAATAACTTATCTGACATTTTATACTTTCACCTGCTTCATTAGTTTTATTTATTAACTGTTTTCTTTGGGTAAAAATTATAATGCCAGGAGGATCTGGCTGCTTTACACAGCCAGGAAATACTTGACAGCTAGTTGACTCCATCTGGCACAAATGCCCCTGATGTTTTAGAGGGGACAGATGTACAACCAAGCCAACAAAACACAGTAAAATCAATACAGAGCACTACAAAAAGCGAAAGAGAGAGACAACTAAATGAAAAAAAAAAAAAAAGACAAAGGATCCAGGTGTAACCGCACAGCCAGTTTGCAGCAGGTTACATCAGATTATCAGTTCTTCACTTACAGACAGTTCAGACAATAACCGAATCGCAGGTAAAACTCATCCTCTTAACACGGCAGGATCAAAAGAGCTGGAGCCCTTCAGTGTTATAATGCTGAACGTTCAGTGAAAGATCCAGATCAGAAAAACAGTATGCAAGCTTTGTGTAGAAATGGCGTCATATTAAAAATCCAGGGACTACATTTTTCTCCACATAAGCTATCAACAGCTGCTGTAAAATTTTCACTCGAGCTCCATAAATCATGTCTTATTTTCACACCTTTCAGGAACCACATCATATTTCTAAGCCATTCTCTTTGCTGTTTGGAGATTACAGTCTGTCGATTTTGTGGTGACAGTCTCTGCTTCCTCTTTGTTTCTGCATGAGCACTGCCTACAACGCATCACCACTGTAGCTCTGAAAACTTTTACCACTGCTGGAGAAAAATTGAAGGATCAGGATGTCTGGGACTGGATTTTTTGACTTATAATAAGGGATATCAAAGACAAGCGTGTTGGTAATGATATTTCAATTCCTCTGACACTGGACTAGAGGTGGGTTACACCCTAAAAAGGTTGCCAGTCTATCACAGGGCTGAGACAAACAACCATTCACACTTACAGGCAATTTAGAGTTGCCAGATAACCTAACCTGCTTGTCTGTGGACTGTGGGAGGAAGCAGGAAACCCACACAGACACAGGAAGAACATGCAAACTGTTCTGTTCATGCAAACAGAAACAAGTGGATTTGCACTGGGTGTGAATGAAAGTGACCTTTCATTCTCATACACGTTTGTTTTACATATCCATTTCAAAAGCTAATTAAATGAGTTGTTAGATTTTGAATGAATGAACAAACAGCCCTGTGAATATTTGTAGCTGATTAACCATGGTATACAGGGTGCCTGGTGCTATTGAAATGAAGGGGGATTCTGGTTATTTGGAAAAAACACAATTTTTGTTGTAACAGAACGTCCTGTGAAGCCTCAGAAAAACAGGTTGTGGACTGAAATTCTTGACTTGGAGGCAAAAAAAAAAGGGGGTCAAAAAGGTCCAAACAAAGCAGAGTTTAGCAAAAAGGCATGCAAGGGTCAGAAACACACAGCAGGCACAGAAGGGCAAAAGCCATGGCTAAGGGGCAGGTGTATTATATTCTGTAGTTGACGAGGTGATTGAGTGTGCAGGTGGGTGTGGAAGTCAGATGATTACCAAAGGCAGGGAAACACTGAGGGAGGAAAAGGCAAATTATAGAAACACAGGGGAGATTAATGACTGCAGACTATAGCAAAAAAAAAAAAAAATTAAGAATGAGCCAGATCCCCTAAAGTCCTCATGGCTACTCTATCCTTTGATGACCTTTCCAATTAATACTTATTGACCTTTACATTGGTGTCATGCTCCAAAGCCCTGAAGGCCACCACCATTTCTTTTATTAAAGGAGGTGCTGTAACTTTAATTTTTAGTGAGAACATGTGCAGTGTAATTCAGTATGAACCTGTGATGTGTTAAATCCCTTAAAAAGAGCCAATAAGGGGTCCAGAGCAAATTATCTCTGTTTCTTGACACAGTCATCAGCTAATGGCAAACCTAGTTCATTTCAAAAGTAACACTGCTTTCCGTTTTTTTTTTTTTTTGGCAGCTTGCAGAGATGAAAGTGAGGCTCATCTCAGGAGCAAGTGATAATGTGAGGGAAATCACAGACATCCTTTATCTTAAATGAATTGCTCTCTTGATTGACAGCTATAATGCATACAAATTGCATTACAGCACCTTCCCAGGGAAAACTAATCCTGTCCAAATACGGCACATGTTATTCTAAATTGCATTACATGTTTGTTCGCAAATGACGACCAAATTCTTCTACAAGAAATTAGATATCACAAAGCTCAAGGACGTAAAACCTTCAATGTAAGTTTGCTGGCCTTGGGAGCTGCTTTCTCTTTATCTAAGTGCTATGGAGGAAATACAGTAATGACAGCAAAGTTGTTGTACGCACTCTCTTTGAGAAGAGTCTTAATTAGTGTGCTACATGGAAGGAGACGGTCCAACGGTTGAATATTTCCACAAAGAAGTCTGTTACTTCAAGGCGTGGTGACTGTGCTCCTGCTGGAAATTTGAGGAAAAACCTTTTCACTTCAATTGTTTTGCACCTTTGAAAATTGGTTGATTTATTCCTTCCAGTTCTGTTAGAAACCGGGTCTGCAACAAAGATCATCCCACCCACACGCACGCACACTCAAAGCCTCATGTGCGCACACACAGCGACGCACGCTAACACCACCCACCGAACAACAGAAGCGCACACGCAGACGTACAGACACAAATCCAAACAGATGCACACGCTCGCCCACACAGGCACAGACACACATGTAAGCACAATCACCCACACACTCACATGTACGCATTTACGGGCACGCACAAACAATCAAAGGGAATGGTGGGCACTGCTCATCTCTTCTTTCTTTAAATTGAAAGAATAAAGGCAGGACAAACATGTGGGCAAAAGACATTTTATATAATCACCTCATTTTAAATACACACGCATCCAACTGCATCTTTCAAAAGAGTCATCTTTAGCCTCGTAGGGAGCCTGTTGTGGAGAAGTCTTCATTTGGACAACAGGGGGATGTGATTTGATGTGGACAGAACTGAGAAAAGGGATTTCTTTAAAGTGGTAATCGCAGGTTAAGGATGAAGGGGAGGAGAGATGGAGGGAGGGAGGCAGGGAAGAAAGGTGGTGCTGGTGGTGGGAATGACCAACTGCCTGATTTGTTTTACATTCTATTGATTTCTTTTGTAGCTGTGTGCGCTGTATTTATCTTCCAGGTGCATGCTGACATTTACTCAGGCATGCATTCAGTACAAACACACATCTATTAGTAGTTCAGACCTCTTGGACCATTCTCAAGTTCTAAAAAGCCCAGTCCAAACCTTATCTTAAAGGCACATGCTGGGATTTTGTTATTATGTCCAATAATGGCAGCACACTGGCAGCTGTAAACAGTTTGAGTCAGACCAGGAAATGGCTCTGTAGTTACTTAAATAGAAAAGTTCGACAACATACAATAAGTTAACCTAGTTAATTCAGCTGGTATATTTGTACTGACTGCATCACTTGACCTGTTATTCTGAGTGTGGCCACGATGCCAGAATCACCCCGCACTGCTGTTTGCAGAGCAAATTTAAGTGCCAAAGTTCACCAAAGTTGGACTCTGTCCAAAAATTCAGGAATATTTCGGTTTTAAATGCTGTTGTGATCAGACTTTAATGAGGCTCTATAAGCATCCAGCCGTAAATGGGACTCAGTAGCTATAGTTTTCAGTTGGAATGAAAAGGAAATTTATTTGTATTTGATCTAAATACTAATAATAAATGTCAAAATCACAAATCCAAAAACAGGGGTGAAAATTGTGTTTTAGCAAATTGCAATTTGCAATCAGCAACACAGCTGGAGAACGACCCAAAAAGCATCTGTGTGTCTTTTCTGTACGGCGGTGACACACTTGCTGAAAGCAACATATTTATGAAAAGGAAGTCCATGTTCATATGGCATAAATAGAACGAGACACACCCATTAAGTCAGGTCGAATGCACACCATTAGAAACCATTAGCTCTTCTTTGTCTGTTTTGCTTTTCTTCAGGGGCTCCTCCCACACAGCCAAACTCTGCCCCTGAGCTGGAAAACCTTCCTTATTTGACCCGGGGGTGCATCAGTTTCAGAGGAAAGCTGACATCAGAGGTTCCCATTCCTTTGTTTTTCTTTTTCCTCCTATTTTTTATTCATCTGTTTATGTTTTATGAACATGGCATGAGTGCTCTTCAGGGCCTTTTTGTGTATTTGGGTCGTAAATGGTTTTATTTCATTTCTGTCTTTTTTGGCATTGCAGCTGTTGCCAGCATTGATTTCAGTCTTTCATTTAACATTGCAGGCTGACTAAAGGACTCGGCTCTGACTTACAAGCTGAATATTTTAATATTCCATCCAGACGTGCAGGATTTCATTGAGTGCTGCTTTATTTTACTCCTTGCCGCTACATTTGAAGCACCAAAAAGCATGTGAGTGTGTGTGTAATGTGTGTGTAAGGCCACTATCTGGGAGTGACAAAAACACGACTGCACTCCAGCTGAAGGAGTGGTTACTTTCATAAATCATGAGCACATCTCATAACATCAACTTTGGTCCAAGACCCTGGGAATAAGATGTACAATGAGCCTGTGTGTGTGTGTGTGTGTGTGTCTCCAGATTGAATTCTTAATCTTCCCCTTTGCCATTTCATCTGTTGTAGTGGGAAATGATTATTATATCCGGTATTCCTTGATGCCAGATATAATAATATCATTATCCAAAGTCAGACATCTCTCTGCTGAGTGCCATGAACACATAATCAACTCTAAAAATTGACTTAGAAATGCTTTGCTAAACGATTGCGCACATCAGACACAGAAAAACAAACACAAAGCAAGTGCATGACTAATGTGTGTTTATGAACTCTTGAGCTTTGAGTTATGTGTGACAGAAATATGGCAAGGTGATACACTATTCTCCGAAACTGAGACATCACCTTCAGGCATGTCTCTGCTTGACTGCTCCCCCTGAGCAATACTGTCCCTCCGTTTTTTTTAAAATTTTATTTTACAAATAAAAAAAAAAAGAAGAAATGACATATGTTCCCGAAGCAGTAATTTTAACTATGAATCACTGATGAATGGCCAACATCCGGCAGTTGCTGGTGGTGACACATAGTGGCACTTTTGGTACCGGAGCTGCACTTTCATTTCATCAAATGAAGACAGATTTCTGACATTGTGTGCACTCCCATTTCAAAGCTCCAATCACTTCAGAACCCCACATCCCAGTATAATTGAAGATTACACTCTTGCTTGAGCCAGAGCATGTGTCATATGCTTTTTGTTGGTGGCCTTAGAAACCTTCTTTATTGGCAAAAATGTGCAACTGACAGTTTTTCTTGGGTAGGATGTGTTTTCTGACCTTGGGCTGGAGCACAGAATGAAGGGACGATGTGGAACAGCTATTTTTTTTCATCAGTTTCTTTCATTAACCCTAACCCTCACAGGCCCTGTAACTCTCAATGTCCGCCAGACATCGGCTACGTCGTGTTGCTGCTCTGTAGAAGCTGGAATTCTGCATTCGTACAACAGTCTGCACGGCAAAGGTCACACAAGGTGAAGTGACAATAACCAAAGTACATTTCTGGGGACTTCAATTCGATATTTCACGACGCATCTCATTAGTTTTTTATCTCTGTCTATTTTCCTCGCTTGTTCACATCACTTCTGCTGTGAAGTTTGAAGCAGAGGAGGCAATGCCACAGATTTCCTTCTGCTAATATACACTATTCATGAAATACCAGTAGAAAACAAAGATTAGTCCTGTGGCACAGTAATTAAAACCAGGAAAGTACAAAGTACAAAGTATCTGTTGCCACATTGTTCATCAATTAGTTGAGAACATGTATTTTTTAAGCTTGTAAAACACACAAAAACAATGTAAAGCAATGATTACGGGACTTTTGGCTGCAGAACAGATTCTCTGTGTCAAGTGCATTTTTGCAGTAATTTGATAAATTGCACATTTGTGTGGGGAAAATGCTCCACTACATTATAACAGAGACTGAAAATCTGGAAATCTCATTTACCTTTTGCCTGGCCCTTGTTTTGAAAATCCAGATTTACTTTTCCGCCATTAATGAACTCACAGAACATAGCAACTCGCTTTATGTGAAGGTGACAGGACTTGTACTCGATGCACAGTGGAATGACGGCCGTGCTGGGAGGCGTCAATACCTCATTTTCGCACCTGGGCCACCAACTGAGTTCACCTGACCGCGACAGTCAAGATGTTGACTGCAGAAAACTTTTCTAAACATCGTAAACAGGTTGAAGAAATAAGATGACCAGAGCGGCACTGGCTCTGTGTGTGTTCCACAGACAACGCTGTCAAAGTGAACACTGATTTTTGTCAGTGTAATGTCACCTCATTAGCTGGCAGACATGTATACCTCGCAAAACATGACTGGAGACATTTTATGCAACACTGAGGTCAGCTCCTCATTTCAGGATACATTCAGTGAACTATGTCTGAAGCAAAGTTCCACTTGTCAACTCTTTGCTGTCGTCTCATACACTGAGTTGTGGTAGAAAATGGGAAAAAAAAAAAGAACAACAGGCGAATTGTTCGAAAGTGTTTCGATCTACAGAGTATGTATAGATGTCGGGGAGCCAGGCAGCATTAAACCGCCTGGTTGCAGCATGTGGCTTGATGTGACATCCTGTGGATGTAGTGTTGGCTAGTCACTCCGTTGGTCCTGTATTATCATGCACAGAGCAGGAATTGTTTCCAGCTGAGGCCCACCCCATGCTGAATTTATGGCACTGTAATTACATTAAAACTTGCAGTGTGAATTGAAAAGTGATGAGGTTAAAATGCTGGGTTTCTGCAGGACACCCTTGGTTTTATGGCACCTCCTAAAGTTGCCATGGTTGGTTTGATATACAATGCATTTGATTGTAGATTTTTTCAAATGAATTAATAACTAAAGGATGGAGGAAAAAAACAGTAAAATGCCCCATAACTGCAGCAGGATGCTGATGTTTTCTTATCAGCAGCAGTTTGTTTAGAGTGAAGTTGTTACACAGAAACATCATTTTTGGGCCATGTTTTGGGTGATGCCTTCCTCCTTGGGGCCTGAATTTGAAATCAAATCATAATAGAGTGGAATGACTGTTCCAGAGGCAGGTTTACCTATTCATCCAAACTGTCAAACATAAAAGGCTCAGGGCAAAACCAGCGAAACATTGTGCTTTCATCATGGCATTTGCTTTTTTCACTTTATCAGAAAACAGAATGAGTCCATGGAGTCACACTATCATAGGACAGGATGATCTCCCTCTGCTTCTTTTAATACTATTGTCTTGTCACTGCTTCCTGATCTGCATCTAGTTTTGTGTGTCTTCAGCAGGGGGACATCTGTACACTGCACCACACATGACATCAGCCAACACTGGCTCAACATAGCCTTAGGAAACACATAGAAACAATTGTTGGCTTTGTTTTTTTAGAGGGGTTTGTTTTGTTTGATTCACATTGGTTCGTTTTATAAACTTAAATGCCCCCCGGCTTTCTTTTCATGTTTATGTTCATTCCCTCTAATTTTCCTTTCTTTCCCTTCCCTTCCTCTTCTTTACTTTTCCCTTTCTCTTCAATCTCAGATCACAATTTGTATCATTAAACTCTATTTGTCTGTTAGATTTACCAGTTTCTGCTAAGGTGCATTACTGGATTTGTTTTTCAAGGATCTGCAGCACCTGCTCTTAAAGGTTACATTCCCTGTCAAAGAGGCATTTCCCTCAAAGCACGCATCTCTCTTTTTACCCTGAGAAAAAAAAAAAGAAAAGAAGCTCTCTCCATGCTGATTGAATCCACTCCCAGGTGGAGACAACTTATGTGTGCAGCTTCTGTGTTTGGCTCTCAGAAACAAAGTTGATTGATTGACGCTGCAGTTATGATTTGCTGTGCGTGCAGTCGAAACTATATAGAGATTCATGGTGTGTTGTTTTACAGCATTTTTGACTCCAGCATGCCGGAGACAAAAAAAGGAAAATGAGAAAGCAAAGCTCAGAGGATTCATATGGTATGTTGTTGTTCTGCCATCTATCACTGACTGACACATTAGAATCATTATTTGTGGGTGAACACAGGAACCTGAAGTACAGCAAAGAAGTCTGTCGCTAGCATCAGCAGTGATATGCATTGTGGAAGAACAGAAAAATAAAAGGGGCTGAGAAAAAAAAAAAACAATAAATCCAAAAGTCTCAGCATCGGACACACAGTTTGAATTGTAAGTGGTGTCTGGAGAGTGCGGTGCAGAAAACACCACAGCAATGAACACACAATTGGGAAAAAGGGAAACAGACAAAATTCTTGGGGCTTACCACTTCAACAACACTTTCACCAAATACTCCAAAGCTAATTATTTTCCCGTCAGAGTTCCAGACTCGAAGCATTATGTTTAACAAGGCTTAGTCTCTCTTCAAATCTATTCATCGCCACTCAGCATGTAAAAAGTCACCGAATCTCCTTTTTCTCCAGATCCCAGAGCGGCGCCTGTTGTACATCTGATCCCCTTTGTACGGTAGCATAAGAGGACCAGGGGCAAACAGACAACAATATGGAGAAAGTAGAGGATACGTTACATCGCAAGGGGGTAATAGGAGGTTGTAATGGACCCACAGAGGTTTGGGATGGTAAATATTAGAAACTGCCTGTCTCGAGTGTGCAAAGGAGGAATTTGAAAGAGGTCATGGTCGGTCACTTGCAGAGAGCACTTATCAGCTATCTGGAGACGCTATCTGTCACGCAACTGGATAGACAGGAGTCCTCTTTGACTTGGATGGCATATGTGTCACTCAACAGGCATGCCTTTATGTACAGCACTCCCCTCCTCCTCTGTCACTCTGTCACTCCACATTATACAGCTCTTGCTCTCTTGTTTCTCCATTTTTGCATTTTGCTTTTTCTCCATGTTTTGGACATTTCTGCACCACTGTTTCTCAAACACTTCTCTCTTTACTTATCCCTTTCTCTTCATTTCTCTCTCTCTCTCTCTCTCTCTCTCTCTCTCCTTTCTGTCATCTTCCTCTGTAACACTACCTCTCCCTCATTCTCTCTTTATGTACATGATGTTGTAGACAGCGCATGAACTTCAATTCAAGTGCCATGCATCTCCTCCACTTTGATCAGATGTGGCTATTGTCTACCCTCCGAGACACAGTTTGGAATTGCCTCCTGATATGCCCCCGCTCTGGTAAAGTGAGATGTGAGCCCCCTCTGTGCTCTTGCAAACACAGGGGGCTTTTGTGTGTATATGTGTGTGTGTGCACAGTCAGTAAAAGAGGGAAGAGAGTGCAGCAGCGAGAGCGCATTAGCATGGTTTGCTAGCCTGCACACTAATGCAGAGCAAGGCCCTATAATAGCCCGGGTTCATTCAGAGTCATTCTCCCACAGATTTCAGCAGGAACATTATATATGGCAGGAAAAAAAAAAAAAACGGGGAAAAACCTCCACAGATCTCTGAGGCTGATTAGGGTCCCCCTCTCGTTCTTTTCTGCAGTCACAAAGAACGGCCATATCTAATTTCCCATACGCCACAAGCAGCACTGTTTAACGCAGTCATAGAAACACCCACGCCATCTCATAGCAGCCAATTAAATTAATGAATGGATCGTTTTGATCCGCGCCCGGTAGAATTCCACCACTTCAACTCTTGTCAACAAAAGCCTAATTATTTTTTCTTCACCGCCACGTCGTCACTTGCAGGAGAAAAAGAAAACCACCGCTGAAACAGTGACAATTCCTCTCTCATTATGTTAAGTTTATTTGTTTTTTTTTTCAAGAGCTGAAAGATGGCATTTTTTAAGAGGAAAAAATAGCTGCAACTTGATGAGAAGAGAAAGGAAAGGAGGGCGAAAACGAGGGGGAGATTGAAAGGGAGAAGGTTCGAATGATTCAAATGAGTACTTGGATATGCCTGGGGTTTAAGAGCCTTAAGAAATACAGCCAAAATGAAACAGGCAGCAGAGCACAGAGGGAAGGCTCCCATCCAAAACACTATTATTTCCCAGCAGTCATATTCAGAGAGGCACATTTCCAAGAGAGAGAGAAAAAAAAAAAACTTTTATAAACTATTAAGACCCACTGAATATGAAAGGATATGATTATAAATGCATCAGAAGTGAATATGAAAAGAATTACAGACTTTTTAAATGCCACCCACAGCTCATGAAATGAAGAAGTGTGTTTTCAATGTTATTTTTTTTCTCAGATTGTAGTCTCAGCGTGTTATCTTCCCAGTGGGATGAATCTTTATAGAGTAACCAGCTTAATTTTCCTCATTTACTATCCAGCACTAAAGCTCATAACAGTGAGTTAAGTGATGATAAATACCATCACAAAAGTATCATAACATGACAGAACTGATTATTGTCCAATGATCTTAAAATTTTATAAGCACAGAAGGCAGGCCGGACATAATGAGGGTAAATAAAGGATGAAGCAAAACATCTCCATGTGTCCAAAGCATATGTCCACAGAAACTCACCCTAACAAGGGCTCCAAAAGACAGATAACATTTCTGTGTAATTGGTGTCTGAGATACTGTAGACCAAGAGGGCTGCTGAGGTAGAAAAATAGAAGCGTCGTGAGCGTAACAACCCGAACATCTGTGCTTAGCCTGGGCTTGACTCAACATGTTCGCTAAACTGGTTAACTTCACTCAGGAGTTGGGTGACGATGGTGGAAAGTAGAGATGGATGAACAACATCATTCGCCTCTGGCACTCAGCAGACAATCTTTGTATTGTCACTTAGTCCTTTATATGAGAAATGATATAAAAAAGAGTCCTTTACTACATCCATTGACATTGGACAAGTGCCACATGTCCCCAGTTGTGGAGACTTTTTCTCCTTTCGAGTGATGACAGCTTCCATTAGAGGGTGGGGAAGTTTGATTGACACTTGGCACATGTCACCACAAGGAAACCGGAATTAATTTATGTGTTAACACAAGTGGTGGCAAGTTGAACTGAGGTCATATGAACTGGTAACAGCGATAATTAAAGAATAAGCAAGTCAATTAAAATATAAAGCACAAGAATCAGCTGATTAATACGGCAGTGCTTTATCAAATTAATTACATCAGTAGCTGGTTAATCAACTCTTCATTTAATCTGATCATGCTTCAATCAGGAACACTGCAATTTTATTCAATCAATCATTTAATTTAGGTTCCTTCACCTGACATAGTTAATATTACCCTGTCATAATATGTCATTAGGGGTCTGACATCAAAAACTTTAGCTTTGCAAATGTGTGTCAATGTACTAAATAAAAAATTAAAATCATAATTAAAGTTATATGACCTATAATCAAGTCACTTGACATAATTTGCTTTGCAGCATCCACCTTGTATCTATCTATGCCTTAGACATTCAGTCTGCAGTAGTTGACGATTACACATTAGTGAGTGGGGATACATCTCCATATGGTCCTTAACATAAAAGCCTGAATGGATTAGCCCAGGTTAATAGATATGCAAAACAGACATGTGTAAGGATAATACACCTCCCACAGTCATGCACTACAGCTGCTACATAATCCATGATAAACTGCGACCAGCTTGTCGGTAAATTGGCTAATCATGACTCAAGATTACAACCTGGGATCATGGAAGACGTATGCTCACCCAGAATGGTGCAGCAATCGTACGTAGAGAGGATCTGAAGCCGTGCCCCACTGTGGAACATGGGAAAAGTTTGCTATTTGGACTGTGACCGCTGCCAACAAAAACAAGATATTCAGTTTGGCTGTTGGGCCTGCCAGCCCCTGAGCTCATGATGTTTCCTGGCCAAAAACACTATTTGCATTGTCAACCAGGTGACATGGATTTTATTAGCTGATGTGATACCGCACAAAAACAAATAAAAAACAAAACCTATCCGGCTTTGCCCTTTACTAAACACTCTTTTACTTGTTCTACGTAAATTTAAAGCAGCACTAACCAAATTGGAAGGTGAAACCACTTAACATTTTGGCAGCCACGATGAAGTTGGCCTTGATTTGCTCCTATCTGAACAGATTTCCTTGCTACCCTGCCAACCTGAATTGTGCTTTTATGCCACTTTTCCAACAGATCTCCCAAGTGACAACAACAAACTCAATCTTGAGTGCTTAAAGGACTTCATTACCCAGAAACCACATAACCTGAAGCCTTGTCTGCCACTTAAGAAGTTTAACTATGCAATGTCCCACAACAAAATGTAATTTCATGCGGCAAAATGTGGCAATAAAGTAAAAAGTGAGGGGATCACCAGGAGGCTTCATCCTCTGGGAAACATGTTCAAAGTTTCCAGCAATCCATCTAGTAGTTGTGGAGAAATTGCAGTTGTAACCTCTTGTGTTCTCTCTGTTTGGTGGAAATATTCAGCTAGTGTCCATATATAGAACAGATTTACAACAATTTCTCAACTAAGAACCATAAGACAGTCTTTACTGTGATTCAGGGTGATGAGACGGCTGTTATTTTGACAGAAACATCTTGCCTGTTCTTGCTCTAACTACTCTGGTTGTGAAATTTGTATGGATTTGCTGCCATGTCATTTCTTTTTGTTCCAATTATAGTCAGCTCCTAGGGGGAAAAAAAGAGTTTATTCAAACCATTATGCCAGTGTCTTGCTGACAAGGGATGCTCAGACATCACCCCAGTTTTAAAGATGTGATCCAACAGTTTTGCTTGAGCAGTCAAACTACAGAAAGAAATAATGGATACCCACCAGTCTGAATACTGTGTCTCATGAGAGCATTTTTAGTAAAAGCAGTTACACCCCTGACTTTGAGCATTATTTGTCTGCTCCCCTGCTCACAATCGTGTAATATTTATGTATCTGATTTCAGTCTGACAAGGAAACAAAAGGTGCGTGAAATTGAGTTACTAGCAAGCAAGCTTTTTTTTTATCTCTTCCTCATTTGCTTACTCATCTTTATTTGCATATAACTATCAGCAGTGGCTCTGGATGTTCTAATTACCAGCTAAAATATACTTTCATCGTGTAAATCAGCATTTGATTTATGACACAGACTTTACTGTACGAACGGGCTCCAGCTAGGCCAACACAAACAGCACCCACTGAGTTTGCTACAGCTGACATATTTAGTGGGTTGTTTTTTTTTTTTTTTTTTAATAAAACATAAAAAAATCAGCACCACATTAATTACTCTGGGTTTATAAATTCACTGTTGGAGTGATTACGGTGCCAATTTAAGTCACCCCAGTTGTGCTGATGACAAGAAATTAAATGTGGATGTGAGTGTCAGTGTGAGTGTGAGTGCTGGTGATGCCAGTTTGCAAGATCAGTGGCTGTGAATGAAACACGACATGAGTGTAATAGAACGTTTAACAGGAAATGTTGCCATTGCTGCTCCTCATGAATGTTTGAATGTGTGAATAACTACACCTGAATCACAGCGTTTCCCTTTTGTTCACCATTTTGGTTGCCATGACGATTTTTTCAGACATTTGTGCTTCTCAAAGGATGAAGCCTACTGACTTGCATGAGCGATTGACATTTCACTATGAGTTTGACAGTTTTGTCTTTACTGAAATGTCTTGACAACTATTGGTTTGTTTGCAATGAAACTGGAATGTGATCCCCGTGTTATTCATCCCCAGGGGATGAATTGTAATGATTTTGGTGATCCCCTGACTTTCCATCTCTCACCAGTAGCGGGTCAAAGTTATCATATCTCCAGTGAAATATCATAATGTCTTCTAGATGGATTGACAACAAAATTTGCAGAGACATTCACAGCTCCCAGAGACTGTATCCTAATGAGTTTGGTGATCTTTTGACTTTTCCTCGAGTGCCAAAATGAGGTTGACATTTTTGGTTCTGAGTGAAATGCCACAAACCTTGGTCACTTCCCAGGGTTCCTGACAGATTGTGACTTGCAGTTGATTGTAACAACAGAAGAGCAGCAGAGCCACAGCACACAGAATCCCGACTCCTGCAACATCTGTTCAGTCATGGTAAAAACGAAGCTCAGAAGTTCAAATAAAATCTGAGAAAAGCAAAGAAAAACTGAGAAGCAAAAAGAAAAACTAATATTTACTTTCCAAAAATCATAAATACCAACCAAAAGAAAGGCAATGCAGCTGTGCTAAAGCCAGGACTTTACATGCAAATTGCATTTCGTGGAATTGCATTTCACATTGCAGCACTTTTCCATGTTTTGGATTGATGATAATAATCTGATTTGTTGTATCTGGGATTTTGTTGACGATTCACATCTTTACAGAAAACACAAGGTTGGAAAATGGTTGGTTGCTCAGACCAGGAATCGGCCCCCAGGATCAAAGAGCCAATTTATGACAGCGCCGCATGGAATCCTTTGAGGAGGAAAAAACAGGCAGTGTACAGAATTCTTGTCTCTGCGGTTTGTAAAAGATATAAATTCTGGTGTAATCCTTTTTTTTTAATCATTTCCCTTAACAAGAAGATCAACCTGCATGTTAGTCTGTAATTTTCAGACCCTAACTGTCATTTGCGGATGCCACAAAAGCATCTTTAACATACCACGCTCTACCTCGGGAGCTGTTCTCCTGAACATACGTCTGTAATGAGCACAGTCAGGTCCCAGAAGAGCACCAGCAGTCACAGATGGATAAGAGAGATACTCCAATTAGGAAGAAAGGACATCAATTTAATATATTGCGAGCATGATGGAATATGATGCAGAACGCTACACACTGATCTAATATTACATCTCTGTAGGGCACTTGGGTGCAGTGAGCTAGAGATATGTATTCCTCCACCCTGGATACAAATCCCACCTGAGAAACTCCACTCATCCCCGTGGCTTCTCCTGTTACTTGTGGCTGCTGTATGTTGATAGATCCCCCTGATTCTCGCTTCAGCGCTTCAACTCCTGCAGGTCCCGGGTATTAAAAAACCTATTCTACATCTGTGGTTCAGTTGCTGATATATGTTCAAAATGCACTTTTTGAGAACATGCAGCCAACCTTGTGACTTTCTCTGTTACCTGTGGCTATACTGATATAGATTTTCACTTCACTGCTTGCACTTCATGGCTCCTCACAGGGATCCAGGCAAAGGAAAACAGAATATATATGGTTTCTATATAATAGTACCTCATGTGGTAAATCGTACCCAAGAGCATATGCTGGCGTAAATCCACCTTTCCTTGTCATACCTTTGTGATTCCTGCTGGCAGAGGTTAGAAGCGACACACTGTCTATATAATAAGCCCCCATGGTCCCGGTGGGCTACTTAAATACATTCAGGGTCGTGATTGCCTAAGTGGAGGTCACAATTGGTCACTTGGAACACCTGCCACTGGGTGGGCTTAGTGCGTCCAGGTGTAAAACAGATGACCTCTGACCCCTGAGGGCCACAATTTGACCCCTAGGGCTTCAAGTCCCAGAGAGAAGGACAGAACCGTATGACAGAAAAAGGAGGAAGTTAGTGAAGCAGCTCTGCCTGTAACCCTATAAGCAGAAATATTTCCCTTGGTCAGGAAGGATTCATTTGCTCTTTTGCTGACTGGTAAATCTTTGGTTTCCCGTGTGGAGGTCCTGAGGTGAAATCCCGTCTGTTGCATAAGCAGATCTTTGAAAAGAATTTTTTTTTTTTAACTGCAAAGAGCTTCAAAGTATGCATTTGCCCACTGATCAGAGCAGGAGTGCTGATCTATAAGATCATGTCAAGCCCGGTTTATTCTCTGTAATCTGCAAGACAACAAACACTCTGCTTGCATTCATACAAATATGTGATTGATGGACATATCAGTGTGGATTAGAAAAGGAGGCAGCTGCATTAAATCTGTGCAGAGAACGTTAGCATGTGGCACCAAAATCCCTCTGCTGATAAAATATGCATCTGGATTCAGCCTCAGAGAGGCCACAACCCAATTTTGATAAACACATAAATACGCAAAAAAAGGACTGAATAATGATTCTCCAGAAGAGTTTGTATTTTGATGGCTGTTCGGTCGGGGGGGGAAAAAAAAAAGAGAGGGCACTTGATTTTTTTTTTTTTTGTCAGAGATACTTTTAATGCGTCTTTATCCCGAGTTGTTTGAAACACTGAGGGAAAAGCTCCCACATTTATACCTCAGATTAACTTCAGTGGTTAAAATTCCTCAGAGAACGGAAAGGGCATGACTGGGTGTAAGCTCGCAGCTATCTGTGCCTCATGGCTTCAGAATGCTAATGTGTAATTTGGGGGCATGTCTAAACATTCCTCAGTCTATTTTCACCTGTTTACTCCAGGTGTAAAATTGGCTGGATGACTCAGTTGTGGTTGAGAGCTGAATTCTTTAATTAATAAATAACAAACACAGAAAGTGACACTGAATAATCTCTATTGAGAAATCTCTGCAGAACAAAGTGCTACTGTAAAAGAGGCTGTTTTCAGAGCGACAAATTTTGCAGAATAAAGTACTGTTTAGAGAGAGAGAGAGATTCCCAGCCACAGTCTCGTGATAGCCGAGCCGGTCTCATGATTAATCATGTAGCACCCTCTGAAGTATACACAACATAGCTTGATAACAGATCAGGGTCCGAGAGAAAAGTAATAGCTCGGAGACTATGTTAGTCTCAGAGGTTTGATACCTAAACATGTGAGCTGGCACAAACTGTCTCATGATCCTCATACTGGTTTTGATAGTGTCACTTGCATGATGCACCAGCCTCAGGGCATTCCTCTGTTTCATTCCTGCACTGGCTGTTCATAATAAAATAAATTGCAGTCATTGCACGCAAACATGGCTTACCTACTGTAACTTGTGCGGACATGACTTCTCGGTAAACAGGATGTTTTTGATCTGAATGTGGTGTATTGAGAGTATCTCACTGCTTGCACTTACGTAAGCAACCCTCTGATGCTGACTTCTATACTATAAGACATGATTAATTTATTAGGCTGATCTCAGGGAATACTATGTGATGAAGTGCACTAACATATCAGGCCAACAAAACTCTTTTTAGACTAAATTCGCATAAAGCAGTAATGTCACTGTTCACTCCACCACTACCACAACCAAGGATGAGGATGATGTTATTCTACATTTTTCTCTTTTTGAACAACGTGAAAAGAACAAAACAAATCTCAATACTTTCTGACTTCCTGAACCTGGATGTTGGTTCCTACTGAAGATAGAAATCTTTAAATCTGCTTCTCCAACGTTAATTAATACACATTTGATATATTAGAGAGAGTTTACACAGATACGTGATTCAGAATTTAGAGTTACCTTCCCGTCATTGTTTTTCCTTTTCAATACCCTGCTCTGGACGGACAATTAGGATAAAAATTGCAAATTAAAGTCTCCAGATATGGAATACTGCTCCCCACTGGCTGTGGCACTGGCACTGGCTTCTTTGATGATTGAGCAGTTCATTAATTAACCAGTCAGACTGCGGAGAATGGCGTCTTGCTGACAGAGCTGCAGCGTAGGTGTAGCGTGCAGGGAGAGGAATATTTTGTAGCTTTTGGATGCCAAAAGAGACGTGGCGTGTCTGTAATCAAGAAAACAAATTCCAAGCCTCTTGTGACGACAATAAGTATGTTTACTGTAAATGCAGCATGCATTTCAGCCAGCATTCAGAGGAAGAACGTAGTGTTAATTAGGCTTAGTAAACAAGTTCATTGCAGTGTGGGATGCAGCTCTGTTGCTGGGGTTTTGTGGAGCTTAGCAACAGGTTTTTCCAAATGAATTATATATTGGCACTAATAATATATGTATTACAATATCCGGAAATCTGCTATACATACATATTTTACAGTTAAAGCTGTAGCTTTGTTTAATATTCAGCCTGCATTATTAAAATGCAAGCAAATATAGCCACAAGGAAAATCAAGAGAGGACATCAGCAGTTCACTCATGTCAGATTGTTAACCATAATCATACTACATACATGTAAATAAAGTCAGTATTATTATTTACATGTATGGAAAGAACCAATCACCAATCACTTGCCCCTGTGATTTTCAAACAGGCTGAATTCTCCTTGTTGTGCAGGTAGGAACACACACATGTTTCTCTTGGCTCAAAGGAAAAAGTTTATGACAGTAATAATCAGATTAGACAATCAGTCATCCATCAATGTGGTAGATCTAGTTTTGTTCTGATATGTTGCCAGCTAATATATGGGAACATGGAAGCAAGCAATTTCACTTTGTCAGTATTTTTTTTTTTTTTTTTTAATACTATCAAACATCAGCTTTCTACGAGTGTAATTGCTCATTTGGAAATATATTAAAGTAGTTTGACAAGCCCTACAGGCATTCACAGTTCTTGCTTTACTGAGGTTGTGTAACTATATGAGCTCTGTGCTGAATCGCACATTTGGCATTTGCAGGAATTCATGTTCTCTCTGAAAACATTCACCTTGAAAGTTGCAGCTTGCAAAATTATATGACACGTGTTGTTTTTAACCGGGATGAGCAACTATAAGTGCAGATTTTAACAGACATATATCCAAACACGAATGTTTTCGGTGTTTAATGCAGGCTCTTGTGCCTGGTGGGAAAACACTAAAAACACCACAGCTCTGTTATCTCTCAGTTCTTACATGGTTTCTCTTGAGGATATCTATTTTTTAACTTGTATGAGCACAGAGCAACACGGTCTACAAAAATGTACATTTCTGTTCTACTTTCTCACGTAAAGCAATAATACGTGTCACATGATTAATGCTCAAATGTTGAATTAGCGCACAAAGTTAGTTAAGATTTGTTCAGTTGCATTTGTTCAGCATTTTCCTAGAATTTAGTCATTATGAGAAATAGAAGTAGAAAAAACCCCAAAACAAAACAGAGGATATAAATGAGCTTCTGCACAGGGGGTTTACGTTAGTGAATCCCTTTATATTGTCCTGATGCTTCTATTTCAGATCATCCAGGGTGCAGCCTGTATCAGTTAAAAACATCCCATTAAAAGGGGGCAACCCGAGCTGGGGACAGGTCTGCTCAGTGTACATTTCGTGCACTGACTGTTACAGTGAGTTACTTTCTGCTTCTTTAAAGAAATGACAGTTTCAAACACTCTCAGTCTTTAAACTGAATAGAGTGTTTTTTTTAAAGCCTCTTGTGTGTCAGAAAGTAAAAAGTGTTTGGAAATGAAGTCTGGGGGAGGGTTTCTGCTTTTCTGGTCAGGAAGTGGAACGGGCCCTTGACTCTTTTGAGGCACCTCCAGTTTTGTGTTACAGTGAGCCTATTCAGGTCTTTTAATTTGAAAAGGTGTGTGCCTGCAGTGCTCACTGGAGTACTAAAGAAGTCTATAAGAAGTGAGAAGCTGTATAGCTGACACTGAATGTTTATGGTCTTGTTTAAAGTGCAAGAACTTTTTTACGGTTACAGAGAGGTTTAGTTTTTGTTACTGGCTTTCTTACAGATTAACTTATGCAAAAGGTTTGTGAAAGTATATATGTATACTGTGTTGATATTTGTTAACAGGTACATAGTGCATCATGTGGCTAGACACAGTTCAGAACTATTTATTTTAGCCCCAGGCTCCGTGGAGTTTTTCTTACAGTTGACTCAGAAAATCTATGAGCTGAATTTTCTAAATGGGCTCAGATGAGTCTTTGCCGGGAGAAAGTTGAGATTAAAAATGGATAAAATAAACTAAACCTCACAATATTTATCACAAGGGATCAGCCCACGCTGACCGGCCCTATAGAAAAGTTAATTTTATTGCATTTTACCAAGAAACAACCAATAAAATGAGGCACTAGTTCCACAGTATTGTAGACGGTAGAAGTGAATGTTTTCTAAAGGCTAAATAAGACTTTGCTGCAGTTTGTGTTCATAAGATGAAACATAAAAATGCCTTGTAAAAAGTTGGCAGGGGGTGAGTGGATGCGGCCAGTTGTTTATGTAAGCCGCTGACCACAGAGAATCCAGCTACCCTGCTGTGCAGCAGGAGCAACCAGGGGGCATAAGGAAAGAATAAGTCATAAGAATCAGACAGCACATCAAAGAGATGCTGAAACAAGAAGGTGTCATTGGCTCAGAGGCAGCACGAGCTTCACACGGTATTCACGCACACAGCCGCCTCGAGGCAAGTGGACACACACAGAACACGCAAGGTCGCACACACACAAAAACCTAAGGTATCAGTGGCTTAGAGGCAGCATTGTCATGGTGAGAAGAAGTCAGAGCTCTCAATGAGCAAAAGCCTTACAAAGCCCCGTCCGTGAATACATTAAAGTTATTTTTGTTGTTTCCCAAGAACCGGTTTATCAGCGAGGGGATTGTTTTATCTTTGCTGAGGTGTGCGTTAACAGCGGTGTGTCGGAGCGTGCATATGTCGTGCTTGCATGCATGTGTTGTGCGTGTGCGCGCCCTTGCCTGAATGTGTTTATGTGCGCTTGTTCCCACAGACCCCTCGCGCTTAACAACAGAGCTAAGTGGGTCAGCATTCCATTTCAAATGCTCCGGCAGTTTCTTTTGAAAGTGATCTTCACTTAGAGCAGCAGCAGAAGCCTTGCAGGACCATGCAGGACTCCTAACAGGTCCTAACAAGTCTGCAGTGCATTATTTTTCCATGTTCATGCATGTATGTGCATGTGTAACAAGAAGGGGGGGGGGGCAGTGGACATCCTTGCAGTGCACTGCTCCACAGATGGAAAATATATTAAAGTGTGCAGGCAGCTTGTCAAACAGTCACGGACAGGAGCTATAAATTGTGTTGGTCCGTGTAAACACGATTCGGTAAGTGCCAAAAGGTGCCTGGCAGGCGCCCCTCTGTTATGAAACGTGAAGGGGAGTTGTCATGCTTTCCTCGTCCCTTTATTAGTACAGTCCACACCCGGTAAACACAAACCAGCTCTCCCTTGAATCCAGGGAATGTAAAACGGCAGATGGATAAGGTGGCACTGAGCAATTAGCAACAAACATTAAGTTAGTCCTATAGAGAGTTTGTAACAATAGGTCACTGCTGATGCAATAACAGTTTTAAACTTGTTTTTTATTGTTTATTGCTCTTGAATAAAAACTTGGCTCGACTCTGAACCCTCAGGCCCAGAAAACCCATTAAGAACCTATTACATCCTAACTAAAATGTGTGGTTGTCAATTCTGAAATGAATCTGTTTTCCTAACTTCCCCAGAAACTTTCTTTTCCCCCTCCTTTAATTTCCATACAAGAGCAGTGTTACATTCAAGGGCTGTGACAAGTCTGTGTGCTTTAAAGGAGATAGAGGAGACTCCAGATGAGGACTTTGATTTGAGCTCTTGGCTCCTGTTACATACACACTCTTTTCCTCTTAAAATGTCTCATGATCCCTGAGATGTGATAGCTCTTGCTCTTCCCAAGACTTATCACATCTAAGATAACACTCCTGCATGAATTCAGAAATGTGCAGGCCGAGGAAAAGCAGGTTTACAGGTTGAAAATGTTTTTGCATCATTTCACTTAACCCAGGCAGGAAAGAAATCGGGGATTTGTGACGAAGGAGATCAATGTGTAATTACAGTATTTTATGTGCACCCTCACAATCAATCATTAACAATGGGAAAGTGTGTTAAAAATTATGGCATCCCTATTTTTAATGCTTCACTGCTGTCGTATTGAACAGGACAAAATCAGCAGCTGGCTCTCTCACTTTTTACTCTGATGCCAATAACTCTGAGAATAAATGCACAGACATGTCTGCAGTGTTACTTGGACAGTTTCAGCTCAGAACATGGAGATAACCGTTGGTCTATTCTCACAACAGCTGGAAGGATGTGGTCGATCTTTCATTTCTGATCAATGTCGGAAGCAGACTGACCTCAAAAAGCTTCATTTTATGTTTATTTTTACAAGATAAGTGTGTTTTCAGTGACATTAAATTAGCATAGAGATTGTTATATTCAGTGATTCAAGGTAATACTGTTAATGGCACCAAGTCTTTTTAATTGAAGCCATTATGGTGATGTTTACATCTGCTGTGATTAAGTATTCATGCATTACCAGCTGACCTTGCTCTGACTTTAGGTTACTTCTTTCAAACTGATTATAAAAAGCTAATGATTTGCATATTCATTGGTGTTGAGTATGAACACACTGCAGCCCTCACGACTGAGAATCTTTGTTTGCACAAACCTCAGCAATAAACACTATTAACTGTGCCCTTGTGAAAGGTTAGGTACACATAATACCAGTTGATTCACGATGCATCGTAAGTGATCAAGTTTTTTATCTTTTTGGAAGCTTTGCCTAGTTCAGATGTTGAGGCAGGTTTTACTGCTGACAGTCTTTCATGGTCACCATTGTTTTAGCTTCATACCAGAACACAAACAAAGATTAGATTTATAGGCTACATATCTATTTTGCTTTTATAATTAATGCACTGACAAAAATGTAAGTTAGGGGACTTTTAAAATGTCCACAGCCAATGTGTTATAGACATCCCTCTCCATCACTGTCATCAAAAGACTAAATGAGAGAATATCTGCTGGAGGAATGGTTTTGATCTCTCCGGTAGAGTTTCCAGAGGCTTTCAGAATCTACGCCAAGAAGCTCTGAAGCTGTTCTTTTCCCGTTTATTTGTCAGCCATCTGTACGTTCCTATACACAAAATGTTCTCTGTCAACATCTTTTATTGGTTTTTCCAACAATATCCCCTCATGGCCCTCACGGTAACGGTAATGCTCAGAAAGCATAGGTGTTCAGGTGAGGTGTGAGGAAGGACTTCGGCTAACGGCTTGTGCTTGGCCTTTAGTGTTGACCCTTTGTATCTGCAGCTGCTCCCCAAGTCACTGCTGTAAGATTCCCTCATTACTCAGCTGAACAAATAAATAAGAATTATGTTACTTTGATTTAATATGCAGTCTAGGAGGGATTCTGTTTCCACAGAGGAAAATGCAAAAAGGTAAACAAAGGATACACTCAGTAATCAAATCTCTCTCCTCTCACTTCTTATGTGTGGGAAAATCATCTTAGTTTTGTATGTGTGTGTGTGTGTGTGTGTGTGTGTGTGTGTGTGTGTGTGTGTGTGTGTGTGTGTGTGTGTGTGTGTGTGTGTGTGTTTGGTTTGCTCACAGCAGTTGAAAGATGATAGAGGGATAACATTTTCAGCATCGTGCCGTTCCATTATAATTAGAGCAAATACAGCAGGAAAATGCAGGCGTGTGCACACACACACAGACTTACACACATGCACACACACAGACACACACACACACACACACACACACATGCAAACACATTTGTACGCTTGCTACAGAGTGAATAAATCCAAAGATAAAAATACTGCTGAAAAGAAAAAAAAAGATCTAACCAACCTTGGCAATGACAAGAAACACCACCCCAATGCATAAATATGAACTGATTTTCGAACAGCCATCATCGCAGTAAACACAATTAATAATCAGTACCAGCTGCTGGCCACATGTTTGCTAATTTATGTCTGTGTGACCGTTGTAATTGCTGAACATGTCTCAACTATGGCCATAAAATGGCCTCCTTGATCAATATGCAGCGGAAGTTGTTTTAAATGAGAATTAAATTGATGCAACTGAACTTTAAATCTCTTCCTTTTAAAATGTTTAAAATCTAATTACCAGGGGACAGAAAACCGACTGCTGATATACTGTGAAAACAGGATTTGAAACTGTTAGAACTGACTTTAAAGCTTTTGTTAAGCTCCATCTTGTCAATTGCCAGATAGAAGCAACGCTGTCTGTCTGGGGGAATTTAATTGGTACCACTGAGCCAGCATAATCAATCACAGAAAAAAAAAAAAAGAAACTTGGATATGGAAGTGTGACCTTGGTCTGGTGCACAAATGGAGAGGCAGCCCAAAGGGGGAAAAAAGCGACAACCACAACTTCCAGTGTGGAAATTTATTTGAATATTGCAGAGAGGTAATGTCAAACAACCACCCTTCACTCAAAGCAGCACCAAAGAGGAAATAGGTTTAATGTTCCACTGGGTTGCCAGTTTAAAGTGAGCAATCCGGTCTGCTTCAGCATTTTGTCACTTATTACTTTTTTTCGCTGAGTAAAAACAGAACAGGAAGGATGGAAGAGGAAGCAGGAGCCAAATTCCTCCTGCAGCAGTCGCAGTACATGGACAGTTTCCCCAGGCGAACACGCAAGTCAGCTCAGTGACTGTGGGCCCCCCTGAGGATGGGGTTTTGTTCACCTTTACCTGTGATGATGTGGCTCTCAGAATCCTCACATGACTTTAAATTATTCAGCTCAACAACACCAGGTATCCTCTCTTTTAGCTCACTCTCCACTTTTTTGAGTTGTGCATTAAATATTGATTTTGTTCAGACTCGGTAAAACATGAACAGGAAGTAGTTACTCTGACAAAATGTAGCCTGTTTAGGCGACGGTGTGAGACTTGGCTATTCAGCTCTGAAATGTATAGGCTACCTGAACAGCAAAATGTGAAAATGTGTCCTGTTCAAAGGCTCTTCAAAGGTTTGAGCCGTTTTTCTGAAACTTCCCAGGTGGGAAATGAGACAGACCATTTCAGGTTTGAAGAGTTTGAGCAGTAGATGTACTGTATTTAATCTCACCTAGTATGTTTTGCTTTGCGGTTCATCAGGATCCGAAGCTGCATCACCTGATTAATCAGAAATGTTAATTGGGTCCATCACTGCACCTGTGATCTGAGTAAAGTCAGGTTAACTAGGCCTTTATCCCATTGTTGTGTTAAAATGTGTTTAAGGCTGGTTTGATACCCTTATTTATTCACCATTTTTCATCCACAAAGTCATTGTTGCCGCTGATGAAAGATTCCTGACGGCCTAATTGCTGCTTTCGAAGCTAATTATGCAAATTTAAGCATGCTGTCAACTTCATAACATTTCAGCGGTGCCACTCTTGTCAGCTTGTGATGGCGCCATCAGTTTGTTAAGCAGCCATCTCTGACTTATACTTTCTAAATCTGCCCATGATGAATCTCAGTGGTCACGATTCACGGGGACTGGATCCAGGGGATTTAGATGCTTTATCTCTGCCACCATACTTTCTTCTAACTTTCATGCTAGTTTCATGGCCTCGGGAATAATTACATCAGATTTTGTATATTGGTAAACAATACACGGGCAAATATGCATCAGCTTTATTCCATAACTTCTAAGATGAGCCTAATGAGTTATTGTTTAATTCTCTTTTTTTTTTTTTTAATTGTGAAAGGGGAATTCATGTTCTTCATATATTACACTCCTGTGACTTGGAACATTATGCTCTTCATTATGCATTCTTTAATGTAGTTTTGCAAGGTCTTTCAGCAGACGATGTTCACTGTCTGGGAGCCAAGCTCTCTGGTTTGGGACTGATATTGATAGTTTATGAAGTTCATTTTAGTGTGGGTTTCCAGGCCAGCATCGTATCAGCCAAATTGTGTTTTTACCTTTCTGGCTGTGTAGTGCAGGCTGTGCATCAATGTGCCATAGCAGAATGCAATTCTGGTTTTGTGCCCTCTAGCTTTGAAAATCAAATATAACTCTTTGGGCTGTGCAGGCCAGAGGAAAAACAAATTGGGAATCTTGAGTGGCATACCCTTTTACTGTGGTAGGTTGACCTTGCAAGGTCTCATGAAGCGCAGACCCCAGCTGTAAAATAAACATCTAAAAGTACAAACCTCTCCCATAAATACCAGACATTAATCTGTCTGAATCCCACTGCGATGGCAGACAGAGCCACCCCCCCCCCCCACCTCACACACAGAAACACAACCCTCTTAAGCTCACTCAAATTTCATCCCTCTCAAGTTTTGCCTTGAGTCTCGTTTTCACTGTCCAGGGATTGAGAGCTGCCATCTGTCTGGGTCATCCGCGCTCGCCTGCAAACTTTTGACTCAGGAGGCTTTTTGATCACACGCAGTCTCTGGGCTTATTGGTATTCAAATAACCCTCACAGGGGATTTTCAAAGCACTGTTAAAAGATGCATTAGCTGAAGAGAAAATGGGATCCTTTTCTCAATTTTACAACTTAATATTTCAATCTGGAAGTTGTTTAGATCAGAACAACAATGTGATTAGCTTTTCATTACCACTTATTAAAGAACTGTGGTAATGGCGGTCCATGGGTTTTATGCAGTCTGTAAACAAATAAAAGTATGTCGCTTCCAGCAGGCTCACAGACTTATACAACATGCATTTCATATTGTAAAAGTTGTGAACATTGGATTTCTGATGCTCTAACTGCCTGTTAGAAACTGACAAACCCCTGGAGGATTATTATTAGTGCTTATTAAATGCTCCAAAAGTAATATTTGGAACTGAAACTTTGGCAAAAATTAAAAAGAAAATGTAACTGGTGCAAAAGTAATTGGTGGACAAAATATGTCTTAGCAAGGCTGAGTGTCTCCAGCCATGCTGGTGGCTCTGTGAGGCCGTACTGAGGCAAAGTGGTGATTTCAGCCAAATGCTGACATCAGCATGCTAAAATGTTCACAGTGACAATGTGAACATGCTGCTGTTCACCATCTTACTAACATTTGCTAATATCAACCCACTGGTGGAACTAGAGGAAAAATGATGGGGTCACCAACATCACTCGGATTTGTGTGGCAAAAACTTTTTTTTTACACAAACTAGAGAAAGAAAAAAAAATCTGACAGTACAGGAATAAAATCATGACATCCCTAAAAATACACTTCAATGTGTGCATGGGGACACATTAAGCGCTGTGTTTTATTGCTACTTGCTACTTTATTGCTACCTGCTGATATAATAGCTATAATTATGATTATGGATGTGATATTTCAACTGGAAGTGTACATCATGTGTTTCATTAGAACACATCACTGCATAAATTGCTGGACATTTTCCTTTCACAAGTATTAGGACACTGATACGATGCCGTTCTTTCTTTTCAGCGCCATTACAACCGATTTCAAAATGGAAGCCAATTAGTCCAATAATCAAAGGAGGAAGACTGTTTCCTCTGCCTCCTCTTCATCGTCTGATATGAAGTCTAATACTTTCTGGATGAGCTCACAGCCTAAATGACTACCTTTAGCTCACTTTCACAATACTTCCACTATAACATTCCACCATTCATTGATGCATAACATGCTGACAATGAAGAATAAATGTATTTTTCTGCAAATTATCTCTTGAGCTCATACTCTGTGTTCTTTTATGCGTCCTACATGCTCTCCGAAGCACGCAGCAGTGCTTTCAACTAAAAAATGAAAGTAGAAAGAGAATGCGCTATGCGTATATCTGGCCACAAGTTAATTATGATTATATAACTGGAATTGAATGTCATTTTGCGACTGTATTTTATTTTAGGTCATCATACAAACATGTTGAGGCCCAAATTAGGTGACACAATATGCTGTTTTCCTGTCAAGATCTCAGCTTTGTATCACGTTCCCCGGGGTTATGGGCCAAAGTATCAACTCAAACTAGAACGTGTAGCAGCAGATAAAAAAGGCCTCGGGTGATGTCACACTGTAGAGAGACACAGTTGGGGACGTTGGCTTTTCTGGGAAAGGAGGAGAAGAAACACTGACCCAGCTATTGTGCCACTGAATCCTACAGGAACAAGGACTAGTTTCATTTTAAACCTGATCAAATGGACAAGAACACGTACTCAGGAGGGACGTGCGTGCATAGCCTTCACTGGAAAGATGCAAAATCATCAGCAGCAGGGTTTCACTTATTTCAGAAATTCATTTACCGTGGGAGGTGAAAAGTAAGAATTGTGGCAGTCCTCTTGTTAATCTACACAAAGCTTACCCAGCACATACATTTCCACTGCTCTGCTCTTCTGCTTTTACACTGTTATTTAACACCAGCTCAACTCTATCTCTAATATGTTGAAAATTAAAGGCCTCAGGTGATGTCAAAGGCTATTGAGAGTATGTGTCTGAAGACTCTGACAGTTTGTGCCTGCGCAGCAGAAACTCTGCGACCTGACTTCCAGCATTATTACCGGGGGATTTGTGTCCTGGGACGTGTGTATCTATAAAAGAACAAACAATAGGCTTTGTGAAAACTCATTCACGACCAGGGTCAGGTACAGTAAGGTAGCACAGCAGATGGGCTATGAAATAAGTTTTATAGCCATAAAATGCTGCATTAGTTCACGAAGGCCTCCTGCTTGGTGCATTGTAGCCTTCAGATCCAGGATGAACTGGATTATTAAGCTAAGTGATAATGATGTGAAGTTCATTGCAATTAAAGCTGCTGTGTGCAGCATTTTTAAACAACAACATATGTTGACTTTTTGTGGTCACACCTTGGTCTAAAACTATTTTCTCTTTTTCTTTACTTTTTTTTCTTCACTGAATGTAAACATTTTTCTGTTTGAGTTTCACTCGTTCATTTTGTTCCTTTTGCTGAGAAAAATAAACTGCTTCTTCCTCCCCTTTTGGGCCCTAAAGCAATCTCCTCTGGACACATCATCAGTGATGTTCTTGGAATCAGGATGTTTCGGGTCTTTTAACACCATACACCCTCCTCCAGGTGACCTAGCCAGGGCTGATCAGACCCCAGGTACTCATGACATACAGCTTGCTTGGTGGACTCAGACACAAGGACAACGTCTGGTCTCAGGGTAGAGGCTGCAATATGGCTGGGGAGCTTCCAAACTCCAACAACAGCTGCCAGTCCCCTTGCTGAGGTCAGAATGCCTGCAGATGTTTTTTGAGCGGGTTTTGGCTGCTCCCCAGCTCTGACAAAGGCGATGGCCCGCTTGGAGGGTTGGTACCGTTTTGCCCTGTCAGCCCCTGCCCTGACGGCTGCAGTGATGGTCTTCAGGACCTGATCATGCCTCAGTACGTACAGTCCCTCTCCAAGTGCCTTTGTGCAACAGCTGAGGATGTGTTGTCCTCAGCTGCTAGTTTGGAGCACAGTGGGCACGCTGGTGACTCTGCTTTGCCCCATGTGTGCAGATTTGATGAGCTTGGAAGCACATTGTACACTGCCTGGATGGGAAATTGGATGCAGTGTGGCTCGGCTTTCCAAAGCTCAGCGCAGGTCAATTTCCTGCATTCTCCCATCTTGTCTGCGTTTAGCAAACTCACAGCAAATCTGGCTGCAGAGGGCAGAACAGATTGACTTCATGATGACACGACATCATGGTGTCAAAACAAATCTTTATCTGATTTATTGAAATAAGACACATTTTTAAAAAAGCGTGCATTTACCTGAGACTACAGCGCAGGTGGGTGACATGAGCACTGAAATACTTCGTCAATAATTCCAACTGTTACCCAGAACACAAACCACATGTGATTATGTTTTAAGTTTTCTCCTTAACATTATGGACTTGTGTTTATGTCCCTCCTGGGCTGTGAGCTGTGTAATAAATATGAATAATGAATCGAGAAGATCGATACCACTCATATATCTGTACTCTAAACAGGCAGCAAACAGTCTCCAGTGTTTTGTCGACTAGCAATCCATCCTGATCTCCTCCCCACTTTGTCGCTTTATAACGTCGCCTCACTTCTGTCTTTGTTCCCTTCACAATCACCCTCAACCGTAAACACGTTGTTTTGCGCCATTTGCTGAAGAGACTAACGCTGTCTCACACACTCAACAATAAAACTTAACTGCGGGTCATAATTCACCGGTTTCTGGTAATGACCATCATCTCTTAAAAATAACATCTTTGTTTTATGAGATATTGTCAAACTATGTTGTGCCATCTCAAAAATTCCAGAAATATCACCAGAAAAAAAGGCATTTGTGGACATGTTTTAGATTTTCTCCCTAATATTACTGACTCCTGGTCATGTTCCTGTTGGCACGATTGACCACAGTGAGCTGAGCACAGCATTCTGGCCCAAAGATAGATGTCACAGTGCATTAAGGTACTAATGACTCAGTAGAAAGGACAGGCACTAGCAATTAGAGGTACTGTATGTGTGGATCTGGAAAAGCACAGGCTCTGAGTTATACTGTGTAGAGGAAGGAGAATAGAGAGGACTGAATTAGGTACTGGGACCTGTGCTTGAAACGCTGGCATTGGGGATGTAGTGGAGTAATGACTGCTGTTTCTGACAACAGATAAAAAAAGGAAAAAATAAATTGAGGTGGAAATATAGAGGAAACAGGGTTTATAGAATGCCCCTGTGGTAAACCCTCGAAAAAGGATTTTGTGGTTTCCACAGGTGAGAGGCCTGTTCATAGTTCTCTCCCCCTTTCTCTTGCTGTTATTTAAAAAAAAAAATCCATCACATAAGAGTTTTGCCAATTTCCTATATGACAACATTGTTTCTAAAACTGGGTGATTCGAGGTATAAGCATCTACTGTGGTTAAGTAAAGGAAATAGATTCTGTGGGAGAGAGCGAAAGAAAAAGGAACTTTGTGGAGGCCGGTTATTTGCATAAACTCATGCAAAGTATAACATTGTAGGTGGCTTATATGAATATGTATCACCACCATAAAAACAAGAAATGCATTCACTTCTCAGTCTACAAGCTATTTCCGTCGGCAGACTGCAGTATTGTAAATGCAAGAACTTTTCTTGTTACCCTGATGCACAGATTTTCCCTTGGGATCAATTCAGTGTTTGTCTATTTGTACAAATAAGAACAGCTAATGGTTTTTGGAGACCTGCATCACGGTTAAAGAAATGCATGCATGCAAATCCTAATGTATCCTGTGTGATTTTATTTATTTATTTTTCCTGATAATAAATAAATAAAAAAATGAATGTTATCCTGATTTTTCCCATAATTTTAATGACAGCAACAGCTGATTCTGCACAGACAGACGTGGGAGTGGACCATATACATGGACTTGCTGATTCATGTGTTGTGGAAGAGCTGCTGGTTGCAACACGTATTTAAGGTCATGCCTCAGAAACCTCAGGATTACTATTAGATTTTAACATCTGTATGTACTTCCAGCTCTGCTTCATGTGACATGCGGAAAACATCTAACAGGAAAACCCAATCATCCAGAGGCTGTGATGAATGACGCTTTCTGAGCTGCGCTGAGAAAAGCGGCACACTCACACATGAACCAAGGTGACAACAGTTTGATCCATAAGTCTTGGAAAAGCTTCAGCATTGACATTTAAAGTCATGGCTCGTAGGTGTTAAACCTCCTGCTAGGTGAACATAAATAAGTGTGGTAATATGTCAGAATCCAAAGCAATATTTATCATGCCATTGGTCCGCTGTTTGCTCTCAAAGTGATTTTGCAACTCATACATCAGACCAGTTGTGTCTCTGGAGCATGAAAGCTTCACCGCATGCTGTCAACAAACTGCAAGCTAATTGCTATTGGCTCAGCTAGTGGAAGAAGAAAGAAGAGTGGAGCCAACTTTGTTTGTCTCTGTTTGTTTTTCTTCAACTTGCATACAACGCCTCGAGCAAAACTAAAAATCTATCCCTGCAATGATTTCCTGTGATCAGACATGGTCAGCATTGTGCCCTGGATCAGCTCTCCTAAAGCTGGAGGCTCTAATACCATGATCAAGATAAAGCAGGGAGCTAGTCCTCTGACAGCAGATTGGAGAATGTTTTCTTTTCTGCTGGGACCCGAAACAGAAACTGTACTCATTTCTAAAAACATCATGAATGTATCGTTCGTTGATTTCACTTCAGGGAGTCTCTTGAGCCCAGGACGCAGTGTTTCTCAGGATAGTTATTTAACATGTTTGTGACACTATGCAGATCTTTAATATTCTAAGATTACAAATGCCAAGATTCATGAACTGTGTTCCAAGACTCCTGAAGCATCTAGCGTGTCCTAAAGGACTGTGAGAAACCCTGAAATGTTTATGGCAAACACTAGCCAACTGCAAAATTGGCGAAAGCAATGCCCTGCCCTGCTGGCTATCTCCACAGGTACATCTCCAGCTGATCCAGAACATGTCAGCCCATTTGCTCTTCAACTTGTCCAAATATTTGTGTCACACCACTCCTGACCCCCCCAGGATCAAGATCCTGATGCTAACACAAAGCCAACAATGGGCTGCCACCTGTCTACCTCCAGGCAAAAGTGAAACCTCGTGCTGCAGTTGGATCTCTCCAGTCGCTCGCCTGGAGACAGCTGCTCACAAAGGTCTTTAGAAAGAAATGCGTCAGGAGTATTATCTGTTCTTGCACCCCAGTGGTGGAACAAGCTCCTGGCAGAGATCGGAACCAGACAATCCCTTGTGGCCTTAAAAAAGAACACTAAATACCCACATCTACAAAAAGTTTGTAGAGTTTTTGTACTTCACTTTAGCCAGCAGCAGCACTGGGATGATCTGATTTCTACCAAATGTTCCCTGACTTGATCTGATTTATGGTTCCTGTGCACATAAGAGCCAGATGCTGTAAATGTCAGTGTAAACTGTGATTTTACTGTATATCACTAAAATACATGCAGTTATTTCTTATGCTCTTTGCAGCATCGAATTTATGATGGACTTTGATGCTCCACACACAGAACATGGAATTAACAACATAATTGTGGTTGTTTTTAACATGGTTCACTGTAAGAAAAGACTGTGAAAGTAAGAAAATAAAAAAATAAAATAAAATAACGACACATGAAAAAAGCAAAGCCAGTGATTTGCTTTGTGTTTTCAGCTGAGTCCGCAACAGAAAGATGAAATGAAGACACACAAAAGGAGAACAGAACAAAGGGGCAAATAGTTGCTTCTCATAGTTTCACACAGTTTTATGTTTAAGACAAATGTAACTCTGATTATCTAAACAAACAATGCAGAACTATAGAGCTGAATGAATATATACAGAATATACAGTGTTGCTCGGATTCTTGCATAGCATTTCAATTATACAGAAGGTCTTATGGTGATGATGCCTAGAGGCCCGCTCATTCTGAAGCTATCAAAATGAAGTGCCAACGATGTTTGGGCCCTTGGCATCTCTTTTCCTTGTGAGAAACATGTGCATTTCGAGCCATATCACCCTAATCCCCCAGCAAATAGAAGATGACACATTGTTGTTCCCACTGTGAATAATAATTAGCCGCTGGCAGCCACAAACAACGGAAATAATAATTTGCAAATCAGATTTAAATGGGTGTCACTACTGCATCTTCATCATTACTTCCGCAACAAGTGTGTACACCTAGGGCTTCAATAATGCTTTATTTCTTTATATTATTAACTGAATCCCTCCCCCTCACAATTCAAAACATAAACTGTGTTCAATAACGTTGTTGCTTAGCTGAGGCTATACAACTGTCAGTGTGCAGAGCTCTGAAAAAACACACCTGCAGCAACTAAACAAGCTTCTGCTTCCATTTGTATGGAGCGGGGATGGAGGGAGGGGGCTGGGGGGGTTCTCTTGTTACTGGAGGGAAGAAAAGGATGGATGCCTTGTGCTGCCACTCTGAGGGTGAGAGGAAAATGCTTTGGGGCTTTTCACACACTCTCCCATTACCAGAGAAGCCACTGTACAGTAGATTGTGCTCTGTTTGTGACACTGCCGCACTCCTGACTGTCACAGTGCGAACTTTTGGTTTTGTGCTGCTTTCAGATCTTGATGCAGAACCAAAACGCCACAGTACAACAGAATCACTGGAGATGAATTATATTGAATGGGTAAACAGAGAGCACACTGTAGCTCAGCATTGGCATTGAGGTGCAAATTAAGCTGAAGAGAACCGTGGTTCCTTTGTAGCAAACATAAACATGCTCGATGTTAATTTGCACTGTTCAAACTTTCTCTCACATGACCTTATCAGCAATTCCAACCTCTGCAAGCAAATCATTAGTCCTCAGAGTGAAATGGGATGAACAACTGATTTTGACCAATTGAAACAGCCCCAGCTGTGCATCCTTGCCCCGGTTCCCCTGCTGCTCAGCTGAAACTCATTTCAATTAGGATTGTGGCTGGCAGAGCTAATCATACATCACTTTTTAAATGAACTACGTTTCTGAGAGGCTGCGGAGCTTGAATGAGGTGACGGTGTCTCGGGAAGAGAGGCTTAAATAGAAAAATGCAAATATGAGAGTGAGCAGACATCTCGATTTTGCATTTCACCCCCCTCTCCCCCAATTGTATCGTTTGATTAGTCCATCCAATCACCTTGGCCCGTGGGTGACAGACGCCCACCCTCTTGAGCCAGCAAACTCACACGCTGTACAGACCGAAGCTAATTAAAAACAGCCGTGCAATGACTGAGATTACCATATGTCACATTAGTTGTTTGCTGCTGCAGGTATCATAGTGATTCTAATTTAAGCTTAGTGCAAGCATATCCCTACGAAAAACCTTACTTTACTTTATTATCAAGAGAAATTATCATATATTCCAGGTGTGTATCTGTGAGGAGCTGAAGATGGAGAGAGATGGAGCCTTCCTGATTGTGACACAGAGGTGAACGCAGCATCAAGATGTAGGAAAGTTTCCCTTACAGCCCTTTGAAGTTTGGGGGAACTGTGGGACCAGCACTGGAAGCAAATTCTCTCTCTTTTTTTTTTTGTCGCTAAGAGCAGCCACACTCTTAAGATACAAACATGAAAGCAAATAGAGCCGAGGGGGAACAGAACACTGTTATTGTACCGGGCTGGGTTCTTGTCAGCCTATTGAGTTGTTTACATCTACAAATTTTGACAAAAGCTTGTGTCCTCAAACACTGGCAGCCTGCCACATGACCTGTAGCGAGGAGGAGGCAGAGGAGGAACAGCAGGATGCCGTGAAAAGCTGGAAGCAGGCTTTGAACCATGTCCTTTAGGATTATTGCAATGATAATGATAAGGGATCATATCATTATCTGTAATAGCTTGAAACTAACATTATCACATTTACATAGACTATAAATAAATATCAAACAAATTAGTGTCTATTTTGTACTTTCTGCCTTCTCTCTGGATTTTTCGATTTGCTTGTATTTGATTAGCAACCTACCATTGTTTGGCATTTTTGGCAGAAATGTGTTTTTTTATTTCTGGTATCAGGAGTAGAGCTGGCTAATTACCATGTGAACGACAAACGACAAAAGAGAACAAAGAAAATCAAAACAGAACTCCTACTCAAATTAAAAATGTAGATGTACTGAGAGCTGCTTGACTGACAAGCTATCTCTTGTACTGAGAATTAAATTGCTGTGATGATTTTGCGAGACACAAGGCAAATATGTCGAATGAATGTGTGTCTTATTAACGTTCTAGCTTTAAGGTAGGGAAGTCATCTTCTTCCACACTATCTGACAGTATCATATCAGCTTGTTCCAGCCTTCACTGTCAGTAGTCTCTTTCTGAGCCTTTTGCTCGCTCGCCACATAAAACCAAGTAATGTAACACTGTCCAATTTTATATGATTAATAAAGTTAAATAACATCCAGGTTAAAATCAGTTCAAAATGACAGGTGGTGCTGTTGAAGGGGTACTTGTACTCATCTCATAGGGCTGTGGGAGTACATCAGACACATAAGGTTGGGGACCGCTGCTCTGCACCATCCGTGCACTGGGACTATAAAAATCAAACTGCTTAATCCATTTTGAATTTATGTCGCTGTCACTTTGCCTCTCATCTCCTCTTTTTTCTTTGTCATAAGCTACTGTAGGACACTTCACAATATCATCACTTGGCCATCTTAAGAGACAAGCAGCAGACGCTGGTAGACAAATCAGATGACAGATTTTAGTAATCAAACCACAGGCAAAACCAGCGGTCAATATTTGTGGCAGAGTGCCACGCTGACAGTCTGCAGGCGGGCAAACATAATGATGTGGAACTGTGTTAGTAAGAGCAGTGTCATCAGAAATTATTCTGCATTTGTATAAATCTCACATAATCTAAGCCGTCCTTTATTTTTTTTTAAATTCATTTTGCTTACTCGCCATCTGATATTGTTTGCCAAATATGCATGGCAACTGGAGTCTCCAGACTGCAGCTGAGTGTGGCCCACACAAGCAGGCAACCTGGCTAATATAGATCATCATCAGGGTGACAAATGAGCCGCACTGAGCGGAGCTTTATTTTTTTTGTGTTGGCCTCCCTGTGCAGGTTATGCTGCTAGACACAAACGTCCCAAAACTAACCACAAGACAGGCTTGAGATGCTGGAGCTGGAATCTGAAGCTATCAGACATCTCACAGCCATGTAATCAATTCTCTGGATGACTAAATCATGCATGCTAATTTGTGTGGAGAGGACAAAATGTACAGAGAGGGGTGCAGCTGATGTATATTATCACAGTGGAGCAAAGTGTGATTTTCTCTGAAAGCATCTGGCAGCTTCTTAAAGGCTGCGGCAACAAACTATATTTCCCCTCTGGGCTTGTTTTCATGACGGGGGGGAATGAGGGACAACAAGCAGTTTAAGATTATATAATTGACACTGCATGCTTGAGGTTTCTTTCTCACAAGGCAATAATATTTTAAGATTAAATACAAAAGTAGAAAGTCCTTCATTTCATGTACCACAAAGAAAATCTCCTTGTGGGTATAAATGGAAAAGTGTGACTCCATTTAACTCCAGTTTAGAATTTCTCAGTAAATTAGCAATTAAAAACTAATGCAAATTTCACCATGTTTTCATGATTATGAGGACGACATACTGTCGTAGTAAAAATATTTTACATTGTTATGTCTCCTGCTCCTGGGTTAAAAACTGGCGTTCCTAGGGAGCACAATGAGACAGATAATGTCCTATGCTTGAATAATGCATATTCATGGCCTGGATACTGAAAAGTATGAGTTGAAGCTCAATATGCTTTAATGAGCTAGGTTCCTCGGGTGAGCCACTAAATTTCTTATTTGAGTTCCAGAGAGAAAAGGTTAAAGGAGCTGGAGAGAAACAAAGGAGAGAGCGATGGTGTGTAGACAGCAGGTGAAAGCTCCTGCCAGGTCACAGCCACAAAATGCTCCCTTTTTCTGTGTGGATCACAGTTTCACATTGTATGCATAAGGACATAAGGGGGTCTTTCTTTCTTTCTCTCTCTCTCTTTTTTTTTTTTTTTGCATAATTCACACAGTATCCGTTTCCATGCAGAAAATTAATATTGCAATATATTCGTATTTTATTCAGGTTATTTGCTGAGTTAATTGAGCTATGGGAGAGTCCTCAGAGGACAATGAGTTTCAGCTAATCCCATCTTATTATATCTAACCTCACAGCCTGCTTTAATTAACAGAGCTGCTTGGATTATGTTCTAATTATGCACGTGTCAGTTTGACTCTGATGACTTCCGTTCTCGATAAAAAACATAAAGTCTTTGATTATGATCAAAACTTCAAATATACAGAAAGAAAAATTCTGCTATACAGAAGCAGAAGGTATAAAAAAGTTTTTTTGTTCGTGTTCTCTGTCTGAGGTGCTGGAACATCCTCAAGGGGTCAGTAAACGTTGTGGAGCCCGGATTCGTCGCAAATCTTTCTAATCTAACCTTTCTTATTGTTATTAAGAATATATTTAACACGTAGCAGTCCCTTGTTTTCCCCTCGTCACATTGAACCGCCCGCCCTCCGGGTCTGCTTCCGGCAGCACTAAGTGATCTCGGATCTTTTCAAGTATGCTTCATTTCATTCGCAGCACAACAAGCGGTCCGCCGTCCGCAGAGAGGAGCAGTGTCTCACCGCACTAAGTTAATAAAACAGCATCAAGTGTGTGACAGCGATTGTGTTGTCATTGCGCGTACATCCCCTGCTGTCCCGCTTTTACAGTAATGAGCAAGGACTTTCTTTCTTCATCCCCTTAAAGGCAAAATCACATCTAATAATAGAGGAGATTCCAGATGGGTTTCTCCCCACTTCTTTTATTTCCTCTTTACTTTCAGCCTACCTCCTTCCTGTTTACACACCTTCTTGCCTTACTTTTCTGTGTTTGCATCTTAGCTCTTGGTATATCATCCAGAGCATGGTGGCCGTAAGCTACTGCATCTGCCATGTCTCATTTCCTACAGTGTGCAGTTGTTCCTCCACTAATGTACGTGAATCATGTAAAATGCATTTGTGCTCCTCTCAGGAGAAGCTGGACTGACTCTTAACATCACAGGACATTTTATAAAACACATGATCCCCATGAGCATTTATTGCAAATGGATGATGGCCAGCCACTGACCTCTTGAGCTGCTTTCCGTGTCGATTAATCTCCATGTCAGTGTTTAAAACTATAAACCTTGAGATTGCATTTCGCCAAGTCAACCTGTACTTAAGACGGCATATATCTTCTCGACTGTAAGTGCAGTTTCTAAAAACAAATTTTCTTGGAAGGATCTCAGGTTATATATTCCGAACTGTGTTTTGCAAGCGAGTGCCATTTTTTTAAAGATAAACTGCTGCGCTTGGACTTGTCAATTCCTTTCGAATGATCTTTTTTTGACTTCAAAGGAAGAGAAAGTGGAAAGACGTGTTGGAGTTCGAGACTGCGTTGTCTTTTTTTTTTTGGCTGTCAGATGCCTGGTAAAACAATGACTGCAGACACCAGCCACCTCTTGAAGAACACACACATTTTGTTCTGGTGAATCAATTATTGATGGCTCGATCTTACTGGTGCTGGAGAAATGTATGATCAAGGTGCACTAGAAAGGCTTAAGTTTAGAAAGTTGCAGCACACAGTAAGACCCAGAACATCTACTACTGCACAGCATATTTTGTGCTTCCGACTTCAAAAGTGTTGCAGTTTATCTCACAGTAGGCATTTCTGTCCTACTTCAAATATAAATTTACCCCTCTGAGCTATGCATCAGGAAACATCAGCTTCATCTGGTTGTCTGCTTGATTACTAGCACAAAGGGAACTCTTTGTACCAAACAGTAGGGCTTTTCACTAAAATAAAGTTCCCTCACCAAATGTGATGTTCTGAAAAGTGACATAAGAGTGGGCACAGGTCCAAATTTACTCTAGGCACATTGTCCATGCAATTATTTTTACAGTGCAGCAGCACTGCACACGCAACTGCCTACGCCAGCCGTGGACACACTGAACAAGCAGCTGAGAGATAATATCAGGTCTTTTCTTTGACATCTGGACTTTTCTTCAAAGGTAAAGTAAATGAAACTATCATTGAGTCAGGTGAGCGCTTGGGCTGATATTCAGAGATGAGAAAGAGCAGACTGAAAACAGCTGAAGGGATCCTCCTGACCTGATACTGAAGCCACCAGAGAATTATAAAAAGAAGTTTCCACTGGCTGTGGATATGGTATTTCTGTCTTTTTTATATTATTATTATTTTTTATCTGCATCAAACAATTACGTGTTTTGTTTTGCTGTTCTGCCTCAAATGTCAGATGAGGATGGTTTGATCCCTGTACACTTCACACACACACACACACACACACACCCACACACACACACACACACACACACACAAACAATCAATAAGTAAAGAACTCATGAAGCAGTTTAGAAAAGAATGCACTCGGGCTTTAGAAAGATAGACAGACATGACACTGAGTTTTATAGAGAATATACTCAGAGGTAATAGTGAGTAAGGATAAATCTAACCTTTAAAACTTGAGTCAGTATTCTTTTTCAGTCCTCATTATACAACTGTAATGGGTGGTGGAGAGCAGCCAGTTGGAGAGGTCAGATGCTGCAGCAGCTGAGCCTGATGGCTCTGCATGTTGAAATCTGGCAGAGGGATATTTTATTTGAAGGGCACTTGTCCTGACTGAGTACCAGTGGTGGCCTGTGTCATACTAGAGACCCTGACACAGAATGACAGCAGGACACCACGGTGACATAATCCCACATAATCATCACGATAAAAGAACTTTTAGGAGAAAAACTGCTGCGATGCAGGCGTCATATGGATGCAATTAAATACATTTACCCAAGAACTGTACCTGAGGGATTTTTGCTGTTAAATGCCCTTGAATGCATCAGGAATAATGATCTGATAATATGAATGTGACTTTTTTTTTTTTACCTTTGATACCGCAGGTATTCGCTTATAATAATTCTACAAGTGTTCATTTGACTTAACTTTTACTCCAATGTGAGAATGTGTTGTAAAACATAGACAAGTCTCATTCATAAAACAGGTTGTGCTGGGCTTCTGTTCAGAGCATCCTTGACTTTAACCACATAAAAACTCTCTCTTCTTTCTTTCTTTCTTTCTTTCTTTCTACCACAATATAAAAAACTGTCATTATAACAGTGGTATTCTTTCCACCAGCAGCAGTGATGACATGCAACAACAGAGACTGTCAAATGTCTCAGCTGTCAAAAAACTAATCTTTCACTTCAGTTTTTTGTGAAAGTCAGCGGTAACACAGCTAGAACATAATTCCTGTTCTGATTGCACAGGAGGTCAAACTAACGATTATTTTCCCAGCAAGCGACAGTGACAGAGTTGCTTAAGATTGTAAGAGAGCTCTCCAGCAGCGTAAAGATCCTCCAATTTCTCTTACATTCCTCAAAGTGACGTATACATTGCTGTTTAAGGTGACATAAATGCCTCAGCCAGCAATATCCGGCTTGTGCATCTTCCTACTCCCACTCCACCCCCTCCAGCCCAGCAGAGGATTTTAACGGCCAAGTCGGCGACATGTATCAAACCAAGCAGAATTGAAGCAGCCCGACACGCTTGACATTGATATTCATGGCGATCACGCGGGTCATTTAGGCCCGTAGTCGGGGGAATTATGCAGAAAGTGCAGAGTGAGGCAGATTTGTCAGACTAGGGAGCGTCTGGGACCAGAAGATGCCCTTGGATCGTGCCCTTTAGTGGACTCCAGCACAGTGACAGGAGTGTGTCTGTGTGCGTATGTGCATGTCTCTGCGTGCATGCTCGCAGACACGTGCCAATTTGTCATCGTCTCAATATGTCTTCGTGCTGATGAAGGCCTCATAGACCAAAATATCAGCAGCTCCTCATGAATATGTAAACAGTGAGATGAGGACGGCCACTCGAAGTAGTTTGAAGAATGTGCCCTTGTCGGAACATCTTTACAAAGCAAATCATACAGTGTCTCTCGTTTAAGTATGTTGCATCTAATAATGAATAAACACAGAACCTGGTGCACTAAAGCTCTGACAAACAGGAGCGACAACCACACACACACACACACACACACACAAAGAGGGAATCCTGCAGAAAATGTACAGCAACACAACAAAACTGTAAGACTACTTTTTTCTTTTACTTCCCAAACTTTTCCCCGCCGCTGAAGCACATCCTTAAATTTGATGCAAAACGTCAGATGGTTTTTGTGAAAAATAGTGAAATTTGCATATTATGCTTGACAGAGTCATCCTATCTCTCAGCAGAAATGTATCAGCAATGCTGCAGTGGGGAGCAAATGGAAGCGATTCCAGTCACCACAGTCTGCTCATGTCATTCTCTATCTAGGTCACACAAACTGGGAGACTGGCGATGCTAAATGGCATCATTACTCCACTAAGTGCTCAACCCCTTTGACTTTTTGTGCATTTCTGTTGTACTTTTCAAAATGCTTTTTATTTAGGATGGCAATTTGCAGAGCTGCAGAATAAAAAAGAGGATGAAGCAAGTGGGACACGAAGTCTGGGTCTGATCTGAGGTTCTCGGGGCTTTGCACTATTATCAGAAGATCAAACATCACATTCTTTGATCTGGTGTGATCTGGGGAGACTCTCAAGTGAGGTCATCAAGACCACAGAGGATGGCTGATATCAAAGTGATTGGGTTATGAATGGGAGCACAGTCTTCACAGGAAATACCAAAGTGGGGTGGATTCACGCCTCTGAAGAATTCCCCAAAAAAATCTGGCAAAGCCAAAATGCTACTGATGTCACTGAGCTTTATTTGGCTCGTCTGGTCATCAAATAGATTCTGCCGATTTGATCACAGCATTTCAGATGCATTGTGTAATGGGTTTTGGAGAAATGAAGGGAGATAAAAGCAAGTGTGAAATGTGTTTTTGTGGAAACAACAGGAGTTTGCCTAGAGCAGCATTTGCCAGTTGTTTTTAGCTTTATTGCACCAATTACACTGTTGAACTGTCTGTAATTTGGAGGGAGGCTGTTCTCAGAGTTAATGTATAGTCTGCAAACTTTACCAGAAGCATCTTCACAACTGTACCATTAGCAAAAAGTGTGTTTTCTGACCTGAAGCATCCTAAACACTGTCAACACTTTGTGCTGTAAGAAACACGAGGGATCATCCTCATATATTCTTATCAGGTGAAGCTGTTACACAAAGATGACACGCTAGTGAGATATCACAACACAAGTGTCGCCCCGTTCTCTGTAAAAGTGCAAAAGTCACAGAGGTAGAGATAAATAGAAGAGAGATCCCTCCTCATGTTCTCAGTCCAAACTGATAGCAGTTCTACAGAGCATAGCTCTGTGGTGCCGAGGCCACCGTCTGCTTAGTGTCGACTCTTAAGCGTTCTAAAAATGGGAAATGTTTACAGTGCAGGGCCGTGTTCTTCATGACACCATATGGGCCGGTCAGGTCTGTTTCCAGTCAGACTCTTACGAGATCTATCTGCTTTCACTTTTCTGCTCGAATGTGACGGACGGTCCCCACTGGCAGCGGCCTAACATCAAGGAAGCTTAGTGGTATCAGCAGGAAGTACACTTTACACTTTGCCACATGGTGTCCATTTACTTGCTGAAGTTCTTGGTGATGGGGAAAATGAAACTCAGGTGCTGTAGTCTGCTTGAAAAATATTGACTATAAATCTATAAATGGACATAGTTTATATTTCTTACTTATTACTTCCAATGACCTATTTTTTTGGTAATTTCGTGACAGACGGACTGATATCTAGAGTGCTTTGGTTTCCTTCCCGAAACCTAACAAATGGCTTCAGCTGATGGAGGTTTACACGACTAGGAAGTTCATTGTTTGCCAGTTTTCTGGTTTCTTTCTGTCCACCCTGGAGGTTGTGATGGTAAAATCCTTTATAGTCTCCTTTTTTATGTGCTGTTCCCCAAAATTGCAGCATGACTGCGTTTTATTTGCAGATAGTTTAAGTTGTACAACCTGTCTGCTCTTGAGGAGGAAATAAACTCATTTGCTGAGTTTAAACTGACCGGGCCAAGATAAACAACCACATTTTTTCTGACTAAGTATCACTCGACTTAAACCAAGTGAAAAATGAGAAAGGAAAGAGGCAATTTTCAGCTTCTCGTCTGCGTGTTCTGGTCTCTTTTTGAAAAGCATTACATGATTCAGTTATTTTGAAACTGGACCCATGTTGCGTGTCTAAACATGATCACTACCAAGATGTCATTTCTGTCACATCAACAAGGCCCAGTACCTGCCCACGTCGTCTGACTAACACTGCCGTTCACACGGAAACATCTTGTGGTAATCCAAACCGAAAGCCTCAGCCTTACACAACACCTGCAATATCATCACTTTATTATTTATTAAGGATGCAGGAGCCCTGGAAATGAACTCCACAAACAATCCCTGGCATCAAAAAGATGCCCACATTTACATTTGTTAAAATAAACAGGGTTAGGTCTGATTCGTGCTTTGCTCACCCACCAGGCGAGTCATCGTTATGCTGAGTGGCGGTATAGGAATCATCTCTTAAAAAAAAAAAAAAAGCTTGCAGGAGTTCACATTTACATTAAAGGATGGAAATTTATTCTTGAGACGGCCCGTGATAAAGCCACATAAAGGAATTCAATGAGGTTTCTCTGCAAAGACCAAAAGTGGGTCATAGGATTATGTGAAAGTATTTCACAAACAATTGTCGTCTTAATGCCTCAAATCTTGACTGGCCTGAAGGATTATATGAAGAAGAGAAGCACATATTATAAACATGGGTAGAAAATACAAATATTTGGTCAAAGTGGGGCTCCGGGGGAGCCACATTTCCTCATGTCAGAGCCGCTTCTGGAGGGATCTTACTCAGATTGAAAAACTCTGGTTGTAGTTCAATGTTTAGGAACACATTCTCCTGTCTTCTGAACAGCAGTCAGTGCTGTTTGTACGGAGCTTTACCTTTCCTCACCCCCACTCTAATGCATTGCCAAGGCCAAAGGTCATTAGCTCAGATGTCACACCTTGACAGCTTCACTCTCCTGTTTCAGCAATGAGATACCTGGGCCCTGTCCCTGTGGTCATCCTCGAATATAAGCTCCCATCAGCCCCCCATGCTTTTAAGTCAAAAGCAATCAGCCTGTCAAGAGCCAAGACATGAGCTCAAGACCATCATCATGGCCTCTGGCCAATGATTACCTGTTTGAAGTCGCAGCATGACTGACTGTACACGATGAATTCCACAGGGTATGAATTCAGCGAAGGAAACACTTTGTAATTTGTGGAACTATCCTTCTGTATAGTAGTTTTCAGTGGTAGTGACAGAGCCTGCCATACGCCTACACTGAACTACAAGATGCAGCATGTAACCCAGCTCAATTTTAAACTGTGTACATTCTGTATATATTTTATAGTTACTGTGCAGTGGTGTTGTGTGGAAAAGTGCCTGCACTGTGTGCAACAGGAAGTCACGTGTGCACTCAGCGTTGACTGACGTCTTTATTAAAACAACGTGATTTTGTTTGGCTGTGCTGTAAACATATACACCAGCTGTCTCACACACTCGCTGTTACCATGGAAACCATGGGTATGGCCCCAATCAGCCAGGATGCAAATCTCGACTGGTTGGAAAACTTTGTGTGGCCAGTAAAGATAAGAAGCCGAATTTGTTCTGCATTGCCAACCCTGATCACTTGACGTTTGTTGCCCCGTGATCCTGGATTAGTGTCCCTGCGAGTGGGGATCTGCGTCAAACGAGAGCCTCTTTCAAGTTGTTGTACAAGGTCAACAGTCCCACCTGAAACTGCAGATGACAGGGACAAGTAGTTCAAGGACTCTCGACGGCGTCCGAGAATAAATGAAAAGCCTCGTCCCATATTCAGAAAGCCATCAGAGACTGGCAGGGTCAATAATATTGAGGGGGACAGAGCAGTGTGCAGTCGGAGAGAATGTGGCCTTTTATGTTTTACAGGAAAATGAAGAGAGTCATTGACTCACACCAAACCTTTTACGTCTCTCTCTCTCGCTCCTGTTATGACTTTGTTTGCCATCTCCTGGTCCTTGGATGCCCTTTGCACCTCAATATGTTATACTGCAAGTGAGCTATAAACATAAACACTGAGACGAAGGATAGACATATGGAAAGCTGCGTTCGCACTTCTAAACAAACTGGATGATAGGAAGGGGAAAGGGTCATTGTGAGAGGGAAGGGACCTCTTTACATGAATCTAGGTAGACATTAAGTAAAGCAAACCCTATTTCAGTCGTGCATTCAAGGTTAAATATGTTAAATTTCCCTCAAGAGCCTTGATTATAAGTAAACGCATAAAACTAAACATAATGGACATTAACTTACAGTGCCTGGCTTCTAAAAGAGGAACAGGAACAATCTGCATTTAAAAATAGTGGAATAATAAGTGCGCTGAAATGAGGAGAATCTAATTCCCCCTTACATTACCGTGGGGGAAGGATTGTTGTTCTAACCACATGCAGCCACCCACCGTCACTCCCCTTAAATCAGCCTCCTGTGCGCCACTGTTTATCCTCTGGACAAGAACAGTTACCTCACACAGACTTTTTCCTCGCAGGTCATATTTAGATTGCAGTGACAGTCTACCTGAGCTATCTGGGCCATGGTAAACTTTTGTGGGCCCCGTTTACTCCTCTGGCTCCAATAATCATCACAAGACGCTGCTGCCTCCTGCTACAGAGAAATTATTTATCCGTGCCTCAGCTGGGGTACAAACAGGACACGCTCGCTCGGAGCCTCTCTCCTACGTTTCAGGCTTCTCAAACAAAGCACATTTGGATTCTGCACTATCACAAACATGCTTGCTCTCATCTTGTTATATTGTTTGTTGCATGACCGCTGGATGATAATCACACTAACAAAATCATGATAAGCATTTGGAACAGGTTTTTCAGGTAAACCCATTCCCTGAGGCTGAGTTTGTATTTTGCTTAGACACAATCAGTGTCAGTTTCCTCCCATCGTGGACAAAATGTTCCTCTGCCCTTGTTTTTATTGCTAAAATGAATGTTTAAAGTGGTGGCAAAGCAATTACTGTGTGTTTTCACCAATAATAAATCCCAAGTAGTAAGATTACTGGTGTCACGTAAACACAAGGTTATTTCGCTTCACTCTCACAAGAGTAACAGTGTTCCAGCTGAATTAAATTACGTTTATGTTTGTATTTGTCACATGATGGGTATTGTGCGTTTTACTGTAAGTGTGATTGGAAATGTGATTACTTTTTCCAGTAATGAATAGTGTAGGAATTCAACAGTTCAACAGTTATATCTTCATTTTAAATGTCCCAAAAACAACCAGAATACACAAGGACAAACTTGTATGCTACCTGGTAAGTCTCTGCTGTAAATCTTTGTGTTTCTGTGTGAGCACGGAGCAGCAAATAACTCACGGCTGACACGTACAAAGAGATTAAAAAACAAAAAACAAAAAAAACAAATGCTCTGTGCAGAAAAAGCTCTGACAGTACTGATTTTAAATGTTTGTTGGCACCCGTATTAGGCCGCCCTCCTCACTGAAAACACGTTCACTTTGTGGACAGACTGGTCCAGGACCTGTTAGCTTGCAGCTGTGGCTGGAAGTCATGGGAGGAGCTCTCGCCTCTGCCAAAAGTGCCTTCCAGTAACTCCAAACAGGGCCCTATCTACGCACAGCGGCCATGTCCTCAGTATTGTTTCAGGGAATTCTGAGTGTTTTAATGACCTAAGGGGGAGTTAGGAAAAGGTTTAGACAGAATAAACAAGACAAAATAAACTTATAAAGCAGCAGGATAGAGAAAAGTTTGAAATGTCATTTTGCACATTTGTGTCTTCGCCTCCAGTTTATGCAAAATGGGATTTCCTTCTATTTGTGTCCACTTTTGGGGATTAGACACCCAGAGTATAAAACATAAATAAAAAAATAATTGTGTTTTTCCTCTAGCATTTACAGCATAATCACTGGCACTGAGGAGAAGGCTTTGAAACAGCATTTAAGCCATGTGAGAGTGAGATTTACATACACAGAAAACAGTAAAATAAATATGGAAAACATGAAGAAAAAACATTTTTAGTAGCTATTTTTAGTGGCAGGTCACAGGCTGTTTTGGGGGAATTAGGACCAGAGACCACTGTAAAATCCTGGTCATGACCTTAACTTTAAAGTCTTCAAGCTTTGGAGGTGTGTGAACTGGAGCTAGCTGTTGATGGTCAAAAGATGTGACGTGTAGGTGCAGCAGCCTGGGAGTTGCTGACGGAGCTTGGCTGAGTAACAGAAGAAGCCAGTCGCTTCTGCTGTACAGTAATTAGTGAAGTAAGAAATCGCTTCCTTCAAAGAGTAATAAGTGTTTTTTTTTTTTTTTTTTCAAGCCCAAAATGTACACAGTCATTTGCATGATGATCTGTGCTGAGCATACACAACACATGCACACACCAGGTGACAGTCTTAGGAAGAAAATATTTGAATAGCAAATAGGTTCTGCTGTTGTTGGCTCCCGGAGACGAGGTGATGTTTTGACAAGAGTCAAAAGGAGTGAAAAGTGAAAGTAACATAAGAAGAAGACAAGGCAGGGGGAGAGGAAGCAAGGTGGTCACCAGCTGGAGGAGAGAGGGGAAAAAAGAAAGACTGTATATGTATGCGCTGATGCAGGGATGGTAGAACAGGGAGGAAGACAGTAAAATGCATGTGTTCAGGCACTGGAGCTGTACAGGAAGAGAGGAAGGAATAGTGAAATACATGTATGTATTCAGGGGGTGGAACGTGTGAATGTGTGTATATGAGACAAGAAAAAACACGGCACAGACAGAGAGAGAGAGAGGAAGGGGAAGAAATAGACTTAAGAGAGAGGACAATGATGAAGAGACAATGACGGACAAAGAAAAAGAGACAGAGTTGGAGCTCGCTTGCTGTGTTTATAGGTCCCAGATGTCCGGAGGTAATTGTGCAGAGGGATTGCTCTGCAGACATCTGGTTGCTGAGAGCTCAATATTCTTTCACACACACACACAGACACACACACACACACAAATCCATCTGAAGAGCTCCACATAATCCCATTGGATGCATTGCTTAAAGCATGTAACCTGGGTTAATTTAAATCACTTCAGGTTTTCTCTCTGTTGGAATCCACCAAACAAAGGGGAGTCTTTTGAGACTCCACAAGAATCTCCCTTAAAATGGATTCCTTATTCTTTAGGTCTAAAAGTTTCTTTTAAATGTTGAACTTTGGTACCAACTCTGAATTTAATAAGTAGAAATGAACTTAAACTTCTGGACAATAGCAACAGAAAGCAAGTAAAGAGAAACAAGTAAACTGTGATTCGACTATTCCTGACAGCTGAATTGCAACTTTTGCTTCTGAGATGCTGGTTTGGTGTCCGTCCTGTCAGCTCTGTAAATGAAAAAGTTCCTCTCTTTTCCTCCTGGCATCGCTTTTGTCTACCGACTCAGGTGGACTGGGATTCAATTCGAGACGTGGTGGACTGTTTGATGCTCTTGCTATGTTTTCAGTTTTTGACTCTCATGAAAATTTGCACTGATGCCTGCAGTCCACCTTGAGGAGCCAGACTGCAACTCTTTCTGTTCCAAATCCTCCTCCTTTCAAGTCTGCCAGTCTATGTGTGCCTTTGGGAAGTGATGTTGAAATTCAGCTGGCAGAAAACCTTTGAAACTATCTGAAATGTTTGTATAATGTATTATTGAATTTTGGTTATTGTAGCAAGACTGATTCATTCATCTGTAAAAAATAAAAATAAAAAAGCAACTGCAGCTTTACTTGAAGCATCTAGCTGACACATTCTGGTCTACATTCATGTCTGCACTTTTGGTTGAACTCTCTCTGCAGTTAGCCAGACATAAGTGATGAGCACCATTGGCTGGGCTGCTGCCTGTACATCCCATTAAGGTTTTATATTAAGTCACACTGTCTGAGAAAGTGTCTTTCATCATGGACGTTGTGGACAATGCTGCTGCTCGGTTTTGTGAGCTGTTTGAATTTTATTATGCAACCAGCCTCCATCTGTTTTCATATCAACCTCAGACCACTTCACATTTAAAAGTACTCTGTCTTTGCACAATGGTCCTGAAATAGCTCTTCTTGAGTATTTGATCCATATCGAGATTTCTCCTCAGGAACATTGTGGTATCAGTTGCTTAAATACTGAGAATACGAACTTCAGAAATACTTTGCCAAAGGATTTGGCGAAGACTTGTAAAAAGTAGAATTTGCCTTCCAGGCTGCATTTTTTTTTTTTTTTTTTTACTGATGCCTCAAAGGCAGTATGTACAAAGAGATACTAGCTACAGGCTGATAAACATACAAGCAGTCTGTTAGGCAGCAGAATGCCATGCTAAGCCTCCCAGGAAGCCAAGCCAGAGTAGGTAGCTGCCAGACAATACCAGATGCCTGACAGGAAGTAAAGCCATACAGGGGCAGTCTGTCAGGCAGTTAGATATGAATTTAGCCTCCCAGGCAATCAGGGACACCAGATTGCCTTAAGATTGCCATTTGCCTGACAGAAAGCAAAAATACTTCGGGGACAGGTTATTGAGTTATCCAGTTATTTGCTGGCTTCCTTTCTTTGCTAAATAGCTGGTGCTGTTATCTGCCTGAGCTGCTCTTTAGTGTGACCTGTAGCTACTATGACATGTCTGTGCTTCTGTTTGTTTGTTGGTTTTATCAAGTCTTTTTTCTTAAAGAACTCCTACCAGGCACCCAAACCCTCACCTGGAAATGTTTCTTGCACACTGCTGTGGACTTTAAAGATACATTCCACTTATTGTTCAAAAGATTTGTTTGATATGGACAAACAATGAAAAGCAGAATTACAGAAAGTAGTAAGTGCAATTTTTTTAATGAAAATTGCATCAGGCGTTTAGGAGTTTGGCAAAGATCTTAGTTCCTCCTGCCTCATTTTTATTATCAAATTTCTATCAGCAGAAACTTCTCAGGAAAGTTGCCAGTTCTGACTTGATGGCCACATCATCATTTTTTTTTTCCTGAAACTTTTACTCTCCTGACATTTTTCTTTTGCCGCTTATTTGCCATTTTAAAACACATATCTTTCAGTGACTGGACATCACAGAAACAGCTTCCAGACATCCAAGATTCAAAGCTTGAGGGCCCATCAGTGCTTAATGAGCAAAGTGCCTTCCTCCCAGTTCTCCCTAACTCCCAAACTAATCTTTCCGTAAATGCATGTCACAGAGTATTTAGATAAACACGCCTCTAACTTATAAAAATACTAGAGAGGTCGCCTGGAATAGGACGTATTTGTAAAATATTTAACATACAGATGAAGCTACAGTAAAAACTGCAGCCTGTGATGATAATGATGCTCTTAATATAACTTATTGCTCCCACTTGAGGTATTTGCATCAGTGCACTTTGTGATTCCAAGACTTTCACAAACCCTTTTTGTGCTGTTCTTTCCCTGCATTCAAACACGCATAAGGACACATGCACACACTGAAACACAATGTAGTTTACGATCCCTGCAGGAAGAGGCTGTTGTGACGCTGGTGTAGCAGGGCAGCTTGTCCCTGAGGAAAGTCATGGCCTGCCCTGGAAAGTCATACGAAAAACTTCACACGGACGCACACAGAAGCAAGAAGGAGGATTTAAAAATTAATTACTTTTCCTCTTATCTTTACATATTAAGCTGTTGAGATGATATCAGTCTTATTGTAAGGAATGGAAAACATACAGTATCTTGTTCTTGATACAATCCTCCTCTAGGGCAATTCAAGGAGGGGGGAAACTAATTGAGCCTCAATAATTCAATCAGCTGTAACAGTTAAACTGGTTGAAGCTCAAAAATATTGACATTGTATGTGAATTCAAAGGATGATTCAGGATCATTTGAAAAGCTTTTTCTTCTGATTAGACATCAACTCTAATCTCAGCATATTCAAAGCGCTACAACAACTTAACAAGGACTGAAACAATTTCCCGAACAACACACACACACACACACACACACAAGCTTTTCTATTTACTTTCATGTTGAACATTAATCATTTAGATCCCTGGAACTTGTCTGATGTGCAGAGCCAATGCATGTATACATGCACCATCGTCATTAACACACCACCTCTACCTCCACCTGAGAGATTACGTGGGAAGGCACCATGCTGAAATATTTAATGTATTCTTCCTTTTGTTCCCCATGTCAGAGTTATAGGAAAGGACAAGGAGCTTTAGTTGGCCTTCCTGAGAAGTCGTGACTAAGCTGGAAGAAACAGTGGAGGAAGACAAATGCTCCCTCCCACCTCTGTAACCCGCTGTTCAGCCGAAAGGTACACAGTGTGAATAAGTCTTAAAATGGATTATACACAGTGGACCTAGGAGCGGTTAAACTTTGAGTAGAAAAACAAAATTATGTACTTTCTTTGATCTGAGGCACATTTAGCAGGCAAAACGGATGTGTCACCCAAAATGTATTTTTACATTACAGTTGGTTGCTGCTCACTTGCATGATCAAGTGACCACATCAAAGGAAATACAGAGGGCTACTGAAATCCTCTTTTCTGTTGGTTTCTATTTTATGGTCCAGAGCTGTATTGCTGGAACTCGGGCTAATTTTAAGTTATGATGTTAGAAGTTTAACCCTTACCATCACATCACTGCAGTGGTCTGTGACAAAAATCGTCTGAAAAGTGGAGAGAAAGTGAACGCATCAGTTTCAGGTTTTTTTTTTTTTTTTTTTTTAATACATCTTCCTTTACTTTGTACTCCTCTCCTCTCTCTTGATCAGTGGAGCGGGAAATAGATCCCACGGAAACCATGATGTAACTGAGTTATCTAATAGCCAACTGAAAATGGTCCAATTTACATCAAGCACAACTTGATGTAAATGACCTTCTTAGTAGCACGCTCACCGCCGTCAAACATCCTGTTAGCGATACACCCGCAATCAGCTCTGCACTTTGCCGTGTCACATCGATATGGTTCGCCATGTGAACACGTCAGAGGAGATGACACACGCACACACACACACATACATACACAAATCGGACCACTCAGACCAAGGGCTGTGACAAGGTGTCGAGACAGCGCTACTTGGCCAATGGCTCTCAGGTCCTTCGGGGATGGCTGGGGAAAAATACTGTCACCAACTTTGCGTGTGTGTGTGTGTGTGTGTGCACGCACATGTGTGTCCTTAACTTGTGTCACTTTTTAGCAACAGTGAGAGACAGTGGCTTGAGGACCATTACTGATATAACCCATGACAGCCATGTAACAACACAAGGTCATTATATCCAAAATACAGGCTTAATGATAGCTGGATGTACAGTAGAAGGAGTGAGGATTGCTGGATAGTAATGAGCTCCTTTAGAGTGTTATTTCACGACTGGAGTTTTTTTTCCCCCCTCTCCTTCTCGAAAGCCGGAGAGCCTGAGTCATTAGCGGTGCAGCTCCAAAGATAATTCAATGCAGTTCAGTCCGATAATTCTGATTTAGATGAAAGCAGCAAGCTAAGGGAGGGCTCTTTTTTTTCCCCCGGTCTTGTATGTGCTCAAAAGGAAAATAAAGAAAAAGAAATGAACCTCTAAGGTAGCTGTTTCAGTGTCCATGAAAAAAAAGTATATATTTTTTTCAGAAATACAGCAGAGGTCCAGTTCATTTTCAAATGAAGTTGTGCTTTTTGACACTGAGTTTCTCCCCTTCGTATGGGAGATGTTTGCAGCTGACAATGAAGGAAGTTACAATCTCAAGATGAAAGAGTTGTGTATTTTAACACTACACTTAGTACTTTAATTACTTTACTTTTTTTCCTTTTTTTTTTTTACATTAATTACTTTAATCCATCAGTTGGTGACAAGCTAAAAACTGCATAAGCGGCAGGACACATTCATACTCACTGATGCATTTTATCCAACAAATTCTTTCATCGTCTGCATCTGATACTGAGGACTGCATTCAGGATCTTGGCTCGAGTGTTTGTGTTTATGTTGACAGAACATAAATGAACTATCCAAGACCATAGGAATGCTGCTGGAACATTTTGCAGCAGAATGGATTTAGCATTTAAACGGCGGACTGAATGAAAGCTGGAAAGATGTTTTTTTTTTTAAACATAATGCGCATGAACTCTGTGCAGCAGCCCTGATCGCCCACATGCCTTCCCTTCTCTCCCTGAGGGTGTATTACTCTCAACCCTGCACTGTACAGCAGATTGTGTGAATCACATGTTAACGGTCCACGGCCCGAGTCCGCACAATTCACACTTTATTTCTCCTGCTGATGATGAGCGTGTTTGAAAATCTGCGTTGGGAAGTGACACATCATCGCTACGCTAGCGTGGAACTTTTGTGCCAGTGCGTGGCACGCTGGCTGGATCGCACTCACTTCCAACTTCACTCAGTATGAACTGTCAAGTCACAATTATTGCTCTGCTGTGAGGAAACACGCCAGAGCTGCATGTTTGTCAAGTAATCTCAGGTCTTTTTTTTCTCAAAGATTGTCATTATGCCAAATCGTTCTGCCCCATAAAATAAAATAGCCATCAGTTTTTTTGGGGGGTGTGACACAGAGCTTGATGCCCAGCAGCCTAAAGCAGTTTGACATAAACATGTTTAACAAAGAAAACAGTGTTTAACATGAAAAAGGGGAAAAAATAAGAAGGAATCGTCTAATTCACCTAATTCTTTGGCATGCTGTGAAAATGCACTATGCAGAAAATATTCCTCTATCTGAAGCAATTAAAAGATATTGTGGGTATTTTTATCCACTGCACAGCCCCCACATCCCTTTAAATTGCATAAGACAAACACAGTATTTTAGTGGATATGATGCACTTACATATCCATGAGAAAAGACTGTATTTTGCCATTTTTGGCAATTTCTATCAGGTGAAACACACTTTGATTCTTTGTTTAACACTGAACCAGAACCTGAAAACCTGTCAAGGCAGCTGGCAAGTGGCCTTTGGCGATTCTGGCATATGGGAAACCACTGAACTCTTTTATATCTGAATGCTGATCAATACCTACGACTAAATGTTTTCTTCTTGTGCAGCTGCTGAGTTCTTTCTGCTGAGAGCTCTCAGAACTTGTTTACGGTCTTATTGTGTTTTTTGTGACAGATCTAAAAAAACTGCACTAGTCACTAACAGAGATCGATGAAAGTGAATACATGTAGAAGAAAAACAAAAAAATCAGACTCATTTACTGCCTGGAAGCACCCCTGAGGTTGCTTGATCAAACAGGAGGAATGAAGGGAATTGGCCCATGTTGAGCCTGGATATCAGCAGATCTTGTCAAGATCCTCCTCCAGGACTCACTCAGACCACTCGGGCTTGAAGCCAGATTATCTGTCAGTTGATAGGATGGGGAAGTGAAGGGGGAAATTACGTCCTCAGAAAACCCTTGCAGGGTTCTTCACGGGCCTTTTAGATAACCTGGAGACTAATCTCCTCTTGTGACAGAAGGGGTGTCACACGTCTTGGACCGTGAGTCTCTTCATTCAGGAGTAGTACTTCAGCATCTACATGAAGCCTTGATTCAAAAGGTAATCGCTCGCTCACTATGGTCTCTCTTCTTCAGTTTATTCTCCTCTCATTTTAGTTCACTCTTTGAGGACTTCATTGGGGAATAATGGTTTCCATCAATACACATGGCCTCATTTTTCTTTTACTTTTAAGAATTTTGGTTCTGCTGAATCAAAATCGTTAGCCTGTGACTGTGGGACAGAGCCTTTCTGAGGCACAAAGCATGGAATTAAGAAAAAATATAAAAAGAAATCAATCATTGACTCTGCAGGGCTTAAAGGATTTTTTTTTTTTCAGATATCGAGGCTTGTTTTCGTCCCTTCAGAAGAAGCTATTTGCTGCCACTCAAATCTATACTTGCACTTGAAAATTGCCATAGCTCCAGCAAGGTAATCCATCATAGTAAACACAAAGCCTTAATTTGGGTTTTGTCAGAGTTTGCTTAATGGTTGTTTCATTTTTGCCACAGCTGAGTGTCTTCATATCAGTGCCGCATTAAGTTACACTCTGCCTGCTGCCAATCACCTGACACCCACAGGAAGATATGTGTGAAAGTCTCTGTGAGAAAATAATCCCACAAAACATGTCACCTTACAAACTCTGTCACATCCATGTTTTCCTATTAAGGGTCTCTTTTGAAGCTGGGAAACTTCATTTTATCTCTAAAAATGTTAAAAAACAAACAAAGTGCTAATCAGACGGGGTTTGTGTCACACTAATTTGGGGACGCACAGTATAAAACAGGCTCACACTGTGACAAACTGCACAAATATTCAGTTTGACAGTTATGAAGCTGACATTTTGAAATGGTTGAGGTACCACTGAGCTGGCATTTCCAGCAGCAGCTGTTGAGTGTTGTGGCATTCACAATTCATACATAAAACTCAATTTCTGCAGCAAAGTCAAACAGGACAGGCACCAGAGTGTTATGAGGTAGAGTCCAAAAACACAAGGAAACGAGAACAAAACAAAGAAGGAGGCAAAGCCAAAGGAACATGGGAGAACCAACACACTGACTGAAAAGGAGAGGCTTAAATGCACAAGAGGTAATTGGGAACAGGTGAAACACATCAGGGCAGGACAGGCAATCACAAAGGAAGTAACTCCACGAGAGAGAGAGAGAGAGAGAGAGAGAGAGAGAGAGAGAGAGAGAGAGAGAGAGAGAGAGAGAGAAAGATGTGTTTTATAAAATTGAAACTGAAATTCAGGATAAAATATGCAGATCTTCTGTTGATGCACTTGCACTTTTAAGATTATTATTGATTTGTATTAAGTTGTTTGGCTACCTTGAAGCAGTGTGTGTGCTCCAAACAGCACAGCAGCTTCTTCTACTTCCCTTCATCCTCTTCTTTCTAGTATCTGAACACAAATTATCATCAGGGATTATGATTTTCCTGTAGGTCTGTGGCTTTTTAAAAGCATATATTCTGTTTCTGTTTCATGCCAAAATTATGCAAAATAAACATATTTTTCTGATGATGACCAAGGATTGATTTGATTCTTAGAAATCAAGTCATAGAAATACAGTGCATGCAGCACACTTGTTCAAAAAAACTAAGAAAAACAAAATCAACAGATATCATCTAACACAAACAAGGTGTACCTCACCCAGCACCTTTACACGCATTATTAGAAAATATAACGGACGGTTAGAAATAGTAACACCAGTGACTGGGTTACATAAGCCTGTATGAAACCTGTTCAGACACATTTGCTGATTAAAATAACAGTGCTCCTGTCCAAACAGGTGACAGCTAAATAGAGGGGCTGAGTCGTGAAATAACCAGCGACTCAGAGGCTGAACATCACAGTTCCTGCTCAGGACACCATGCGTCACACACTCTGCAATCACATTAAAGCTTTCATTTCATATTTTGGCACCGAACAGTGAAGCTCTTAATTGTATATTACACTGCATCTGGCATCCCCTCTCTCCTCATCTCACTTCCTAACTGAGTGCACAGTGAGGAAACCCGGTAACACCAATATTTCATTCATTTGTCTCTAATTGACAGCTGACATTTTCATGCACCGGCACAAAGTTTTGTAGCCCTTGAAAGACAAACCAGAGCAGCATCACCAGATAAAGCCTTATATGGAGATCCTATCTTTCTGCAGAGCCCAAATAATATGAAAACATCTTTGATGTTATTAGAGTAATCCTATGCATAACCTTGCGGTGCCTCATTATCTTGACACAAAAGGGAATGGGGCTTGTCACTGTATTCCATATTTTATCCATGATTTAGCACAAAGCTGCTCTGAAGTCACAGTGGCTGCCCCCAACCTGTAGCCCATGTTATGTATATTCAACTTTAAATTTATGTAATCCTCTGTTTGCCTTTGTGCTGAACTGCAAAGTCCTTGAGAGGAACATGATAAAGAAAAAAAAGCAAGTGGTAACTAAGCTTGTTTTTCCATGTTCTGAACTGCACTTGAAAACAGCCATTAAGGGTGAATCTCCCGTTCCTCAGAGCCATTACCCAGAGACAACTTTTTTTCCAGGCAATGTCTTGGTCATTGGGATGTAATGCTGGCCCTTTTTATGGGATCATCCATCACTTTTGCCCACAGTCAAACTGCTTAGAGAAGCGTTTTGCTCGTGAGCTGAAGATTCAAGTTAATTGGTTTCCTGATGAGGTAAACCACTAACTGTGTCCTAACTTTAGATTTAGCATGGACTTTTTGCTGTAGTGGTAAGTTAGTAAAGCTTACCACTACAAATGTGTGCTTGTAGCAAAGTTACTTCTAAGACCATTCAAAACATCAGGTACTGAGATTTGAACCAGTTATTTTCCTACTCTTTCCACCACTGGGTGTCAATGCACTGTAAAAGGACTCCCTTCAGGGCAGCTCTCTTTGATTTGCTCCAAAATGGCAGCTGCTGTTGTCATTTGAGTCACACCTGTGGACAATTAACCCAGCTGGCACCTTTTACATCACCCAGACCCTTTTTTTCTAACCGTGGTATGCTGTTAGGCCCGCCCTCTCCCCAACAAAATGCAAATATATTTAGCTTCCAGGTACGAAATGAAGAGAATATTACAGTCATGTGATATGTTGTTTTTTTCCCATGTTTGTTTGAGCACTGTGTCTGTGATTCTAGGTCACTGAATTCATTCATTTAAATCTAACAATAAAGTCAGCTTATGCAAATGGAGAACGAGGTGAGTGCATCCAAAAATACATAACGCCGAAGAGCAACGTTGAATAAAAGCGAGACAGCAACAAAAAGGTCACCGTCATATGTCCTCAGGTGCTGGCACCCCTGCGACACATGTTAAAAACAGCCAGATGTCTAGGTATGTAATAAAAAAAGCAGGACTAAGAGAAAGAGTGTTTTTACAAAAATCCAAAAAGTGCCCCCTGGGTTCACAAGTACACTCTCAAACAGTGATTGACAGCAAAGAGCTAAGAGGACATACTTTAAATGCCTGAGAGATTTCAGTGTCTTAATGCACAAAGGAAAACAAGCTCAAACCAAATAAGAGGAGACCTTGAGAACACAGAAGCACTGCAGTCACATCCGTGACTTGATCTTGAGGATTTGGGGACCTGTTCTCCAACATAAGCCCAGTGTATAAAAGAGATTTGATCTTTGGAGATTTACTCCTCTTGTCTAACTTTCTGAGGGTGATGCACGCCGCATAATCTGATTCCAGAAAAGTTGGAGGAGGCTTTGGCTCGTTCGAGTAGGTGCAGCAAGGCGGCTAAAAATAGCCCGGAGGGTGATGGCACAAAAGGGGCTGCATGTGAGAATGCTTGTAACTTGGAGAAGCACGGGACAGATAGAGGCATGTCGCTGTATTTTGTGGAAGGGAGAAGGGCGAATGAGCAAGTGAGAGGGTGTGTGGGAGTGGAAAAAGAGATGGGAAATGGTGACGGGGAGAGAAGGCTTGAGAGTGTGTGTGGAAAAAGAGAGAGGTGAGGAGAATTGGGGAGATTCCGGCAGAGGAGAGGAAAAGAAGAGGCCGAACTCCAGGGGCTCGCAGCCTCTTTTCACCAAACTGACAGCAGGCTCGAGCTCCTGCCGAGAAGGAGTGTGTGTATCGCGTTACACAAATCCCCATATGCTTGAGCACCTTTGGATGTGTGTGTGTGGTGGGGGGGACTCCTGCTGAAGCGTGTGACCTAGCTCACAGTGGATATGACTGGAGCTAGAGCTCAGTAGCAACAGGGTGGATGACAATGCAGTGTCAAAAGCCTGAGCAGTGTCCTTTTCACCCCTTGAACACATCATATATCCCACTAAAAAAAAAAAAAAAACTCCAAGGGATCTAGGGATGATTCACCGTGTCGGACAGACTCACATATTTGTGTGCATCATCGGGGAGGGTGAGGGTCTGCATGCAACGTGTGCGAAGTTCACATGTGTTCGACAGATCATTTGTGGAGGCAGGAGTTTTGAATTCACACCAAATATTGATCTGCAGCAGCTGACTTAGTTGAGCTTGACTGAATTTATATATATAAAAGCACATGATGATGAAGACAAGCTGATTCACAGGAATGCTAACAGGCACGGCCAAGTGTGTGTATGTGTGTTTATGAATGTGGGCATGTAGGACTGTGTGATGTTGTCATCAGGAACAAATTAGCCCGGGCTGAGAGATTTGCAGTGGGTGGTATCGAAAAGCACATGCTGGCTTCAATAAGCATAGAAACGGCAAACTCTGGGGGGCCTACGCACACGCACACACACACACACACACACAGATACAAATACACACAAGTCCACATCCCAGCTCCCACCATATGCAGCCATGTGCACTGGGCCGTGCGGCGTCAAGTCCAAGCAATCATTCCTAAACAAGCTGAGACTGTGTGTGTGGTTTCATAAGTGCATTGTGTGGTATGCAAATCTGCAGTATGCGTGTAGGTCTCAGTCTCAGCTGAGCAACAACAACATAAACCAAAACCAATGGCTCCCCTCGTGTTCTTGATTGTGTGTGTGCGTCCAATCCTGAGCCACCAGCGTTTACTGTGTTCTCCTGAAAAAGCTGATACTTCTTACAGGTGTAGGTACAACAATCAGTGCACCATATAAAACTGTCCCCTGATTACATCCTGAACCTCTTGGAGGACTGAGAATAAAAAAAAAAGACTGAGTGTGTGTGTGTGTTCTTGTCAAACAAACTATCCAAATGAAACAACTTGTGCAGTATCTGTAGTTCTGCTTAAAACTGCTGCTAATTAGGGTGTTTTTTTTTCCACGTGGGCTTTAAAACCACAGTGGGAATAAATATTTAATATGTCCCAGATCTGACAAAGGAAAAAAGGCTTTAAAATGTGCCTTTTCCGTGTGCAGGAATACGTGTGTGTGTTTTAAATTGCCTCCTCTCTCAGCTCCTGTTCTATACAGCACAGGCCTATGGGTGAGGAATGACTTAATTGTTTTGACTTCTAACGCCAAGAATACAACAGCAGGAACACACGAGGCCCAGAGCCAAGGATGCTCAGATATTCTTGTATGAATTTAAAGTTTGCTTAAGTTTAAAAAAAAAAAAAGGCAAATTCTGCAATTCACTGTAAAACAGTCTCTTAAGTGGAGGGATGAAAGAAGTTTAAAGATGGCAGGTGAGAGCTGGGGAAGGTTTCATCTTGTTCTGAAACATCATCTGTTGTAGAAGATATCATAGAGTTTGTTACTATAGAGGAAAAAAAACCTCAAAATGACTGAAACATTATTAAGCTCACAGGTACATGTTTGAAATTTCAACATGTTTTGATCTTAAAATAATAGATCATAAAAAGACACTTTATAATTGTCAGTTTTACAGAAACGAATGTTTTTTTTTCTGTTAAGTGTAATATTTTTCCTTTTCTTTGAGAGCAATCCGCTTCTCTTAAATCCACAAGATTAAGGACTGGCTATAATTCCAAATAAGAGGCTTCAAAAATCCACAGAAGAGACTTCAGGGACTTAGTGATTTCACCAGGGAATGGTCCTAAGCCTCAAACACACAATGGAAGTGTGTCTCGAAGACTGAGACAGTGGAGCAACTCCAGACAGTTGGGGGATGTGACCTATGAGTCACATCTGATTCAAGTGCTGGGTGGACTGACTTGTGGGACAGGTCTGTTGATTTGTGCCAGAAAATGTTGAATCTGTCACTTGGAGTGACATTAATCCCGGAGTTCATTTTAAATTAATTGTGTTTCTCTGACACAATTAGAAACAAACCTTTACCTACAGTCTAGAGCCCAGTCCTTTATTTATTTATTTATTTTGTGGGGGGCCCCCCATACCCAAGAGATGAACTCATGTGTTCATGACTATAGACATGAATTTATGATGATAGCTGGGTTTAAAAAAAACACTCACAGCTGAAGGCAGCACGTTTAAATCATACAACTGTACAAGGCAAATGCAGTAGAAAGCCTGGTCTTTCCATGCATTGTCTTATGTACGAACATCTCTCTTGTTTATTCTGAATTTTTTTTTCCCCCCTCGCCACATCACTGACTGTCCCTCTAATCTCAGAATTCTTCAAAGGAACAGAGCAGAAAAATCTGTTTCCTGCAGATACCGTGCATTTGTACTTTAGCAAAAAATTTCTCATTTCTGGAGTATTGACTTTTGATGTTTTGCAGCACACTGAATATACTGTGATTAAAAAAAGTATAATAATTGAGTCTGCATTTATTCTTCTTTTCCTCGCTACTGTTGGTCTTGACATTCACACTTTATAGAATACATAAGAGAGAAAGAAGCTATAGGGGAAAGTTTATGTGCATTGTGCAGTGCATGCAGAGATCACTTTGAGAGCAAAGGTTTAAAGTTTACTTCTCTAACTGACATGACTTAGATGTGCTTCTGGGGTGCAGGGACAAAGACGGAGAGAAAGGGAAAGTTTGACAAAGTTAAAAATGAGGCAAACAAAAGAAATCGGAATGAAATGAAAAAAAAAAGGCAGAGAAATAAGAAATAGATTTACATCTCGTCTCTGTGCTTTGCATGACAGCTCTTTGAGGAAGAAGAAGAAGAAGATAGCTGGGAGCCACTGCAGTGGTAGTACTGATGTTGGCACACTATGAAACATTTAATTGCACCATCATTCAGTGGAGGAAGGAACGGATGGCTTGTGCTGCTCTGTCTGCACGTCTTCTCCAGCCATGAAAGCCCATCAGTGATCATGTTCAATGTTCCAAGTGGGCCGGGCCAGGCACTTTCCGAAATGGGTCATTAGCTTGTAATATTATTAGAAACACTTTGGGCAACTATCTCATATTTCTGCAGTGTGATCACACAAAGAAATTTATTCTAATGCAGGGAGCACAAGTGTGACTTGTGACTCTCTGTCTTGGAGGGTGTTGCTGTCTCCGTCCTCTTTCTTACTGCAGACGGTCACGTCACACCCGACCTCGCTTTATGCTCGACGAGCTCATTCTGTGTTTCCAAGACATAACAGAGAGTATCCTACTCTTATGGGACATGCGTACATGTTAAGTGTGCATGAATAGGCTTTTTCTCGCCTGTAAAATTCAATTCACTGAATCCATACAGAGGGATTAAGGCACTTCTGGGCTGAGGCTCATTGAGCTTTGCTTGTTTTTTTTATTTCTATATTTTTTCTTACTGGAGTGTATAGGCATTACTCTCATATATGAACTAAGGCAGGGTCATATGTGCACTCTCACATATGTTACCGCTGTGTCAGTTGCTGCCTTCTATCTGAACCGTGCTCAGTTTATGCTCTGCTTGGGGCAAATTTTCATCAGGGCAGAATGGTGAAGTTAATGGTGAAGAAAGTTTACATATCCTTTCATCTGAGTATCTGCATTTATAAGCATTTACTCTGCAAAGCAGATATTGTAGCAGATAGCAGATATTCTTGAATTTTAATGGTACACAGGTAAAATTTCAATGGTCATGCATTTCTGAGTGGCTATTACAAGCAGTCAGCATCTGCCACTGATGCTCTCACATGAGAGTTAAAAACACATGCTAAAATGGTAAAGAGCTGATGTGCAGTCGACTGCACAGGCAGACTACAGGAAGTAGTCAGGCGTACGTTTTAACAGACAGCCTCAGGAAAGAGGAAAGAGAGGCAGCGTCGAATGATGTTTTCTGAAGTTAAAACCTATTTTCTCCATCAGCATCTTGCTTTGAGGTTATGGACTTTAGGAAAACCATGATGCCACATTCTGTGCCGATGTGACAATCATAAGGTATCGATATCTGATCCCCACCCAAAGAAAATTAGCTATATTTTTTCTATATTTAGCTATATCCTGCTTTGACCAAGGTCCTGGCATCTTTAAATCATATGGCCTTACTTAAACGTGAAGACATCATATAGATCATTTCGAAGATTTGCATTTTCCAGACAGAATCACACCTCTGCACATTCATATTAACCATAGTAGGACAAGTTTACTGCCAGTGAGGGGGTTGAATAGAAGATGTCAGTGCATGTTCTCTATTGAGTTGAAGGTCTTTTTGTCTCTTTGTCTTGTCTCAAAGCTTGAGAACGTGTCTGACACAGTCTCCTTATCTGAACCACCTCCTTTATGATCAGAAAGGATTTAATAAGTTTAATCAATAGGATATAATGACTTTTCTTTAAATTCACTGCCCTTCATGAAAGAGAAACTGTTCCCCAGTTGATTTAAGATGAAAAAAGGCCTTTTCAAGAGAAAAGAACAAATCAATACTATTCATAAAACACAATCTATTTCTGTGCGTGTCCCACTGTCACCCACCATTTAATCCATCAGTTGGTCATGGTCTCACTCATGCTGTACGTTTTCCTATATTACTTTCCATCCATTTTCACTGAGCTATACTGTACTGTATGTAATACAGCAATAAAATGCTGCACACACTCCATTAAGAGGAGAAATCCTCCCTTAGATATTTTTACCCTGTTATATATCATTAATCTGGCATTTTAACACACTCCAGGAGAATTTTTTGGTGATGAAGTGCTGTAATTCACTTTGGTCAGGCACTGACTTTCTTTCACTATTGGTGATTTGTAATCCAGGTAGTGATTACCTGCATTTCCCAGAATGCCACAGAAAATGCCTGAACTTCCAGCTGATATTAATAGCATTTAGAGAAGTTTATAAGACTTTTTTTCCATGTCCAGAAGAAACTAAGCACTTAAAGCTCAATATTTTTCCAGGCTGCATTGCATTCTGGTCTATTGAGGATATGTGTGGTGGAGAAACTAGTGCAAAATGGTGCAGATGCTTCAGAAGAACAGTGACACAGCAACAGCAGTGAAAACACCTCAGTGTAATGCAACACTGTCTACAACAAACAAACAACAAAACCGACCCAGAAATTTCAAAACTATATTGTCAGAGGACGGTTTTAATGTTTGGTTTGAGGGATTTCTCCTTTCATACAAGTTTTTATCCCCTGTACCTGTGAGGCTGCTCTCAGAACAAAAGATTCAATACAGTACATCCCATGACTAAATACTTCTGATGTTCAGATGCAAAATTGGGTCACCGGCTTGGTGTTTAAACTGTGTGCCAAGCAAACAACAGGATAGGGGTTCAATGTCCACGGCTCCATAGCAAGCTGCTCTGTTTGGCAGCCAGCATCATAAGATCGCCCCCAGGGTAAAGCTCTGTAACAGACTACAGTTCAGTCAGGAAGTGGGGGTGTACAGACAGACAAAGTCACCCCTCATAATGGCGCTTCATTCATGGTCGGGGCTCCTGAATGCACTACACAGCATGTGGACACTTGATATGGATTAAAGTCGCTTTGGTGCCTTGAATACATGCACTTTGGCAAAAATAAGAAGAAACCAAGAGCAGACAAAATGGAATTGAGTACAGAGGGATATAAGTGGGTGTTTCACCCGGACCAACAGTGTCTATGAAATAAATTAGAAACACCTTTGGCAGCGATTACAGCAGCAATTGACACTTTAGTAGACTCAATGCAAATTTTTATGCTCTAACGTGATCAATCATCTGTATCACTTTACATAAACGTGCATTTTATGCACATGCAAGTCTGCCTTCCACTGCCCCATTGCATGCTGGATACTTTATCCACCCACGGAGCAGTAACCAATTTCAAATGTGGACCTACATCCCGTCACCTCTTGCATGTACTGAACCCTTTCTTGTCCTCCAGCAATTACTGTAAATCCAACAGTATGATTGTTCTGCATTGCTGCCACTCACTGTTCATTAAATGCCAGGAGGAATTAAAGGCAAGAAAAAGAGGTGCAGTCTGGATGATGTAAAGTGTGAGGCATTAATTGACTCCGGCTCACTGTAAAGAACCTGGTGAAACTCTTGGATGAGAAAGAGCAATCGATAATGTTGCCCAGAAGAGATGTTCTGTTGTTGTGCTCGCAGATATGAATATTAATGGCTTGTGGTTGGAGGACGATGTAACACGCCATTTTATAAAATAATAACTGGGTTAGATGATATAGATTTTTCAGACTGCTCTAATAAAGCTAATATATCATCTGCAGTACAAATGAGACACTGGACACTCGACTCTATGCTGCCTGTATTAATGGTTGGAACACAAATACTAATATTGCAATAATGTGCTGTGTTATTTGGTGTATCAAAATAATTATTTGTGCATTTGCTGCTATTTTTGAGTGCTCATGTGTAAAAAAGACCTCATGTTTGAGTCTAGTAATTACATTTCAGGTCACAAGATATGATTCTCTTTTGGCTGCGATGCAAAACAAACATAGGCAGTGTTGGTCACTGGTGTATTGTCTGAGTTCAGGTCTGTGGGTTCGTTTGACTCTGTGAATCCAGCCTGTGTACTTTCTGTGTGTAAACAATATACTTTATATATACCTTTCATCATGGGTTGCCATTGCACTTCCAGGCGTATTGTGAATCCCACAATTAGCACCATTGTGCATGTTTCCATGTAATTGCATTACATGTGATTATAGTAGGTACATCAGCGTGTGAACAACAGTGTTACTGTGCAGCAGCTGCCTCTAAACATGAACATCCACAGTCATTAGAGCAAGGTTTCCATAGCTTATACTGAACAAGAGGTACTTAGCTCTAATGTACCACCATTTTTCATCATTATTGTGCAAATTTATGCAGCAAAGTGCAGTAAAACCTCATCACATCACCTACTCTATGTGGGGAACCTGTGATGTTGGTGAAAGGTTGTTTGCATGTTATTGTTTTCACAAAAAATGATGAGGATGCTGTAGTGTTGGTGACAAACGCTAAACTTCCACAACAAAAATAAAAATCCAATCTTTGCATTTTAAAAAATATATTTTTGACAAGACTTGACACAAAATTAGTTTTGTTTCCAAATCCCTGCTTACATTTGAACAAGATTTCACCTGTGCTGAGCTGAGCCACAGCATAATAGGACAAATTTTGTATACTTCGTTAGCTCTTGAGTCATGGCCGTTTTCTTATCTTATTAAATGTATTTAACAGCGAGACGGGCGCCTTGGTGAGCTTCAGTTCATAATTGATTCCATTTATCTGAAGTCAGCCCCTAAAGAGAACACAGTTCTGCACTTTACTAATGTCTCACCTTTGGAGGAGAATATTACTTATGAGCCTCACAGGATCAAGCTGCAGAGGATAATTCGTCTTCCCTGCTGTGACTGTGTGCGTGTGTGCAGGTCTGTTTGCCTCCACGAGTTTGTATACCTTAAATGATCCGTGTCTGCATACAAATCTATAAACATTTATTTATTTATGTCGGTGGGGGTATCTGTATTTGTATGCGAATGCTGCATGCACGTCTGTGTGCATGAGTGTTTCACACTGCGAGGTTACGCGCGTGTTCTTGCAAAGGAGCTTCAGATACATCAATTATGATAGAAAATGGAGGAATCGGAGAGGGTCCAGTGTTTCCCCAGAGAAAGGAGGAAATGAAAGTCACGCAGAAAAGCACGGCTGGTGAAAAACCCTGTAGCCATTGTTGTGTGATTAAGGACCAGGTTTGAGCCATCGTGGGGGGGCTAAATTATTCACACAGCAGGGAAACAACCAAATGGTGTTTACACACGTACAGGCGTGCACATATGCATATGCACTGTGGAGGACTGATAATACATTGAGAGAAAATGTCATTCATTTTCAGTCAGGGTGACTGATGTGTCAATTAGGGGACAGATTGTGCTCTGCAGAGAAGCAGTTGGTCCAAATTCTTCAGTAGCTAAAAGCTTCTGGAATTTGTACGTGAGTTAATCATAAATTAATTTCCAACTTTATGTAATATTGCAATTCTTTATTTCCTGTTTATCAGTTACAACTTCTGTTTATATTCTGTACAGCACTGAAGGCACACAAAACCCAAAGATATAATGGAACATAAGTATATACAAAATATACAGAATAAATAATTAAATCTAGTTAAGTAGAAAAGCTACAGAGTGTGTGCTTACATGAACCGTCTGAATTGAAGTTGAACGAGCTTCCAAGAGTATGAGTATGAAGGGAGTGTGTCGTATAAATCCTGTGACAACGTCCACATTGCAAAATGTCAGTCGCCAGCAGTCCACCGCTTTAAATATGAGCTGAGAAACAGAGAAAAGTTGGATGAAGTCAGTCGGCAGGTCGTCTCCGTGGTTTTGGGAAATGATGCTCGTCAGTAACCATTCATGTGCTAACAGATTAATATGCCCAGCCTCTGATCAGTTCAAAACAGTTCCAGATCAGCCGATGTCAGCATGAGGAGGAAACGATGCTCCTGAATGCTGCCTGACTATTGACAGACATAAAACAGTGACATGAAACACAATCTCTCTCTCTCTCTAACACACAAACACACACACACACGCACATGCACACACACGTTTGTGGCTCATTTTTTTCTGGCAGAAATAAAAAAAAAGAAAAGTTTCAGCAGGACTCTGTTGATTGTCATGCACCATCTTATGGCATTTGATTAGTGCAATGCATTTTTACAAGATTACAGTTGTGTATTATATACTGTACTTTAAGTGCTCTATTTACTGATTAAGAGGAAAAAAAAAAACATCCTTTCTGTGAGTATCACCAGCTCCTATAAAAATAAATAAAGATACCATGACTGCAACTGTGCAGTGTAATGGGTTGATCAAAAATAACTGACAGGAGAGCAGCAGTGAAACCAAATTCCTATCGCTGCTTTCCCATGTACAGTTGGCATGTCGCTGACTCTACGGCACAATGAGCATTCTGGTTACAGCATTCCAGCTGGCTTATGTTGACAGAGGGTGTAATCAGGTCATACCCAGAGTCAGGATAGACTGATTAAACAGCAATTCTGGGTCAAGTGATGATTGAAATTCACTCACTTCTTTCCTAACATCTGCTTTATCCTGTCAGGATGTCAGATGTGGGGGGTGTGTGTGTGTGTGGGGGGGGGGGGGGGGGGGGGGGGGTGATGGTGTGCGCGCTGTGTGGATCAATTCATTTGGCTGCAGTAACGCCATGGAAATTTAATCAATCATAAAAAGCTGATTGAGTGGATTTCAAAGAGGGTTTCAACCCAGGCTCGCTCGACCGACGGCAGACAGCTTCCTCTACATTTGGCCCAACATATGACACCTTTCACCAGCTACATAACACGGCTGTCAACAAATAAAAGGTAAAAAAAAAATAAAACTATTACATTCTGTGCTACAGTTAACTTAAAGTGATGTGCCCATGATACATATTTCACACTGTGGAACGTACAAGAGGGCAAACAGGACAAGGCACTTGGTTGAAAACATATATATTTATATATATCTCGTTTTATTTTTCTGCTTAAGCTCAGTTAAATGCAGTTTGATGCTCCAGAACCTCCAAGTAGTCTGGCTCAGTATGCAGGTTGGCCTTAAGTTCAAAGTACTCATTCTTAGTTTGCTCAAGCATGACCTTGCGTGGTCTTGAGTACATAATTGTCTCCATTAGCTTTAACTCCTCCTGGTGCCCCGGGACCTGCATGTCTACAGCAGACTGAAGCTGGGGCATGTTTTTCCTAAGGTACTCTGTTATTCCAAGCTGCTGCAGCTCCTTCTCCCTCTCCAGAATGTTCCTGTACAAGGAGTTGGGGTTCCCGAGAGTGACGAACTCTGCGGGGCACTCTCCGGCCATTGGTCCGAACTTTGAGCTGGGGTTTCCCGTGAGAGGAGAAGTGTTCTCCTTCTCCATGATACTCCGGCAGACGTGGTGCTTGGTGCTGGGCTCGTCGAGGCTATAATCCAAATCTGAGTCGCGCTCCTTGTGCTGGGAGCAGTAGGTGGGGTTGCGACATATCTGCACAATAGGACTATGTGATCTCTCTTCATACAGAGAGGCAGACCCTGTTCTTTGGGTCAAAGTGTGGTGTGTAGTTTTCTGGCCGTACATGCTATAATGTAAGTGGATGGGGCTGCTGTTGGTGTTTTCTCGGGGCTGCTCCTCTGCTGCTTTTTTCTTTGCCCTTCTCCGTCGCCGGTGCACCACAAACACTACCAACCCCGCTGAGCAGAATATAATCATGAGGACGAAAATAAGAAGGCTTAAGATGAGCACAGAGAGTGGGACAGTGTCTGTGAGGGGGCTGAATAAACCCTTGCCGCCACTGTCAGGCCCCAGTGTAGCTGTCACGCTCTCCTCCCCACCCGGGGACATAGGGTAGTAGGTCCCTAAACCAGGACATAGAACCTCATGACGAAGACTTCTTAGCTCAGCCTGCATCACATTCTTCGGGGTGTGACACAAAATGGAGCCCACCACTGTGTCCTTTCTGAGTTTCTCCACCCATTGTTTGAGGCTGAGCAAGTCACAGCTGCAGTCCCAGGGGTTGTCCTCTAAATAAATCTGCTCTAGTGAGTCAAGTTGATCAAGCACATTGCTCACTGGCAGGTGCATAAGTAGATTTTTCCTCAGGTTTAATTTGGTGAGGGGCACATTGCGAAATATCTGTGCTGGAAGAGAGCTGAGCAGGTTGTTATTTAATGACAACAGCTTCAGGTTTGGCAGGGGATTAAATGTGCCTGGAGCAATCTCTTTGATAAGGTTGTATTCCAGATACAGGTATTCAAGGTTGTGGAGCCCCACAAACATTGTTGAGAACAGTTTTTCGATTCTATTTCCATTCAAATACAGTTTTTTCAAACTGCTCAGGCTGAGGAAAGTTTCATTATCAATGTAGTCAATTCTGTTGTTTGCCAAGTTGAGTAATTCTAAACTATCATATGTGACAAAATCATATTTCAAGAGTTTCTGAATCATATTTCCTGTCATGACAAGTTTAGTGGGGCTTTGCTGAAGGATTCCGATATCTGATACTTTCTGAATTCCTCTGTCCTGACAATGCATCAAAAAGCCAGCCACAGGGTGATTGTGACAGGAACAGTGCTCCACACAAGGACTGCCGGGAAAGTGAGAGGGTGTCGGTACCTTGGCGTCATCTTTGGCGTTGATCAACTTGGGAATTTGAGACACTTTGGACGAGGGAGTAACAACCATATCCAGCGACTTTGATGGCTCCTCCAGGTTAATATCTGCATGAGACGGGCACAGAACATCCCGCTTCACTTTAGCCAGGATGGTTCCCTTAAGGTGATGTGGTGTGCTGCAGACTACGTCCCCAATTGCTGACTGGGCCCTCATGTTCTCCATCCATATTTTTAAATGCAAAATATCACAGTCACAGACCCAGTCATTATCCTCCAGGAGAAGTTCCATTATCCGTCCGATGTGCTCCAAAAACCCCACATAAGGCAGTGTCTGGAGCTTGTTTCCCCGCAAGTCCAGGTGCGTGAGGGGCACGAACCGGAAAATGTTGTTGGGTAAAAACTCAATGGAATTATCATTCAGGATGAGGACCTTGAGGCGGATCAGTTTGTTGAAGGCCCCCGGCTCGATGATCCGAATGAAATTCGTGTCAGCTTGGAGAAACTCCAAATTCACCAGGCCTTGAAAAGTGTCCTCTTTCAGAGTGACGAGGAAATTGCTATTTATGTGGAGTTTTTTCAGTGAACCGAGAGCGCTAAAGACCCCTGGTTCCAGCTCCTGTATGCTATTACCCCCAATGTGCAGCGAAAGGGCATTCTTAAGCCCTTCCATTTCCTCTTCGCGGAGCTCAACCAAGTCATTTTTGTAAAGGTTCAGGTGGAAGGGCACACCTGACGGGACTTTGATTTGAGAGATTTTGCTGATGTTTCTCTGCTCGCAGTTAAGATGAAGGATACCATCTTTCCCCTCACAGGAGCACAAGGAGTCACAAGACTCACTAATGGAGGATGATGCCTGTGAGGGATGGATATCTTGGGATCGGGCTGCAGTGACAAACAACGCGATGAAAATGATACAGGGCACCATTTCGATCTGAGATATCTGTGAAGAAAGGAGCATGGGCAGAAGGGGTGGGGAGGAGAAAAAAAAAGAATATTAAGTGCATGTTGTTGTACAAGTCATGCAAAGGTTGACACAAATTAAAAGTTTAGTTCTGAATGATCATTTTGTTTAGATGTCTGAGGAATGATATACAATCCCAGGGGTCCAAATGTCATACAAGTTTCATGTGTTACAATACTTTGGTCGTTGTATGTGTAAAAGTGTAATAGCGTAAAATGACATTTATGGGTGCATCATATGCATGAAGGGAAGTCACACTCATCTTGGATGGAAGCGTTTGTGTAGTGTAGAATTGTCTTTATATAGTGAAAAAGCATGAAAAATATATAAGAGGAAAAGGCAAATCATGTTCACATGCCAACTATTCTACATTCTTATTTATTCTATAAAAAAAATACTAAGTTTCAAATGCCTCTTCATAAAGTTATCAGTGAGTATGTTTGCTCTTTTCTTTCTGAATGTTTTACTCCTATGTGGCCGTTCTTACTGCTTGGCAACGCTGTGTCATGCGTGGTCTTGAGGAGTGGCAGTTAAACCAAGTGTAGCCGCTAATGGGAATCCTAATAATCCATATAAAACAGTCATCAGAACCCACACTAACTACCCGGACACTGCATTTTACCAATGAGTAAAAAGGTTTCACAGGGTGAGCGGTGACAGTGAGGCAGCATCTCTTGACTCACAGTGGGATAATCGTACATTTAAAAAAAATCACTTTCTCATTTGACTGATTTTTTTTTGCTCTTCATATGCAGACTGATCTAAACAAAGACTTACTCAGTGTGAGTCATACAAATGCAGAAGTTAGTTCAGTCCATTTCGAGTCCACGTCACAGCTGCATTCATAACGGGCATTCCACACAAAGGGCTGAAAATGAAAGGCCTTATCTTGTTCAGCCACTGAATTCACACTCAACTGGGATCACAAACCAAACCTATATTCATAAATCAGATTTCTTATACTGTTATCCTGATTTTGTTAATGCACTGCTCCAGAGTGTTCTCTCAGCACTGAACCAAAGCTGCTATGAAGAGAATTCACACTTTATTGTAAGCAGGATTTATGCTGAATGACAAGTGAAATACTGAAATGTGATTTTAATGACGAGAGGCCTCAGCAACCCATCTAAATCTATTACATTAATCTGACTAAAATCACAATGGATCAAAGGCTACATCAGTCTGAAGGGACTGGTGGAGAAGTCATGGGAAGATGTCTCTTCCCATGATCAAGGATAACTAGATATCCACCCTTAACTAACAAAATTCTTCAAAGAGATGAGATGTGGAAGGATGGCGGGAAGCCACAGCTGTTCTTGTTAATGAATCTCATCAGCATCTGGAAAACTTCATTCTAACTAGACTAGGCAAGTCTTGTTCACATTAAACACACAGAGTGTAACTCTTTCCCATTCCTAATCTTTAACGTTAAAGATACAGCAGATGACTGTTGTTAGCTCAGATGAAAGTCTGGCTAGTCCCACACACACCTGAGGAGATGACCAAACCTCCCAGGAGAGAGAAGCTTTCACCTCCACAGACTGAAACTGAATTTGAAGGAGTCTCTTGCAATATAACTTCTCTCTCGCCTCTTCTCTCTCTTTCACCTTTTCGTCTGCTTCACTGTGTCTTAGAACATTTTTTTGTGCTGTTGAGTAAAGTCAAAATTATTGATGAACACCAAGTCAACACGATCTTCAGAATGTTTGATGTATTCAGGCATACACCCCAAGGTCACTCTAAACTTTCCAGCCACAGCAGATCTACAGTTCACACTCGGCACTCCACAGACCTGGGAAACTATAAATATACAGCAAATATAGGATACTATGAAACGCTCATCATCCCACATATTTAATAAAATAAAATAAATGTAAACACATTCCTCTTACCATATAAAAGTGAACAAAAAATCATGATAAATATCACCACTCATCGACAGAGTTCACAAACTAAATGCATTAATTATCCATTTTACTAATTTCTACAGGGAATCACCACAACATCAGACAGAATACACCAGAACGATTAGCTGCCACGTTCTCAGCCCGAGGGACAGTCGGTACTCTGAGGCGGCTGAGCCTGCACAGCAGCACAACAACAACAGCAGGGAGACCCATCGCTGAAAAATCTTTCAAAAGGGGAAATTATTATAACTCAATAACAAAACCAGTAATTGTGCACATAAAATACGAATGGAAAAGATATTTTCACAATGACAAGCAGTGACCTTCAGGTAACTTTCTTGAGTCATGTTAATGTATAGTGAGGCCTATTTTACTGTCTTGAGCAACAGCCACTGACGTAATACTTACTGATGAATACTGATGATTTAATACTTAAATCTCCCACATTTGTAAAGCCTCCCAGGCATCACAGCAGCTAAGAAATGACCATCTTGAACTAATAATGGGGAGAAAATGGGAATTATAATTGTCTATGAGATCCAATTACTCATGTTTATCAATGGAAGACAATGTGGTGAAATATAATGGAACACAAAAATACAATTAGCCAAATCTATTCAACATGTATTGTTTAAACAGCGATAACATTCAGAGACTGGCTCCATTTCCTTTTCATTATTTATCTGCATTTGTTTGTTCAGGAGTCTGGTGGTGGTCACTGCACCCAGGGCACCCACCTCTGTGACCCTGATGTCTTCTATGGCAATACGAAAAGAAACAAAGACTATTCACAAATGTTATGGCGTACTGCATGATAACACACTGCGGAGGGCAGATATGGAAAGGCATTAGCCTCATGCACTCCTTCTTCTTTATTTCAAACAGACTCTTCTAACTGATCCATTTTTCAGGCAATCAATGTTGCATGGAACTCAGCGTGACGGGCGCGGGAGATGAAATACTCTTCCGGTGCCCGTCTTGCGCCGCACTCTCTTTCCCAGATTCAAATGAGCATCTCTTGCTGTTCAGACAATTCAATTAGAGATCTACTGAAGCCCTATGAGATCTCCCATCATGCATGTGAGTGAAGCCAACTCATCGTCCAACATCAAACGAGATGAGTTGGAAAAAAAAAAAAAAACCAGCACGGAGCTGAGGAGGAAAAGATAGCGGAGGCAAAGTGGAGAAGAAGATTCTGTTGATGGAATATTTATCACACATTGAGCCCCTCTACAGGCACTCTAACATACACAATAGGCTTTAGCCACTTGCAGATCCATAAATAGCATGTTCACACTTTATTTGGACCAGCCACTGCACGTTTGTATTGTTCCTGTGCTGTGAAATGCTCCATGATATCATGGAACACCCATCACGAGCCCAGTACCCCCTCATGAGTATGATCTAAGTACTCATCATATCTAAGTAACGAGGGTTCATCTGTGTGATTCCAGTATCTCACACAGACAAGTCATGAATACACATGTTCTTATGCCACGCAGACACTTCTCCAACAGTGCAGAACACTGCCCTGGGAAACTGCTGCCTTTCCATATTGATCAGATTTAATTATATTCACTGATGATCAATGCACATAATGTACTCCTCTTAATGCTAAGGAGATGGCACTGGTGTTGTAAGCCAATAGAATCAGCAATAGAACATCACACAAACAGAAACAACCCTGCACATCATGCAATGATGTGCTCAAGTTCAACTTTTAGACTCTATTGGTCTAAAATGCCTGCACAGTAAGGTCAGAGGTCACACTCAGCTGTTCGCAATTGAGTGTTGTGCTCATGGACACTTCAGTCGGGCAGCAAACCTTAAGACAGGAAGTCGGGTTCAGCACCCTGGATTCATGAATGCTGCACCAGACTACATGATTAAACTCACCTCATGTACTTAAATATTCTTTTCTACTTTGCTTAATTTCATTTTCCTCTTGGCTGTCTACCAGAGCACCACCACCAGGCATAATTAGACTTGAGACATTAGATTCACTGTCACGACTGGTCTGTGTAGTGTGAATAAGGAATGGAGCTCCATATGTTGCCAAACCTTTGCTGATAAACTCACAGCACTTGCAGTACTCAATAAAAAAAAAAAATCCCTATTGTGCTGACACTGACAAACATATCATCCACCCTGTTTTCAGTAATAATGAACAGATTCTGATTGAAAGCTAGGGGATGCACATAGCTTTTAATCTTTACTGAAGAGCACAGAGCACATGTGCCCTTGCTTTCCATTGATTTTGCACGCTTCATGCACCAAACGGCAGAGCAATGCAGTACCACTTATTTTTATCCTCTATACATTTGTCATAGTTTGCAGTGAATTGACACACACAATACAGATATAGAATGTGACAACACACCATAAACCTGGATTTGAACTGTACTGAGGAGTGTGCACACTTTGCAGTTGACAGTTTAGGACATTATTTTTAGATAATATGAACAATTGTAGTCATGCTCGGTCCTCGTCACTGTCAGAATAAGTAAAGCATGCCGGAACCACAAATAGCCCATAAGGCAGAAGCTTAATTTCTTTTTCTGTAGCGTGAGGCGACTTGATGTACAAGTATGAAAGGCTTGTTATCCCTAGTGGCACCCGACAGATAGAGCCATTCTCCCTACTCCGTCAAGACTGATAAAAGTCACTCCATATTTGTGTTTTAAACATATCATGTGGATATCTAGTGGATACTCCAGACTCTTCTTGGTTTTCAGCCTGTTTTAAAAGGCTTCACAGTCACCTTACTTCTTAGCATTTTATGACCTTAGTCCTCCACATTGCTAGGCGACCTGCAGTCATGGTGATTTATGGATCTTGACAATAGCGAGGTTGAACAGTAAATTTTAATTCACTGAGGTCTGAGGTTCCCTGACAGAATCATACAAATCGTGTTTAATATACTGGTGTATCATCTACGTGTCTAAAAGCTAAAATGTAGATGTAACCTGTACTCCACAATGCTGAAGTCCAAGGCCAAGCAGGTATAAACTATTCTCTGACTGAATATTATCCGACTTAGACTTGTTGGAGAAACTTGTGAGGGAAACAGTCTCAGTTTATGGCAATTCTGTGTGCTCTTACCATGGTGGTGGGCTTCCGGCTCATGGTATACAGCTTTAGTGTAAGAGGAAACGTGCAGAGAATGGTGTATACTTTCCTAAGCTCCTTAAGTGGCCTATTTTTCTATTTATCTTCTTTCCTAGGAGATATCCACAGTGCCAATACATATGGAGCAGCTCAAAGAAACCGAGTGTAACATCAAACAGACCAACTGGACCAAACTTGTGTGCCTTTAACTATTAAATCAACCCCACATTCTCTACCTGGATAAGAGTTAGGCTGTAGCAACCCACAGTTTCTCCATCAACTGCTCTACCATGCAGAAACAAAGATCCTTTTGGCAGAGTTGTAAGCACACAGCCTTGGTGACCGGGGGAGCGAGGATCATGTCCCATGCTCTGCTGACTGCTACAAGGGTTGCATCTTTAGAAACATCATCAGTGGCCTGTTAAAAAGCTAGATCAGCTGTGTCCTTTCTCATGTCATGCAGCAGTTCTTACAGCTGGCAGCTGATCATAAGGGAAGGGAGAAGCAGCAGGGCCTGATATACTGAACTGCTTTGCAGATGGACACCTTAAATACAGCTGTGCAAACATAAACTGATACAAGTACAAAAACACAGTTTCACTCTCCCTACCTTGTGTACTGTATAGCCTCCTCATTTACTGTTCTCTGCTGGTGGGCCTTAAATTCTGATAGAGAACATATGCATGATAGAACTAATAATAGAAGCACAAAGACTGTGTGTGGAGGGAGGGGGTGGCACGGCTCCCCTGGCAAGCGTGATTTAGCAGGCTTGCATTTCAAATGGTCTGTTTAACTAATGCGCAGTAATTAGTTCTCCAGAAATGAGCAGGCAGATTACACCAGTGTATAGTGGCATCAAGGTGCGCTTGGTAAGGGAAGACATCTGCACCAACAGATGCATATTTTTTTTGTCTGCGTTATTGTCCCTTTAAAAAGGGACACATTCTATTCAGGACTGACTCACCAGTGGCCAGCAGGACTGGTAAATGGTAGATAAATTCATTCAGAATACTCAATACAGAAGCAGCTGTATCTGGAAAGTCTGGCACATCACAAGCAAAGCAAATCTGTGAGAAAAAAAAACATATTCTAATACACTGCTGCTCATGATTGTTGCACTTTAATATCATTCTGGTAATGATAATTAGTTCTGTTAAGCTGAGTTAATCGGTTGCAGGGAAACATTGAGCACGTGTTTGAAATTCCACCTTAAGTTAGGATGTCCTACATAATCATCTTATATCTTCTCAGTCTTTATCTGTTGTCAGTTATCTGAATTGCTTATTCAAAAGGAACACCCACCCACCCTCAGTAAAAAGGCCACAGGGTAATGGTAATGACAGTCTTATGATTCACTCCATAAATAGGCGTAGATCTGCTGTCTGATATACAAGCTTAAGTCTCAAAGGAGCCACACATTATAGGTAGACAGACCTGCTTACTGAGCATGAACAATATAAAGGGCACCACCTAGAACATTCTGTAATGTCAGTACAACAGGACCAAGAGGCAAATCACACGAGGGTTTATGCAGTGCACAAAATATGCGTGTTATTTTGTAAACAACAATCCTCCTTTTATATCTCAAACTAGCGTATAAACCAAAGTGACTGGAACGCTCTATAAAAATGTGAGCCATAAACTAGAAAAATAGTCTTTGACTTGAAACAATGTCGACTGTCTAAAAGTACATTACTTGTTGTGTAAGTAAAACATACATACTGAGATCACATACATATGTCACTGAAAATACGTCATGACATGTATGTTTACGTGCCTGAAATTACACTCACACACACTGTATGTGTACTGTAAGTACAATCTGTTTCATGACAGATTACAGAGCCATGCCTGTATTTCTTGTATTCGTGGCATCCTTAATTGGCAGACGCGTAATTGGTTTGAATTGCACTGTCCTGTATGTTCCTCAGCGGGAAGCTGCTGAGTTTACTAATTGGACAAACAAATTTAAAGTAGCTGTTTTTACGATCACATCTGCTCGTGGATGTAGTCATTAGTAACAGCTGAATGGTATCCGTTGACAAGTGGCCAAGTAGTCCACCTTAAAATATATTTTTGAGAAACTGTGCGTGTCATATGTTACTGGATTATATTTTTACATTTCACTGATGGCTAAGGAGCCATCATCTAGACTGTTACTGATTCTGCAGTTTTAGGCAAGTAGTTGCACTTTTAATAGAGCTGATGTATTTGAGCATGTTGAGCTCATGCATGTCCATGAAAAGAATGAATAAAAAAAAAAAAAAATAGCGTCCTAACTTTAAGCCCAGTGGATTAGGTTTCCGCTAACCTAGCAAAAACATATCCAAAGTTCCCTCAGCTCTCGTGTTGAAGAAAAAGTAATACCAGGACAGAAGATTAGGACAAAGTCACAGACTGTCTCTTATTGTTTGGGAAACGTGCACCAGCAAGTTTTACCTCTGACAGAAAATCACTGGTTGGATCATGTGTGCCCCCTATTCTGATTCTTTCTGAGCTCTGCCCTCTCCCTATTTATTCACTAGGCAGACCATAATTCATTCCTGTGTCATAGTGGGATCAGTTTAAATTGCTTTATGATGCAGAGCCCACAGAAGTAAACTCCACCCATCTGACACCCTGAGCAGACTGAGGCAAATTGCCTGAAGGAAATCCAGTCTACGAACAATGGAAATGACTTGAGTTGTAGGAACTGCCAGTATCAGACAGAGCAGATTTAAACAGTACACAGGCAGAGACAGAGCCTCTGGCTTGATGGGTAGCAAACATTCACAGAGGACTGGAACACAGCTCCGCTCTACGGCCCACAGCAGGATAAGCTGGTTAGAAGATGGGAAGACTGATAGATGTCAAGTCTGTACAAGTCTGTATGTGAATTACTGTACACTTATTTGTACATAATAGGATGTTTGCTTACGTTTAGCCAAAACACAAAGAGAAAGTGATTAGAAACCTGTATGAGGATAAAAAATTTGACAGTAAAATCCGTACTGCAAAGCTCAGTCTGTGACGTTAAAGAGGCAGTTTTGATTTTACTTGTGCATCTCAGGACAAACCCGAGGAGTCTGAGCTGGGGGGGGGGGGGGGGGGGTGTGATGCTTTTCCTGTACTGCAGTCCCAGTTTGGGATTTAGGCAGATAAAACAGGTATATTTTTACATGAAAGTCTTTTTCAGACACTGAAGACGGCTACTTGCAGATTGATGCAGATTTAGTTCAAGGTATCTTGTTTTTCTGCCCCTAAAGCTTCTACTTTCAGATCAGGTACTATGGCTGAGTTAATTGAGTGTCTGATGACTTAACAACTACAGAGACTTGGGCTGACCTGCACTGTCCTACTGAACAAGACCTTTCAAGACCAATTAAGTAGGAATGCCACAGCGGGCTGTTAAAGGAGCTGGACAGCATTCTAAAGCTCCTGTCAAAACCTGTTAGAAGAAAAAAAAGCTTCAAAGTCAAATAAAAAAAATAAAAAAAAAAACATCTCAACACCCATAATTCCCTATTTATTTTGTGGATGGATTACTGCCAGGCACCTTAAAACGCTTAGAACCATAACAGAAACTGAAGATTATATCCATTTACAGACAACAGACAATACAACACGTACTGCACGTCTGGTGGAAGAAATGTGTGCATATCACACGTGACACTGATGCAACAGAAGGGAGTGCTGCATTTCAAACAAAGGCAGAGGGGTGTTTATTGTCCTAAATAATCTGCTCACTGAGCATTTCATCAGAACTCCAACCACAGTCCATCATGTTTCATGTGCTACTTTCCAAACAGCAGGTTTTTCAATATTCAGACAGCATTAAGAAAGACAGACAGACAGATACAGGACTCAGCACCTGCCATAAGTGTCTGTTTTCAAAACCATGTTGCTGTGTGCACTGGTATTTTTGGTAAAACATGGATCAGGAACACAACTTTTTTAAAAAAATCATGAATCTGTTGTGTTGAAAATGATTTTAAGTGCTGTTCCTGCATTTTGTAAATTTTTAAGTAAGAAGCACCAGTGCTCCTGGTGGAAAAACTTAGCGTGGAGACTGTCTGCACTCTATCAACTCGCCAGACTCCAATAAGAGATCCACTAGCCTGAAGCGCCCACCTCCTATATGTGTCCTGACAGAGAGGTTTATAGCAAGAAGAGCTTTTAGTGAAAGAGGCTATTTTCTTCTAGGTGATGGAGATAACACACTCCTGGACAACAGCAACACAACAAGGAGTGACTAAGCACAAACAGACAAGAGCTAGTTTGAATAATACAGAATGCCTTGTTGGACAATTACATGGAATGTGTTTTACAGGGAGTGCCGAGTCCTACCTGCTAATTTACTCCAATTTACACTACCACAACACATGAAGCACAAATACCAACAACCTGCTTTAACAGGAATGGAGAATCTTCTTTCTTCCCCCTTTCCCTTTCTACTCACTTGGAGGTCACCAACTAAAAGTTGCGTGCATCCACCAATACTTTTGCTTGGGGCCTGAAACAGAGAATGATAAGGAGACTAAGATGGAGAATGCGAGATGATGAGACTTGTTGCGTCCAGCTAGGGGTTGTTTCATTTCAGCCTGACATGGGCTAGCAGATTAGAGTCCCCTGCACTCTATTTGCTTCAGCATGCATGTGTGTTTTTGTCCTTGTGCACGCATCCTCAGCCTTGTTTATGTACGCGTACTCGCTCTGACCGTCTATCAACTTCCCGGAGCGCCCTGCAGTGTTCCCAGGCACCAATTATGGCTGGACTTGTCCCTTTTTCCTCTGTATTGGAAGTGATGTGGCTTGCCCTACAGGGTCGACACCACCACTACACCCACATATCTGCAGAGATTCTGCCAGTGCCCGCGGCCCTCCACCGCAATCCTGGAGAAATGATAATTATGACATCCGCCCACTCAAGAGGCAAGAGCTAGTTCAACTCCCTTGCCCCTTGTTCCAGCCCTTTTTTTTTTTTTTGACTGATTCAATATTCTGTGGGCTGGCGCTGCCTACTTTCTCTGCGTCTTAGAGAGGCAGAGGCTCTCCAATATATCTGCAGGCTTTCTTTGTATGAGAGTAGTGTGCTTTAATAAAGTTTCACAATGCCTCCTTCCCTGTTCTGTCCCTGACCTGATACTCCTAAAACTGCAGAATGCTGCCACTTATCAGACCAATTTCCTTTGGCCGTTTCACACATTACAGCAACACCTATTCAAACACACATTTGTGTTTCCCTTCAGTACAAGCAATTTGTTCAACAGAGATGTAGCCACCACTGCACCACCTGATTTCCACAAGTAAACCGCTCATTTTTTCAACTATTTTAATTATTATCTGTATTGAAGTGGTCCTGAGGAAAAGGAAGAGACATCTGTTACTGTAAATTCAAATGATCATGAGCAGACCTCTTGTTCCCTATAGAGGATTGAGGAAAAGCTGGAACATGAGCAAAGCAGCATACAATACTCCCCCTGTGAATCATCCTGTTTATTAAATTGGTCCAGAGAGGCCCGTGCCTTTTTAAAAACCATCAATCAATAATTAATCCCGAGACATTGAGGTGCATTAGGTTTATGCTTTCCATACATATATGGTATGGAGAACTTATAACTAAGCTATTAAATTATTAACCATTGGTTCATCCAAGCAAAAAATTGGGATCCAAACTCAATTATGGAATTCACAACTTCCAGCTAATTGGACACTTCTTTCCTTCATTAACTTGTACTTAGATAGGACTATAACCTCAGAAAAAAAAAAAAGAGAAAGAAAAGGGCAAGACAAGAAAATACAAACTGATTAAATTAAGCTTGACTGCAGTAAAGATTTATTTAACCAGTGAGGATCTATGGCCAGGAATTTATCTTTAATATTACCAGTAGTGTTTAAGGAGTTTAAATGAGATTAACTGTAGCAGAGAAATTTTGCCTCAAATAAAACAGATACTGTCTTTTCTGACTGGCTGAGTTTTATTAGAAGTCGTGATGATGCCCCTATTGAAAACACCTGTGTCTCATAACATGTAAATATAAATATTCGTACGCCATAACTATATTTAGCGATGGCATTACCAGAAAAAGAAGAACTAACCAACTGAAATCTGTTAATATACAGAGGTCTGCCTCTGCGAATTTACAGAAAAAGCAATAAAGCAATTTAAAGCAAGTGTTTTCGGGATTTTCAGTAAAAGGCAGTGAACAGGCACACCGGTCTTGATTACCATACGCCTGCACAGTGCCGTAGGATACAGTAACTGCGTGTGGCAAACAGCCAGGTGTGCTGGAGGTAATGGAGCCCCTAAAGGAAAACTCACTGGTCCCTCTCTGTTCTCTCCCTGTCGAGTCCAGGCACTTTAAAAGGACTTTCACTACTCTCTGCATCATACTAGTGATAAAAAGCGACGCAGACACATCAGTCTAAATACTGAACATTTTACAGGAGACTTTTTTTTTTTCTTAGAAAAAAAAAATGTCAAAAATGGTGCTGTTAACTGCTCTATAGCATACTTCAGCTAGTTGGAACCTGCCCATAATGGACACCTGGATTCCCTGCTACCTTGCCTATTTTCATAATACAGCAGGATGAAACCTTCCCTACCACCTGGACCATAAAGAAAGTAATTAGGCTCATTAGAGTGAGAGGTTTTTAAGAGGTAGAGTCTACACATATATAACATTAGTGGTCCTGCTTCGTGACTCACCGACTAAAAATGATGAAAAAAAGAGGAAGGCTATTCCAGATTTCACTGTGCTCAGTCCATCAATAGATGCGTGGAACCGACGCATTGAAGAGGGGCCAACCTGCACAACACTTTGTCTCCGGTTCACCGGGCTTCTTAAAAACAGGCTGACGCACAAGGAAACTTCACGGGGTCCGTCAGTCCCCGCCGGTCCTCTCAGGCTCCACTGTCTCTCTTGAGTCTTACACAGATGTCACACACAATCATTCCACTGCAAAGGGAGGTCGCGGTGAGGTTTCACTCCGGTCCCGGGATGATGAGCCAGCCCACACTTTATTAACATTAAGTTGCGGGTTCGAGCCGCCAAAAGAAAACAGTGCTGTGGTTGAAAGGGGTCTGTTCTTTCATCGGGTAAAGTCCACTCAGAATTAGAAAAGCGCGCACCGCGTCCTCCTCAAGCGCCGCGCCGAGCGCTCTGTAGTTAACCAATCTGCGATGTATTAGAGTTGCTCGGTAATTTGCATGCTGTAGAGGTGGACTGCAAGGAACGGAGGCAAAGTCAAGTCAGCCAGAATGCATAGCAGCAGTGCTGGTGATGCCTTTCAAAATAACAGCCTGGTGAATTTTTCTCCCCCTTTCACATAATTCCCCCAGCAAGTATAAGACATTATAGACGCATATAAAAAGAAGAGACCCACGTATAGATTACACGTATAGAAGTCTATTTCTGAAACGTAAAAAATCCATTGCCAATTCTGCAACTATATTGTGTAGTAAATAAACTTTATTTAGAAAGGAAAACTGCTCAACTTCCGGTATTTCCCTGTTTATATGGTGTTACTTTTTATACAGCCGGGGAAGCTCTGTAGCAGTTATGCAGAGCTCCTCCTCTTGGAGGTTCTTAAAATACCAAGGAAAAAAAACTTGCATTGATGGGCTTTAAATAGCCTGGCTGCAGCACCAAGCCCAAAGGATGAATATAATGCTATTTAATAGACATATACCGCTAATGCATCCAAAACACAGATTAATGAGAAAATCAGCCAATAAACACACTAATGCCATTCACAAAGCATGTAATGAAACAGAGTCAGTCGTTGTGAGAGAAAATAAGGGCATTTTTTGGATCCAGTGGATAAATCTTTGTGGGGGATCATCACACTGGCACACTGCACACCTTCCCTCACGCAGTGAACTGGGGTTCAAGCTGCTCTGTGTCCTTGGACATGACACTGAGGTGCAACCAGTTCCAGCTGAGTTGTATCTCAGCCTGACCTCTGATCCCCCCATGGGCACAGGGGCTGATAAAGTATAATCATTATTATTTCACATGCTTCTGTGTGAGGAGCTAAAAAGCCAAACAGCTGGATATATCAAACCACTGTCAGTCACCTTGGGATAGCAACTGATACATCTACGTCTGAACCCCAGTTGTAATTCTCTGCAGCTTACTGGTTGATCACTTTCAGATGGGCCGGGAATGTCTCCCTCACTCTGCTTTGCGTGTCTGCCGCTTAAAGTCAAGTGGGTTTGTCACAGGATTAGTGTAAATTTAACTCCCATCTGGAACATCATAGCGTGGCGCTAGTCTGTGCTTGACCTCACTGGTGACCCAACCCAGATACATCTTCTCAAAGGAGGCGGTCAGAGGATTGAGGAAGCAGAAGTGAATAAAAAGTGAAAAATTACAACCTTGAAAATACTCGAGGGCTTATAATGGAGAGTTATCGCAGAATGAAAAACTTGTCTGACATGTGACTTATTATTCCATTAACACAGCATGATATCATATAAAAGCATTTAAACAAAAACAACATCAACATTTAAACGTCGCGTGTCACTTTCATGGCTATGATCATGTTTTCATGAAAGCACTGTGTATTTAAAAGATTTTGCAGCGTCACTCTTCAAATAACTCCTCGACCTAATGTCTCATTCTCTTTTAGAGTAAACATACTGTATTCTTTCAGTGGCAACTTGTTGAAAAATGTTCTTTAACTACTTTCTACTGTGGCTTTCATGTTAATGAAGCCATTAAGTTCTTTATGTGCAGTTCCTAAATAGTCCAGGTGCTTTATCAGATGGGTGTGAACTCATAACAAATAAAATAGAGATAAGATGCATATCTATATTGTTCTGTATTTGCTTTTGTAGATGAGGACCAAGACCAGACAGGGTGTTGATGTAGTTGTCATGTCAACAAGTGCACAGCATGTTAGTAGTATATAAATATTTATTTCCTTTTTACTGATCTGTTGTTTCACACACTGAGGTACTTGTCAATAATCAAATTAAGATATTAACTCCACCGATGTGCAGATGGGATGTCGACAGACACAGCACCGTTGTCTTTGTTAGATTTTAGCTGGAAGCTCGGTGGAAGTTGCACAAAGGTTAAATAAATAAATAAATAACTATTCTAATATGTTATTCAAAACTATGTTTGCAATTCAAATCTCACATCTCACACTCTGTGTTCATGTTGTAGCCTAATTATGTGGTTTGTTTAGCTGGGAACATGGAGGTCACAGACAACGGGTGGACAAAATAAGAGAAATGCCTTAAAATGCAGCAGTGGCCCTGCAGTGAAACCCACTCTGGTGAAGTTCACAGTGTTTCTTTACAATGTGATTTGACTCAAACTGTCTGAGATGTTGATTCTATCTGATGGAATCTGAAGCTAAACTTTGTAATTAACAAATACTCTGTTAGTGTCTCTCAATAGTGCTGAGGTTCTGCTTGTGACAATTGTGCCTGTTTTTGGGGATAATTTATCACGTTTTTCCAGTTTTCCGTTTCCTTATGTTTGCACAGCCGCAACTAAAGCAGCAACATATTGAAAGCCATTAGTTTTACCTCTAACACACAGTTTTAGCTGAGTCTGTTAACACTGACACACTGACTGAACCTGAATTAATTACATTTATGAAGACTGTTTTTTGAAATTAGTTTTCTTTTAATGTTTTTTTTGTTTCTTTCCTTTTTTTAACATATCATGGGATCCCCAAGATTTCCCTGCTGTAGTTTGTAAGCTTTAAGATACTGAGCCAAGTGCTCCAGGCTGCAATGCATGAATTCTGATTTAGCATTTTGTACACTCAACACCATCATTAAAACTAAAAACGCACTGAAAAGTAGGGTGACACTCACAAAGGAGCCGTCTTTTGGCAGCTGTTCAAACACATCTGTCCTATTTTCATTTTCATAATCATCATATACTTAACAGAGGAAAAAAAAAAAAAAGCTTTGCCGCACCCACAGCATGGTCCCAGAGCTCCATCAGTAATGAGTGAGATGTTACCTCCGTGTTACCTCCATATATTGAAGTGGACACAGAAGCTATTGTATCAACACAACTACAGGCCTCCCACTTGTCTGATAAAGAAGCAGATAGGGGTATTTGAGCTGAGAGAGAGCCTGGAGATATTTAAGGGAAGGACAGAGTCGGCCAACTGCTATAGCAAACTACATCCAACTATTCTCACGTCGGATCACTGAGAACAAGTGTTTTATTTGGACAATGTTCAGTCTGCAACAAAGCTATCCAGGATCACTTATTTGGTGAATATCTGGTTTTTGTTAGTCTCTTAGTTAAAATGGTCCTTATGCATAATTTGAAGAACCTCCCTTTGCAAAACAGAGGACTTTCACATAATATTTTGCATAATGGCTCTAACAATTTGCACAATTACCATCAATGTATTCCACGGCTGTTTGTCTGTTTCTGTCTATCAAGGTCACATTCTCTGCTGCACTTTAGGAAGTCGTACTGTACATGTGTTCTTGGCTTTGTTTGGACCTGAAGGCATACAGATTTTGCAACCCATTCAGAGCCATATCCTACTTTTAGTACTTCTGGTGTCACTATCAGTCATCTTCATGGCGGTAGCAAGGTACCCAAGAAGCCAAAGGAGTAAAACCCTGCCATGTGATGAGATCCAAGAGACAACACAACCTTTGCTTATCTGTGATGAGAATCTCTTCCCAAATAATGGAAAATCCTTTTGCATCTGTCTGTGTGTTTTTGTCTTGGCCCAAGGAGCTGGCCCACCCACAGTCCTGTGCTGCACAATTTGTGTCTGAGATGTCTCCCATGCTCTGCATCAGGGATTCTTATGGAAAAAAAAAAGTCTTGCCAGGACCCAGACAGGGTAAATTTAGTCTCCCTCCTCGCTATTTCTCCTGTCAAAAGAAGACCCATCAGAAACAGGCCTTCCAACCCAAACTTTAGAATCCCATCGAGTCCTTTACGCTGTTCACCTCGAGCTCTCAATCCTGAAAAACTGGTAAAAGTGAAAGTCCACAGGCTGGCACTGTGTGGGATTAGGGTCAGCAATCACTACATGCTGCAGGAGCTCAAAACATCTACATTAAAAGTTTAGTAAAGTTAAATATACTAAATGAAAACGACTGTGCAGGAGTTGTCTGCACTCTTCTGCATCAATTAAGCCCCTTAATATACAGCGTTTCCCCCTTTTTCCCCATTAATTTGGAAAAAAAACATCTATTCCAGCCTGTCTGACAGGATCATATTCTGTATCATCTTGTTCCAACTTTTCACTGAATCTCTGTGATGTTTAGACTGAGAGAAATATTCAAAACCAACATGTTTTTATGGCTGCACCAGTCAATCAAACAGAAATTTACTAGATTTATTAATTTTATGCATCACTTTTATGCTGGTCCCCTAAATTTCAACTTGGCATGTTTGGTATCTTTGGAAAGTTTCAGACTGCAAATATTTTCAAGTGGCTGCAGAGCTGGAGTTAGAGGTAACAGGTCAGTGAGGTTTTGATTTTTAGCTAAGCTGTCAGGTTTCACCCGATGATATCACCTCCACAAGACCAGATGGATGTATACTACGTCAGCCTGTCCTGTGCTTTAATTCCTTTCAATCACCTTGTGATATAGACCAACGATGAGGAGGTTCACCTTGTCTGAATGACGTGAAACTGCCATGCTTTTGTTTGTTCATTCATTGGGACTGAGATAATGGTGATTGTGACGAGCAGAAGGCTTGCAAAACAAACAAATAAAGAAACAAACAAAAAGAACAAGTAGCTGACCAATCACTTTTTTTGCAGTCTACACATGGTATCTCCCTTAGTGCTGCAGCTGGGATATTTAATTTCATTTTCTGAACACCTGGAAACAGACTTGTTTCCCTTGTATTCAGTTGTAGCAGTTAGGTAGTGAAAGAGGTGGGTGGTTCAATCACTTGAATAAGGTCACGTTTGATTCTTCTGATAATGCTCATCTCTTATCACTCAGCTATTGTTAGTATGAAGCGCCAGACCACAGAGCACCAAATCACCCAGGGACACACGAGCCGCTTGGGTGTCTACACTCTTATCACCTGTCCTTTAAAATCGTGTTCGGTCTTAAAAACATCCTTTCATGACTCTCTACCCGTAGCGAGTCCTGAACTTTTCCAGCACAGGTACATATGTGGTTGAACTTGTTGGATGAGGAAAGTAAAAAAGAAACGGGGGTAATGAGGGAAATTAAGGTCAGGATTCCTGTGGTTGAGAGACATCAACTCACTTTAACTGTAAACAACTTGAATGACATTTACATTCAGTGTGTACTGAAATAACTGTCAGTGAAACTGAAAACCTGAAAACAAACGCGTGTGTAACTCGGTTGATATTTACACATGCTAACTCTTAAACAGTCTGATGACAGCCACATTCATCAAGTCATCTCGCAGTGCAGGGTCAGCTGCTTTTGCCTTTTGTCAGCACAGTGACTTAGGAGTGTCACGCCAAAGAATACTTCCTCTATCTGAGTGTGAAACCCTGCCTTTTTGACAAACATGTATGAGGCTGAAGGTGTGTGATGACAGGAGCATGCTAGTTTCCCTCACTGACTCAGGTCTAGGCTTGCAGAATCTCTGGCAGTCCAACCTGTCCTTGTGATATTGTGCAATAAAGAAGGAGAACAATGTTTGAATCCAAAGCCAAATGCAGAGTTACAGTATGTGACTGTCAAGGGTTCATATTCAGAATTCAAAAAAGTTTTTAGTTTAATGCTAAATGCAAAACTGAGGTTTTGGTGTTATTAAAGTCTCGTCATGTTTACTGTTAATCAGCATGAAAAATTATGTTCTATATTATATATATACTGACTGGAAACATTCCACAAACTGCAAAGTGCTTTTCTTCCATCTTCAATGACAGAGGTTTGTTTTCTACCTTGTTGCTCTCCCTGTGGTTAACAATGATTTATGGTTTGTAATGAGATACTTAGCTGTGTACTGTGGTTGGTTGTTTGTCTGAGTAACCACCAAACGAAAAAAAAAAAAAAAAAAAATCAAAGACATAATAAGGCAGCACTGCAGGCCACTAAACCTTAACTGCTTCGAGCGCGACAGGAGCGAGCAACTTGCTTTAATTTCACCCTCTTTGTTCACACTTTTATCACATTCCTGCTGTATTGTACCCTCCTCTGCTAAATGTCACTGCAGGCTTGTGAGCATAGCACAGTGAACTCTAAAAGTCATGGCTGAAATTCCAACCTTTCTTCAAAATGCTTCACAGATCTCAGGAATGCTAAGCAATTACTTTTTCACTTTCATTCACTCATTCATTCGAGTATGGGTGGTGCTTTGTTTTCAATTCCACTTTTACACTGTTATTATGACAGGAGGGCAAAGGTGAATGCATGGCTGCCAGATGCAGAGGCACGGCAGGGCAGGGAACATGGCAGGTGTCGGATTTGATCCCATTCCCCTCAGGGTGACACACTTCAAGTGTATGACAGAGTGTAAGAAAACAGGTGCCAATGGCTACCTGGCCAAGTGCAAGGATCTGACAGGAAAGGACAGAAAAACACAAGCGTTGTACACTGTAGTGTCTGAGAGCATTTAAAAAACACATTTCTTATTCTGAAAAGCTTTCTGAAGCCAGTTCCTTTACTGGTTTCATTTAATAAACACACTGTACACACTCTCCCAGAGCAAAACACCAAAAACTAAAAAAGATTCTGCACACTTTGATCCACTGAAAACATTTGAACACACTGCCAAGCTCTCAGTCTCACACACAGCCACTGAGGAAAAGCTTCCCACCTGGGAGACCAGCACCTTTCAGTGGATCTAATTGAGCACACCTGTGCCCTGTTATGCAAGGCTGCATCGAAAGTGCACTTCAATATACAGTGTTCTCAGCACACAAGAAGCCTTAGAAATACAAGAAATCACAAAACATGAATATTAATTGATATAAAACCCAATGACACAATAAAGATGCTAAGATGATAAACCAAAACATACAGTATGATGAAAAAGGAAGTCTGCCATGAAGTGATGAAAAACCTTCAGAAACCTACTATAAATTCATCTATGGCATGATGCTCATGTCAAAATGTATTGCTTATATACATATTTTGATGCTTTAACATGACTGCAAGTTCCTTAATTAAAACGCTCTTCCCGAAGATCCAGTGTTCCAGGATCTGCTGATATGACAACAAATCAAAATCTATTTGCAGAAAGACTTGGTAGAGCCTTTGAATTAAAGCAGTAGGGCACAAATTATTTACCCGCCTACAGGCTCAGCCAAGCAAATGACTCAAAATCGGATGTAATTTTTACTTTACGTCACTTTAACTTTCACGCAACCTTCAACCATCTTAAATTACACAAACTAACCCACAACATAATATACACTGTTCGTGGAAGCCCTCTGTCCTTGAATTGAAGTCAACCCAACCCCTCACGCACATGTATTACTCATGCTGCCTGAACCCTATTGATCTATTATTGAGCCAAAATCTTATTAGCAGTCCAATCCCATTTGTCATACACTGCCCTTCCCCTCACCATCAGGCTTCTTTTACCTGTGCGGCGTGAGTCACAAGTGCAATATGAACAATCCTGAGAACGTCACCTTTGTAATTTTCCGTCCTCTGAACACCTGTCTGCTCTTGAGAGATGTTCATTTGACACCACTCCACTCATCCACATGTGAGACCCCCATCCCGTACCACACCCCGTCCGCAAACTGTCACAAAAGATGACTACCTGGGCAATATCCTGCTTATTGTTCACCTGGGACAACGTTTAATTAAATCCTAACGCTGCCTTTGTGTTTTCAACAAAGCAGCCAGTGCTATTGTAATCAGGCTGGGAGCCACCTCTGCTTTTGTGTTTGGTACTCTTTGCCCCTCTGTATTGACTGCTGATCTATGAGCCACTTCCAGGTAACGCAGCGAATGATGAACCCATCCTGACCTGTGAGCGAGGCTGACGTAAATTCTGGTGAAAGAGGACAGCTTGTTTTGCTGATGAAGTGGCTCTGAGAGGGATCGGAAGGGCCCTGGGGTGCAAGCCCTCTGCCACATGGTCCCTCGGTCTATTGCTCTCTGATTTCTGTTTTATTTCGCTCGCGGTGCCTGTCACTCTGCATGTCTGCTCCTACTCTCTCTCTCTCTGTCTCTGCTGTCCACAAAGCTGGCCTACATTTTGTCGGAGCCACATGCAGACTGTTTGGGTCATTGTGCAGTTGGTGGCCATTTTAGTTCACTGTGGTCTCAGAAATTGGAAGAAGTGAGCTCATGCACTCATACAGAACATGCATGCATTCCTTTTTATAGGGTTAATATTTATAAAATATATATAAAAGTTGAACTTGCATATTTATGGCTGCATGCTTTTTATGCATTCAAAGCTCAAACGGTGAAATACTAATAATAAATAAATAATTGTACATCTTTTTATCCTAAGATTTTGTAAAGGATTAAAGGGAAGAAATGCCAATTTGACTGTTTACCCTGAACCCTGAACCCCACATTAAATTTGAACTAACCTCTGCAGTCTTCAGGGTAATGCCTGTCATTTGTTAGTATTTGACGCCATCTGCAGGTGATTTGACATAACAACATCTGAAACTGTCCAAGGACACAATGCTCAATACCACTGACATGGATAATATTTGTTTTTTAACACTCAATTCCTAACTAATATTATGGATACACATGGTTTGGTGACAGTTTCATTCAGTATCAGAATCAGTGCTATTTTTAAGTTGTTAATGTTTCATGTTGGTCGTGTGTGTTTTGGTGCACATGCATTTTATGTGTTCATTTCTGTACCAACACCTAGTGCAACCTGTTGTGCTTGAAAGGTGCACCTGCTGTGACGCTGCAGCCTGCACAGCACTTGCAGTTGTACTATTCTTAAGTTATACATTTTGTTTTGTGGTAAATACACTGCTTTATAAAATCAAAACAAGTGCCTATTTTTTTTAAATACAGACTTCACAGCAAAAACACCTGCTCATTTGCATCACAACAGCATTTCAAACACATGTATTGATATGTGATTTGATTAACAAACTGTGTTTGCTGTAATTATTTTGTTTCTGTTCTTGTTTGTTATTATCTTGTGTATTTGCTTTTCTCTTTTACACTGTCAGTTTGCAGCAGGAGATCCTATATTTATATGCCAAAGGTCTAAATACAGTTTCAGAGCATATTTCCTTCAAGCAGTAAAATTCCGATGGAAAAATACTCCTTCTGTTTTTGGCTTAAAATATGATCAGAATTTAATAAAATCACCCTCAAATAGCCTCAACTCATAACCACAACAGCATCGATTTAAGTCCCAAAGATTTATTGTACAACCTCAACAGACGAGCAAAGTGATTTCAGGTGGGTTTATTTTTCACATCATCCGTGAATGAGAGGAAGTCATCCGTGAAAACTTCCCCTGATCCAAACCCTCTCTGACCCACTCAGACTAACACTCCCTTCTCTGATGGTAGACCATTTACCAACAGAAGACTTCTGGAGGAGAGAGGGAAAGCTGAACTGTTAGCCAGCAGCTGTCTGGCTAAAGTTAGCAACATATTACACCTTAGACAGCTGGAGAACAGCTGTATACTGTATCTCTGAGGGGGAAGCAATCCAGCTCATTATAAAATAACTCAACATTTGTACTCGCATTCATTATTATTACACTAAACTATTCATAGCCTAATTCAAATACTGCATATTTGTGTCTAAGCAGAAAATGCACAGTGTGTATAGAGTACTGGCACACTGGACAAAGCAGCAGCCCTGAATTTCATGCACACACACACACACACACACACACACACACACACACACGTACACTGGCACACACACCATCCCTGGGCCTCAGCTGCAGGTTGCCCTCCACTGGCAATTACTTTCATCCGCAGACTGTGACCAGGAACTGTTACCCTTGGGGTTGGCACACACACACACACACACACACACACACCCACACCCACACCCACACCACTAACCTGCTGAATACTGATTCTTGGCTTCTGCCCATGCAGCTTTGGTTCTGACTCTGGTCCTGATCCCTTCCTACACAGCGGCAATCCTCCTAAATGCACCCTGATGGCTGCGTGGTCACTGGTCCCTGCCCGACCATGCCGCTCAGACTCATCAAGACACACAAACACACACATATGCACACCACAGAAACACACACACTGGGAGCCAGCTTTTTATGCCCCAGTTATACAGGAATGAGGTGATGAAGCGTGCATTTGCAGACATACACAGGGAAACTAACCTGCCTGAGCCTTGAATTGCACTGAAGACAATTAGAATGAAAGTAAATAGTGAATGAGGACTTCAGAGAGTGGGGATTAGGCTCTAGGGATTAGTTCAAGGGGTGCAGGGCGCTTTAAAAGCAGGAGATAAACTCTCCAACAACTAAAGGTCACTCACCAAACAGATTGAGTGCTTAGCAAGGATGAGAGCGGATCTTAGTGGCAGCCAGGTAGAGCTCAGGAAAGGGAAAGTGTGTGTGAGGGTGCACATGAACCTACTGTGTGTATACAGTTTGAATAAATAGATGCTGCCATCAAGGTTCCCAAAACACTGTTTCATTAAGATCACATTACAGCAGGACAGTGAGCTGATGAACTAAGCTTGAGTGACATGTGTCTTGACATGTTGCTAAGTGGGTGGTGGTGGTGGTGGTGTTGGCATGCTGCTGGGTTCTGGTGAGAAGTGTTTCTTTATACATTCAGACTCATTGGAGCGGTGGTTTGTAATACTGTGAGACAGGATTGTTACAATTACAAGGAAAACAGTAGGTAAACACTGTTCAGGCCTAAATTACAAATGAATCTACCAGCAGCCTGGTGATCAGGGTGAAATGCCAAAGTTGTTTCACATTGTGTTCATGTTAATTATTTCTTTTACAATCAAAACAGAAGCTGTGCTATAGTTTGCCTTGATCAGTTTACTCAGTGTTTTCCACATCGAGCAAAGAACCAATTTAAGACTTATTTTTCAATTAATTAGTTTAATTTATTTCTGTAAGTGCAGTTCATGCTCGTGGACATTTCCACTGCATGAATGTAGGTAGGGAGCTAGTTAGCTATGCAGACAGTGAAACCCTCTTGATGCTGTGATTGGCAAGGTGTATGAAGGTGACACAGTCAGCAGGGTTTGAGCATATGTACCTTTTCTTTTTTTCATTCTTTACACAGCTATTTCTGTCACTTCTTTTTGTGTGTGCAACACTATGAACACCGTCCAGGGGAGTTTGAAAATGTGCCGTTTCGCCCACATTTAAACGACTACTGCACCCCACCCCACCCCACCCCTCTTGGCGCCTGGCTTTCAGAACAGCTTGAACAGTTGTTTCCTCACTTTCATTTCAGATCTACCTCGTTTCCCAAATTAGGATTTCCTGGCTCTACTTAGTAACAAAGATGGCCAGCCTATTGGACACACAGCCTGTGATTTATAAAGAGAGATTTTACAATAGTAAAACTCCACTCTACTAAACGCTCATGTCATTAACTCCTCACCACAATCAAACGTGTACATACTTGCGTGTATCCAATCACACACTTCAATTAGACATCTCCATTCACAGTACAGCTGGCAACACCTGCCGACCCACCCGCCTGCCTGACCCCTTGCTGTGATTCAACTCAAGAAGCCCACTGGGTTTGTAACAGCCAGCCTTGTTTAGCACTAGGGACAAGGTCGTTTAAGTGATAATGAAATCGTCTCATTACTGTAATGAGACACATTTATAATGAAGGTGATTTGCTAAAAAAGCACACACATAGAGACACACACACACACATATACAGGTACATGCAAGCTAAAAGACGAGCATGGAGCTTAGTACATGAATAAACATACACACAAGACAAGACTATCCACATGGAAACACTTGTGCTCTCGTAACAAACACACACAGGCACTTCAGACACAAAAATCTGTGACCTAATTACCCAGCAAGCAAAACACAATGTACAACCTCTGTTTGAGGACAGCGTTGGAGTCGCCAGCTTTTCCCTCGCCACGGCCAGGATCAGTCAGAGAGGAGCTCTTCCTAGCTGCTGTGTATCTTTGTATTAGTTTATCTGTTTACTTTCAGCCACCACCTCAAAGCTAATTATGCTGCAATGAAGCCTTAGACTGTCAACAGCAACGGCAGATGTGGTCTGACTCTGGGTATTATTGTTATGGAGAGTGGGAGAGACAAATATGGTATAATTGGCAGGAATGTGCCTGTTTGCTTGATTTCTTATTTTAGCATTTCATGTCCTACAGCATTATAATTATAATATTAGTAGGAATTATGCCACACGCATTATGTAGATATTGTAGTAAATAATTTAGTGTTAATCATAGTTGTGAATGTCAATGATGCTGATTAATCTGCTCATAATTACGGTTCACTACACCTGCTTCAATAAAAATGTAATTGTGTTGACTCAAAACAACCAGCCCTCCTTTGCTTTTACCTTAAAAATGAGGCTGCAGGCTCTGCAGCCATTTTGAAAACATTTCACTGACAAAGACTTTCAAAGACATTCATGAACGCAAGTTAGTTTAATGGAATGAGGAGTACAGTGAAGGTGATGGAGAGTTTAATTAATTTAAAACAAACTAATTAATGAGATTATATTTAACATACGCTCACCAGTGGAGTTTCTGACCTGTAGTAGCACTGTGGAGAAGTTTACATCTGAGCAATTTTGTTTTGTTTGTTTCGTGCATGAGAATGCATATGCACGCACAATCCCCCTGACCTAATGTGGCAAGAAATCTAGCAATGCACCAGTGAAGGCTTGAAAGAAGAAGACTACAAGCTAATAAACACAGACATTAACAATAAAGTATTTAAAATGTTCAAAAAGCTTTGCAAATGCTGGAAGAGGAAGGGAATGTAACACAAATAATTGTGTAATGCTGGATTTGGTGCTCTTGTTTGCAGGAAATCAAAACATCCGTCCAGACGAGACATGGCACATGACATAAGATGCAAACTCTCAGCTACACCCTGTGACTTCAGGCTGCAGCACGACATGCGAGCAAAACCATCTCATTAGACATATTGAGTTCAAATGAACATACTGTGCTTTAGGACACTGAAGTATCATGGCTGTGATTGTAGACTAAAATGTTCTTTCATAGCTCTTCATTAAAATTCCCATCTATCTCTGAAAAAGTATCCGATGGCAATGAAATGTCATTATTATAAAAAGCTGGGGTCATAAAAAATAAAGCTGTCGGGTCTGGGTCCAAAATTGGGAGCAGCCAGATTAGAGACACCTAAATAGCTACTGTAGGTACAAACAGGAAATTACACGAGAGTGAGGCATGGTCACAGATGTCACAGAAGATGATGATGGATTTTTTTGAGTAGAGAAAACAGGGAGGAGAGACAGAGGATGACCTGAGGCGGAGGTCGATGTATCCTGTTTATGAGCAGGCACCACGCTTCGCCTTGCTGAGTCACTGTGAGCCCCCATTCCATAATTTGCCTTTTAACCCAGCTTGAACTACCTCCACCTCCCCGTGTGAAAGCCCACTCTGTGCAATAATGTCGCACACACTGCGAATCTGAAGGGTGCTCTGTTTGGTCGCTCTGTCCGGTTTGGTCGCCACAGATTTGAAGACTGTCTCCCTCGGGTCAATGGACCACTTGGGACGGGTTTTCACTACACCCATCGAATGTTGCCTAAGACTTTACGGATTCACTCAAAAGCTCACTCTTAAGGGGTCAGTTGATTTTATCATGTCTCTCGTGTAAAACCCCAAATAAATATATTTTTTTTGGAAGCAGCTGGCTGTGGGAATGATTTTGGACAGAAGAGGGCACTGGTGGTTTTTCCAAAACACGAACTGCAAAGCATCCAGGAAAGTCAATCATGCTGCATTACCCCATGGAGTAGACTATTCTCCAGTGCTTGCTCAAATATAAATAGCCCCCCAAGGTGAATATTCTATAAACTGCCTGTCCGCGAGTAAAAGGGATCACAATTAGGTGTGTCATTGAGACTAAAAATGATTGAGACCTTATGTCAGACCGTACGCACTAAATCCAGCACATGGCCCTGTATCTTTTGCCACCACGCATTTATTTTTCCTGTTTGTGTCTTCACCCTACAACAGAGAGGGCACATCAACTCCATAACTCACCTCTGGTAATAATGGCCACCAATGGCCCTCTATCACTCACAAACCTGCCCCATTAGTTTGTCAAGCGCACCAAACAGACAACTCTTTGAGGAGACATGCATCTGGCCGGTCACGGTTGTCTGTCTCGTATCTGTTGCGTTTCGCAAAGCATGTCGGATGAATAGACGCGGGGCTGTCTTGTACTAAGTCACAGGGCGAGGAGATGAAAGCGGAGTGGGCCTTGCGAAAACACACACACGCACACATATATGTGACTGCCAAACCAGGGAGCATCCATGACAGATGCAACAGAGCGACGGAGTGAATGATAGGACAGACTAAAAGGTACAGTCAGAGCTTGAAAGCATTATGTGTGTGTGTTTAAGTGTGCATTTTGCATACCTGCGTGGTGTTTTTGTATACATCTATGTCTATATTGTATGTGTGAATTCTTCAATATGCATGTGTGTATGTGCATATGTGTGTGTACTTCCACTGTAAGTGCTTGTGTTGTGTGTGCGTGTGTCTGTGTGTGTACTCCCTGCAGATTGCTGCTCATCTGTGGTTTATTCATCCCTGTGGATAGCACGGGTGTACATGCTGAAAGGATACATCAATCATTGGAAGGGGGGTAAAAATAGATAGACTTGGTCGAGTACAGTTGTGTCTCATAACTCTGGATGCGTGTGGAACATGTCTGAGAGGGAGAGAAAGTGGGTAAAAAGAACATTAGAAGAAGAAATTAACTTTTTTTTTTTTTTTCTGGGTCCACATTTAGTGGGCTCGTCACAGCCTGAAAACACGTCGGGCTCTCTCCACCCTGCCACCTCCTAATCCCACACACTGAGAAGCTCCTGCTGTCCATATCAATTAGCAGCGTTTAGCTGGTCACACCACTGTGCTACAGATGACTACATTTCCCACGTCTCAGTCAGGCAGATTGCCTCCCATTATTAATGGCACCGCTGGGGAGGAGATAGTTGCTGAGCGCTACGCTGGGAACCTGCAGTTGAATCCTTGCCATCACAGTGCTGCAGAAGCCTCCTCCTCTCTGCAAAAGGTCAACTATTCAGATATGGGGACTTTTTTTTTCCCCTCCACTTGCAGCACATTTTTATCATGCATTTTATCAACTGTTAGGCTCAGCCCAGCCGTGGATGTTTTCTAATTATAGGTAGTGAAGTCAGCTGTCAAGTAAAGTAAAAAAGAGAAGACAAACTGGAGGTATGGTGCAGATAAAAAATATCCTGCAAGTGTACTTATGTGATCACACATATGCACATGAATGCATCCCGCACTACCTCACGTGCACACGTACCCTTGATGGGCAGGGGGATGTGGAGTAGGAGAGCTAAGGGGGACAGATCGATCTTGGCATGGTGTTAATAGTTTCAATGATGGAAGGCATGACTTCTGTTTGTGTGTGCATGCATGTCCGTGTGCACGTCTCCAGAGCTTTATTGATCATGTGCCAGGGGCGTGGGTTAATGCTCAGCATTTTCAAGTGCCGAGGGCAGACGGCGGCCAAAGTCACTCCATGAAAAAGTGCTGCTGGCAAGGGATCTGCGTGTTTAATCCTTAAATCAAGAGGAAGGGGTTAAATGTTACGTGTCACCTTCATCTAAAGTGACTCTCGGAGTCTAAGAGCACTCAGAGAGAGACTGCTAGTGTCAGTTTGGAGTGGCGTTTGAAGCTGGGAAGAAGATATAGACATTGTCACTGACATGGTTGAATTTTTTTCATATGGAATTGAATTATATTGACAATAGCTTAACTGAAGGATGTATATCATTCTTTAGCGTTTACATTGTTAGGAAAAATAATAATTGCCTGCATCAGTAAACCACAAAAATGCAAATCAAACAAACATAGTGGATAGAAATTATTCATTGTAGATGAAGTGTACAAAAATATATTTAAAGGTCAAGCAGTCGCAATTGCCAGTAGTGTCCTGCACAGTGGGTTTTGAAAGACAGAAATCCCAAACACCTGCTCAAATATTTTTTGGGAAACTGGCATTGATCAATAACTCCACAGATGATATGTTATGGTCATTTTGTTTCATGGGCCAGTATAAATCTCACTCATTGCCCCTTTAAATGGAGTCAGTGAAGGAAGTTTAGTGCGAAACATCGATATACGCGACGATCGCTGCATTTCAATTCCACTCCAGGATTTATCATTCCAAAGACTCGCATGGCACAAGTGGCATTCTCAGGCCTCAGGGAGTGCAGAAAACCAAACTTAATCTCCTTTTTCTTCTTTTTTTTGGGGGGGGGGGGGGTTAATAAACCGCTGATTCAAGCAGCATGATTGCTGGCAGCATACACCTCCACTTAACTTAACGGCCCTCATAAAATTAACAGTGGCAATAAAACACATACCGCGAAAGTATGTTTCTAATGACACCTGGAGCCCCGCAGGTCATTTATGTAGGAAATTATACAGTAAAATATTATTGAAGCTAACAGCTGCACAGGATCTGAGCACAGAGTTTTGGGACGGGGGCACAGTTTGAAACACAGCAGCAAATTTGGCATTTTTAAAAAATACATTACTTCTAACATTTTCAAGAATTTTCTTCTGAGTTTTACTGGATCAAGGAGACATACATGTCTTAACATTTGTCTTTTGATTCTGAGCATTCGCAGAATTTTTTCAGCTTTTAAAAAAAACTGACTCAGACCTCCACTGCATTACACATGCGGCTGCCATTTTTGTTACAGCCATCCCCCTGGTCATTTTGATACAGCTGTTGACACTTGTGTATTCCATGGTGCTTCTGAAGATAGCAGAGGTTGTAAATTGTATCTAGAAGCTACCTCGACAGTCAGAAAAAGCCATTACTCAGGGCAGAAGTCTCAATATGTTTCAGGAAACCCAGGAGGAACATGAAAATTGAAAAATCATCTGCACTGCGCTGCAATATGGAGTAAATGATCCTATGCTTTGGTGAGAGCAAAAAAAAAAAATCTTATCTGTTGCTCCTCGTCTTGGGTGAGTCATTAAATCCCTCGGCCTGAAGGAACATATGTTTAGGCAGCAGAAGTTATTTTTATATCTTTGGTCACATACAGTACAGTGGTATCCATCAGTGAATTCTCCCTTTTATGTGTCATATATTCCTATAAGTACTGCAGTGGCCTCTGCAGCTCATTATCTCTCCATTTGTGGGTCTGTTTTAACACAGAACCTGCCTGTCAAAGTGCTACTTTCTTCAACAATCTTTTCAGTTCTTGGCAGCTGCACAAAATTTAATCTTGGTCACAGTAATTATCAACCATACTGTCAGCTCGGCACTTCAGAAAGCAAACCAGCCACAATTAAATATGCGGCCAGAGTGTACATTTATCACAGGGTGATCACAAACCCATGCTGACAGTCTCTGGACAGGCTACAAATTACATCGCAGTCTTAACACATGTTCAACAGAGAAAGCATGTGACTCAAACTCTTGGTTTTTGTGAGACCATGGAACAAACCATGTGACACCATGACTCACTTGCTATGGGGCCTTGAGGAAACCAAAAAGCCTGTTTTATGAACTTCTTTCCAGATCCAAACAGATCTACAGGACCTGTCTGAAGATGAGTCATGTATGTCATTGACATTGACTTTCAATCCTGTTATACATTCATGAGTTTGTGTATTAAGACCAATACTGCTAAGGTTATACCATGTCACAGCTCTATTACTATGTGAAATAGCGTGCAGCCACACCAACAACAAAAGGAGCACCTACAAGAGGCCCACACATACACAGGACAACATGCACACTCCAGCATCTGAGTGCTTTAGGGTGACAGTATAAGTAGTGAATTAATGCCATGAAATATTACCATAATGAAAATGCCTCGTGATCACGTGTACATTCAGGGATGAATGTTTACAAAGACTCCTCCATTTTAAAATGCAATTTACTGACTGACAGCAAGAGGGCATTAAAAGGCTGTGAGACAAGCAGGAGAAAATATGCCTCTCTCAGGGCCGGTTATATCACTCTCCCTCTCTTTCCCTTCTCCCTCTCTGTCTGTGTTCAGCCACAGGAAGCTGAATTCTGTATATTTAGAGGGAGAAACAATAGCCGGATCTCTCTGGTGTTTATGCTGGTGTCCCATTTTCTGCCTAACCACTCTTGCAGTCCGCCTACACACTGTGCCACAACACTTACGCCATTGTCATTGAAATCAGCTTGTAAAAAGCGTACTGTAAACACCGGGTTTAAAATTAACTTGGCAACCTCTCCACCTGGTGAACATGTGTGAGAAGTGCTGATGGTGGGAATCGCTGTCAGGTTGATGTTGAATAACACATTCACATATAGTGTAAGAACCCCCAGCATGTCACTGACTGTGTCTAAAGTGATGCTCCGGTTGTCTGTGCTCATGACTACACAGCCTTCAAAATCCCTGCTTTTCAAACTGATGACTCAGGACGGGTGTTAGTTTTTAATGAGAGGGAGTTCTGACATAAAATCACTGTCTGCCCTGTGCTCCTGTCTTGCTCAAAATATATACGAAAAACTGTATTTTCATAGTTTCTCTCTTGTTCGCATTTCTTTATTTAGTGTTCATGAATAATTTTCAAATGATAGAATTATTTTAGGCACTGGAGTATTTGTTGGCTCTTGAGGAACTGAAACTCTTAGAGGATGTCAGTTGATTAAAACAGTGGATCTTATTTTAGAAAACTACTCAAATCAGTAAATGCATTCAATAGGACTTGTAGAATATCATACAAAAGAATAAAAGGATGAGTAATGAGTAGTACTCGTTGGGAGAGTAAATTATTTGATTGCTAAAAAACTAAAAACTTAGTGTAACCAAGCTTTGGGGAATGTTTGATCTTGGTTCCTGAAAAAAGAAAATGGAGCATGAGCACCAGGGGGAAGAAGAAGCAGTATCAATTGTGGTGGGTAAAGTCAAGGAAGACATTTTGTTGTTGTTGTTGTTCACAATCAGAAGTACAAAACTGCCGAATCTCAATCTATTGATTGCAAGGAGGAGTGTAACTATAAATCACTATAGGTGCAGGGGTATTTCATCCTCTTGATTAAAACCCCTAGGGGTGAGGGTTTAAAGAGTGAAATTGTAATCACTCTCCCTTTGAAGAAGAAGAAGGTTATTTATATCTCCTTCCCTTCTTGGGGTTTTAAACTCCCCCCATGCCTGTTTGTCTCGAGGAAGACAGTAAATGTTTGTTCAGCCAATGAACTACAATGGTCTTGATCACAAAAACAGCATCACTGTTGCTGTTTTGTAATGCAAAAGGTATACACTGAGAAAAAAAATGGTTGTTTTTATCGCATGAAGTGAGGTAACACACATTAAGTCTAGCATGTGGTGCCACTGCTTGTTTTGGCCAACATTTATTAGCCTAATATTTTACTGCATTCCATAAAAAATTAATCATTTCTTCTGAAGTCAGTGGCGCTCTGTATTCTTCAGGCTAGGTGGGGTGCCTCCACCAGAAAAAGCTGAGGAAGCCACAAATTTTTATGTTTTAAAAATATGATATCACATTATAGACACATTATGTTGCTCATTTTAAAGTAGGCCTCACTGACAGGCTATTACAGTTTAATGAATTGCCATTATAAACTTAAACAGGTAGGTGTAACACAGGTCACCACCTCCTGAGGATGGAAACTGATGAATGCTTCTGCCATTCTTCACACCCAATGCCCTTGAACAAGAGCCTTGCCAAATTAGTCAGTTTAGTCACATTAGATGAATTTACACAAAAGAGTAGACTTTGAAAAACAAGCTGATGAGATGGAATACAAATTCTGACAAAGAGGCTGCACTGATGAATGGAGCAGAACAGCTAGATTCACACAAATGACCCAGATGAGAGTTTCTAAAAGGGCAAAACATCCCCCAGACAATGGTCCCAGATGCTGGCAGCAGCACTAGGAGAGCATGGAGCGACAAACTTAAAACACTGGCACATTTTAACTTTAGATCCACTGCTGATTAATGAGGACATCCCCAAGGAGGTGTACAAACATCCTCCTAATGCTAATCTAAGGCAGACATTTGGTTCCTTTAAAAACCAATAAATTATATGATACACCCCCTTCAGACATGCATCAGTATGGTTCCGTTGCACATTGCTAATTTGGGTTTAAGTGCACCACTTATATCCAACATATAACTGATAAAATAGTGATAATCACCAGGACTATTTCTTTCTCCATCTAACATGAAATTCACTCGACTTGAAGTCTTTGCTAGAGTAGATATCGAGCTCACATTAAATACCAGCCATTACAAATGTATTGTACAAAATAAACAATTTTGAAAACGGATTGAATTTTCCAAGCAGAAAATGTAAAACTGCTTGGAAACATTTCAGTCCAGGTTCTCTGAGAGAGCTGCTGTAGCTCAGACAACTGCGATAGTCACATTTAAAAAAAAAAAAAGGAAGCCTAGCGTTGCTTCTTCCCATAAGCCTCTTCTTGCTTCAACAATGGGGGTGAGCTCTTGCACCAGAACAACATTAACAGTGAAAATAGAGTATTAGGTATTGCTCAGATACATTTGGTGTGAGGGTCATTTCAATCCGGCCGGGTCAGCCTTCCTATTACCCTATTGTTGACTTTATGCTGAGTTGTGTTGTGATTTTGTGGACTGGATGTGACCATTTTAAACAGTGACGCAAAGCAGTTCAGAACGTGGGTATCAGCTCTTACGTAAAATATTTTCTGAAAACCTAGGGCCGAAATTTAGTCTCAGAATTAGTCTAGGAATATAAATGTTTCCTTAAATGTATGACAGCTCTATAAAGACTCCAGCCACTCTAAAACTGCCTTTACCTAGCCATCAATAGACAAACATATTTTAGTACAGAAAGATAACACAAGGTAAAGAGAGCACAGTTTAAATGTCGATTAAATAGATTAATAGGGAAAGAACCCTATAAATAGCACCCAGGTGGAGATCCTTCCCATAAGTGGCCACAGACAGACGGGGTGGTTTAAATTTCTTTCAGCTGACATGGATCATAGAGGTGCCCAAGAGTGATGGAAAAATAGAATGATAAATGTCTTTGTGCTTGAACTTGGCTTAGAAACTCTGTTAATGAAACACATAAAAGCTGCAGCCTCACAACAAGCTGCCATCAACTCTCCTCCTACTGATCAATGACTGGCATTTTACCTTCTCAGCCTCACTGGACCTGAACCAACCATCTGCTCAGGTAGGCACAGAGTGAACTGGACAGATACAAATCATTCTAGCTATTCACAATAACTAAACACTTTTTAGCCTAAAAGTTACCTAGGTTTTCACGGATGTTGTATGTCCTGAAGTTGGCAGCCTCACTAAGACAACAGGATATAGATGCTGCACTGATGAAACATCAAGATGGAGCTGTTGGTTAAAACTGCTATGAATAAGATTTTACAATTTCTGACTCTGGCACTCCAGTGGTCAATTCAAAAAAGATACTTTGGCAGATCAGGATTGTCAATTTGTTTTACTACTACTCTTTTCTATAACCACAGATAGTAGCTAAAAACATTTCCTAAATCCATAATATTTTTAAACTTATTTAAATGTATTAAATAAATGATAAATAATATATGAGACAGTTTCGGAGCTGGTGGAACAGAGTTGGGCTCCGTGTCTCCCCCTGCTTTTAATCTCCAAGCTTGTTTTGCCTTTAACAGGAACTCCTAAAGCTTCATGTAGAAACACACATTAACAACTTAGCTTGGATAAACATCCAGGATACAAAGAGATGAAATTGATATTGAACTTCTCATCTGACTGTGTTTAATGACAAAGAAACATCTCACTCAAGATGTCCGACTGTGTCTTCAAACATGCAGGTGTTTGTTTCAGCATAATAACACACTCTGCCAAAAACAAATTTACACATGCAATATGCATGAATGCATGACGATGCTGCATATGCTAATGCACATTTGTGTGTGTATGTGTTGGTATGCGTGTACATGCATACATTTGGATTTCTTATGCGTGTGAGTATAGGAAGTGAATACACAGAGATACAGAATTTATGTTTATTTTAATCGCATGTTGATTGAGGGCATAACTGTGATCCTCAGCTATGAGGTGCTGACAGGAACATAATGTACTCATTTGCTTGTATCACATAGCTAGTCATATATTATCTATACTGAGCAGTGTGTTACTGAGGCCCTCTCAAGGCATACTGCTGGGGTGGAACAGAGTAGAGGCTATGACTTGGCACACCGCCTCTGTGACTCCTGCTGGGGCCCTGAGCTGTCTCAGTCGCCCGTCACTCTGCAGGATGTGTGTGTGTATCTGTACGATTCTACAACTGAAAAAGGAGATCCAGTGGATGCGAATGCGTGCGCGTGTGTGTCACTGTGCCTGAAGCAGAGCGGAATGTGGCTCACAGGAGAATGAACAGAGAGCTGTCACAGGAGGGGAGGCAGCCACGGCCGCTCGCCCTCCTTCCTCTTGCAAAACACACACACACACGCATGCGAGATCAGGGATGGCGGGGCTTGCGGGCCTGCCCACGTGTTCACCTCATTTGTTCATTTTCCATCCGTCTGATTTATACCACATGGAGTTCAGAAGACCAGGGCATAACAAGATTCCCTGATGGGATTCACCCCTGCCGCCACCTCCACCCAGTCCTGACCACCCACCACCTGCTGGTCGCCAATTGCAACGAAAACTCGACAATTTTTGATGTTTACAATGCTTCTTCTCACTCTATTTCTGTTCTGTCATCTCGTCAGTTAGCTCTTCAGTCCTCACTTATTGATTAGCTCACATATTCTCTTCATTTCTTCTTTGACTGGGACTAAAAATGAGCCACACGAGGCCTGGGTGAGGCACGAATCAAAAGCAACGCCCTGACAGATTTCTGAACACCACTTGTGTGTAGCACTCACTATATTTTTCCTTTTTTCCCCCACTGAATCACTCTGCGTGTTGTCATAATCAATGGCATTAGCTTAATGAAACAGCCATGTGCTGTAGATGTGACGATTTACGACTGCTGGATAAACTAACTCTTCAGCGGCGAAATGCCACTGCACGCCAACTTCAAAAGATAGTTGCTTTTGAAGTGGCATGAAGGGTTGGTAAGCTGTTGCTAGCACTGACAAGCAAAGGATTTGTGAGTTGCAATTCAAAGATGAAGAGACATGAGGAGGAGGGTAACTTCTTGATTGCATGAGTGACATTTTTTCCCAGTGGTCCTCTGACCCCAGTAAAATACACCCTAAATAAAGAAGTGACATATTATAGGGGAGTTCAGCCAGGTCCTCAGCAGAGGATTGACACTCCGTCTCAGTGATGTCAAGAGATAAAAACTGCAAGCTGCCCTGTTGGTGATGAATACAAGACCAGATCTGTGGAATCACACAATGCCGAGCTTTGCACTGAAATAAGCTTCATATCACCGTGTTATGAACCAGATCTGAACCAGAAAATGTGCCTTTATCTGTGGAAAATCACCCTGGGTGCTGCCACAGTGTCGACACAGTTCATCTTCCCTTTATTGTCAGTGGAGGATAAAATTGCTATGCCCAGAGGTGGACTTGCACTTTAGGCATGTACATTAAGTTTTGATCATCACCTTAAGAACAGACACACTGATACTCAGCTGTCTGAGCTCAGAGGAGCTTCAGAATAAGGCTCACAAAACCAAACAGAACACATCAGCTACCATTTCTAACACATGGCTGCTTTACATGCACGTGCAAGAGAAATGTGCTAAGTGCTTAATGTCAAACATATGAAATATACCATTTACCATTCTGCAAAATTCACATGTGGTTAATGGTATAAATCCACTTGCATAAATCTCACCCTTTAGGAGATTAACTTAAGATGGGGAATGGAATAAATAATGGTTTTTAAGTAACAAGATGAATAGCCAAAATAAAACAGTCATGCTCCACAAAAATATGCGATGGCAGTAACTTCAGTACCAGAGTAGCACTTCTGGACTGCTTTTTATGTTTGCTTCCCCTGAATACAAAGTAAGGGTATGCAGCCATATGTTTAATGGTCAGCCTTCTGCCTACCTTTTAAGACAGCATGCTTGTTTGAAACTGTTTAAATTTAGTGCAGCAAGATGAGATTATAGAGAATATCATTCAGCTTTATCTCTTGAGATGTGGCGTTTTCTGTGTCTTTGAACAGTTCGCTGTAAATGAACATCCACTCATCCACTGCCACATCATTAGCCAGTGGAGACAAGAGTTGAACTCATAATTTGCATTGTCAGATCAGAGAAGAGCTCCAAATTATTCAGAAACAATGGAAGAGGTGGCTGCGACATCAACCAGGACACTGCGGTATTTCTGGGGAACAGGGTACATTATTTCTCGTTTGGAACTGACAGTTCTACTAGTTGGATAAAATTGTGACAAACAGATATTGTGAGCCCAGAAAACTCTGCATTCATTTGCAGACAAAACATTTTATTTCAAGCATAATGAGAAACTTGTGTGAAGTACTGGCACTCTGTGACATCTTGGACTTTTCTGGATTTCATAATTATTTAATCTCAGCAAATACAAGCTGAAATGAAAAAGGCACTTGACTTCTCCTAATTAGTCCAAATCCTGTCATTTCGTTATTTAGATGGTTGTTTGAGGATGAAGTGAAGAGTTTTTAAAGATGCATAGTTGCAAGCTGTCTTTCAGATTTGGTGACTTTTAGCCATTTACACAGGTTGTGCTTTTGTTTCCACTGCTCTCCATTTGCATTGGAGATGAGTTCCTGGAACTAAATTTTGGGAACAGTTCCAAGTACTTTCAGTAGTTGCAGACACTGCTGCCAATCTCGACTAGTCAAGCCAGTGAGTCGTCACATTACAGCAAGAAAGAAACACAACAGCAGCAATGACCATTTTACTGCTGCATCAGTATAGACCAGCAACAACCATTGCTTTAAAATAAATAAATAAATAAATAAAATGATATCATGAAATCAGACCTCCCAAATGCAACTAAGAAATGTTTTGAATGTCTTACAGCTCTGATTTGCCTCCATATAGAATAACTCCTGTATAATTTTGCTCTTTATGTCAGTGTCTTTGCCTGTTATCGCCAAATGTAGATACTCTCTCTCACTCCGCTCTTTCTCCAGTGGCATGGATATTATTTTTAGCATGATATCCAATGTGCAGGTGTTGAAAGGGCTACGCACAGAGGGTCAAATGTGATGTCTTGAATTCCCGTGTTGATATAAGTGACCTATTTCTTTGTCTATGATGTGCTAGATACTGTACAGGGAGAGGATATATTTTATCGCTGATCCCCTGCAGCTTGTTCAAAAAAAAGACTGTATTCAATGAAACATCTGTGCCATGAGGTTCCCACTTTATAACAACAGTAAGAGCCAGGTTTTTTTTTTTTTTCTTTTGATGCATATGAGATATCTAGGGTAAGATATAGGAAAATGAATGTTAAAAACAATAAAGCATTTTTACTGACTTTAGTAAATTGATAAGTGGCTCCTGGATGCATTTTTCTGTATGTTCCCTTCCATCCCACCACTGCCCTCATGACCTTTTTTTTTCCCTCAGCACTTCACTATGCCTCGTGTTCCATCCGTTTAGAAACCAATTTAAGCCATAATTTTCATAGCGCCAACATCTCAGGTGTAACTGCCACAGCTAGCATCTTGTCTATAATTGCAGCCTTATTAAATCCCATCAACTCATGAGCATCATTTGGGAGGCCATTCCAAATTTCATCAAGCAAACTTGTAATCTTGACATCGTAGGAATTTCCAGTGCAATTAGCTTGACACATGCAGTGCAAAAATCAATAGGCAATTTTGAGGGGTTTCCAGCATCTCATTAATTGATCTGGTTTATGCTGGTGCCCTTTCCTTCCTATGTTCACGTAGTTCTTCATCCTGAGTATTAAAAACCTGATAATATGAGAGACATAATATAAATGCTTTCAAGCCTAGTGGCTCTTTAGGGATGTCTGAATGATAATATGGGACTATTAGACACTTTTCTAGTCAGGCTCACAGGCCTCCTATTAATGTGTATTTGTGTGTTTAGCATTTCTCGCCGTATCATACCACAAAAGTCAACAACTTTCCTCTAACTTACAATCTACATATACCTAACTGCAAACACGATTTGCTTCCACAACTAGCTGGCCACGTTGCCATCCGTGACCTGCTCCAGCTGACTCAATGAGAGATTTGTCATGTGCCTAATTTAGATATTCTATATTCTGGGTTTCCGGACCCACAGGGAAGGACATAATTGAATAGGCTGTGTCAAAGCCTCCCCCACTCCACAAAAACCTCCCAGGGACGGGCTACCGTTAATTATCTCCCATTGCAATATGGCCTAGTTTTATAATTACTGGTCCTGCCAAATATATTACAACATACTAAACCTCTCACCAGACAGATATTAATTTAGTGCGTGTGATCTGGCGACATGTGCTGTACAATTTGCTTACCTATCTTATTTACAGACTGGATTACAATATTTGAGGATGAAGGGTTGATTGAATTGTGTGTTGCAATCACAGCCTGCTAGTTAAAAGTCTAAGACAGGCTCTTCATTAGCTGTAGATATCAACATTAGTGTGCTCATTTCAGCTTTAATGGGGCACTCTGTGGATTTTGCGCAGTGAGATTAGTCCACTTGTCATGAGGAGTTCTACTGAGATTGTGAAACCAGTTGTTTTCTTCTGGTCTGCTGTGGCTCTGAAGGAGTTTTCTAAAGCCTGAAACAAGATTCAAATCATGCTAGCGGCTTTATGAGGCTGTACCTAGGCATGGTGGTGCTTTCAGCCAACATCAGCATGGCTAAAATGAACCGTGAGTATTGGAGTTTGAAACACAGGCATACTTTCTGCTTGCAAAACTTAAACAGACTTGAGATGAACTAAAAGATGAAAAAAGACACAACAAAAAACAGCCCTGGACTTTGTACATATAGACTACTGTTGCACTAAAGATAAGTTTTTGTGTAATGCCATGGTTCAAGTGAATTTTGCACTTAACATATGGGGTGAGAATTTTTGATTAAAAATTCAACAGTTGGATGAATTATTCGGTATCTCATCATCTTAGAGAGCCTCGGGTAAAAAGGAGATAGCGTAACTCCGACCAGAAGTGGAGACCTGAGCTTCTATTTCCAAGACTGAGTCGCAAATAAGATTTCTTGGTCAAAAGCTGTTGTATATTAAATTGTAAAGCTGAACTGCGTGAAAACAGAAACACATAATATTATTTGCATTTACAAATAATAATTTATAATTATTCATACGTCATTTTTATCCATCAGTTATTAGTCTAGCTTCTGAAGTTGTGGTTTTCGGGGCCATATTTACCTGCTGTCGGTGCTCTCAAAACCCATTAAAAATGTCTCTGTCACCGTGTGAAGACATCACAATAATATGAATAATAAAACGCATCATTATGCTGCTGCATGTTTACATGTTTAGCATAAGTGTCACTTGTTACGCTGTTAGCTCTGGTGCCAGAAAATAAACATCTTGAGTCATTTCCTCACATTTGCCTTCAGGATATTTATGTAGCTCATTTTTATTTCCACTTTTTTATTTGTGATCTTTTCATTTGTTGATTCAATCTCAACTGGAAAAAATGAAAAAAACAAAAAGAAAATTCACGGTCGCCAGGTGAAGTTCACGTTTTATCTTTGTATCAGAAAACACGAATCAAAATGGGACCATTAATTCCCAGTGATCACACATTTCCTTTGTGAATGAGTTCTACACATTAAACATTTGTAACTGTGGATAAAATTCACTAAATTGGCTGCTACCTGGCTCTAGTCCTAAAACTGTTGCCCTCCAGTTACTGTATGCATGCTGTGCCTTTATGGCTGGCCAGATCCACCTGAGGACAGTTTTATGGCTTCAGTTACTGAGTGCTGTTCTAAAATTAAGGCTAGCAATTAAAAGACACACCACTTATCCAAATTATATCATCGACTAAAGGTTAACAGCATGCAGAGCCAAATATAGTCCACGGGATGGCAAGTTCAGAGAAGCAGAACTCTATAGTCTGCATCATTTTTTTTGATGTAGTCCCACAGCACTTGCCTTACATGCTTGGGCCACAGTATATCCAGTTAACCCTGTGCTCAGATTTTAGTGGGCTGATCCCACAAGCTATGATCTATATCAGTCAGAGCCCCCTCACCTTGATTAGCATAAACACTTGCTAAATGAGAGTCAAGAATGTGGTTTTCATTATGTCCCACTTTTGGAAAATGACCGTATATGTGTGTGTGTTCACAGCTAAAACTGAGAAAAAAAAATGCATTAACATTTGTTGTTGTTGTTGTTGGTATTGCTTTTCTAGTCTTTTATTGATCACAGGGAATAAACTGCTGCCTTCAACCTTTTACCGACACTGCTGTTAGCTTTTGTTCCTTGGATTTGACTTCAGGTGTTCTTTTGGAGAAATAAGGGCACGCACTGGTGGTGGAGCAGCAGGACTGCAGAGAGGTCATAAATGAATCATGCGGGTTCAGTGTGCAGTCTGGAAAAAATATTACACCAAGAGACATGGTGAAAAGGAACTACGTACATTTACTTTGGTACTGTTCTAAAGTAGTTAGTACTTAGTGATGGTCTAAAAATGAGAAGCTGCTAGCTGAACGTTGTGTATACTGCTCTCTGCTAAAAAGAGAGATGAGAGATAAGACAAAATATACAAAAACAAAGTCATCAGCATCACAGTTTAGATTTCCCACACAGCCATTAAGGTGCAGATAGGTTAACTGTGAATGAGAGAGTGAATTTAATTAATAAAGTCAATACACCACCACTTTACATGGAAATGTACCTTATACTGATTTATTCATGTCATTATTCATTTCATATAAATGCTTGAACAAATCCTGACCACTCAAGCCTTTAAGTGTGAACATCTTCAGCAGTAGGGTTTTGCTTTCCATCAAATACAGTAACATTTCTTCAGATTTACTGCCTGTGGGTGGACAGTAAATCTAAAGCTGTTGTTGCAACTCGAGTCTGATCTTGATTCTTGTCACTTCTTATTTGAAGTGAAACACTCCTCAGATCATTTGTCAACTGTGAGTGCCACAGCAAATGGTATCGTGATCTGTCACCAACCCGTTTCTCCCCTACCAACATTTCTCTCTGGACTCTTGATTCTGAACAAAGTTATCTTGAGCAAATCATTTCTTTTTCACAGGAGCAAGTAGGTTTTCTGAACTTTGTTCAAGGATATTTCAGCTCACTATCCCTCCTACACACACATCCCAGGGACGTTTTGTGTTGGGAAGTGTGCCATCACGTGCAATGCCAGAAGCGTAAAGGACATTGACCTTTAACGTGTCTGAACCACTGGTCCCGTTATCCAGATATAACCAAAATACTATGACTTATGATCCATTGTATGATTTTTTTTGTGACATTTGTTCATGACCTTTGTAGTTGAATATTGCTTATTCTACGCTTCAATTTTTAATTTAGTGTACTCTGATATGATTTAGAACTTCATTGTTTCCGGTTCAACATACTGCCAAGCATTTACTTCATTCTTTGCTGTTCCATTATTCTAAATGAATGGCATTAAACACCTGGCTTGGTGAGGTGGTGCAAGAATATAGAGTATAGCACTTCACCCTCACAGAAAGAATGTATAGTGTAAGGCTTCCTCTGACACTGTGAAGGTGTCACTTATGTTGGAGACATGGGAATAACTATCTGTATATCTGTGTAAACCCAGAGACTGACTGCTCATCTGTTCATGGTGTTTCCCCGCTGTCCGCCAGGAGCCAAAATGCATGCTGGGATAGGCTCCAAGCCTGACCCAAAAAGGAAAAAGTGGGCAAAGAAAACAAATAAATGGGTGAAGGATAAATCCATCTTCTTCATAAAAGCTTGCATGGAAATAACACCCTGACTATGCATCGGTTATATTCTACAGCACAGTCTAAGATGTGCAAAGTGTCAGTGGGGTGATGTGACACTGGAGGCAGTCCATGCTATGCACCATTGCAGACAACTTCCCACCCACTCCACTATGAGCTGTCCTCAGTGAGGAGCGAAGGTGCAAAGAGCAGTGAAATGCCTCCATTTAGGATGGCTTATGCCTCAGCTATTATGAGCAGCATGGTAAAAAGACCATATCCTGCCTGACATGTCCTGTGACATGTGAATGCACATGATTTTCAGTTTCAGGAGGGGAACTTGTTTGTTTACAATGCAATGTTAATTGTAAGAAGTTACATGTCTGACAAATGACAAATCACCACAGCAGAGCTATCTGTGGTGTCTTACAAGAGATTAAATGTGAACGACTAACTAGCTAGCCTCTGTACATTGTGGACTTGAAAAACCTTAGAAACTGTAATAGAGTCAGAAGCATTGTGACAGCGAAGTGAACTCATTTTAAGGTAGATTTCATTTCAAAAGATGGAAGAATTGCGGGTCAGTTTTTCATTGTGAGCTTTTACAGTATTGGCCACTGGATTACTGCATGTGGTTCTGTCCAAGGTGCTGAAACTTTTCAGTCTGTTTCATCACAAATTCACGCGGCATCACTTTGCATTGCTTGGGTAAATATATAACATTCGCATCAGAGTTATTTGCTTCTGAGCCAATGTCACTGAAAAGAACTATAGTCCTAATTGAGTTTTTAAATGTTTGGGGTGGGGTGGGGGGGGGGGGGGTGGGGGGAGTCACAATGTTGAATGAAGGAACAGGGAAATCATTCATCTCATGTGACAGGCAGTAATAAGGTATAACATTCACTGAGCTTTTCACAGAATGTTTGCTATGCCATTCATCCAGTCTGGCTTGGTATCCCTAGCTAGCGATTTCATTGTACTCTGGGACTTGGTACATTATCATTATGTCTCTGCACTGTTCTCCTCAAGGCTGTACAAAGCCTCTTTTACTACTCCCAGCTCATTCATTTTTCATTGGCCCGGGCTTGTTAATTAAAATGCTGAATGGCACACTTTAGGTTGCAAACACAAGATTTTTGCTGTTTGACCTTTTCCTTTAGCCAATATGTGGCGGTGCCTGAGTATGACGCGTTGATGAATGGATAATGCACTATCCCAGCTGACAGGCCTCTTTGGAAAAATTAATGAGAACATAGTGAGCAAGAAAGGGGCTTGTTGAAAAGGGGGAGTTTCTTTCTATTTTTTGAGGCCCTGAATTACTCTTCATGGATTATGTTGGTACTGGTGCTTGCAACTGGTTAATGGATATAATGTAGTTATTTATCATGTGGACACTTGAAAGACTGAGTGATAAAAGAGATTGGTAAGCAGAAGCAGAAGCTGAATGATAAGAGATGGGGAAAGGTTGGCAGAGACAACTAGACAGTGATAACCATTATGGATGTCATCTGTCTTTCCTTCATTAGTGCTAATGTTTGTGGCATCCTGTTTGTTCTGCTGGATGTTAAAATTAAATATGCAAATTGTGACAAAAAAAAAAAATGATGTTTGTGCAATGAATAGTTGTCAGACATTGTCATTTATTGTATCTCCTTTGAGCTACCAAACAATTTTCTTCTCACATTTTGAACTGGGGAGACAAATTTCAAACAGCTTGTCGCTAAAAGCTGGGATTTCTTTGTGTGAAGGAATTTCACCAAATCAATGCTGACTGACTGATTAACTGTTTCTGGTAACCTTCCTGCCTTTTCTTCTTCTTTCTGTCAGAGAACACTACAAAAATGAGAGGCTAAAATGGATAAAATCTATTATCTAGTGCGAATTAGTCAAGCCTTCTTGACTGTTTCATGAGTCATTACTGGAAAGGTGAAAATGATTCTCCAGTAGATTAACACATCTTCATGAAATGTAATAAATGGTCCTTAGCCTCAGTGATGACCACATGTGTGGCAGATGATGATTTTCTTTGAAAGGCCTAATGGAAAGGTGTGGTAAGTCGCGGCTCGTGGCACTGATGTGCAATATTGTATAAAGCCAAGAATAAAACCTAAATGAACGCTCGTGTAGACGATTTGATGTTTTGCAACACTGGTTATATCAAGAACTTCTACAAATTACAGTTTGCATGTTGCAGGGCAGTAGCCTTCACTGAGGACACGCACGTCATGTCCTTGTTATTTCTCTGGGGCATTTAAAATAGAAAAGTGTCTGAAAACACCACTAATGTGAAATTATACTTCTACTTCTCGCTCATTGTTTGAAATAACCTGTAACTCTGAGTAACCTGCCTTTTAATTCCTGAAGTAAGTACATAAATGAGACCAGAAATTTAACACTCTACGATTCTCTATGTTTTCCATCAAAAAGCTGTTTAAAGTTAAAGTCCGTAAGAAAGATCTTTTTTTTCCCGCACCCAGACAGCAGCGTTTAGTCTTAAGCAGAGTTAAGCAGCTCTGGACTCTGTAACACCTGCAGTGTTTGGGAAAGTTGAGCCAGCCTGCAATATGCTTCCTTAAAGAGGCTGTAAACGATATCTTACAATAATGATGTTTCAAATGACAACGTGAAAGCAATGAAAAGGGTCTGTGTAGTAATGAATCTACAGAGAATTATAACCCAAATTTGTAACCCTGCTCAGTTTAATGGGTCTTAATAGCGAGATTCAGTTCACTGTTTAGCTGTCTGGCCCACAACTTTACTGTGCTGGTTCAGTCTCACCGCTCTCACTGCGTCGTTTTCAGCCACGTCAACCAGCGGCTATTGCAGGTGTAATGAATGCAAAACAAACATAAAGCGGAAAATGTAGACAGAAAGAATGAAAATATCAGAGCTCTCTGTTCAAGATGCCACCCTGTGACCTCTGTTGGTGGAAATCAGTCATTATATGTGACTTGTCTTGCCTATAGGTTCCATCTGGTCTTCATTCTGTTCCCAGCAAAGAACAGTTAAGAAAGGAAATTGGACTACTAGACATTTTGTGCAACATTCAAATAAAAGAAATGTCTGCAGTGCTAATGCAGGATCAATAGGCGCCATGAAGGAGTGTTATACAAGCAATTACTGTGCACTATTTTAAACCTGTGTGACTGCGACAGAGCTGGAGGAGTCAGTTAAAGTTCATCAAACATCAGTGAACGCACTCACTGCTGCTATGAAGTTCTTGCTTCTAAGTACAGACCGTGTAATCAATCACCTGAGCTAATCAGATCCAACTAGTCTGTCCTACCAACACCAGCATGCCAACTTTCAGAAAACTCTTGATTGATTCTAGCACAGTTTGTCCTTGGAAACAGATAATTGGCTATTTTAGTGTTCTGTGTACATGGAGAGCAGGGACCTAAGAGGCATGGACCATTTCAACAGTAATGGTCATTAGCTCTTCTCTGTCCATGGCTTTGTCATCCAGACGTGTCATTTGCTTCAGACAGGACTGGATGTGCTAATTGGTTTAACAAGTTTGAGTGCCACTGCTCATTCCCACACGATTACAGTTTTATTTACTTATCTGTACTAAAAAGAATAATGTTTTATCTATCCACACTATCAGTCCTGCATTCTCAATAGATAAATTCTACATTTAGAATTAGAGGTGATCAAATCAAAGAGAGATTATGCAGTATTTATTTCTTTTTCATCCTCACTCTATCAAAAAACCACAACTCTTACAGCTCCCCTGGCAGGTGAATGTATTTGACAGCAACAAACCGATTCATTTGAAATCTCCATTACGTGGGAGACAAGCATTACTGTGTGTGCACTATCAATCATGTTGTTGCCTGCTCTAGTGTGCGTGCTTTTAAAGATCATCAGTGTTCCCAGGGAAGAATGAAGTTGCTCTTGACTTTGCTTCCTCAGAGGCCACGTTTGGAATTTGAAAGATCACTTGTTTGTATGAGAAAAACAAAAAGCACTGAGGAGAGAAAAAAAGGAGCACAACACAAGTAGGTGGGAGTTGTGAGGTATTGATTTGCCATTATAGTTCAGGTTGACCCTGATGATGCCTGTAGAGTACATTTATGTTATCAAAGATGAGCCATTTTGATAGTGGCCTGTTATGACCAGGAGTATTTCTTCTCAAAAAGATAAAGCTGAAAAGAAACAAAAATGTTGCTTTCAAGAGCTTAACGACAAGGGATTTTTTTTTTTGTCTTTGTTTTTCTTATCAGAATATTAAAAACGTGTTGGATTACATTATCAGATTGCCATTCTGTTTGGTGAAAATCTCCAATTTGAGTTACTTTCAACTTTGCACTTCAATTAAAGGATTACTTTAGATTAAACTATAGTGTGGCAAACAGGCAGGTATAATTACCCCATGTGTTGTGAGTGGATTTTGTGAAGTATATTGTCTGAAGAATATAATCAACTCCTTCAGTCATCAGAAACACTGAGTCAGGATCAGAATGAGGTTTACAGTCTGTTCTATAAGCCCTGTCTCATGAAGGCGTCCTTAATGTTACAGTCATATGGTTGCCCAACATCCAGAAGGTGAGTCTTATCCAGTAAGTCTGTTAGAGAAGAGCACTAGGAGGAGGAAGGCAACACAAATAGAAGAAAGTCGAGGTGCTACACAACAAACTCGAATGGAGCAGAGTTCTAGCTATTTTAAAATTATCATGATGTGTTTTACGTTATACTGCACTGCAAGGGATGCATCCCATGTGCCACAAATTGTTTTCCAGTCAGTTAAATCGTTTTACCTTATCTTAATTGAAGTTTGATTTAATTTCATATACCATTATTTTGTCTCCTATGGAATAAAAAAAATAATGCTAATAACAAAATGCACACTTGAATGGTTGCAGAATGAACAGAGAAGGTCATTGTGTGCAATGGAGAGTTTCAAATGCGTGTACTTATATTTGTCTCTCTTTCTCCGCATGTGTGTGCACTTGTGTATCTGTGTGTGTGTGAACTGGCTCATCTTAGGCCCGTCAGCCACCACCCCCTGATCTCACGCATTGTGAATCATGAGGACTGAGGGATTTAACCAAAAAAATAAATAAGTAAATAAGAAGAAACTTTCCTGTAGGGGGATTGCTGATGTGTGCATGTATATGTGTATGTGCATGTGTTCCAGTGTCTGTGTATGCACGCATGCATCAGTGTGTATCTGTATATGGGGTCTGCTTGCTGCATCTTCCGTCTTATTCTCCTTGTTGTTCTTTCCCCTGGGAGGCCGTTTGGGTTTTCATGTCGCTTTTTTTCCCTCTCTTTTTTTATGTAGGACACTGCTGCCTGCTTGATGTTTGGGTTGGGGCGGAGGGAGGGAGGGAGGGGGGCTTTAAGACGCTGCTACGCCTTCTGTTTTTTGGAGGAGCTGAGATATGATTCAAAGCCCTGACAATCGGATGCTCAGGAGAAGAACAACAACTATTTTGGGTACAACAGCAGCTCACCAAACACAGGATGTTCTGAGTGAAGATGGTACAGAACCTCAGCTTATTGCACATTAGAAGAAGGAGTGGGGGAGAGGGGGTGAAAGTGTGGGTGTACCAGTGAAGAGGAGAGGAAAGAGAGGTATGAACTTGAACCTGCAGTAGAGGATACTTTTGACAATAATACACAACCAAACGACATGATGTAATGTGAAAGGGTAGGGCTGGCGTCATAGAAAATCTTAGTCAAAATGAGTCTTTGTCCCATCACATGGAAGGAAAAAGGTCACCCGCGCAACTCTACTGACAAGTAATCTCTAGGAAGCAAAGTCCAAAAACGCCACAGAAATGTAAAAAAGACGTCAGAAATATGAGAAAACACAAATTAGCAGATTATTACTTGTAGACAGAAGGTAAAGGACGAGAGGTGAAAGGGAAATGGAAAAGACGGCGGATGAAAAAATGGCAGAGGAAGTGGAGGTAAAAAAAAGACTGGACTGAATGAATAGTAAAATAAAGACTGGATGATGGTGACGGAAAATGATAGGGAAAATATTAAAGGGGGAGTAGGGAGATGAGGGGAATAACAAGGAAGAGGATAAGAGGATAAACGCATATCATGCAGGGATTTAGAGTAAAGGCAGTAAACTTGCGATCATAGTATGTCAATAATAACCCCTCTGCTGTAATTTTACTCCCTGTTTTCTTACAAAGTGTGTGAAAGTTATGCTTGTTATGAAACAAAGTGATTAATCTCTACAGTTAAATAATAGGAGGCTCTTTTTACGGTGACTAAGCATTTTGGGGTGTGAAGCATTGGTCATGGCCAGCTGGTAGATTTTAAACTACTTAGGGAATTAGCTGCTGCTACAATTGGCAAGAAACTGGATTAACATTTTAAGATTTTAAGCCTGACTTACCCCTGCTGTTTTTCATCTCAGACAAAAACATTGCCATCACCTCATAAAAAATTCAAATGGCATTAATGATGCACCGTTTTTGTCAGGAACCAAAATAGATGAATTACATAAAGTGCAAAATGATATGAATGCCACTTGCTAGGGGAATCAAATATTACAAGTCCTTTCACTCCTCACTCCTCACAATCATTAAAAGAGACATATAGACAGTAAAGGGGAAAAGGTGGTTTGAAGGCCAGGGATAATGTTATTATAAATGAGGAATAATTATTTCTTTTACTCTTTCTCATCCTGTATCACGTTTGTCCTTTGTTGTCCGCAGCTCGGGCTCCAAGGAAACACAAAGACAAGGTCTTTACAGTATGCATCATCTATGTTCATTAGCGCCACCATTAACGTCTATGTCATCTTTCCCACTGGCTCACAAGACTGGAACTGCTTCCAGGTTGGACGTCATCTAAAGATCCGCCTTCAGTGTAATATGACCTCCATGGCACCACTGTAAGAATCATGAGTCATACTATGGTACGGAAACAGGAATCCACAAGTTCCAAATGGCCACTTTCTCTACATTTGTGGGGTAAATAAATCAACAAGTCCTCCAACCTGAACAACCGAATACGCTGTTTGTTCCCTCTGACACCATGCCTATCTGCTGAAACAGTCTCAAGTATGGTGCAAAGTGTAGCTTACTATAGGCAGAGGTGGTGGACTGATAGATTTTATCCTTAGGGCTGGCCCTACAGCACTGGATGCTGGTCAGAAAGTCTGGTCAGAAAGGTCTGAAAGTTTGGTTATCCTCCAAGAATATCCCACTTAAAACAGACTCTAAAAAACTCTCTCCCCATTACATCAGGCCTTTTGAGACTGGGAGCATCATTAACCCCTCCGCTGTCAGATTAAAACTGTCTACCTCCATGAAAGCCCATCCCAGGTTCCACATTACCAAGTTGAAACCTGTGTCGCCCAGTCTATTGTCTGTCTGGCTCTGACATCAAGATTCAGCTCTGGATTACCTGCCTGCCAAAGACTGTATCACCTTTTACAATAAACTGCCTTTCACTGATCCGGTGTCCTAAAGATAACATTGTTTAGAAAACCTACAAATGAGACAAAAAAACATATAAATTCTACAGCAGCAAATGAACCAAGAATCAAACCAATATGTTATATATTTATATAATATACCATATCCAGTCCAGCCTTTTACCAGCAGGCTTCTTAAAAGTCACTACGCAGCTATTAAGCCGTGATGGGTTAGCACCCAGCATTAGTGTTGCTGTAGTGCTCTTCAGGCTCAGGCAAAAGCATTCAGCACTGTCAGAGGAAAAAAACAAAAAACAAAGAAAAAAAAACTTGATTCACTGAAAATTCACTTTCCAAGGATTCCATAAAACACCTCTTACTTTTAATCTGCAATATTACTCATCTATTTTGAAAATACAGCACATGTTGGGCACATTTCAGGAAGTAAGGCCACAGTGAAGAAAGGGTTGATATGACAAATATGTGTGTGTTTTTAAACTTCTGCAACAGCATGATGTGGATGTGATGACAGCGCTGAGTCACTCGTTTTCAAATGTCAGGGTTGTTGCTCACTGGAGATGACTACATTTATCATAATAACATTATTATTATTATTATTGTTGTTGTACCTCACCATGTGGAATTGCATATCACTTGTGTGTCTGCTTGTATTTTCATACAACATCACGTGTGTGTATTCCTCCATCGCTCAAGAGAATGAAACTTGATTATGAATTATTCCCTTTTGAGAAAAGGAACTAGCAGCGTGAGATGCCGAAAGCTTGGGGACAATTTAGCTTGTGGAGGCATGTGTAAGTATGTCAAGTTATTTGAGGACAGCAGAAGAAAGCAGAAACGTGCGCAGCTACAAGATTGCATTGCTCCAATATCAACACTGGGTGAAAAATACTGTGCTGTTACGTGTTGATATTCACTGCTGAAAATCACATAATAGACTTGATTGACTGGAATGGTAGTGGAGGAAAAAAATAAATAAATCAATCCCAGATTGTTTGTAACACACAAGTGATTGTGCTTTTTGTTGAACCTCCAAGAAAATTGCGACTAACCTTTTAAGGCTTAAATGCCTAGTGGCTTTCATCTGGCTTGGGGATTGTTTCTTTCTTCCTCCTGACCCACTTTTAAAATCCAAATCAGTAACTTTGAAAACATTTTTAGGTCGTGTCTTTACTGTCACAAGAGTCATGCAACCTTTTATTTTTTTTTAGAAGAGGATTCGTGCAGTTGCAGAACTTAAGTGTATAGAAACTTATTCACTGATTAACTTGAATGTGAGTTGTTTTTTTTTCTCAACGTTAAAATGATATTAGAGAGTAAAGGTGAGGAAAGACAAAAAGTGAACTCGAACTGCCTGCACATGGAGACACTCATCCGCTGGTTCTCTTACTCCATCCCCCCACCGTCCACAGGATGACTTGACTCATGTTGCCATAGAAACAGGAATTACCAAAAGCTCAATAATATCTGGATAGAGGGCAGAGAGAAGGAGAGAGATGTGGCTTTGGTGCAGAAACAGTGAGTTAGATTTTTTTTTTTTTTTTTACTTTGTGGTTTAAGATTGTTCTTCTCACAAAAGGGACAAAAGTAAATTGTTGACATGTCCAACATACGGTAGGTAATAAATCAATAATCAAAATGTCAAGATGCATTATGTTTTACAGTGAATGAACTCACAAAGGGGCTTTTCACAGGCTGGACAGTACTCCTGATCTTTGTTTGTAAAATCAGTGGACTGCCCCTTTAAGGTCAGATCCTCCCAATGTGCCTGTTGCTACAAAGCGAGTCTACAAGACAACCAATCAGAATATGGCACAACACAGTTTACATCATGGTTCCTAAAAATGTCTCAAAATGAATATTGTACAGTCTGACACATTTTTTAAGACCCATCCAGCACCTTGTGAAGCGCAGTGAAGCTGCAGTGATTTTGTTTGTCACCTCCATAAATATGGGGACATGTGAGAAACAGACTGAAGAGGGAATGGTTGAAAGTGAAGCAGGAGAGACTGAGAGATCCCGACTTTTGGTCCCTAGTATGAGTTTAGCTCCAAAACAGAATCCAGTATTTCCTATAAACCAACTCGATGGTGTTTCTTTGACAAGCCCTCCCTGTCGGTAGACTTCTTGAGTGTGTAACAGGCTGAAAAAACCGTCATATTTGTCAGAAGTCTGTGGCCTTTGTTCCATTCAGCGCATCCAGCAAGTACATGTACAAGTCAATTGCCCGTGGCACATTTCCATCTTTCTCTTCCCCACTATCACAGGCATTATCACATGCCTAGCCACCATGTTAGCAGACAGACCTGTTTTTTCCCCCTATGAATTAATCTGTCAGGAGCAGGATCGCAGCGTTCCTCCCCCTCTGCTTCCTATCAACGCTCTGAGGCAACTTCTTAAGTGGGAACAGAAGATAAGACGGAGGAGGAATGCAATATCACAAACTAAACTGAGATTTAATTTGTGATGGAATTTCTAAGCATGCTCTGTGACGCTGTGAAGGTAACACTTTGGGAGGTATGAGCTCTCCATCTGGGCAAACAATTGCTCTCCGCCTGTGCAAACAATTCCTAATTACTTCTGTCTGATTAACTGGAGATTTTGATCCGAGTCCCAGACACAAATAAGCCACAGGTGTGTGTAGGGCAGCCGACACATGATGCACGCACAAAGACACAGACACACATACTTTCTGTTGCCGTTTTGCAACTGGTTTTACATTGACACAAGTCAACATTATAATAATCCAGCTAAGACTGTACTGTGAATGTAATAAAGAGGTCTGGTTTACTGGCTACAAAATGCAGCTTGTTGCCATGCAGGAGAAATGTTGTCAGCTTGTTTCATTACATATAACCTAAAACAAGTTTTGTTCTTGACGATTACATTCCAAGATGACAGTAAACAAAGAATTATTTGGTGTTTTAAAGCACAAAAAGCACAAAGGGGCAGCACTGAACTTCACCCTGTTAATCTGAAAAGTGTTGGATCCAAAATGAACAATACTGTCTGATCATACTGCATTAACCTAGTGTGAATAACTACAAAGCCAGACATGAAATCAGCCCAGCTCTTACATTTTCTCATCTTATTCCTTCCCTCATCCGAACTTGGGGACCCCCAAGTTATCGCACACTGTGCAGGGCAGCCCTGGGCAGGGTACGGTGCCTATTCTTGTCGAAAACATCAAAAAGGATTTGTCATTAATGAACCTGCTTGAACATTCTTTCTTTCATTTAGATGTTTGCTTAAATATTCAAAAATTCCTTTCATCCAGAACTGTCTATACCAATGTGTCATTCTTGCCAAAATTCTTCTGTGCGTGCTCATCTTTAAAAACTGAGCAGCTTTGATCAAAAGACGATAAAAATAGCAAGAGATAAGGGAGACAGATCGGATTCTGTACTGTATTATGCATTACAAAAGAGCTGTGGTGCATCCTTTACCTTCCCAGCATCTTAAATTCTAACTAAAAAGCTTGGGAAGGAAGACCTATATGTGTTATTTATCTTAAACACACAGCCACCATAAGCATTTCAGATTCACTCAACATAAAAATTTTAAAAACAAAGACATGCTTAACAAGACTCCTTTGCACCACAGAGAGAAAAAGGGGTCTAGAGTGAAATGAATTTTGCCTGCATGAGTTTATTTCTGCCCAAAAACATTCAAACTGTCTTCAACTGTTTTGCTCAGGTGTGATCCACAACATTTCATTCTTTCTGTCAGGGGACATTCTTGCAAACATAAGGGGAATTCTTCTGGCTAAAAAACTAAAGTTATTTCCTGGAACTTCTCATTTCTTTGCCCCGACCCTCTTTTTGCCTCAAACTGCTTCTCTGCAGTCTAACCATGCATGATTCGTCCTCCCATGTTCCTCTCTTTTCCCTCAGTCTCTTCTCTCCTCTCTCACTCTCACAAGTGCTGCCCTGAATGGTTTTCCTTAAATGGAGGTCCCTGTGGTCGCTGAGAATCCAATGACACCTAGGAAAAGGCTGGTGAGGCTGTGATCCACTTAACTCCCCAAAGACCCAAACTGAACTTCCTTCCTCCAACGGGGACAGATGCTAACATCCTGAATCTTAATTTGGCCAGTTCTCTATCTCTCCCCACGGAGATATCCACAGTGGTGGCGGGAGTTCAACGTGCTTTTTTGGGATAACAATTAATGACTTGCTGGCCTTGTATCTTCAAGTGGATCCAATTCGCTTCAGGGGTTAGATGCACTTCTTCCATGCAAACTCTCTTTGATTGAGCCAGTTGATACAGCTATTCAGAATCAGGCTGAGGCGAGCCCCTGTGTGCAATGCAGTGCATTAGAAAGAAAGAAATGTGCTCCATGTGCTACTTTATAGATTGCCGAGCAAATATTTCAGAGGGCTACAAAATGAACGTGAATGTACAGTTTCTGCCGTCCAAAAGATGTGATGAATTTCCCTTCTACAACACAGCATCAAAAATGTGCATTTGTGATACGGTTCTGCACATTTCTGAAGCGGCTACCTCTGTGTGATTTGCATTTTATTTGAATGCATTTCCGCATTTAGCGATGGATTTAACTCCAGCGTGTGAACATTGTCGAACGAGTATCTGAAATGTTCTGTGGAGAAATCCCATTTCAGGGTTCAATGGCTCTTCCGAAGCTGCTCATCCGGGCAGCTGTGAAATATACGCCCTTGTAAAGCTTGTCTATTCAATCAATTTCCCTATTTTCAATTACTGACATTACTGCTCTGCATGCCACTGTTTTTTTGTACAAAATGTATTAAATCAGTTTTGGGTCGATCAAAGATGAGGGTAATTAAGGTGGCTGCAGATAAGCTGGTGAGATTTACGCTAAGGTACATAGTTTCTCATTGGCTTTGTGTGCATTATTTCCTTTGTTGCTTATGTTTCTCAGTGTAAAAAGATGACCTTCTACAATGCAGAATTAATCAAAAAGCATAAATTTTGCATGCACTGCTCAGAGGATCTTTGTTTGAGCTTGAAGAAAAGATAACAGAAAAGTTGCATCGATCAAAAAGCCTGTTACCTTGGTGAAGCTACAAGGTTGGCACATTACATTATAATCGAAGAAAACAAGTAATGCAACGCAACTGTAAAACTTTTTTGACCATATGCAAGATAATGTGATTTCACTGTACAAAATGAGGTAGGAAAACTGATTGCTTTGTGCAGGCACAATCTGAAATTTGATTTGGAAATTAAACTGATTTCCTGAATTAAAACAAATCTTTAAGATTAATAATCAGAAAATACTGGACACACCTTAAATTCAGACTGAAAATTCCTGGACATGCCCATAAAATACTAAATGAAAAAAATATGTTTTCCTCATTATCCCACCAAAACGGCTGATGGAGGGAAGTGGAAAGCTGAAAAATATAACCATTAAACAATAAAAGCATTGTGAGTTACTTGCACACAGGCTGTGTAAATGAGAGCTTCCAGAACTTATTTTGCATTTGAATGCCATCCCCCTCCCTGCATTTATATCATGTTAGGCATCAAAAGGAAAAACAGATGCCTTATATTCCGATTTCCCCATGATGACATCAAAAGGAAACCATACATCCAGTGGCATGGAAGGGATGCATCTGCCTTGGGGGTTTTAAATTCTGTACAATTATCTATTTTGGTTGGTAAAACATTATTCCTCCTGGTGAGAGCTAGGGCTATACCTATGATGTGGCACATTTTAATTTGAAATTCATAGGGGGCATGCAGCAGGTCTTCTCCATTGTGACCTTGTGTTTTTGTGAATCTGAGAGAGGAAGTGATAAATGAGAGAAACTGCCAAATTTATGCAGCACATAGCAAACAAAGTGCCAGCAACAATAACCGACCGTCTATCCAAAACAGAAAAAGAAAAAATAAGAATGAAAATAATCACAAAATTACATTTTCAGATTTAAATACAAAATCTTTCCCTAAATATGGTGATAATATTGATGTAAGGATAGGGCCAGAGTGTGAATGTAAAAGAGGAGTGCGTCTAATCTGAATGGAACGATGAGAAATATGTGACAAATCAGTCAGAGATTACTAATTTGGAACTGTCTTCAACACTAACAGGCTAGCATTTTGTTTTGGTCTATTTTTACATACTTATATGAGTCAGCTTCATCATTAACATTGTTATTGCACAGGCAAGCTGGCAGGTGGCAGTTACTAACGTCAGTCCGTATGGCACCCTCTTCGTTTTTACATTTTTCAGCTCCTGTAGTTTGATTTTCCACTTTATGTACGACGTTGCAAACAAGCCCGAGCTTGACCACTGCAAGAAGGGACAGCAGTCTGATCCGGTTTGCTTGGAGGGCTGCTGAAGTAGCAGTGTATGTGTGTATGTGGCTGTGCGTGTGCCAGCCGGACACACAGAAAAAATGAAAGTCTGCCATATGGACCACCAGCAGTGGTCTCGCACAGCAAGTCAACCTGGTCACTTTATAAATCTGTTCCATCCAGACTGGTCCAACCAGCCTGCTGGGATTCCTCCCTGTCCTCCTGATTAGCCAGTCCACACTGCATTAAGAGCCTCACAGTGTCCATCAGGCTGATCAACCTCAACACTTGTCTCTGCTCAGATTACAGTGCTGAGCTGTTGGGCTGCATCCAATCATAGCCCCTCGATGTGTAAATAAAAGTGAAAGTGGAAATTCCACGCTTGGCTCTGGCTTGTGTTTGTTGGTAAATGGGATGCACTGAGATATAAAGTGAACCATCCATCTATTTATTGCCCCTACTCAGCAGTTTGTTTGGACTAATTGGCACGGATGATTAATTATTATATAACCCATGACAAGCCATGGTAAATTGGAATTAAATGACTGGCTGACATTGCATGTCCCAGTTCAGTTGTGCAATAAGCTAAGAAGGATTCATTTGCCGACTGTGGTACACTGTTTGCTGTATTTATCTTCCCTTTTCACTCATTCGGCGCACGGCAACATGACTGGGAAGCAAACTGCACATGTTTGGAGCTAAACACTGAGGTATTTAACAGTTAAAGGGACTCAAGGTGTCACAAAGCACAAAAAGATGCCAGCTATTCAACTGTCTGTCAGTAAACCATCTGTTAGAGAATACAGCAAACCTATCAGCAGCTATTCTGGTGGATACTGAAGCATTGTCTCTCAGACATTGACTGATTGTCAAATGTTGAAACAGTATCATTTCAGATTTTAAAAAATACATATCTAAGGAAATTAAGGAAAAGATGAACAGAAACATGTAATGCATGATATATAAAGCTGAGGGACTTTATATAAGAGAGAAACACATAAAAAAAAAATATATATATAGCACCCTGACTTTTAGTTCTTTTTAAAGGTCAGGATCCAAAAACAGTAAGCTTCTGTAAAAGTCCAGTGCCTACATTTCTCTCCCATCCAGACCCTCCCGGTGTCGATAACAACACAGTTTAGTGCACCTCTCCGCCCAATTCAATTTCTACGCTCTACAAAGTCACTGCCGGGCAGGAAGAAGACATATGCACTGTCAGTATCAAATCTAATCAGGTCTGAGCTCCGTACCTGTTATGGTTGCTTGTATTCAAAATGGCCGTAATGGCGCTGTTGGTGCTGTTTGCAAGACTACTAATGTATGTGATATGCACAGCTTCGCTCTCTGTGCTCTGTGTGACATATTGCTCGTGTTTTTAATGCAGAGGGTGGTGGATAAGTTGATCACAAATCATAACCTTCCAATTTTTTATTTAATTTTTCTTTTAAACAGAATGGCAACCATCTGTCTTGCTCTTGCTCCCATTCCTGCCATGATAGCTGTCTGTTGCGTTCCTTAAGGATTTTGGAGCAACATGTAATTATCAACAGATTTACATCTTAAGTCCACTCCTGCTTGTCTGCTTCCCCCCTTGCCTCTCTTGCTCTCTGTTTCCCTCTCTGGCTCCCTCTCCATCTCTAAATAATTACCTAAATGAATCTATTACCGGCCTGGCCTCGGCACAGCATTAACTGAAATGCCACTCTCTAAGGGAAAGTGATGCATTCCACTGCAGGTATAATGCCTGAGGGAGAGCATGGAAAATGATTTTTTTAAAAGGACTCTTTGTTCTCGCAATGTGGTGAGGCTACACTATTATACACATAAGAGATTTTTATGTTCTTAAAGTAAAAAAAAAAACAAACAAATTGCGCACATCTGAAGAGCGCCTTCAAAAGTGCACTGGCCCAAAATGAAGCGTGATGATCACTGTCAAAGAGATTGATTGGCTGCTCGGCTGTTGTAGCAGCATCAAAGTTTACTGCTATTAAATCTCAAACCTTTGATCAAATGGATGTTGAGACTGACTACTGCTGAGTGCTTGCTTTGTTCACGTCCCCGTGTGGCTTCTTGATCTCATTTTCGACTAACACTGATGCGCACACAGATTTCTTCATTGCCTTAGTATCAGTCACAGAAGACTGCAGCCTGCATCTACCCATAAAAAAAATCTTTGAGTGTGTGCAACAAGGCAAATATGTCTTTTACCTTTTAGCTTTCAGAACTGCTGCATTTTGTTTAAAATTACAGGTTTATGCTTTATTCATTGTATTTGAAATGCATGCAGAGAGTGTGATGTAAGTAACTTATTATTATTGTTATTACTAGTAGTACAGTAGTAGCTCCTACTGGTCATATTCGGGCTTGTTTGCCTAAGTCACCTCGTCCGGTAGACACAGCAATTTGAAGCATACTAACTAGAAGCTAAAAAATGACCATCAGATGGTTAGATGCATTTATTTCCGAAGGTTTTTTTTTTTTTTTTTTTTAGATGATACTGTTTTCATCCCTCTGAAAAACCAAAGGAGTGGACATTTCAGAGTTTGAATAATGGTCTTGTTCTGGAAAAGCAGCAATGGTTTAAAACTAATTATACTTTCAAATCGGAGAAAGCTACTGGCTCCTACTCCGTTGTATATGTTGGATGTGTACAAACTACTGCAGCACTTTCATCCTTTGACTGGGTCAACAAAGCCTGGAGTGTTACATTCCACTAATTTTACGCACACAAACAACACGTACTAGCCACTCGGCTTGAGGGACTCTGAAGGCAAAAACAAAGACACATGCACACACTCTGCAGTTGTCATCCCATTTTTCAGAGACACTTTAAACAATCAATGACGTCTCCAGAGTAATACATATTCTCCATATCCATGTTTGCAAGACATAAAACATCAATTATTGTGTCAAATTTTATTCAGAAGTCAAGAATGACAAGTAGGGCATACAAATGAGGCCTAGATGCGCACACAGGCGCACACACAGGGTCATGTAAAAACTGTGCTCACACAAACATACTCTCCTTCCCCCTCTCTGTTCCTCAGACTCACAAACACACCATCTTACGCACACACACAAATTCACATTCACCCCCCAAAGCAATCCTTTTCTGAAAGGGAAAATGGGGGGCTGAGAGGGGCGTGGAGCGCAGCTCGCTTGCTAACGTACATAATGAAAAGTGCAAGCTCTGTCATTTTCTGCAGATAAAAGTGTCCTGATGAGAGCCGGAGACAATAGCAGCACATTAATCTCCTTGACGTGCCGAGCTTTGGCTTTAAAACACTCACTTCCCCAATTCAGAAGCCCTCTATCTATCTAAAGCTATACTCTCCGAAACCATATTAGGAGTCCACATATACACACAGGCTACAAAATCCACCACTGCAAACACTGTACGCAGAAAATTAGTAGTAAATGTCCAAGTACACACATACATGCACATATTCACAAATATGTACAATGTAGAAATGTATTAGAGTGCAAGCGCAAGTTCTCTGTACTGTAAAACAGCAAAACATTAATGGAAGTGATATTGTAGTGCTACGATGGAAATGCTAATCTAAAGCAGCAGTCCAGCAGTAAAGCATAACAACATGAAATAAGCCAATGCATCCCTTAACCTAATATTAATTGGCTTTCTTCTAAATATGCAGTTATGCTATTAACACTTAAACCTGAATTAATTGATTTTTTGGGCTTGGGGGCAGCGCAACAAGTTGTAAATACAGCGCTGGCATATTATTAAAGTCGCAGACCGTAAACCCAAAACAATGAGAGGAAACTCTCTAAAAAGCTCAGGGGAACTACAGTATCGGGCGATAATTTTCTGTGGGTTAGTCACTACAAGAAACTTTCACCTTAGCATTTTGATCCATTGTGAATGTAAAAATATTGATTCAAACTGCTTCAAAGTAATTCAGAAAAAGCCATTACCTGATTACTGAAATGCAAACTGTGCCCTTAGGATGTGAACACATTCACCCAATACATTAATAAATCTGTTTTATATTATGGGAGACTCACACCTGAAAAGAGGAGTATTTAGCATTAAAGCAGTGATACTTGATTTTTTTTTGTCCACCTGGGGCCAGCAAGTTATAAACACAACTCTGACATGACACTTGATGAATGTAAATCCACTCTTGACTCTTTTCAGCTCTCCACCACATCCTCTAGGAAATATCCTACTTGAAAGCAGCTTAATTTTTCACTGTGGTCACCAGCTCTTCACTAACTTCACTAACAATAACAATAATAATTATCATAATAAAAGTATTTATTACAGCAGCGTTAAAGGAAAACAGGAAGCCATTCAACATACTTTGCTAACAAAGGTACAGTAACTGTACCAAAAACCACACAAACATAATGACAGTTCGGTTGGGAAACCTGACTGATGAAAAAACACATACACAGAGGCTTGTGTTGATGTGTTTCTCACAGGTTATGTTTATGATGTTATGATACTATCATATAGGCCTCTTGCAGAGACTGATTAAACAATTTTAAGATGACACAAAGCCATCACCATCAAGGTAAATGGCTACTGTTGACATTTTTTTTCTCTCTATTGCTTTTTAATCTCCTGTTCGGGTGATGTATGGCTCACCGTGGGCAAATACTGTTTTGAAGGACAGTTGAATTATTTCATGCACACTTTACGTGTCTCCGGTTTCATACTGCATAATGATGACTGCTCACAATGGCTGATCTGTAAAGATCAGTGATGTTTGTGCTGATGCTTTTCCATTTGGTCTTTGAGAACATTGTGATCTGAGGTTCTGACAAGAATGCGGGGTTCATCATCAGATCTTGATATACTATCTCTTCAGCATGTTCTTGCTTCTTTTCTTCTCAGTTTCCTCTGAAGTTTAACAAGGCTTTGCACAGTCTGGTCATTTTGCTGCTGATTCAGCAGCACACTGATATGCATTCATGCCTTACAGCTGCACAGTGCAGCTCCAGTCCTTTGTGCAACTGACTGCACGTTGCCTTGCTCAAGGGTATCTTAGTGGTTGTTGTTCAAAGAAAAATACTCACTGCTTTTTGCTTTTGCAGTATTAAGAAAATCTGTGGTATGGATTAACAGCTGACATCATGGCACCAGTGCTCTGTGCGGGGTCTGAAATTAGCACCCAGGAAAAGCCAAATGCCAGTAAAAGTTGATCTCTGTGAATAAATCAATGAGACACGCCCACCGCACGAGCAGGTAACCTTTTTCAGAGAGCAGCATTTTCAGCCTTTGCTGATACATGGCCCCTGATGACTTGCTGCATTTCAGTTTAAAGAAAAGAAATAGCTCCATAACAGAGCTGGTTGGTTGCCTCTTATGCTGCTTGATGCAAAGCAGCAGCAGCTAATTATGTGTTACCTGAATGGTCAACTAGCCCGCGTTTAAATCTGCGTGACTTGCATCACACTGTACTGTACAGGAAATAATATTTTTAAAAAATACAACTTTTTATAAAGGACATGCTAATGTGTCGCACGTTATGACACATGCACTGTGAAATGAGACATTCCAGCCTGCTGGTAACAGTCTGCAACCTTCATCGACATATTCCTTCAATAAGATGAGTGTACCACTGAACCCCCTCGGTGTTTCTTCGTGACTTGCGAGGCAAAGGGGAGTCCATAGGAAACTCCTAATGTGGCCCCTGACAAGTGCCTCCAACCCTGCTAACGATGACAGAGGAACTTCCCACACAATCAGCCACTGCATCAGTCTCCCGAGGAGAGAGAGCGAGAGAGAAGGGGGAAGAGCATGAGGTGGAGTAAGAGTGAGAGTGTGTGTGTGTTTAGGCTGGAAGGGTGAGTAAAGGCAGCTGACGTTTGTTTGGCAATGCATGCACACTTAAGTAATATGACTTGGCTGAACTGAGTGAATTGTGAAATGTTTATGTAGCACAAGTTTGTGTTTGTTGTTTATATTTGTTTATTATATTTGTAATAGTTTTCCATGAGTTAAAAACTGGTATTTTATGTTAAAGTTGCAAAGCTTTAAAATTGCAAATATACGCTCTGTCCTCCACAACACTTCAATTTCAATTACTTCCTGTCAGCAAGAAAGGCATGTTTTCAACTCAAAGACTTTAAAAGAACAATTTCTCATTGGTATTTATAAAAATATATCTCACCCTGAACAAAACCATTCAATAAACCTGTTTCTATTAGATTTTATTTAGACAAATCCACTGGGAGCCAGAATCACTGTTACAACTTGCATCACATGACAGTGAATAATATGCCTGCGAGCCTCTGACGACTGTTGGCAGAAAAACCAGAAAGTTTGTTTTCACTCGTCTTCAGCTGTCAGCTCACATTTATAAATCAATCTGAGAAAGCCAGTCGGTATGCAGCCTATTGCTGTTTCATAAGAGGCTCGTCTTGCTTAGTCAGACTGCTTTTTTCCCCTCTCAGCCTCTCTTTTCCTCTTCTCCGTGTTTCATCTCTGTTCTTCTACTCCCTTACATTTTCTGTTTTCTCTTGTCTTTGCTTTTCACTCCCCTCTTTTGATTTCCTCCACTCTGTCACTCTCCTTATTCTTTGTAACAAGAATCTCTCTGCTTTTGATCCGATCATGGGGGATGATGTCAGCAAGCCTCATTGCAGCTATATATGAAATGTGCATGCGCATGGTGATATCTACTGTGATGTAAATATATCTGTGTGCTTGTCTTGAGCGCTGCTGGCGAGGCAGTGCAGATAGTTGGCGTTATCTGTGATGCTGTAAGTGATGTTAATAAAAAAGAGCCTACGTAAAATCTAGGGAAAAGAATTAATCATTCGTCAGCTCCACTATAAGGCAGGATCTGTGCAACTAAGGCACATGCACACAGTGAAACACACACATACACACACATACACACACACGCGCGCCAACAGTAGCAGTGATATTTAGATACAGCAGGGTGCAGTCGTTCTGTTCTCGGAGCCTTGGAAGATTGCGATTGGTGGTGCAGCAGACTTCAAGGCAGTGGATGTCTCCCTGGGGACAGAGCTTTGCGACAGTCTGTGTGAGTGTGTGTGTGTGTGTGTGGGCAGGGGCATGCGAGGGCATGTGTGTATTTATCTGCACTGAAACCTGTTACAAATGTCAAATGTGAATTCTCTGCCTTCCGGTCAGTTGATATGCAATGTTTCCAGCTTTGCTTGTCAGTCTGTCATCAGAAAGGCATCAGTGTGAGGCTGTCTGTCCCAGCTCTCAATATTCCGGCTCTTGCTCTGCAGTGCACTGTGATCACTTTTTCCCCCAATTAATTCAATTAAACAGTCTTTTTCTGACTGATAGTTGTGGTCTAGGCATAAAAGAACCAGTGCCAAGGGGAGATGTATTAGCATAACTGTCACAGCTAATCTCAAAGCATTGCCGGCGAGCAAGTGCGAGCCCCAGTGCCAAATTAACAATGAAAGTTAAATTGACCAGTGAGATGCAAACACGTAGTGAGAGGTAAAAAATATTTAAGGGAGGGGAGCTCTAAACACGGTGTTGTTTGCAGTCATTTTGATAAAAAGTAGACAATGATATTTTCCTGTTCAGTTGGCAGAACTATAGAGTTGGCGGAAAGTCTCTCAGTCGGAACAAGGAAACATACTGACACAGGGCATTTGTTTTATGCCAGGGTAATCACACTGATTCTACCCTGTATGCCACAGATTTTGCACTCAAATCATGCAGCACTGACTTGACTAACTGATTATGTGAAGATGTTTCAGTAAAGATGCAAATCTTTTTTTGTGTTAAAAACACAGGCTGTTGCACTGAGAAATATATTCCTTCATTATCGTGAATATAGCTACTGTTGTTTATTGTGAGTGAATCCCATATACAACTAGACAGTGTCCTTAAAACTCACTAACACTGCAAAAGATTATTAACAGTAAGAATAGTACCCAGTTATTGTGACATTTTGTGTGATGAAGACTGTCTTGCTCCGCAGATTTATGTCTTCTCTGTCTCATGCAAATGTCTCATATGTACTCGTGTAGAATACTTTATGTAAGTGCACTTTTACTTTTTACTGAATGCAACAGTATAAATGTAAAAGTCTGGAAGAAAAGGTTCTACCCTCATACTGACAAACATCGCAGTTATTAAATCATTTTGAAACAACTTTATGAACATTCAACAACATCAGCTATAAAAGTGCTTTCAGACAGCGAGCAGATGCTGCTGCTGCCTCCATTGTTTGCAGTGTCAACACGAATGTGCACGGTTTTTTGCCACTACTGTCTGGGTTGAGGTGATGCAAGAGCTAATTTTACAGGTATCTGAGTTCCCTGAATTCCCTGGATTAACATCAAGCCACAAAGTTTAATCACCCGAAATGAGTCATTAAATATTTCTTATGATATTAGCTAGCTACATTTCTGTATTATTTATGTCATCTCAATATTTGCCCCCATTTTAAACTACAACCTGCAATGTTTAGTGAGGTGATGAGATTAAAGAAGGTGGACAGCAGCAACCTATAGCAGAGCAGTAGAGAGTTATCTGAGAGAAATACACTTGATATTATAATTAACTAATTTCACAATTAATTTACAGACTAAATTTACAGACTAATTGTTAATAGTGCTGTTAGATCAGAGTGGTGTTACATTAATGCAACGTGTGAACTGATAATTTCATACCATTATTTAGCTTTTAGTCATGCTGTGCTATTCAGTTTCTGCAGAACGATGCTGTGTCTTTATTCCTGCACATTCGAGACAGCTCTTTTAATAAGACAACACGCAGCAAGTGTGGCGGGCTAAAAATAACAAAGTTCAACCGTCACTGAAGTAGCCAAACAGGAGCTCTGAGTGGTCACCTCACACACTCAGTAGGCTGCAGAAAGCTGCTAATGCTAGCAAGCCAGCACAGTGTCGGGCACGAAGATCCCTCACCCCTCTTTACTCTGGTCTGACAGAGCAGTGGAAGGCCAGTCTTAATGTCCTCGCAATTCTCTTGCAGTCCATCAAACAGGGCCAGTCTCAATCCACTGTGTCACTCCACTTCTGCAACCTGAACTGAATCTTACAACTCTAGACAAAGTATTGGGTTTCGGGTCAGGTTTTGTTGTGCAGAATTTGGGCTCAAGTTCAGGTGATATTTTTATATAGCAATATATGTTATATATAAGTTTAATATTTCTCTCACTCCATTACTGTGCCAGTCAACTGTGTCCACGATTGCCATATGTTCAAAGCAGATATGCAAAACTCAGTGGGAAGAGATGCAGATTCATTGAGTTATGATATGACATATGGTGGTGGCAGAGCTAATGGAAGTTAGTTTGGCAAGTAAGAAGAAGAATGGAGGTAAACTACTATTATTACATTACATATAAACTCCTCACCACTGCACTCTTTTCTTGTCCTTTGTCATAAAGTTGCAGAAATCCCTTAAATTACTCACAGTTCTGCACAATGAAAAAAATATCTATATACTTCAAAAGAATTTTTAAAAATACATTTACATGTCAGACTGTTGTAAAACACACGCAAAACTGCACTGATGGTTTTTCAAATTCATTATACATTTTTTAATTTAGATGCTAGGAATAATCACTCAGCTGAAAATAATTTCTGTTTTCAGTCAAGCCATCAATCATTGCACCAAGTTATAATCAGACAAACATTCACGGAGGTGGTGATCATGAAGTCAATACAAGTGTGCATCATTCTGTTTATGGGAGATACTGCCTCCTGGTTCTGTTTTATATTTCTCCATCACTGTTTCCCAAGTGTCATTTGTACCATTTCAATGAAGCGAGAATGCTTGAGGGAGGATGGACTGCTCACTGTCCTATAAAGAATGAAATAGTTGGCTTCAGTGAGCCAAGTTTATTGAAGAAAACTGTCTGTCTGCCTTATTGAGCACAAATGACATAAATGTTAATGTGCACAACACATACTCATTTCATATACCTCCAAACACGCACGCAGACGCACATACACATACACTTGTATGTGCAAGAAGTGGACAAAACTAAGGAAATGCCACATGAAAGAGGGGTTTTCATCTTTGAAGTAGGTAAATCACTACTACAAATGCACAGGAGAGTCATTAATTCAAATGCCAGTCAGCGGTATGGGTCTGATTAAGAGGTTTGACAATGACTTCTTTTATGTCACTTTTCAAAGCAGCATGAGGCAGCAGGAGTTTCAAAGAGGCCACAGAGTGCTCAATTTACAGGTGCATTGGCCACAGAAACTTTGAATTGTGTGATTTGGCAACAGAGTAAAAACTAAAACATATGCCAAGCATGAACAAACTGTTGGCAAGGTGTCGTGAGCCAAAGTGCACCTGGAAACAGGAAAACATTAAAGTGATGGTTGCTAAATAGCACACTTTGCACAGGCAAAAATAACATGACTTTAGAACTTCTCTGTCTGTCTAAGTCTTACAAGCAGATGTTTATAAAGCCGCCATATGCGAAAGCCACTCGTAACCAACATACAGTTGGATAAGACGCACAAATCCTGGAGTTAGGGCACAAAACCAGCAATTCTGCACAATGGAAGTTTGTGTGCAAGTCTGTGTGTTTTGTTTTTGTTTTTTTCTAGATGTGTTTATTTTTAGAAATCGAAATGATAACTTCCCCCCACAGTTCACTGTTAAACATGATGGTAAATCTGTAATATGTGAACAGCCTTCCAGGGAGCCATGAGGTCTGATGATTGCTCTGCATGATCATATAACACCCCAAGAAGACCAGGCCATTTTAAAGCATTCACTCCCCATGGTGTGAATACTGTTTCATACATGTTCCAGTGGTGTAGATAATAGTGCATCTGTGACTGATAGCACCTGTAGCCAGTGAGGAAGAAAAAAGTCTAGAACCACAGCGTAGCACAGTCAAGTCAGTAGTCAAACAAATTTGACTTTATCTCAATAAGCGGATTTAAAATCATAGGTCATTTACGAGGAATAAATTTAAAGCTCCATCATGACAAATAGAACTGGAATGGTTTTTCTCTCACAGGCCATTATTGCACATTAAAACAATTCTAGTAATTATCAGTGCAAGTTCCAAATAAAGCTAAAAAATACCTGTTACAGATTAAGCTTGTTAGATTTAGTCAAACACTATTGCTTTGACTAATTGGACTTACTTTGACTGATATGCAGGGAGACATTGTGAAGAAAACACTGATGCCCTTTTCTGTGCAGATTATAATCTATTGGGTGAAGCACAAGGGCGCTAAATGGGGGAAGAACAATTCTAAACTGTGTGAAATGCCTTGTTTTTCCCTCGGTGGATACAGTTGGAGGTTGGGGGATTTAAGAAATGTTTAGGTGTTAAAAGGGTGTGAAAACAGTGGTGCAAAGAGACAGCCACTGCTGGATGTCCTGTTAACTATGCTGGGAAATATAGGAGTTATTTACAATGTGGATGTAGCAGAAGGCTTTCAAATGTACAGAAAGCAAGATATAATGAACTGAATGAGGAATACACAAAAAAACTTATTACAGTTACACTCACTATAGGCTGTGGTTTTACTTAGATAAGGAACACTTTCTCTCCATGTAAACCTAGACTTAAATGTCAGTCTAACAATTACTGGCTTGTTAGACTAATTATTTTTCTGCGAAAACTTGAACACCGAAAATAGGAATTTGTTAAAAACTAATGTTTTTTCAATATAAATTAATATTTCATTTTCCCTCGAAGACCTCAGTCATTTGGAGTTGCTCTTTTTCCCAATGTAATTTCTTATGTGAGATGGGACCCTGTACTGCCCAACTATGGCAGAAAAAAACAACAACAAAAGCACACCATCATTCATTCAAACAACTGAGACATAAAATACCAAACAGACTGCTTAATAGTGCACATTAAACTGATTGCTTGGAAATGTCAAATAAAATAGTCCAGTTTAATCTTACAAGAGACCATCAGATCCCCCCCAAAAAATAAAACACCCCTCCTGGACAAAGTTCAGGGGCAGCTGCTCAAAGAGAGAGTGTGATTTTATCCGTTCATCCATCTTTATCAGCAGTGGCAGCAGGCAAGGCAAAATCCTCCTCCCCAGCCACGTGTTCCAGCACCTCCTGGGAGACCCTGAGGCTTTCCCAGACCAGATAGGGATATGTAATCCCTCCAGTGTGTGCTGCATTGGCTCAGGGGTCTTCTCCTAGTTGAGAGTTCAAAGAATACCTCCGGGGGGGCGGGGGGCAGTCTAGGAGACATTCTAATGTCCAAACATGGAGGAGCATAGGTTCTATTCAAAGTTCATACCAGTTGTTCAAGATCTTTACCCTGAAACTAAGAGACACCCTGTGAAGGGAACTTATCTGTATCCACAGTCCCATTCTTTTGTTTAGCAGACAAGCGTAGATTGACTGGTTGTACTGGTTTGTCGTGTAAAAGTTACACGTTTAAGCAAAATCCTTCATTTATCTCTGGCATCTCTGGTAGAATAAAGGGTCTGTTTGCTGGCGATCAGGGAAGAGAAACTGGGGCAACTACAGCAGCATGTACTTACAGCCAGAGAGGGCATTTCTCATGAATTGCCTCTTCTACTTAAACTTATCACCGTGTTGCTTTAAAAAGACTCTTGAGAGCTCAACTGTGCAATTCACCAATGTGTCTGGACATAAAAACAACACATTTCTCATTTTGCAAAATGCTGGTCAACACAGGTTATTACTCCAGATTGGCTGTAAAATCTACATCAATTCGACTACCCACTCAGTGTGTCTATGTGAAGTATACAGGTAAAATATTGATGCGCTGTAAACCTGCATTGCCCTGAGCACACAACCTATAATCAATCAATATAGTTTAAAAACCCTATGCTGCCAATCCTTATGTTTATGACCCAGAAATATTACTCCCTTAATTATGAGCAAAGCAGGAGCTCAGGGCGTTCTCCTGTACGCACACACACACACACACACACACACACACACATAGCCCACAGGTTGCAGCCTTTCATAATAAGTTTAATACCAGAGCTTTCACTCCTGGGTAATCAATCTGTAATTCATCATTATTTATCCATCATGCAAAAAGCCCCAGAGGACTCTTGCACACACGCACACACAAATTTATACATCTACACAAACACACAGCTCAACTCACATGGGAATGGGCAGGCACGTGCACCTAAACGTGCACACACACTCACAGACACCCTGGAGGTGTCTTTGCCCACTTGGAGGTATTAAGGGATCATGGAGGAGAGGTAATTACAAGCACAGAGGAGGAGAGTAGGGGACAAACACAGGACAACACTACACTCTATACTGTCAGACACCTGCAGACAAGGCACAGAGAGGCAAGGAGAGGAGTCAAGACATCTTAAGTCCAGTACAGGTCAAGACCAGAGGAGTGGTCACATGAACAGGGTGCTATTGCATTCATAATAAAGTCTGGTTAATTAAAATTAAGATGATGATTTTTTTTTTCCATCTCTCATGCAGGACTTTCTCTAAGGCTGAATACAAATCCTACCTACTTTGCCAGGATTAGCATCCAGCAAACCTCAACCTTAACCACCTCTAAATTGAACATCACCGTGTTTCTGGTGGAGCTCGAGGGCCATGTGCAGCTTGACAGTAGGCTCTGAAGCCAAATGCTGTTCTAGGCAAAAAGATATCCACGGTTTATGCACCGTTTCACTGCTGTGGTTCAGTTTTATTGTTCTGCAAAATAAAGTACTACCATCAACTCAATGAATTGTTTCTGTGAGAATGTGAATCCAAGATATTCCTAAAAAGACTAAAACTATAGTGTGTATCTTGGCCACATAATGTCATAGCTCAGACAAACTATATATATATACTAATATCTAGGTATATAGTGGTTTATGGTTAATAACTGTGAGGAGCAGTTTCACCATTTTTTTCAAATGCTGGCTATTGGCAGCAGAAAAACACACAGTCATGGACAAATTTCATCATACTGCAAGCTGCCCAAATGCCTGGTGTCATGCAATGATGCATGTGAACATCAGAATGCATAAACTCATGTTTAAAGAAGCGAAAAAACAATAGGGCAACACACTGACTCAGTGTCAGAATTAATTTTGTTCAAAGAAAAAACTGAAAAATATACAGAAGTTCATCCTGCAGGGAAACTTAACTTTTAACTGATATGTCTCATTGATAATAGCTTAAGACATGTTTGCGTAAGTTATAATCCAATTCCCACATTAGTGAGGGGCTTCTGAGTCAGTTGAGTTGTATGTGATTATTCACTAAGGAATGCCTCCACTGCTCGAAGCTAAGAAGTTTACATAATGTTACTGCCTTTCACAGACAATTTCAGAAAGAACACCACATCCACAAAGGAGCAGCTTAAGTGAACGATAATCCATCTTTAGAGCTCTCAAAACACACAGATCCACCACACACAGCATGCTGAAGCCACAAGTGTGTTCTTCAAAGCCAAAAAAATACACAAGAGATCAAAAAATGTCCACTTTAGTCCATCATAGCACAGCCAAAGCATTAAAAACATTTCTGTCCCATAAATTAACCAGTCTGGGCAGACGAACCACTGCTGTTCTGGATGATTTAAAAAGCCAAATAAAGCAACATTAAGGGATTAAACATGGACCTGTGGAGAGCATGAAAGATAGAAAGAACTTTAACTGCAGTTATAACTTGAGTAAGCCATGCATGCATTTAGCCATTAACTACAGCGACATAATACAGCTCCATTTGGCCTAATATAATGCCATTAGTGGCTCAATCACTCACCATTACACATCCCCTGCCATGGAAGGGTCAATTTTACTATGACATGATGCAAATGCTGACTTTATACTTAAGGTGGCTCAATGACAGTGAGGTCAGTGGCACAACCTAAAAGGATGATTGCCATTTCCTCAATTGACCGTTCAGTTTAATCTCAGATAAAAAGAAATTGCCCATTATAATTTCCTTAAGCCCAACATGACTTATTCAGAGAGCTTTTTTTCTTAATTGTTGTCCTCTGTAGGAGCTGTTGGGCTTGAATGCTGCAGAAGGGTAAGCAAAAGTATCAAGAGACACTTTGTTGATTTTGGTCTTTACAATATTTTTTCTGATTATAATTAGAGAGAATTAAAATCAGAGGCATCAAAAGCGTGTTGTAACATCGCCTCACTCTCATTCGGTGAATTTCCACCCTTGGAATATCCTGCTGTTTTATTGAGATGCAAACCCAGTGTGTGAGCAGTTACAGTATACAGGCCCCCCAAACAGAGTGCTATATTTTTAGATGAGTTCTCCAAGCCGCTATCCATCATTCACTCAAATTACGACAGAATGATTATTACAGGGGACTCCGAGCTCCATTTTGACAATCCTGCTGACTCAAAAGCAGTGGGTTTTATAAATGCGGTATGCTCTATGGACATCAAAATGGACTCATATACGGCCACGCTCTGGACTGTGTCATAAGACTGAGACAACCCCAGTTATTGACACTGTTGTTTCTGATTATTATTGCTTGCTCGCGGCAACAAAAGAAGCAGTGTCATCTTTAACACTGAATAAACAGCAGCTTCTTTGAAAATGTTGTGCCAATTATGAGCTGGATGGGATTGCAAAGGTTTATCATGATGTTTCTGGTCTCCTTTTTGAGTTGTTATGGTTTCTTATGACTGCCAAATCATTGCAAATTTACACAATTTTGTAACTACATGTTTTTGCCTCAGTGGGGCCATGACAATACTTGAGACATATGAGATTCAAATATTTTTCACTAACGTGAGGATACAGCAGAGGAACATTGTAAGGTGACAAATGTTCCTCTCATGACCAAAAGTGCACCGCTGAACTGAGGAGTGTGCTCACTGTTGCGTAAACCAACAAATGGAGGAGTGTAAAAAATGGTTTTTCTTATGACGGAGATAAAAATGGAGAATGACTGCCGTTCCGACCCTCTCCATCTCTCACCACCATCCATCAGTCTTGAGATGAAGACTTTCAGGAGATCCATTGTTGTCTGCCAGCTGTTGTCAGTCCCTCCCTATCCCTTTCTCCCTCTCTATTGAAAATCTATTTTTTCACCTCATAGGACAAAATCTACACTATCTGTTCTCTTCACATAAGTAAATTTGCGTACCATATATACACAATGTTCCACATGGAAGAAATTAAGGTTTGAAAAAGAGCACAGTCTGGGTTAAGAAAAATAAGAAAAAGTAACACCACACTACGTTTGCCTTTATTCCTGACAGATAAGTCCAGAACTTCTGTGGACACTAGGTCCTCGGTTGGGTAAACGCAGGCACCGGCAATTAAGCATTTGAACAAATGACTAATGCTTCTGTTGCCTTTGTGAAAAAAACTTTGTGAAAAAAAAAAAAAAGGTGTAAAATTGATTTTCAAGTCAAGGCTGAACAAGTCCTCAGAGAGGACACTCTACCAGGTTTGATGGATGTGCTAATGCACTCCTAGAAAATACTTGATGTTCTATGTTAAGCAGCTTAGTCACATGTAAACATGTTTTTAGATCTTTATTCTGGCAACCCTTTTTTTCTGAAAGACAAAAGTATGTGTGTTTGTGAAGATTAAAACACTGAAACTAGTGATGTGGGTTTCTAATATGCTAAGAAAAATAATATTCTAAGATAAATGATTAATCAAACAGCTTAGGAAATAGTGCTTTCCAGGAAACCGCTTGCTACAAGACATCTTGAATCGGACCAGAAAAACTGGTGCTCATGATTCAAACCAAGAGCAGGGTCACAGAAGTGAAAACACACTCTAATGGTTACTATAGAAGTCTGACAAACGACGGCTAATTATAGGTCAACACAAATTCTCTGTTCACATTAGGGATGTAAACGGTTAATCGACTATCGATTAATTGTCGATAAGAATTTAATCGATTAATTAAATTAATTGTCGGTAATTTAACATTGTAATCCAAGGCCGTTTTCCACAGGACGTACTTGAACTTTACACGAGATTCTCGCGGGTGGCGAGACCCGACACAAACATGAAGCGGTCAAAACGGAGTGGAGTGTGGGAGCATTTCAAATTAATTAATGATGATAAAGACGCCCAATGTAAACTCTGCAGTACTACGTTTAAGTTCAACAGCTCTACGAGTTCGCTAAGATACCACCTTCATAACTTGCATTCAGCCGTGTTGCAGGGAGGAAGTCCATCGCCATCACAACCTACAATCGCTGATGTGGTGGCAAGGCGGGTATGTGACCACAGGAAAGCGGAGGGCATTACTCAGAGGATTTGCGTGCATACCGGGCACGTCGGTCCCATCTGAACGCGTATTCTCAGCAGCTGGTCTCACTGTAAACAGGCTGCGCACACGACTTACTCCTGACCATGTTAATATGCTTATTTTCTTGAACAAAAATACAGGGGTCTAGGTCAGGAGCCTATTCAAAACACATTGAGACAGGAATGTTTTTGTTTCAGGAGAGGTAGTCTATATCTTCATTTGACTGTTCTAAGGGACGCCCTCTAATTTTACTGTCACCTTCCTCAGGGATGATTTAAGTTGTGTTCAGTTCTAATTTGAAGTTTCCAGGGCTAGTAATCTTACTGTTACCTTTCTCAGACCAATGGGGATTATAAATCCTGCTGCTAATGTTTCAAGTTTTTCATATAAGTAGTTTACCAGATTATTATATATAGGCTTAATATTGTGTAGGCTAAGCCTACCCATATTGTTTAGATTTCTATTTAAAACTTATTTTATGTTGCTTAATGTTTCACGTGCAACAGCTTGAGCCAGTGCACAACTGTTTTTTATGTATTTTAATTTTCTGTGCATAATTTTATTTTGTTAAACTACATAAATGCCATTGTCTGTACCGTATCCCAACTGGTACAATAAAACATCAGTTGAGCAATATAACATGCATTTTTATTCAGTATATTTTGCTTTCTATGTTAAAGACACTATTGATACCATGAGAAATTTACATTCTCAGGAAAAAAGCCGCTTATCAGTTAATCGTTAATCGATCGATAAGGTCAATCAACTAACGATTAATGAATTAATCGATAATTTGCATCCCTAGTTCACATGCATTAAGGGCTCATGACTGAACCACAGACATGTGGCTGAACATGAGGACAAAAACAAAGATGAAACACTTCTATGGGTTCACCTTCAGGGAAAAAATAGAAGCAACGAGGGTGCCAATATTGTTTTTTTATTTTCTCTTTTAGTGTGGAGCTAATACGTTGAAATTTGCCTTGGAGGATGTGGAAAAGAGCCTGTACTGTGTTTGGCACTGCACATAGAAGGTTTTGAAAGGGGGCAAACTAAATTTAGACAGGTTGAATTTGACACAGACACACACGGTTGCGCATGCGCTCACAGACACAGTCATTAGGCTTTCAACAAACATCATCTGGGTGAAATGATGAGTCTTTAGTGAGATGCATTTGTTTCCTTCACATTACTGGAGAGAGGAAGGTGGGGGTGGAGGGATGGGGGTTCTGGTGCTGGTGGAGGGGGGCTGCTATTGATATGCCCCATGCAGTGCCAACACCTGACTAATTTCATGCAGCCATTCAAATGACTGCCTCCTTTGGCTCATCTGTGCTTCCTGCCGACTCCCCACTGAGCGCGCTCACAGAGGAACAGGTCAATGCAAATGAGCCACAGACCTTTAAAGGGACAGTTGGCTCTAAATCAAGTCTATTTAGGAGACAAGCCTGCCCTATATAATAGCCATGCTTAATTGAATATTATATATTGACATAGCAAAAAATAGACTGTATATTGACATACTATCTGAAAAATAAAAGACATTATTTCATTGAGGCCTAACTGAAGATGAGTGGAAATTTCAAACTTTGTTTCATCTTGGGTATTAAGAACAACTGGTCAATTGTTTTGTGAAGACTCAAAATTGCGAGGTGAGGCATTTAGTTCAATAGGAATGGAAAATTGGGCAGCACTGTAAAAAAGGGGATAATCTTTTTAACATGATCAAAGACACACTATGCAAGTGAGCCCTGGAAGTAGTCAGGCCTGTGATGCATGCACAATGATCGCTTTTCAAGGGGCGCAATACAGAAGTACTACTATTTTCCTGTTCTAATTTACCTTTCAAGTGGACCTACTGGAGCGAAAATTGAGCTCCAAGAACAAATAGCATCTGCTTGTGATGAGGGCTGGTCATTATTATAAAAGAGCATAATGTCTTCTGCTTCCAGTACCGAGCACTAATACATATATGCACACACATACACATACCAATTCACCACTTAAACAAACATGTGCAGTACAATATCAGTGAGATGAGTTAATTGTGCCGATTGAACAAATCCGACAGCAGCAAACAAGCACACACTCCTGTTTATCACTGTTGTCTGAGAATTGAATTAAAAAGTAATTTATACAATAAAAGAGTTGGGCCATTTGGATTTGAGTTGGATGGATGATATCAAATGCATGACAATAAAAACAGAGGGAGAGAGAGAGAGACTGACCAAATTGTTCAAAAACAAACTGCTTAGTATGCAGAGTCTGACACCCACACAGACACAGGAACCAAAACTGTCATTATTATTTTTATGTATTTGTTGCAACACAGCCTGACCAATGTGTTCTGAGGGTAAACAAAACTAGATAAAAAAATACATCAAATGTAGTTGTAATTGAGCTGTGTGGGGTTTTATCTATCAAGTAGTTAAATGCCCCAAGAAAATGAGTTAGGATAGCACAGTTAGCACTATTTATTCCAGGAATTTATATATGGAGTTATCTTCAGCTGCATTTTGGCTCAAGATAATCCCCAGAATGGACACATGCCAAAGCTGGGACTTATATTTCTGGACCCAGAACAGATATAAGATTGTAAACTAAATGTTAATGCCGGAATGGTATCATGCTGATGTGTAGAAGGTTTTACAGGGAGGGGGGGTGGGGTATCTCTGAGTAACCACTCTGGTAAGAGCAGTGTAAGAACAGTGTGGACTCAGAAGAGAAGAAGTTGTAGACAGAGTTGAATTAAAATGAGGTTCACTTGGTCAAAGTTCACATAATAACAACTGGCAGGCAATCAGCAAAGGGAAACAAATCTAAATGGAGAGCAGGTAAACTGCTCCCCAACCCAAGAAAAGCAGCTCATTCAAAAACAAACAGGCAAAGAAGAACAAAGAGTGTGGGGCTGGTAAAAAGCCCAGAGAACTGACGAGAGGATTGGGAGCAGGTGTGTCGTTGGGTGTGGCAATTAACTGATGTGGAAAGGTTGAGAAACGCTGCTGGAAAGGGAGGTTAAGATGACTGACAGGTTTGAATGAGCAAACTTCTGAAAAAGCAGAAGTTTGCTCATTGCACATTTAAACTTACCTTGTCAAGATGATGAGCAAAATGGACATAAAACACAATATAAAATGACACATTTCATGGCAAAAGGTCTTTCTCCCTGTGAGAAAGTTTAACTTATTTGTATTCAAACCAGCCACAGTTCAGGAGCAACACTTTACCCACTGAAACTCCAGGTAGATATAAATATGTATTCTGAAGGATACTGAGTAGAAAAATCCCTCCTTACGAAACCCCCTGCCAGTTAGTTTGCCAGACAGCAAAGTTGGTCCTCGCAGTTTTTGGGTTGTCGGTTCATAATGGAATTCTGCAAAGAGGAATGAGAAATGAGAGTTTGTTTTCAGATAATAATTCAAGTGTTGAATTACTGAAACGTCCTCCAATTCACCTATGATCACTAAAGATATATTTAAAACGAAATACTTGCTATCCTAAATTCTTAATACTTAAATAATAAAAAAAAATATCCATTTTTATTTCCTCACTTGACATTTTCAGCAGTTTGAAGAAACTAAACCTTTTTGTCAGCTTGAATTATGCTCTTTCAGAATCAGCTCTGTGGTGCAGGCATGTTTGAAGTACTGTTACTACAGGACTGAGGCTGATAAAGCCGACTGCCAGACGTGCTGAGCTGTGGGGGGAAATTCTGGCTTTGAATTTTCTGACTTTGCTTGCATGTACACATAAAATATTGACTATACAGTATTAACAGTAAGTATCATCAGCTATCCCCTACATGTCTTGCATTTTTATCATCTTTGTACCGTGTTTCAGTATGCATAACACGGCCATGAAAGTATTTCACTGGCAAAACATTATTGTTTCATTACATCACTGCACTCTGCATTCAAAATTTAAAGGGAAAGACTTACAAACTTTCCATGAGTCCATCATTTGAGGTAAAGAAATGAACATCTGCTGTTGCTATATGGTCACAAACAAATACAAATCTTTGCCTTTTTCTTCTTTTTAATTCAAACAGTTATCTGAGGTAAGTGAAGTGATTTGACCTTCTACCCTTCCAAACAAGCATCCTCACTGCCAATCATTTTGTTGTGGATAACATTAAGAATGAGGCTCTCACTTACTCATCTCATCCTCTTTTAGACAGGAGAATACATCATCAGCGAAGTGCACGGGGTACAAAGACAGCTGGCTCCTCAGATTAATTTCACCATCTCCTTTTTCTCTCCTGCATGGAAAAATAATTCATTTACTTGATATTCAATGCAGGTGAATCTCTCCCCTACTTTTCTGTGACTCTTTCCCACAGTCTCTCTTTCATATAGACACACACAAGTACACACCACTGCACAATGTCAGGGACAATCGCTTTGACCAGGCACAGGGCCAAGGGCTGTGTAAGAACCGTAATTTCATCCTATTGCTTAGCTGGGTCACCTTATGCTTGACCTACCCATTGGTGTGTGTGCGTGTGCAAGTGTTTGTGTGTGTGTATATCGCTCACACAAGAATGTATCCACTGGCAAGGAACCATACAAGGTTTAATGGAATGGGAAAACACTACCAGCTTCAGTGGGCTAAGGTGAATGCTACATATTAGTGGCATTATGGGCTCATACTGTAAACTGTGCCGCTTGTTGTCTCTTCCTTATCTCATCTTACAGTGGCAATAAAAATATGCCTGAATACAAGAGCTTCAATCCAGTCCTAAAATCCTGTTATTTCAAAGAAAACCGCTGCAAATGAGGATTGTGTATTTGCTTGCACAATAAAGTGTCTTTTTTAAAAACGTTCAGGAAAAGTCACCAGCATACACAAGCAATTCTCTTCATTACACTTTCAGAGAACTTCTCAAAGTAGCCCCACAGAGGCAGCTGTTGGTTCAGTCTTGTTCAAGGACATGAAGACAGTAGTTCATTTTCCTCACCCACCTTTATAATACTTGGACTTAAGATAAATCTTCATCATAAACTTTTAAGTGCAATGCCTTTGTCTGATCCAGCCTGTGCTTACACCCTGGACTACCTTCTAATTATTTCTATTTTCAAATTTTTTAAATAATTTCTGTCCTTGTAAAGTGCGTTTTAATGCCTTATTTTTTATTTAATGTTTTCAAAGCATTACTTTAAAGCACCTTGAACTGAGCACTTCATGCATAAAAAGGGTTATATTAATAGTTAAAAAAAAGCAAAAATGTATTGCCTCTATCTAGTGTAGCATCTTTACATGAATTAGTTCATTTATTTTCTTATCTGCTTCTCTGAAAGAGGTTATGAGCGACAAAAATGGCTTTTCTAGACATAATAGCTCCATTTAAGAAACATTTCCATACCATTTATATAGAATGCTTTCAAAGCACCTACAGCTACATTCAAACAGCCTTTGCCGTCTGTATCATAGAAGCATGAGAGCATAAATTCCATTGTAACCGGTTTGAATTGCTCAGCAGGGAAGCCAGATCTGAATTTAAAAGATATTTCGCAGATTGACACATTCTACACATCGACCTGCTTTCATGATCACTTTTATGAGGAACACACTGATGCACACATGCGCGAACATATGCACACATACTGTGTATGTTCCATCTGACATTCAGCGAAAAACTATATAATGGTACAATAAACATTACTTCAATTGCTATTTTTAGAGAGTATGTCATATCACGCAATGACTACGTTTTCACCCCCAACAGATTCTGCACAAGAAGAGTCTCTGCTGAACATGACTGTTGTCAGACTGATACTGAGTTAAGATTAAGTGCATGCCAAAACTAATTTATTCAACAAATTAATTTAACATTCATTTGAAATCTCCTTAACCCACAGAAGATTTAACACTTGACAAAGGTAAGCTTGTTCCCTCTGTGAGTTTAATTTAACTATAAACATTCAATTTTCACATTTGCAAATATAATTAATGGATAAATCATATTGTATAAATTTAGATGAATGTAAATATAGTGATTTTCATGTCCATTATGTGCAGCAAAGGCAAACAAAAGTTTCCACAATCCACAGGTTGGTAGACAATATTTTTTGTAGAGGGATTTAATTTACTTAATGCAAATTGTTATTGGGATTACACGGATAATTAATCACAAATTGTGTTATTGTTCTAGTGAGATGTGATAGCTGTTTGGAGTGAAACACCAGGCGATATGCAAAGACCTAGTGTCTTCACATAACAGTGTCACACTGATTTCACATCTCAGGCACAGTTAATGAGTGTATGAACAACAGCTTGAAGGGCAATGCTGCTTAGTATGCAGGACTTGCCCACATACTGGTCCAAAAAATAACAGAATAGGTGATAACAGGGAAACAAAACTGACATTAGACTGACATTGTTTTAAATTGAACAAATTAGCTATTTTGGTAATTTAACAATCTGGAGATATAAAAGGGCAAATGATAGTAGGAAGCCAATAAATAGTAGCTAAATAGTAATGAAGTACTGTTTCACTGATTTCAGCCATTGGTGCAATAATTTCTACTTTGACAAAAGAAAAAACAAGCTCTTAAGGACAAGTTCTGGAGACACATACATTGGAGATGCATACATAACAGTGCTACAGTGTGTGATTTCTGAGATAATTTTAACCCAGGAATTCCCAGGATAATTCTGTCCAGGGAATTACTCATGGTTCACACACACCAACACACACAAACAGATACATAAACATAACAAATCTCATTCCATCTGCAATCCCAACTGTGCACAAGCAGACAGTGTCAGTGTTTATAATGCACAGAATCCCTCCAATTTGCATTGCACACAGGCATCGGCTTCCGAATCAAACACAAAAATAATCAGCATACGCTCACATTATCAGCCAGTGCAGTCATTAGTAATTGTTTCCACATGACTTTCACTCATGCTTCTGTCAGTCTTCTCAGGGAGAATAAGCTGACTTCTACTGGCATGGAGAAAATAACCCATTAAAATGGTGCCATACAGAACAACATGCAAATTGTGTCCCAATTCAGAGGCCGTCACCTTGGAAGGTTTCGACATACAAAACTGTGGACTTCAGAAGTCTGGAGGCTATTTAGGCTATGGTGCAAATTATGCTTTCTGCAAACGCACAGTTGTGAAAGTTGGTGCCATGTTAACTTTGTCATCTACCCATGTCCACATGCACCGTCCCCATTTCCTCTGAAAGTTATGACCATGTCTGAAAACACAGCATTCATTTCATTTGCCCTTTATTGTGCAGCCAACTATCAGAAGCAGTGGAGATTATGTGTGGCTAGCTTCCTTTATTTACACCTTGGTGGCTTTTTCATTGTCCCATTTGATGTATTTCTTTAGTGGTGACCGCACAATTACCTATAACTTTGCAAGATGCTGACGTTCCTGTCTTTTATGGCTCTCTCTTCTGGGGCAAACCTGTCCGAACAACAGGCATTCAAACAATTCATGCAGCGATGGAGAGTGAAAGAGCAGCAATGCAAGATATTTCAGCTACCAAGGCCAAAAGACTTGATCTCAAGCCAAAACGGCACGCTCAGCAAAAAGTCTGGTATAATAACAGCAATAAAACACTCTCAGTAGGAGAACTGTCTCTGATTTGATCAGCAACCCAGAAAAAGTTGTATGTCTTTAGAAACAAGATCAGCTCTTAAACGTTAGCTATGGTTCCCTATATTGTGGCCCGATGACAGCCCCAATTCTGAGGCTCAGGCATCAGAGTAAAGGTCGTGCTGGCTGTGAGCGTTTGAGTCTTTTATTACTGTTTACATGAACTTCAGCAGGTGGTTTCTATTAAGCTTTTATTCCCTTGATTTCATGTTATTACAGTTTAAAAGCTCCGTCACTGCACAGGTGAGCCGTTAGATTTTGAAAAATCAATCTGCGCACGCGCCACTGGTTATGTCTGAATTCTGTCGCTAATTGCGTATTTATTTATGTATTTATGTATGTATTTATTTATTTTTTCCCAGTTTTACTTCACTTTTAAAGCTACAGGTTTTAAACTCTCTTTGTTTTTTTTTTTTTGTTTTTAAACACCCGCTGCTCGGACATTAAGGGAGACGGCAAACTTGGTGACATTACTTGCTAACAACATTACTGAAGAGCTAATCCATCCCACCGCCTTCTTCCTACAATTTAACCCCAACATACCAGCACTTACCTGTCCAGGTGTCTCCGTTAAACCAGTCGCTGAGCTGAAGGGACGGGTCGCTACCAGAGAGGATTAACAGTTACAGTAAACAGCTGCTGCCATTGGCCGAAGCTAACTTCCGAAGCTAACTACCACTCCAGCGCAGATGCCGTGGTCCATAGCCTCCCCATCATCCTCCGCCTCCCTGTCACCTCGAACTGAGCAACAGGTACCACATCCTGGATGAACAGGATTTCCCGTGTCGCTCCCATCCAGACTCCTCTCCAGGTATCACCTGGCTATACACCGCTGCACACGGACCTCCGGGTCTGTCTCGGCTTGGGGTTAACCAGGGAGGCGACCACACGCCCCCTTCACCTGCACCAGCTCGCCCCTCCGTCAGCTCTCGCGTGCCGTTTTCTTCGGACATCAGAGGTAAATTTCCTGACGTCATTAAACCTCACCTGGAGGCTGACAGTGTCATTATCCACACCAGCACCAATAACTTTCCAAAACTGCAGTCTGAGCTACTTAAATGTGACTTCCTTCATCTCTTTAACACTGTAAAACATTCCCACCACAGTGTCTTCACCTCCGGCCCAACTCACACCTGTGGTCGTCAGGCTGCTCATTATCAACACCTGCTGCTAACCTGCGCCAGATGACCAGTCCGTCAGAGACTGATGTCCCTCAGGTAGGTCATTGTCATTATTGCTCTAGTTCCACCTCAAACAGTCAGACATTCTCTGAATCTCAGAAACATCTCAGTTCAGTAATTATACTTCATCAGCACCAGACATAGCACTAAACTACATAACACCAAACTTACTTCATGAATTTTAATAATTTCATATCTATATACATCACTCATACACATATATCACCCACACCTTAGGAAAGCTCTGCCAGTGACCTTGAATGTGGCATTTCTGAATAGAAGGTTTCTTTTGAACAAGATATTTCTTATTAACTGCCTGATGTTAGATAATAATATTGATTGCATGTTTTTAAGTGAGACATGGCTTAACATGGATGGGCCAGCCACTCTTACTGAAGCCTCAACACCAAACTGAAATCTTTAATTTTCCTCCAGGATAGGCAGAAAAGGTGGGGGAACAGAAAGCATCCTCTGTGTCACTTGGTTTTAAGGACACTACTTTTGATGAATACATGTTTTGAATATCACAGTTTTTCAATACCAAATTTTCACCATACTGTAGGTGAAAAGAAAAAGAACCATTTGTTATATAACCACCAAGATTAAAAATGCAGTATTGACGTATTTCTGATGTGTGCTTGATCTGGGGAGTGGTGGAAAGATTAGATGGGAGACTAAATGTTCAGAAATCAAATTCAAAGAAAACTCCAGGATGGGGGTACAAGATTGCATTTTGATTGAACAGTTTTGATTGCACCAGAGTCTATTAAGATAATGACAAAATTTAAAAGAGTGCAGACTTTTGCTCAGGGATAATTTGGTCTGTGTCTAATTTGTACAGCTATGCTGCTGAAGTTCAAATAAACCATTACTACTGCTAGAAGTATAAAGGAATGGTTGCAAAGGAACCACATGTAGCAGAAAGAAAATCATCTTGTAGCATTTGAGTACACTTTCGGGATGCTTATAATATTATATTCATCCCTTTTGCATTTCCAAAACATCTAAAATTACCTTTTGCTTGCCAACACTGGTATATTTCCAGAAGGTGAATACTTATCATCAAGCAACGTCACTTTGCTCATGGCTAACCTTAAGGGAACAAAAATGCACTCAGAAAGTTTGCCATAAAAAGCACAAAGGAGGTTCAGAAAAGAAGAGCCCTAGGAAACAGATTGCATAATTTCACCTTGATGTAAAACCTGAACAGGAATAATACAAAAGGGGAGTAATGCAGCTTTCAGGTCTGCTTTTTGTGTTAGGGTCCACATTGCCCCAAAGTGTAATATCCCCTTCCAATCGCTCTTTGAATTACTTTGTCACCACGGTAGAGTTACCATGGCAACAGTTTCAGAAAGTCATTCACGGTGTATTTTCAGCAACAAGTTGCTTTTGCAAAAAGATTTTGGTGATACACAACAAAGTTTCCTTTTTTTTTTTGAAAGATTGATGTTTCTTTTGGAGTTATTATGTATTATTTTAATGTCTAGACCATCTGTGCATATTTCCAACCCTAAAGTCATCAAGTCATCATCTAGTCACATTTTATGCGAGACAAATTTGTGGGTGTCAAGAAAGCTGATTGGTATAGTGTGGATTGTCATAATATTCCATGGAGCAAAAGGCAGTTTTTTACACAGAAACAATGACATTGCTCAGACACGCTAATGCTATTTAATAGTACAAACTGCCTTTAAAGCCTTTATACTGACAAATAACAATAACACTTTTCTGATCAGTCATATTTAATTGTTCACTGCTTCATGTGTCCTTGGATAAGAACATGTCAGATTTAAAAACATTGTTATACTCTACTTTGAGTGTGGTTTAGGGAAAAATAGAATAAGGATCTGTCTGCAGGGCTATGAAATCCAGCATACAATAAGTTTCAACAATGCCATGCATCAATGGAACTCTTTATGTTAAAGATAGGTAGTATATGCCTTCCAAAAGACACTTTTTCAGTGCATTACTGCATTGCCTAGCTTCTCCAACAAGTGATCTGTAAGACATACCAAATTATTTTATTATTTATTCTAGTTTTCCTCTAAAACTCAAAGCAACAGAGAGGCACTTATCTCTAAATCCTGCAGGCTGCATTTGCCTGACACCTCCTTAAATGATTTATTAACCACTGATTTTACAGGGTCTTTGCAGATTTTTTAAGTGTTGCGCTATAGCAGTGGAAACATTGAGTCACATTATTCATAAAGAAAAGCTTATCCAGTTCCTTTGCAGGGTACTGATTGATTTATTAACAAATTAGTAGATATAGAATTAGTAGCACAGGATATTTTTTCTCATTATATAGATGAACTTTTAAATGAAAGCTTTAGAACCACAGTTGTTGAAAGTGTAATAAACACCTCAGTTTTATCTGCAGTTGTTCTGGAATAGTTGCGATGTTCTCATGCTTAGCAACTAACCTTTAGGGAAATCCAGAGAAATTGCAATATTTTCGACATCTTTAAGGCCAAAAATGAAGCCAAGGACATGAAGCAACAGGGGGACACTATTTCCAGACAGCTATTGTTCTCACTCACACAGAGAGGCCAATACAGGTAGGAAACGGTGAGGCCTGAATGTGTTAAGCGATGAAGCCTTGGAGGGCACTCTGAGTGGGAAGGTGTGTGTGTGTGCCAAGAGCCACTCGCTTTGTCTCCTTCGCTCGAGTGAGGACCGAGCCTTAAACACATCACAATCACACCTGTGAGCTTTTCAAATCTCTGGCAGCTTAAAGGCTCTCTAGAAATCAGTGCCGAAACAACCAGGATTTCTTCTGGTAAAAGCATGGCATCTCTGTCGACAGCTGATAGGCAGTGGTTTGGAATGAATAACCAGAGAAATTAAAAACATTTTCCAAACTGGAAATGAATATGGTCTGGAAGGGAGCATTTTATAGTCATTATAGTCAGCGAACCTTCACGGTTAGCTGTGTTTTTCAAAGCTAATTATCTTTTAGGGCATTATCTTTTCTAAAAAAAAAAGCTAAAAACATGGCTGTGCAACTCTCTGATAAAATTTAAAAAAGTTAAAGACTGGTATACCTGTCTATCCCTAGCTTCTGTCCACAAGGTTTGTGCATGTTTTGACAGCTGATTTATGGCTGTCACAGCAGACCCACAGCCCTCTCTGGGCTTCCTGCTTCTTTTTTTATTGCTCAAGGCGACCATTGTTCCCCACGACTGTATTAGATCTCAGATCCTTAGATTTCCACAGGTCAATTCATAATTAAAAATCTTCCCCCGGCATCCCCGAAAATGACGCTTGCTCAAGTGCTGGCGATGGCATTTTGATATCCGCAGGGCCAACCTTTGGCGAGTACACCCAGAGGGGGTTACGTATGAATGGAAGAGCATGTCCCTTGCAGGGGGAATGTCCTTTTCAAGTCTCCATCTCCCACTATTTTATAGTGAAAGAAATCTCATCATATTGGGATGAAGCTTAGGTGATGAATATGAGAATCAAATGTCAAACAGTGTCCAAGAATAACCCTACAGTTGCAAATTAACCATCTGATTACTTCAAAGTTTGCTAGAGACCTTTAAATGTGCTGTCAAAAACAATTAATCACTTGACTGTATAGCAGCACCAAATGGGGCTATGAGGAAGAGGTAATGGTAAATGCAATGTGGACTGTGATTAGGTCTCCAAGGTTTAGAATGATGCAAAGTGAGAAATAAAATGAACACCACCTATGAGCCAAATGCTAATAGATTTTGGCCCTGGCTGGTGAGTCTCTCAGTGAACTGAATGCATAAATGTGTCAACTTAGGGTGTTTTAGGAGGCGTCTAAAAAAACTGGCATTTATAAAGCACTTTTCTCTGGCAGAACTGACCGAATTTTTTTGACACAAAGAGCAAAAGGACAAAATTTAACATTGGTTGTAGGCCATGTGCAATTAAATTGTCATTTTACTAGTGTAAAATTTAATGGATAGGCACGATCCTGTGAGCTTTTATGCCATCATGGTGTTGGTCATTATGTCTTGAAGTAATTAAGTCATCATAAAACCATTAATCATGATCTCAGGAAGAAAAGAAAATATGGGTGCCATATTATGGGTAGATTTTTTGGATTCATGAGACTAATACAGTTCACTGAACAGCTTTATAGGGGAGGTTGAAATCTTTGTTAAAATCTGTATATGCAATTAGCTGCCATTTGTAAGTATCTACACTTTTATATTGCACATGTGCAAATGCCCTTTGAAAATCTGGACATTTTTGTTAGTGCAATGCAAAGGTGTTGATAGGATCTTGTAACCTCAAATGAATGTAGACCTTCAGAAAAAAAATGGTGCCCATGTATATTTCGTGCCCTGACATACAGTACATGCATGCCTTTGGTCCAGAACAAGTGTGTCTGCATCAATTCTGCATATGAGCTGTTGTACTTGAGACCTATTAAACTCTGTTCCACTCGGATGCTAAACCAAATTAGCTGAGGTCTTGAACTTCACTCCGAGTAACGTGTTACCATTTACTTGCTCGATTAGTATTCTGTTAGAATGTAGATGCAATAATCGGAAAGAGCGGGAGCATTAAGGGGGGGAATGAGCAAGAGATTCCATGAACGAGCAAAAACTCACTTCTGTACCAAGAAAACTTGCAGGCAGTGTTATAGAGGGGAGACATAAATCTCAACAGAAGCTCCTCTCCAACAATGCTTGCCCTTGTCTTCCTCTCTGTTCTCTCTAAATAGAGCAATTCAATGAAATCCCACTGAGACATGGGATAAATCAATTTTCTAACACTGTATCCAACATACATTTGCTCTTCTCTGCCACAAGCTTTTTATTGCTTTTAAAATTTTATTTTATTTTTTTTTTTTCTGTGTCTATATTGAGATTGAATTGACCTCATAATTAAAAGATGGTGGGGACATTTTCTAATAGCCTATAAATGAACATGTTTTAGAAAATAGACTGGCAGAGAGAGTGGAAGCATGAAATCAGGAGAGGACACACAGTGTTCTTACTGAGCCTTCCTTTCCTTGTAGAATATAACTTCGCTCATTGTACTACTTTCCTGACTTTATTCCTAGAATACTCACAGAATGTGATACAACAAAGAAAATGTATAGGAAGAAAATTATCGCAAGAAACTGAAAAAAGCACAATCAGCCTTTCTGTGCTGTTTGATGTGATTTGGTCCTTATCATCAGAAGGCAATACAGCAATTTTGTTTCCCAGGCTGTCGACAGTCTGAGAACTGCTGTGAATGGGTGAGTGAACCTGCCAAAGAGTCTTTGGTAGCCTGTCAGTTACAGTGGCTGAGGCTGCCCAAAAAGCACAGAGCCTGCCCAGCGCTTTTGATTAGACCACTACATCCGGCCAGCAATTCACAGGCTTGACAAAAGAGAACTATACAGGTTCTAATCTAATTGTCGGTTGGGGATAAACTTTAAAGAAAGAAAAATGTCATTAAAAAAGAAAAAAAAATCCAAACTGCTTTGGCTATAAGTCCTAAGCCCTTTTGAAATTAATTTATAATTAAAAACCTGACTTGCCAAAAGTTGATAATGGCAACCAGCAGGAGCTTCCATTTAAGTGTGGGAGAAGTCCTTTTGAAGTCTCCATGGCAGACAGTTGAGTCGGGCTCCAGAAGTCGTCCTTTCGATTGCAGGTTCGGGTTTCCTTGAACTCGCTGCGAAGCAGAGCATTCCTAATTTAAGACTGTGGGTTGTGGAAGTTTTTTTTAAAAGAGTTGATTCAAAGTCAATGAAACAAAAGTCAATGACATGAAACAGCAATGCTGATCTTTATAGATTAGTTTCTCTAACTTCTCATCGTTCCATATCTGTAACTGTAACATTATAGGCTATTCATTCCATGGCTCTCTCACTTGAGATCTATCAACAATCTTGTTTCATTTTCAGCGGTGAGACTTTATTGCAAGAACGAGTGTGCACTCTCTCTGATGACCTTAAATCTCATTTTCCAACCTCTGCTTGCTCACCTGTAAAATAATCCGCAGATACCGAGGCCAAGATCTTAAAAATAACATTGGTGCCGTATTGAATGAACATTTGCCTCCGTATATGGCACCACATTCAGTTAACCTTTCCCACACTCAAGATCCCATAAAAGAAAATAGAGCGTATTGTTGTTTTCTTTGTCCTTATCCACACATCCTCCATCTCTGTTTTTCTCTCACTCAGTAAGATGACACTCCCTTTATTCAAGTATGTTCTCTCATCCATTTGTCCTCAAGGCTCCCTTCTTTTCTTTCTCTCACTTTCTTTCAGTCCTTTTTTATCCTTGGGCACTCTTTCCCAATGTCTTCTTTTCTCTGTCTGCCCAGACATGTTTTCATCGCCATGGCTTACATGACTGAGAAGGACAATACATGGCGCCGGCTTGATGTGTCAAATGTATTGATTGTGCTCATAGGCCCAGTCTATCGAAACTGCCTTGATGACAGACTGAAGAGTTACATTCTTCCGTCCTCAAACATAAGATCGACTGGATGAAAATTACATTCCAGATTTGATCATGGAAAAAAACGTCACTTTCCTTCTTTATTTTCTTTATTTCAGTTTCCTTTTAGCAGCAATACAAAGTGAGTCATTCCCAAAAGAACTTTCTGGCTTATGTGCTGTCCTTTGGCCTTGCCAAAGTTGAATTTATCTTAATTATCACTGATATGGTGGCTGCTACATCACCCTGTCTTGCTAGGCAAGAGCACAGTATTATTACAATTTGATGTCAGACTTCAGTACCTGCCGAGGGTGAATACTTTGAATGTCCCATACAAGTTCACATATGAACATAAGCTGAAACACAGCTGCAGCAGTGGTTAGGATGCTTAGGAAGAGCCATACTACCAATAACAAAAGGCGCAGTGGCTGTCTTTGAAAGTGACGCCACACACAATTCACTATTTATGCAACCTTGCATTGCAGACAGATAAGTGCTTCTGACTTGGCACAAGGATTATCTGTAGAAATGGGTGTTTCAGTGACTCATGTGAAGCACATTTCATGAAGTCAACCTCTATGGACAGAGCCCAAGGAGAAAAACACTGCTCACCAAACTGCACAAAACTGCAAGATTAAACTGGGCTAAAAAACATGAAAAGAAGCTTGATAAATGTTGGCAGCACATTCTTTGGTCAGATGAAACCAAAATAAATTTGTTTGGATCAGATGGGGTCCAGCATTTGGTGTGGATCTGGCCAGGACTACCACAGTGACTGCGTAGTGCTGACTGTGAAACATGGAGGTGGGAATGTGCTGATACGGGGCTGTGTTAGTGCAAAAGGTTTAGGAGAGATGACATTTATAGATGCCACACCGAATGAAAGTTTGTGTACCCAAATACTGAATTAAAAAATGACTTCCAAACACATTGCAAAAATCACACACACTTTCTGACTCCAGTGCGGTTTGGTTCGGGCCTGTGCAGCAAATAAAGAAATCTAATGCATAAATTGTAAAATATCAGTGTCACTTGACAGTGTTGCACAGACAATACAAAGATCACACATCATAATGCAGTAGTTTACTCACTAAGTGGTTTATTCAGACTGAAATCTGACCTCTGCTAATATCATCTCCATTGTATTATCAAAACAAAGAGGACCTTTACAGTATCTAAATGGCTTTTACTAGGCTGCAACACTTAAAGACCCAGTTCAAGCGCTGAGTATAGTAAAATAGTTTGCTGCCTGAAAGTTTTAATGGGACAATTATCAGGTGCACAATCAGCAGAACAGAGAGGCAGAATAGAGAAGCTCATTGCTTAAATGTTGATGTTCTAATCGCTTGATGAAAAGATTTGGATACGAAAAAGTGTAAGGTGCACGTCAGCAAGGCTGTTAACCTCTGTTTGGCTTTGTAAAACTCCTCATTGGCTAACAATAGATAGTCATTACAACTGAGCAGCTCCTTGGTTTGGATTTGTGTAAAATTATTGACATATAATAGGTAGAGTGGTACAGAAACGGTGCATGTATTCTCAGCAAAATGTCCCCAGACAACTAAAGGTCAAAAAACATGACTGGCAGCTGTCAGGTGTAATTTCTTTATGTTGTCTTGTCCCACCACTTTGTTTTTATATATTTTCAGAGGTTTCTGGGAGACAAACGAGAATAAATTCAAACTAACTTCAGACAAAATTGCGGAGGTTTATGTGAACTACAGCTGAACTATTACTGTTTTTATTCTGTGCTTAATGTTGCAGTTTATTTTCAATTTCAAATTTGTGTCATTTGCTGAGAGAAGGCAAATGACAACATCCACAATGATGAAAGATCTTCCCAATGTATAATTTTGCTTGACAGTCTTTCCCCTAGCTACAGGAACTTTTAAAGTATTAGTCACTTCAAAATCGGTGCAGTAGCAGAGACAGTGTGTGGGAGAGCAATGAAAGACTAAGATGGGTCGGGGGAGAAGGGGCTGCATGGGTTTGCATCTGTGTTTCCACAACATGCAGGCGTGATAATACCAAAGGAACAAACCCTAATGTACACAGTATTTATTAAAATCACCCACACCCCATTAAGATTTTCAGATCCTTGTCTGGCCTTGACTGCGTATACAAATATTTATTCAGTTTATCTTGCTGCCCTCTGTGAGCACAACTGATTTGATTCAAATTTAGAAAATCAAGCCTCCACTAGAGTCACCGTCACTCAATAAAATGCTGGGGTTTCTTTGGTTTTGACCTTCTCACTAATAATCCTGGATTTACTTCAGTGTGGTGGAAAATTTATCACCACACTTTACACCAGGAAGCTGGCATTGCTCTTTAGAAATGTAGCTGCTTCTGCTCCATCTCTCTATTGTTCTTTCTGGACCCACCCACCATCAGGTCAAAACTACTTTGGTTTATGACCAAATAACTGCAAAATGTAATAACATTATCTTAGCTCACGTTATACCTCTCAACATTAGTATGTTTGCATTTTCATTGTGAGCATATTAGCTTACTGATGTTAGTATTTACCTTAAAGCACTGCTGCTCCTCACAGAGCCGCTGGCATGGATGTAGTCTCTTTGTGTTGTTTCTGCAGTGCATGTCAAACCCCGCAGCACTACCTTCCTAACAGTTATGACATTTGAATTAGCAGCCTGCTTTCTGAGGTGAATGAGAATAAATATCATCTTAGCTTAGAAGCAGAACGGCAACATGACACTCCTAATAACACATCTCATCAGGAGAATTAGCTAGATGTGTGTTGAGGTTTGGACTCTCAGGCTCTGTAACTCTCCCTGTGTTTCAGGCATTACACCGTGCACAAAGTACAATATCTATCTCCCCTCCCCTTAGAAAGCATGGCTCAATCACCCTCCTGACAAGTGCTGCCATCTCTCATTTGGACACCCGTGTTATCCAATTGGCACTGCTCACATTACTGGCCTGCCTCCCCCGTCTCTGGCTGCTTGATGCAAACACGCTGACGCTGCACAATAGCAACTTTCTATGGGCTGCTGGACTCGTCTACAGGGGGATTTTAGCTGAGGTCCCCTCTAATCGGGCTAATTCTGAATCAGCCAGGACCATTCCAAAGGGTGTGTTCATCGTGCCGTATTAATCTTTTGGTGAACTGATGCTGAACTCTTTATCAGCAAGGGGGAGGGTGTATAATTGCCTGTGAGAGAGGCTGGGGAGGAAAGAAGAGGCAAGGCGATCCCACCTCCCTCTTTCACTATCTCACTCATGCTCAACAAATATCCTGGTGCTGTTTGCCAGCATGTTTTTTTTCCTTACAGTGTGAAAAGACAAAAAAGATTCTCTGGACAGCGACCTGTTATATTCAACAGTAGATGTCAAATCTGCATCATTATCATTATCATCATTATCACGGATTTATGAACCTTTCTGAAAGCCTCGCCTCAATATCTGTCTCTCTATTTTCCTGTCGTAGGAACTATAAATCCCAGTATGTTCTTCATGAACAGGAAATCACCCAAGCCAAATATTTCTGAGGAACTGTGGTGCAAACAAAGCAATGAAAGGACACCTCTTGCTAAAAAATACACAAAACAGACATTCAGTGCAGCTGTCATCACCTTCCATGTCACTGTAAGCGTACTGTATGTTTAAGTTCCTTAACATTTATCTGCATGGCGGCCATGCATTTGTCCCTCAAACAAAAGGGCTCAGGAAAATACTTTTGTCATCAGCTGCCGTGTTTGGTTTGGTTATGTGTCTCCTAAAAGCCTCACTTCGATGTGGAGTGAAGGGGGGTGAGGTGGAGGAGGTTTGGAGAGTTCCGTGGTAACCTAAATAATTACACGCCCTGTTCTCCCAGAGTGATTAATTATATCTGCGGAAAGGGATTTCTTATTTTAGAGCCCTCCACAGACAGGGCTGGTGGGGAGAAAGACAAGAAAAAAGAAGACAAAATACAAGGAGGCCCTTATCAAACCTTTCTTGACAGATTTAGGCTGTATGCAAGACTTGCAGAGTAATATCTTTTGCTTGCTGGTCAGCTTGCAAGAGCTGTACTGAAGACATGAAGGATTTAAAGTGAATCAATGTTTCACAGTGGGCATAATTAACTGCATTTGAGGATCTTGACAGGATATTGGGAGAAATTTTATAGCGTTGCATATAGCATTTGGGAAGGATTAGTACTTCTCATGCCCATTACTTCACATAATTTCTTCATTTTCCTTATCTGTGTGTACCAGAGTGGCCTATCCGGGAGGTTTGTGAACATACATGTCTCATTTGGCTGGGAGGGTATTCCCCTCTGGCTGACTGCATGCAGTCTGATTTGCCACATTGGGAGCCTGCATTTAAATTTGTTATGATGCAGCTTAACATGGAGTTGGGAGCTTGGGGTGGGAGTTCGTAGCAGGATGAGAAGCCCGGCGGAAATCTCTTAAGACTGAATCCTCCTTGGCTTAGTATGTTTCCCACACGGGAAACCCAGATCTGGATCCAGCCAGTGTCCAATATAATATTCACTTATACAGAGGATGATGGCAGAGAAAGTAAAAGAAATATGTTCCAAAATGCAGGAGGAGAAACAAGATTTTTTTAATGGTCTAAAATAAAACCATGACGTCTGTCCAGGAGGGACAAAAATAAACAGAATGACTTGGAGCTTTTTTGTAACACGCAGAAGGCGAATAATGTTAAAATTTAGTCATGGTTAGAGGATCCAGATGGGAGTAACATTCATAAGTTAAAAAATGAAATTACCTGACCCCCCTGAGAGCATCTAATCCCTCCCAGAAAAACACAAAAGCAAGAAGCAACTGCTCACAATGGTTCTACTCATACTCTACTCAGCTGCAACCTGCACAAAGCATATTATGCTGATTAGTGATGTTTGCATAAAACATAGAGGCCCAGTATTTTATTCTGTTCACTGCACATATTGTTTTACTCCTTACTTTTATAGAATGGCGCAGTAGTAATATAATATAATTCACTATATTATGGAGAACTTTTATTGTCATTCATCAAGGCAAGGGGAAGGGAGGTTAGGCCAGTGAGAGCAGATAAATGCTCAATGCCACTGAGCATAGATCTACACCCTCTGGCTCTGCACTGATCTGCCTGGCAAAGGCAAATTTAGCACCAGCCCTCAGCTTTCCTAAATGGTACATAATCTCTGATATGCTCTTAACCTTTTCATAGCTGGGGGAGCGCTGGTGACACAGTCAACCTGCCCATTATGTTGTGAATCTGTCAGTGGGTCTATAACTTCCTCCACTCACCCACTCAGGTCTTATCCAGCATTGCAGGGTCTCTCCTCCAATATGCCAAACTGGCTCATGGTATAGGAACAATAGTAAGCTTCTCCACCTGCCCAAGGGGGCCATTGGCCGTTCTGGCTTTTCAGGCTTACTTGACTCTTTTCCTATACATCTGTGCTGAGGGGGTAAAGGTGCTGCTCATGCTGAGTATGCAACAAAAACCATAGGCCAATATCGAACTGGAAGTATCAAAGCATTAGAAAATGTTCAGCCCTTTTTACTTGACCAGAGTCGTATCTATTTGTAACATACTTTACAAGCCAATACACGCTTCCGACAACAGAACACTTCATTGAAGAGTTGCTTGTCCTTCATCATCACCGTCAGTTGTTGGTGTATCTTAACACGCACCAGAAACCTGCGAAAATTGCCACTTTTGATTATAATGTCACGCTAACTTCTGAGGTGTCGTCTTTGTCCTCAAAGGCTAAATTATGGCACTTCTGAGCGGTTGCTAAATTGTGCCACGATTCAGACTCTGAGGAAGACACTTCCTCCGGTGTTGCTTTTTTGAGGCACACAAAGTACCTCTGCAAAATCCCGACACCTCAGAGGTTGAAATGACATTTATATCAAATCTAGCAATTACTGTGGGGCTGGGAGGTTATTCATATATAGCCAGAGAAGTCGGGGAATAAAAAGAATAAAATGTGTTCTCGATACATTCACCCATGCGATGTAACTGCTGCTCAGGGGTGGGTAGCTGGATACTGGAGAGGAGAAGTGTGACTTAAAGCAGCTATACCACTTGGGGTTGACTCAAGTGAGCACCTGCCTTCACTTGCCTTTGGCCAGTTTAGGATGGTTGCTGTTCACTATGAAGAGTAACAGACCATCTACAGTGTATACAATGTTTACGCCAATCACTTCCAGCAAATCACCACCACTGTGCTGCTTTTGTTAGGGGAGATTATTTGTCACTTAGGCCACACTTTTAAATAAAAGGAAAGTGCTTTTGATTATCTTGCATTTGGCCCTGGCCAAGAATGCTCCAGCTGGTTTTTGTGTGAAAATTAGACTCTGAAGATGTGAAGTTGCATTAGACCTCCTTAACAGTCAAGCAGCTCAGAGCCTTTACTAATAAAAAGCTGTCATTCTCAAAATTTCTGCAGAGAAATACAGAGTACAAGCCAAATTTCAGATTGAAAGTAGTGAATGCTTCCAATGGTGCATCAAAATTTGTTGCATCTACAACAGCTTTCTTACTAAATAATCATACAAAACAATTAAGAATGCAGCCAAAGAGAATCTAGAGTCTCATTTGAACCAAGTCTTGGTTAACATACATTAGCTTTCCTTTTAGAACAAGCAACACCTGTGCAAAACTCATGATATAATAAAACCTGCCTTTAACACAGAATGCAAATGCTCTAAAGACATCAAGAAAATGTGTAAATATATAGGGAACTTTAATGTGAGAAAATAAAATGAATTTGAATGATGAAAGAACAGTGAGCAAGAAACCATTCCAGTCTATTTTTTATGTGTGAGAACAGACCAGATAAGACTAATTATCCATGAGCAGCCCAGCAATTTGGAAGAGTTCTCCTGGGAATAACTTCAACCAATCAGTGAATGATGTGTTGTAGTCTCATGAAAATATGTTTTTATATGTTAGAAGATTGGTTCCCTCCATTTCATAGCACCTGTGATACCAGAAAACAGTCAAATTCTGGGGAAATTATGCAGTCTCATTTACTATAATATAAGTGAATATTGCTCATTTTGTCCCTCCAGTCCTGGAAATGATAGACTAGGTACTGAGCAGGAAAGCAAAGGTAGGATGATATGAGACAGTTTCACAAAGATATTCAATCCCTCTTTTTAGAATGAAAGGTGATGGGGTTCTAGCAAAAGAGAAAAAGATTGCGTCTGACTGCGTAAAAGAGAGAGTGAAAGAAGGCTTAGGACTTGGCCAGGGCAATGGAAAGATAAGGAAATATGATATGTACATTTCAATGAAATGGAGCTTAACCAGCTGAGAATTCAGACTGAAGAACAGCATCATGGGATAGCTTCTAAAGAGGTTCCAAAGTGCTTTAAGATCTGTCAGAAACCATGGCTGAAAATGGAACCAGAGAGAAAAACAGGGATGTTTTTACTAAAGTATGACAGAATGTACTTACACAGGATATATGTGAGAATTATAAATAAATGCCTAAATAAAGCCCTAAAAGAGAATTTAAATGATTTCTTTGAACTGGGAATAAGTGTACAGCATACATCTTTAATAAAGTTATACATACAGGGTCAAAAATATACATATATCCACTTAGATTATTAATTCAGGGGTGCTGAAAGTTCCAAAATGTCTTTTAACTTGCAAAGGCCAAGGCCTCTTAACTTCCTGTTAGTGATCGTGGTTAATTACAGCTGATAGCTTCTCTGTGCTCTTATAGACAGTTTCTCTGATAGCACTCAACACACAGTACAGTGGGAAAGTCCAAGGAGCTCAGGCATGTCTCCTTGAGCCATTTCTAAAAAAACTGCAAATTCCAAGATCATCAGTTCAATATGTATCCAGTATGTATTCAAATGCTCCAAATACTGTTGTGAAAATTGAGTACGAATTATTTAATGACTTATAAAATAGAAGGATGGAATAGAAAACCTGAGGATATTGACCTGTCACGCAGTTTAAAAGTTGCTTGAGAGTCGGAACTGTAGGGATAAATGCCTTCCTTCTTATTCACACTCCATGGCTTTGTGATGCAACACCTCAGTCGGCTCAATGGAAAACTCTGAGTGAGTCAGACATGTGCGCACACTGCAAACCAGACCCTGGAGAGTGTTGCAAAATAAGTGTGCGAGATAAAACACAGAATTGAAATTTTACAATAACTGCGGGTCAAGCAGGGCACCTTTTGTTGGCAGTAGTAAAAAAGACAGAATATCTGAATTTAAAAAAAGAACTGAATGAAAACTGTCAGCAGCTCTTGGAACAAAACATGAAGCCACACAGCTTTATCCATGACATGAATGCTTAATAGTCCTAATATTTTTTTATTTATTTATTTGCCCCATTTAAGCTTTCAGAGTGCATTATTCCCATAAATGCTGGTGGCCTTGAGATGCCATTGCCGTTAACGTTTTGTTAATATCGTTCATCACTTCTGGCATCCTGAAAAAAAATGGAAATCTCAGTTTATCTTGACAAGTGCAGTCCATGGAGCAACGCCTCCGCTCTCACTTTCTCAAAGAAAAGATTTTTTTATATGCCTTTTGCCTTTGAATCTTCCACCAAGGCCTCGAATGCCAAAGGAACACTTTTAATTCATCAGCAGGGGGACACTGAAGGCTGTTCTGGATCATTGGACAGACAGTGTCTGAAGTCTGAAAGACAGAGAGAGTGAGGAGTGAGAGGCGGAGAAAGGGAGTGACTGGGTAATTTTAAAAAGTCTCCCTCATAGAACGAATAAAGGACTTTGCAAACAGTAGAGTAGAAAGACCTCTACCATTTAATTATCAAGTAATTGTAAAGTCCATAACAACAGAGACCTGAAAGCAGGAGACAAGGGAAGAGGGACTGCTCCATGAAAATGTAATTAGCTGAATATCATTTCTCCTCACTCTCAGCCACTGTAGAATTTAAGGGGACAAAGAAAGAAAAACACAGACCAGTTCCTTTTAAGATAAAACTAAACGCAGTGTCACAGTTTAGATCTTCAGTGACTTGGATCAATATGTAATTACCTCTGGGAGGGAGAAACACCTTCTCTCCCCATCTTTTTACTCTCTTTAACCCCTCTTTATTTCTAGGGAAAGAAACAAACCAGCAGTGATAGAGACTGTCAGCATGTCCAAGCCAGGCAACAGATGTATTTCTGTTCTTCTCTATTTCAATTAAGCATTCGAACAATTCATTTAGCTTTTTTTATTGGTGGTACTTTACCCTAGCTGTGATAATTCAGGTGGATAACAGTGATGGCCTGCAGCGAAGGCTGAAAAATGACGCTTGAGAATGGAGGGTGCAGGGTCACTAGTTGTAGTTCAAACTGTTGGAACAGATAGAGGTGGAGGTGGAGGGACGTGCACCCTACTCACCTTCGGTAGTAGCAGTCGCTGCCCTGCAGCACATCACTTATCCTGCTACCAGCAGATCCCTTTTGAGGAAAAGAACCAGTACTGGTGTAAGGGTAAAATTCCTGCCATGAGAATGTGGTTAAGTAAACACAACCATGTTTTATTTTGAATAAATACTAAAGGTTTAAAATAACATTAACATAACATTGAAAAACTTTGAATATTGAAAAAGTCAAGGCAAACTTAAATCACAAAACAGGATGTGTTGACTTTTTCAAACCTGAACAAATCCTTGATTATTTCCTAACACTGACATGAGACCTTTTGTTAGGTCTCAGGGGCAAAGTTGGTCTTGCAGAGCTGGCCCACAAATTTCTCTTTGCTCATTGTAGTTCAGCAAGGATCACAAAAGAACATTTACTGGGGACATTTTTTGTTCCACTTGGCTTCACCGAAAGACAACTGACAAGTGCTCTTCTCCACTTAGCATGAACTCATGCTTCATTTTCCATCTACAAGGCTGAAAAAATGTGTACATGAATCTTGGATGTTTTGAGGCATAGAGGATAGACGCATCATCCAAACCACTAGAGTTTGATTTTGTTGAGTGGAATCGGTCTTAGAAAACATTGCAAGCACTATATTGGCAATTTATTCACTATTTATTGAAGACGTGTTTACTGTGTTTAATCTCTGTTGTTGTAATGTTAGGGTTATTTTAGATTTTGCACCTTCTTCCTTGGGTTTTTGGTCTTTTGCTGTCTGATCGACAGTCACTACCAAACCCCCAGCGACTCTGGCCATACTCTCTGCTTAGAAGTGCGATATGCATGATTCTTTTTGCTGCCAAACAGCAGTACAGGGGTCACTGTATTTTTCTGTCTCTTTGTCTGAACACACATTGTGTGCAACAGCAAACAGTCAAACCAGCTACTGGTCTTGGAACGTCATGACAGCCACGTCCTCCACCTAGCTTCCAGAATAAACAGCTGCTCTGGCCTGATTGTGTCCTGTCAACGGGGACTGAAAGCTGCATACTTTGTCTATAGTGTGTCCAAGATGACACTCTCCCCAAAGGACATATACTGTGCACTGACTAATACATTTCACTGTTGCTTTCTCTTAGAGAGAGCAGATATAGTGAGGGAGCATAGATGGAGAAGCTCTATCCGCTCAGTAATGTTAGAATGGATTTTGGGAGATCCCAAATTAATAATGAGAAAGATATGTCTGGATTTATCAAATTTGGCCCTGGAGGGAGGAAGTTGTTTGATGAGTTGTGCAGTTTGTAAACCATTAGACAGACACATTATCAGCTCTGTTATAGTCACTTCAGATTGTTTATGCAAGATTGCAGACAGTTTGTGTTTACAGTACATTCCATCTTACAGAACTTGGAGGTAGGAAATGATTCCTTCAAACAAAATACTCTCAGGATGTCCATTCTGTGTTAGCCTGTATGCTAAATGGACATATCAGCAAACATTCATGACCATTGGCATGTAACTGGGCTCACCACTGACACTGGTCAACACTTTACTCTGCATTGTGTTATGTTGGGTGGAGGATTATATGTGTTATTGAATAATAGCACTGCGTTGGGGTTATTTTAGGTTTTGCTGTTTGTTTTTATCGGTCCAGTAACATGATATTATTTTTGGTGACTGTAACTCGGGTGACCTTTAATATTTTATATGTCTGAGAGAGAGAAAAAAAAAAACTTTTTAACACATTTCCGTTTACATCAAATGAGGTTCCTGCAGTCTCACTGCAATAAATAATGCACAGTTTTTGTCAGCATTGTTTGGAAGTATTGGAGGGGTCTCCCCCTGTTCTTTTCCTCCCTCATACACAAACACACACTCTTGCTCTGTTTCCCCTCCACGTGTCAAACAACATGACATTCAAACGCTCAACACAAACCACAGTCTCCCCTCAGATCTTCACCTGAATGATTGAAGCTGACGTTGACTTATGAGGCACATTACTCCCTTCTTTTTATGACGTGTCACTCTTGAGACGTGAGACTGTGGAGGCATGAAAGGGAAGGAAAGAGTAATTTTATGCTAATGGACTCTCTGGGGGGAAAAAAACGGGTTTATGGCGACCTCACAATCACTTGGGAGGGAACAACAAAACTTGACTCACACACACAAAAAAAACACAACACTGTTACTTCAGTGTTTCTTCTGTTACCGTTAGAAACATTTGTCTAAATATAAACCATTGTTTGCTGATGTATATATGGTGGAACACGTATATTTTGACAAAGCTGTATTAATTATTCATCGTATTTGTCAAATAAGCTGTCTGTTGCTGCAGAACGGAGAAACCGGATGATCAGGCTTAAAGATTCCCTGTTTTTTTTTTTTTTTTTGACTGTTTACTTCCAGTGAGAGACAAACAAAGGTGCTGCATCTGTGGTGACTTGTGCTTGCATTCACTTGACAGAAGCATGAAAGATTCAGGGAGATATGAACCCTTCTCTGCCAGGATTATAGTTAAGGCGGACACAAATGTGGATTTCAAGAGCTGCTAAACCATGTTTGGAGAATTGGGCCATCCCCAATATTGTCCAAGGATTTTCTGTTTGGTAACTGAATGTTAAACATTATGTATGGGTATATACGGTGTGTTGTTATATATTTATATTGTGGTTTTTAGGTATACCACAGGTATACTACACTCAGTGTAGCAGGAAAGACTCTTCATTAAAGATGTTTTTTTTAATGTCATTAGTTTGAAATAATTGTGTTTGTAATCATACTTGTATTGTGCTGTATCTGTGTAATCTTGTCACTATAGCACTGACTGTGTAAAATCTATTTTTCTAGGCCATAGGCGTCTTCGGCTTGTTTGGGCTCTCCATCTAGGCCATCAGGGAGTCCACCAGGGGCTAGACAAATCCTGATTCCAGATACGGTGCACAGTAAGAGAGACCTTAGACACACACACACACACACACAAGCTTGGTTTCAGTATGATGCAAGTTGCTCTGTCAGTGCACCTAGGGGATAGCTTTAGCCACCAGCCACCGGCCCCCAAATCCACTGACTGATCCAGTGCCCAGACTGTCAGGCCCTGCCCAGCCACAGCACAATCTTTCAACCTCCACTTGCTGCTGCAAAGCCTCCAGTACTTCACACTGTGTCTATAAAACCAGCACAAGGGTGAATAAAAAAAGAAAGGAAGAGGGAGGATCCTGCACAGAGAAGCTTTAATGTGGCTCGAGAGATCTAAGCCAAAGGTAGAATAAGTGACAAAGGCAGCATTTGACGGAATATCAAGCTGTTTAATCATCAAAGTGTGAGAGTGTGAAAGTTTTTTTGGCACCTGAAGCTTCTCCGAATTTGAACAAAAAAATGCTTTTGTTGTTGACGTCTTGCTGTTATGGTGAATACTGGAGCACATAAACATTGCTAATTGTTAGGAAATATTGTTTTTGCGTTTGTGTCAGGAGGTAGAAGCCAACAGTGTGATGTCTGCCTGTTAGAGGGAAACGTCTGAAGTGTCATGGGTGCTAACACGTCGAGGCCGACAGCTGGAAACCAAAAGATGTTTTTCTGTCGCTTTGTTTGACTTTTGATTCAAGCCATATTAAAGAAGCAGGCTAGCTGATTGATTTGTACATGCAGATATTCTCATTCCTATTTTTTGAATATACTCTAATTATCTTGACTATTTAAATAGAGGGCAAATGGTTCCTCTAGTGACTTGCAAATCCATTATTGCCAGCCTAATAGGCTTGGCAAGCCTCGCCCCCTCTTTCCCTTGCTTGTTCGCTCAAGATTAAAATCCAGCAGTGATTTTTAATTTGGAATGGAAGAAAGTACAGGAAAAACGACTAGCCGAAACTAAAAATTGTATTCAAGCATTGCAACCACACAGTAACTCTGTATACAAAAAAGCTTTGAAATTCAAAAATACACCCAAGAGTTCAGAAAAATATTTGCAAGTGAAACTAGTGCAATGACGGTGAATATGCAGAAAATAGTCCCAGTCAGTGCATGTTTAGTTAAACGGAGAAAAAAAAGAGCCTGCCAGCTTGTATAGATTCACATGTGACCTGGCATCCACTTCTCTCACCGGTTGTTGTTTTCTACCCTGAAGGGCTTCCATGAAGTGGCAGTTAGTGGTGCTCCTTTTAGATTTCGTGGAAGCTCTTCAGAGTAGCGCCTCACAAGCCAAAAGTAGAGCTTTGCACTTGTGACTTGATTGGGAAAATTTTAATTTATCCAATTGTGTGTGTGTGTTTTGTTTTGCTCCTCCGGCAGGTTTACTGACAGGGTTTTCAGGGATGCGTGTGAATGGATACATCATGATGCTTTTCATAGAACATTTGACTTTACTCTCTTTGAATTTTAGTTATTTTCTGGATGTTCTGTTAAGTTTGGATTTAAGTCATGTTCTGTAACCTCTGTGTCCTATGTTCACTTTCACCGCGACACATGAGATGTCTTTGCTCTCGATCAGTTGCACATACTCTTTCTGGTGTGCAAGACCTTTGAAGAATTTGTTACCTGCTGATATCATGCCTAGGACATAATGTCCCATAGAAGAAAACGTAAGAAAATGTATGTGGAAGGGTTTAAAAATTGCAAGTAGACACATTTAAATACAGATGTGTTAGAAACTACATTCCATCAACTTTACAGCAGTAGATTTTATGTATATAAATGATTTGGAACCCCTATCAGGCCACGATCTGAAAATATTTTCTCTCCACAGTAGAATTCCATTGCCAGGTTGCCTTCCCAGCTTTATAGAGAGCATTTTCTCCACACAGCATGATATCTTTGCTTTGCTCTCATTCAAATTTCAGTCATACCCCAAACATTTGCTTTCTGGTGGTATTTTCCCTCATGCTTTGTTTGTCATTGCAGCAACTTACAAATGACCTGGTCTCAAGCAGTATTTTTTTTGACAGAACACCACTGTGCAGTCAGTATTTTAAAATGTTTAAAATGTATTTGGTAGACTGCAAATCCAAGCCCATTTACATAGATCTTTTCCTTGCATCTATCCTTTGAGAGTGGATCCAAACAATGAGCCAAACATCTTAAAAGCACTGACATAGCATAGGTTTAGCTTCCTAATGACTGACTTCTTGACAGAATGATTAACTGACACATTGGTTAGTTAAACTTACAAAGGCATACTTTGTTGCCTGTGCATTAAGCCCTAAAGTGCACTCATAACCTTAAAAGCCTTCATGCTCGCTGACTACAGTCAAATGAATGGACTTGACTTGGTTATGGTTCACTGCTTTTGTTCCTCTGTGCAGGGAGCTAATAAGTCAATTCCATCTACTCCCTGATACAGTGAGGATGCACTTATCGCATTGTCAGCAGCTCGTTTCATTAAAGCCCCTGGTTAAGTTTGCATGTTACCGATTCAACATTTTTAAATTACCTCGCCCGTGCTGGCTCGAGCCAAGTCACGGGGAAAAACAAAGGGAAAGGCTCCCCGTGCAACCCCTCGTCCTGCTTTGACCATCAATCATGGCTGTCACAGCAGCTGTGCTCCCGCTCTTTGGTGGGAACTTACACCAGAGCTCTACATCATCCGGAGCCGTGATGAATGCACAGGCTTTAGCTCCGGTGCGTTTGATTAGAGACCGTGCCATCGACAGGCAGCATCATGAAAAAAGCAATGGCGCAGACATCAAGTGTCATGATGAGGTTGATGGAAAAAACTAACTAAAGTCACATGGAGTTGCAATTCAATTACAACTCTACCCCACCTCTATTTATCCCAAACAAACTACTGTTCCCGCTGTCATAAATGTAAATGTCTCACTTCCTGTCAAACCAGAGCACACAGCTCTCAAGAACTGCCTAAAGAGTGAAGTACAACTATTTATTAATAAGCAGGGAGGTGTTCTCTGAGTGAATCACAGATTATTAGTGTTTATATTTATTTCTATGTTAAAATACAGCTAATAAAGCATGTATTGTATTTGTTTTTATGATAGTTGCATTAGATGTGGCTCTGCAAAGACTGAATCAGTTTAGTGGCGTGATTGGTGGAGTGACACCAGCAAAGTGCTATAGAACTCGTTCACTTTCCCATCCGATCCGTCCTTGGTTGTCTCATTAGCCTTCATTCCATTACAGGGCCAAATAGGGCTTCCAGGGTTTAGTCATTGTTTATGTAAAGCAATTTCTCCCCGAGAAATTTCCTGTAATTCTTCACTGCATCTTGTTATCACCAGAGAAGATGTGCCAGTTGCATTATACTGTCAAACTAAAATTGTTTTCTAATTCCATATTATCAGCATTTTGAATGGATCCTGGCCCTGAAGACCTGTTGTAGACCTTCTGGGTTATGACGGAAATTGCTCGCAGCACCAATTGGCCTCTGGACACACAAGCCAGATGAGACCTCACAAGTTAATCACAGCACAATACATGTCAGTCTCTCCGCTGAAAAGGATTTGCCTTCTATTAAGGCAGTCAACATTTTCAAAACACCTTCTGCATGATTAAAAGCTCCAAACTGTAAGATTTAGTAAAATAGTCCAGTTAGTTCAGGCCTTTAGATTACAGCTTTCCTTTAATGCTGTAATCATATATTTATATAGTGGCACTACCTCCTTATGCTATAGCTGGGCACACATATATATTTACCAGGAGCACAAGTCAGCACACTAAACCCTCTCTGACCTCTAGTCATCAAGCAGAACTTATACTTAAATAAATATACCACTGTCAAATAAATTACAAAAACAACCAATGGTGTGACGCCGTCGCGTATATATCCCCTCTGAGATGTTTTCTTTTCATTATTTGACTGCAGCCCACTGCTTTTGGCTCATAGCCTGTCGACCAGAAGGCTTTTCCTTGATATCACAGACAACTGGGTCCAGAACTCCCAACTTGGAAAAGAGTGCCATCACAACTAATTTCACATCATCATATTAAGATTGAAGTGTGTGAGGAAAAGTTCTTGATCGTGGCGTTCTACCCTGCTTTGAATAACTTTTCAGTTTTTTTCAAAGCACATTAGACTTTTCAGTGTCAAATGGGAACAAAAAGCTTATTCTTGATTCCTGAAAAGCATATTATGTGAAGATGGAGCTTGCTCTAATTGCAGTACCTGGACTAAACCTTTGTTCTGATTCATAGTGCTTGTCTGGCACAGTCACACCAGCGGTTGCCGTGCCAACAGTACCAAACCAAGCCAATATTCAAGCAAAACAAGCACCAAATTAAACATAAAATAAGGCTAAAATGAATTAAAAAATAAGTGAATGGATTTCAACTTTTTGACCCCAGCTTAGGTACAGTATGTTTTGCATTTCCTAATAGTCATTATGTTAATGGTGAAAGAAAAATCTTTCATAATGTGGTTAAAAAACATTAAGTAGGGTTCATGCAAAAGATACATGTTAAACTCATCATAGCGTGAACTTTCATTTGCATTTAATTATTTAAACATTTGTCCCAGACCTGATTATAATATTGTGGGTTTTATGCGGCTGATCTTTGATAATAGCTTTCATGTTTTGTGTGAACCCATTAGCCTTTGTGAAGGAGAGAGTCATGTTCATGCTCACACACTCACAAACATCCGTGTGTGTACATACAATTATTCGACTTCACATGGAAACATTACGAGACACGCACCACAACTTTGATGCAACAAAGTTATATCCAATAAACTTGCACAAACACACACAGCCATCATCATCCAGGCGCTACTTTATCAAGGGTATCTACCTCTCCCATCAGCCCTACACAAAGTCATTTAAGGCAAAAAATGATTTAGGACAGCTACTCTCCTCTCTTTGATGCCACGATGCCTCTCAGGGGAAGCAGCCACACTCCCTTCCAGAGGGAGGGAGAAAACACCCTGCTGCATTAGTTTCTCGGTTGCTGTATTCCAGCCGGGGTTCCACAGATACCGATTTGTCCATCCCCACAGGATAGACCACTGTTAATACGATTACAGAGCTAGAGACTTTAAGATAATTCAATGCAACTCCATGGCTAATTTCAGAAAGGCGGCATGGATGCCACATCCGCTTATTGTCGCTCGCTGCATGCTAAAGAGAGCATAAGAGTTGACTTATTACCACACAATACTGACTAAGTGGGAAATCTCTTTGGACATGGCGGCCCACCATATGCTAGATTTAATTCGATTTTCTGTTCAGGCTTTAGTTAAGTGCTTCTAAAGTTTCTTGTCCCACAGCAAGAGGGTAAGAGGGCAGCTGTGGCTTTGACTTGATTTGCTCTTTCAACAAGGGGCAAATAAGCCACGATTTGGTAAAATACAGAGCGCTTACAGCAACATGGCAGCATTAGTAGGCTAAAGTATTTGGTGCAAAACTGGATTAAGCCTAATCCTACAGTAAATTCATTTCTTTCAATGCAGATCTCTTGTAAATTTGTGTTTTATGGGACTATAGGCTTAATCCATGTACTTTGAAGCATCTATAAAGAGATAGAAGGTGTACAAATCAATGTTTTCTTGTCGGATGCAACTTTAGTACCCACTGTACTAAGATAAAAATAGGTTAAAGGTCATATCTATGAGTAAGGATGATAAATGAAGATTATTCTTTTGTTTGTGCAAATCACGTTGTTAAAGCAGGTATTCACCAGCCAAGCATCACCCCACTGAGAGAGTGGATGTGAACAATGCGCTGCTAATAAGAAGATGTATTCCAGCAGTGCCTAGCATTCTGCAATCATTTGAAGGCTGTCTGAAGGAATATCTTTCCAGACTGAATAATGAATAGACATGATGAATCCAGGATGAGCGTCAGGCCAATATACATCTGCTTCCCACTGCCCTCAGAGGAAATCAAAGGCTTGTTGAGAGAATTGAAAGTATTATGGGATTATAATAATAAAAGAAAAGCTTGACGTGTCCAGTTGTGACTTTCAAAAGCATGGAAATAAGATGGCCCAGCTTGGTAGAAAATAGCCCACGATGTGAGTGACAAATCAAATGGTTGTTGCAGATGAGTTAAAATACACTGACTTACAAAGTGCAGCCTGGAAATGCAAGCCAAGATGCCTTTTTCATCATTGTGCTGCCCTCTACGGGTCTTCTTCCAGCCTCCCTCTTCTCTTACCCATCACTCCCTCCTCCACCCCTCCTCCCCAGCCCACCTCCTCCACATTACCATTCCCCCTTAAAGAGTATTGCACGCATTAAATTGCTTTTCATTTCCGCGCTGTGACAGTCCTGAGATTGGGGGATTTATGCATTTTTATGAGTGATTTCGGCTGTCATACGATGGTAATTGTTTCATAATACGTCCATCGCTGTAGGGGATGCGCTGGTTTGCACCAACCAAGATCAAGTTCCACTAGTTGAAACGTTGGTGGGAAGATAAAGCTTGTGTATATACATAGGATATATTATGACCTATGCAGGACTGGAGAAAGGGGATCGGATTCTGGCATCCAAGACGAAAGCTGGAGGAACATATCCACTGGTCTCCGGTCGATTTGAAGGGTCTGGCAACTGAAATAAAAAGACCTTGGGCAGATCTATACATAAACTGGTACCAGCCGCACCACTGGCAGCAGACAAGGGGATTCGTGCCTCTCTCCTCCGCTTCGTCAGTGCGCATGGATGAAAGTCACAGTTAAAATGCATGCGGCAAGTCTTGTCTGATGTGGGATTACCGCGTTTTTATTTGCCCCCTTTTCTTTGCCATGTTCCAACTTTGGTTTTGGCTCTTTTTCCGAGATGACACTGCTAATTTCAGTCGCCGCTGGAAGAATACAGGAGCCCGTTTTGCCGCGCTTGCTGTCACGTTATTGGCGTGAATGAGACTGTATATGTGCTCTTCGATGCCTGGTTTATGGAGCTAAACACCGAGGAGACTTGACTTTAAGGATTTTTTTTTTCACAGCCGACGGAAGGGCGGACGGTGAAATCACGAAATCCATGTTTTCACTGAGGCTGGAGAAAAAAGAAGGGGCACAGCCGTGATTTTCGGGATGCTTTGGCGTTTACCGGGATCAGCACGGTAAGAGGACAATGATTTTTCTCTGTATGGCTCATCTGCGCTCACATGCGTTAACATTTTTATTTGGGGGGGGCTCTGTCCATGGTGCTGAAATGTCTGTTTCTACCACAGTTGCATTGCCGAAGTTGATCCGGATTTAAGATGCTGTTAAGCAAGGTGTCTGCGGCTGCTATGGCAATAACAAGCATAGAGCCTGCATTTTTATGCTCACATCTATCATCACAGTTTTATTCGTTCCAAATAATATCCTGCTGCCTCCGCACAGGGAGAGATACAAGCACTGGCTCTCAACTTATCTATATTATATCCAGAGGCGATGGGCATTTCTTGGGGTTATGATGATAAACTCAAATGTAAGGAATGAGATGAAAGTGGACTTACCACTCAGACACAGCGAGCGCATAGTCAAAGCATGTGCCTGTATGTTAAAATGTGCATATTTGGGGAGGTTTACCGGGTCGATGTGTAGGCTTTTGTGTTCTTTTTAAGGAGCGCACGCAGAGGAAACGTGTGTGTGCGTGTGTGTGCACGCGCGCTCACGCGTCTTTGGCTGAGAGAGGGAGAGAGAGAGAGAGAAAGAAAGAGAGAGAGAGAGAGAGAGAGAGAGAGAGAGAGAGAAAGAGAGACTATCCGTAACCTTCTATATAGCAGATGCCATACAGGATACTTGATAATAGAATTATTTACTCCACGTCAAAATGCAATTTCGATCAGGGATCCGCCATCAGATCAACCACACTTGCTTATTTGCCTTTGATCAACTCCTCTCATTTCTTTTTTTCGCCCGTGGGCAGAAGAAGGGCTGCGACTGTCGCCTTGTAGGCTGATATTCACATTTTCAATCGCAGGCCGGATTTTAAGATGAACATTGACTGCTTCTCGCAGCCGATTCGTTTATGAGAGCCGGGCATATTTTTTATATGTGCATATATTTAGGATCGTTTTAATCGTACTAGGCGAATAAATTCCCCGTCCTCATGTTGTTTGGACGGAGCTGGAGAGAAGGGATCCGACAGTTTCCCCACTGTTACCAAGTCGTCGGATATGCGGGGTGAGTGAGAAATCTCAGTAGGTAGGAGATAGGAGTTCATCTCCGAGATTTTAATGTTAGTTTGGGGGAAAGATTGAATCATTAAAAAAAAAAAAAAACAAGATGCCACATCATCCATCACATAAAGCGATGTGGTTTTATCTTGACAGTGTTTTTTGTGTAGAAATTCTCAAGGGATTGAATTAGTAAATGACCAGATCTATCAGTCTGCACACGGTGGATGGCGAAGCCTTTTTTTTTTCCTTCCCAGGATGGATTGGAATTCAGGCGAGCTATCAAAAATGCGCAGTGGCCATCCACCGCGGGTAGTTGTGTTATCAACTGGATTATATATTATCCTTTAAGTATGCAGTTATTATAAATTCATATGGGTCGCTTGTTTTCTGACACCCTCAAAAACCAAAATGATGCCGATATAACACATCTGCATAATGAACAAACAGTAATAGGCCTACTTGTCTTTGCTTCTATGTGTTTGTTATGAATGTCTGATATTTGTTCATCAGGGGATCGGCTCTTGTAGGGGTCCATTACCATATATACATTTTGTAAATACTGCACATGTTTTCACGTATGTAATTTCCATGTAAAACAGAACCCGTCCTTTTCTTTTCCTCCTTAGATGACACCTCATACTGGTACCGCACTTGAGTGAGCTGGGGCATCCTCTCCCAGGAAAAATGCATATCTGGATCCTAAAAATAATCCTTCTGATTGCATCATCTCTGAGGTTGGTCGAGATGTATGACAATTATGGGGAGATATGTCGAAATCTGTGCACATGCGAGGAGAAGGAAGGGATCCTGACGGTGAGCTGCGAGAACCGGGGGATCATCAGACTGACAGAGATCAGCCCTGTCCATTTCTCCATGTACCACCTCCTTCTTACAGGGAACCTCCTGAAGAAGCTGTCAGTCAATGATTTCATCAATTACACCGGGGTGACCATCCTGCACTTGGGGAACAATGATATCTCTGAGATAGAGTCAGGTGCATTCAACGGACTCCAGGGATTAAAAAGGCTGCACCTGAATAACAACAAGATTGAAGTTCTGAGGGATGACACCTTTGCAGGACTGGAGAGTTTGGAATATCTACAGATTGATTATAATTACATCACCAATATAGAACCCAATGCCTTGAGCAAACTGCACCAACTGACAGTGATGATTTTGAACGACAATTTACTCTCTGCCCTGCCTCCGAATATCTTCAGGAATGTTCCTCTTACGCACTTGGACCTGAGGGGGAACCGGTTAAAAATGTTCCCCTACATCGGCCTCCTGGAGCACATGGACAAAGTTGTGGAATTACAACTGGAGGAGAATCCGTGGAATTGTTCCTGCGAGCTCATTGCTCTGAAGGCGTGGCTGGAAAGTATAGCTTATACGGCTCTGGTGGGAGAAGTGGTGTGCGAGACACCCTTCAGGCTCCATGGTAGGGATCTGGATGAGGTGTCTAAGCAGGAACTCTGCCCAAGAAGACCCCTAGAAGACACGGCCAGGCCTGCACCCCCTAGCAGCACCAGTGGATATTACCAGACCACACCTGCTGCCGTCACAGCCTCTGCCACCTCCTCGGCTGTTTTTAGGTCCTCCTCTAGGCCTACCAAGGGTACACGGCAATTTAACAGAACTAGGTTAAAGCCCACTTCCCGAATACCAGGCGGTAACCCTTACAACTATGGCCCCATTATTGCTTTTCAGACCAAATCTCCCGTGCCTTTGGACTGCCCCACTGCCTGCACGTGTAATCTGCAGATATCTGAAATTGGGCTAAATGTCAACTGCCAAGAGAGAAAGATTGAAAGCATTTCTGATCTAAAACCCAAGCCATACAATCCTAAAAAAATGTATCTCACTGGAAATTACATCCCTGTGGTACGGAGATCAGATTTTGTCGATGCCACTGGATTGGATTTGCTTCACCTGGGAAACAACAGGATAACGCTGATCCACGACCGGGCTTTTGGGGATTTAACCAACCTGCGTAGGCTGTATTTAAATGGTAATCTCATGGACAGGCTTACAGGAGAAATGTTTTTTGGTTTGCAGAACTTGCAGTATCTTTATTTAGAGTACAACAAAATCAAGGAGGTTGATGCGGGCACTTTCCGCTACCTCCCTAATCTCCAGCTGCTTTTCCTCAACAATAACCTCCTGAAAACCTTACCCGTGGGCATCTTTTCCAGCCTCTCGCTGTCTAGGCTTAATCTGCGCAACAACTATTTCCAAAACCTGCCTGTGAGTGGTGTTTTAGACCAGCTGAAGTTACTGGTGCAGATAGATCTGTTTGAAAACCCCTGGGACTGCTCCTGTGACATAGTGGGGATGAAGATATGGCTGGAGCAGCTCAGTGCAGGCACTGTGGTTAACGAGGTCGTGTGTGAGACACCTAAACGCCACACTGGAATGGACCTGCGCTCGATCCAGTCGGAGCAGCTCTGCCCAGACTACTCTGATGCTTATGTCTCACCAACCCCCCCTACGGATGAGCCTATGGATGACCGGGTCGTCACCACAGTCGCTCCCCAGAAGTTCAACATCCCCAGCAGCACTGTCCCCCTCTCTGTCCTCATCCTCAGCCTCCTGCTTGTTTTCATCATGTCTGTCTTTGTGGCCGCGGGGCTGTTTGTTGTAGTGATGAAAAAGCGCAAAAAGTCACAGAGTGACCGCACTAGCACCAACAATTCAGACGTCAGCTCTTTTAACTTGCAGTACAGCCTCTACAGCAACCGCTCTGGCCCTAAAGTTAAGGCCCCGGCTGGTCACGTCTATGAATATATTCCCCATCCCATGGGCCATATGTGCAAAAACCCCATTTACAGGTCACGGGAAGGAAACACGGTGGAGGATTACCGTGACCTCCATGAGCTCAAGGTCACATACAGGAGTACCCCAGATGAGGAGAGGGATAGCAGCACGATGAGGAGCCCTACGTACAGTGTTAGCACCATCGAGCCCCGTGAAAACCCGTCCCCTGTCCAGGATGCAGATCATTTCTTCAGAGGTATCCTTGAGCCCGATAAGCAGTCCCCACATCAGTCCATCCCATCCATCCCAGCAGGTGCCAATCTAGAGTACAAGTACACAGGGCCTGTGTCATACACATACAACCCAAATTTTGATGTCAGACGTCAGTTCTTGCACCCGGAGAGGATAAGAGAAACAGTGCTCTACGGCACAGCACCCAGTACTGTCTATGTTGAGCCCAACAGAAACGAGTATTTGGAGCTAAAAGCTAAACTGCAGTCTGAGCCCGATTACCTCGAAGTTCTTGAGAAACAGACCACCTTTAGCCAGTTCTGAGCAACAGAATCATTAATGTAATGAAGCATTTTCTCTCTTGACCCTCCTTGAAACAGTGGCTCAGTTTATAGGGTGCCTTGGCACAACACAAACAAGCGAAAGCGAAGGAGCTGAAACGGGGTGTGCCGAACAATCTTATTCTTATTTCTGAAACATGACATTACAGGAATGGATACAGCTTTCTGAAACACGGATGAACAAAATTGCTCTACTTAACTGATGATGCAAAATCTATTTTTCTATGGTGAAGATCGAATAACACACAAAATGTAAGTGTACAGGTAAATCTTACCCAGCTTCATTTTCAGGAATATAACCATACATAAGGTATATTGTGAATCAGAAAAGAAATGTTTATAAAATCACTCCCGGACAAAAACACTGTACAGCAGATCATCAAAACTGTGTAGGACTCTTTTCTGCTGTAGTCTGTAAGTAAGTATTTATTGATATAATCTGCCATGTCTTTTCAAAACTTTTGATTCTACATCAATATTACCTGTGTCATCATACTCCATGATCCTCTGGAAAGGCTTATGTTTGTAGTTTCATTTACTGTAGCTCTGCATTGTAAAAGTGGCTTTTTTTGAAAGTGGCACACCCCCAATGTTCAAAAAAGACTGCGTCATTTGAAGAAGATGAAAAAAAAAAGTGTCTTTGTATGCTTTCTGCACTTTTTGGAATTGGAAGGCGAGTTAGCCTTCAATGAGCTCTCATAAAGGAGATTATTATATTAAAAATGAATATGGGTATTCATTCTTAATATGTAGAATTGATATGTTATCAAAAACAAAATTCATAAATGATATTTGAAGTATTAATTATGTTGTGTAATACTGATATTTTAATCAATGTAACACCTATTTTTATACAAGCATTCGCAGATTCTCTATCCCTTATCAATTTTATTTGTTTTGATTGCTTTGCACTTATTGCACTATATTGACCAAACTATGTTATTGTCATCAAATAAACATGATGTCAGGTTCATATAATGTGCTTATGAGGAAAGTGAGCCTGTTGGTGATGATATGAAGGCAGTTTGGGCTTGGATCAGTATCTGAGTTTCACATGGAGACAGCAAATTAAATTATCAGTCAAAACAGTGTGAGAAGGAGTCTTCCAGGGCTAAAAGTTATTTAATTTTGCAATCAAATGGCAACGCATTGGCTGATAAGAATTGACAACGTTGTGGACTCAAAGCAGATCAAGATACAGTAAATATGCTTCACTCAGAGGAGCAGCTAGTGTCTCAGTGAGGTTTGGAATCAATGGGTTTGAATCAATGAGCATTAGCTGAGGTTGTCCCTTTGCAATTATACCATGACAACAACATCCATGTTGCCGCCTGCCATGTAATAAGTTGGTCATTTATATGAACAGCACTGGAGCTGAGTTGAGATTAAATGCTATTTTAGCATTCTGACAAAGTCAATGGGTATAACGTTTGACACTGATTAAGACATACAGCTGCTGGATTAAGAGTTTGTTGTCACAACCATTTCTAATTCTATTTTTTTTAATAGCTTTGTTTCATGTGTGAACATCTCTTAAATATATTTCCCTGTTTTAAAAATAGATGTTAAGAGAATATGTTGAAAAAGCTGCTTGGTTTTTGAATCTTTTAAGCACTTGTTTTGGTTTTTGTTAACTTGCTCTTCACTTGACCCACTTAAATCCAATATGCAAAGTAGGTCTATAAAAATGCAAAGGATGCACTGTGCCACCATTTTCAGTGTGCAGTGAGCATCACCATTTAGGAATTAAATGTTCCCTAACTGAGACAGGCAGAGATCTCTCCAGAGAGGAGGCACAAAAATCTGGCTACGTCAGACACCTTAATCTATCACTGTATTTTTATTCAGAAGAAAAGATTTGGATTATTAGGAATTTATAATTACTACTACAAATCATTACTGTTACTCTGGGTTCCCCACTGTCAGCTGTATAACAGTGTTCTATTAATTTTCACAATGACAAAAAAAAAAATGGAAAATGAAAACGGCCTGCTCAGGGTCCATCTTTTGTTGGATCTTTTCATAGAAGCCCAGAGAACAGAAGGCACCATTTGGGAGATGAGGAGTTCTGGAACTGAGTGTATCTGTGGATGTGTCATACATGTAGCAGGGGATGTGAATCATAGCCAAGAAGTGTGTGTAGTCGCACAGGATTGGCGGCCTATGGGGGCAGCACAGCGTTGACAGTTTCTGACATGGATTTTTATTTATTTTCGCTTGTCAACATGGAAAAATCATTCATGGAAGTGCAACAAGAAAGCATCCTAAATCAACCTGTTCAGTGCAAATGACAAACTGTTTATAATGTGGCCCAGATAGCAGTCTGTTGTTTGATTTAATTTCCTGGAATATTATATTTTTCAGGATGATTTGGCTAACTTCACGGAACTCCAGAGGAAAAAAAAATTGCTTGAGCACAATTATATAATCACTGAATCATGCATTCCAAATGGGCTGGTTATTACTGCATGTGTGTGTGTACATCCCTCCCACCCAAACTCCCAGCGTGGAGGTTTATCACTGTTATGACCCAGCACCCTGTCCCAGAGTAATGGGTGCATGAAGCATCCCACTGCAGGAGGCTGTAGTGTGTGTGTGTGAGTGTGTGTGTGTGTGCACAGAGGGAGGGAGGGGGAGACTCTTGCCAGTTGAAATAATGCTTTTAATTAGCCAATGGGTTCTTAAGGTCTTAACACAAATGGAAGCATCAAGGAAGGGCAAAGAGTTTATTATGGCTTCCTGGATTATTCCATTTATAGCTTTTCATATGCTTTGTGTGACTCTGCCATGTTCTCTCAGCACTCCATCACATACTCACTCCATCAGTTAAGCTGAGATGAAATGAAATACAATCATCAGTTGAAATAGTTCAAGAATAACTCCCTCTCAAAAACAAACAAATATCAAACCATCAGTGAGACTTCTGCAGTGGTCAACATCTGTATTTGGAACAGGAAGGAAGTTTTGAGGTGAAATATCTCAGAGTGTGTTGCCTCATGCTACACAGGAGCTCCCCCTGATTTATGGCTCAACCTATTGTGCAGAATCTGATGTGGGGCTGATGCAACATAAGGTGTGATGTAGGCGCAGATGTAGCCATCACAGAAGTCTCACTCTTTGCCTTACACGCAGCAAGGAAAGTTCAGTAGACAAGTTTTTTCTTCGACAACACATATTCCAACTTCTTGTAGATAAAGAGGCTGGGAGACAGTGATGGACAGCCTTTGTTTCAATATTCTCTTTCACTTTCTGCTTTCACACCATTTGAGAGTTAATCAATGTGGAATGGTGGAGCGCATGAAACCCGCCCAAGCTGCATGGAGTGTTGGCTCAACACTCGGCTATTTTCAGTACGCTGAGTTTTACTTGGAGGCAATTATTTTCTAACAGTGGACTGAAAATACCAGGCTAATTAAACATTTTCTGGGTTTTATTTCGCAGACTAAAAATTATATTTCATCGCTTATCAGATGGTGCTGGCAGAATTTTGTGTTTATGGTAAATAAAATCAGCTTAATGCTGCACATGCACAGGGCCAGAAAACCTGTGAAGAGGCCCTGGGTCAGAAATAAGCTGTGGACCCCCATTTCTCCCAATCCCTGTTTCAACTGTACAACTTGAGGAATACCTGCTCAGTTTGTAATATAAAAAGATAAATATATTTAAAGAAATATGCAATGCCAGATAATATTAACTGAAAAAGGTATTTTACTAGATTTTGCATTTACATCCACTGAACAAAATGGGGCCTCAAGATTCGATATAAATGGTGGAGCCACCTTATGGCCCTCATCCTTTCAGCTTACTGTGCTTTGGTGGTACACAGTAGTTTAGTTTACACTTAATAAAATTACCATAAAGTAATTACCAAACAGTGAATCTTTGCCAAGTTGATAATCCAGTCCTGCACATGCATCATGAGCTTTCACTCTTCAGAGTGCTTTGACAAGGTCTGGTATGCAAAAAAAAAAAAATGCAACAATATGTATAAATGATAATTAGGCTAATGTGTGCCTGATCTCTGTAGATTGAGACAGATAGAGGGGGTGGACATTTTCCATATGCTCGAGCGTTGCCTCACCTACCCCCCTGCTGGAGATGCCTCGTCCTCGGTGCAGCTTCACTGCCTGCCACCCAGTCTCCACGATGATGTGAGCAATTGAGTTCAAGGAGATCTGGGTAATTGAGAGGGCAGGGATGGCATCTGACAGGCACCGATGGCTCCAATGATTACTTTAATCAGAGTGGTTAATGGAATTCCTTCAGGCATGTAGAAATGCTCAAATGTTCATCAGCACTCAACCGATTTTTACCCCAATACCTTCTCCCCAACACCTCCTCTCCTACCCCACGTATCTGTAATTACCAATCACTTTTCTTTCCATTTTTATGCTCTCAGTTTCTGTATTACACTCAGCATCCGGTAATGTGCTTGTTCCTGTGGTATTGTGTAAATCCACAGCGTGAATCATCATGTGAGGACTCTGGATTGTTTATGGTCAAAATGCATTATGTATGAAGTGTTTTTAACATGAAATGTCACGGCAAACCTGTTAACATGTAAAAGGGCAGTCAAGGACTCCATCACAGTAAAATCTGTATAAAGTCAAGCACGTGCTCACATAAACAGTAAGCACATAGCTTTTTAAATGATGTTGGTATTTTCAATCAAGAGCAAGACAAAAAAAAAAAAGAGAGAGAGACATTTAGCTTTTTATTTATCCAGGAGAATGATAAATTATCATCTTAGCAGCTATTAGCTTCTGGAGCCATAATATCTGTTCCAGCATTCATTCCCCAGCTTTACTATTCATTATCAACTGTGCACTTTCTGGTCTAATCAGCCTCTCAGTTAACACTCCCACTGTCCAGGCTGTGCTGAATTAACTTCAAGAAATAATCCATTGCATTTAAAAGTGCAGTCTGGATCCAGACACTAATGCCATCTGCTGAACAAACAGGCCTACTCGCTGTTTTAAAATCTGCTTATTCAATTGGTCAGAGGACATTTTTTTCCCTCTTGTGACGTACCTGTTGACAGAATACGACAAACTAAATATGATTTTGAATTGATTTGTGGCTTCTTCTTCTAATCCGGGCACTGACTGGTGTATATGTGTCCCCAGTGATTTTCCTTTTGGGTGTCGTATGGTAAATTCTAGATGTTTGTGTGTATGTGTTCTGGATAATGATGCACTGCTGTCTTTTAAATCTATTTTTCATTACTTTCTAAATGTTTTTTTTTGCTTGTTTATTTTTTGATAACCTTTTTTTCTTGAAAGTAAAATACAAAAGCACCAAATTATCCAAACGATAATGTTGAAATTTGTTTTGATATGTTGACGTGTACTTAAAATTTTGATCTTTAATCATTTGATCCAAAAGAAATCATACAAAAACATTCTGCTTGCGTTTGAATATGGTTTTCTGTATGCCACAACATTTAGCTACACAGGCTACATTTAGCTACATGAAAGAGTCTTCCCCCTAAGTAGCTGATTTCCTCTTTGATTTACCACCATAGATGGAACTAATGGAAATTTAAAGTACCTGTTATCATTATTGAGAATTTTTCCATCCTGTTCCAACATGAATGGTGGTAATTACAATACAATTACTCTGTGAGCAATGGATGTCTAACATACAGTAATCTATTTACAGCACTGTGTATTTTTTTCATGTTGTGTAGAAAAAATCAGGGGATATGCTGGCATATGCACCACAGGATACTGTATATAGGATCAAAGCTTTTAAAGAGGTGTTTTTATGTCAGTGCCTGTGGAAGAACAGATAGAGAGAAGCTACAGTATGTTCTTTTTTTTTGTCAGGGTTTCGCTTTCTGTCTGCAGCCGCTTGCCTCCCCCCTCCCCACCCCTGCTCTCCGTTTCTGTTCCCACTGGGCAGCCTGGTTGTATTCATCAGGCCTCCCGTTTTGTTTGTTTGTTTATGGCGGCTGCACCCGTTGATCCGGAGCCGCAGTAACCCTGTCGTTTGATAAATGGCAACCATAGCATTACTGACTCCCCAGCCGAGCCTGGTGACGCCCAGCCAAAAAAACAACAGGTTGATGTATGGCTTCCTTCAGAGTGTCAAGTCATTTAACTAGAGCCCGTCCAGGCACAGTGCTCCTATGTATGTCTGCGTGTGCTTGGAATCCTGCCCTGTCCTGCTCCTCCTCATGTGCGTCATCACATCGCAGACCGAATGACACTAAATAATTAAATCAGTGGTGGATAATGCCTGAGAAAAAGCATGTTTTACAAGTTATTGTTAGGAAATTTTGTTGCATTACACCTTGCCTGGTAAATATTCATGTCTTGTCACTGTTGAAGTCTTCTGATCTTCATGTGTAAAATCAATGTGCCTTTCTGTCAGCTGTGTGTCTTGTTGCATTTAGTTATACAAATCAAAATAAGATGTAAAAATCACAGTCTGAAATATGCTGTATCTCCTGTAATTTTCTGCCATGTAATCGCCTTCTCTGAAGCTCTTTTCATGCCTTTCTCAAATGAGCACAACATATATCTCTCTCCTGGGTGACTTGTTTACAACGGGCTCTGTGAAAGACTTCGTGCTGTCCAGTATCATTTTAATGCACTGCATAGTATATTGTTTGCCCCACAGGTTCACTCAATTTTCTTCAGAAAGAAAATATGTTTACTTAGTACGAGTTTGACTCGCAATTAGATGCTCTATTGTTATTGGTAAAATTGGTCTCTCTACAGGAGCATGCATGTTTCTAAGCTTGATGGTTTGAATGAGCGAGATAAGCCTCACACGTGGGTGGCGTGTGTGCGTCTTTGCGGGTCCGTCTCTGCAGTGCACCCATGTGCCTGTGCATACACTTTAACAGGTTTCTGATTTACTGTAAAATTCCACTCGTTAGCTCACTTTCTTTCTTCTTTCTCTCTGTACCTCATGCTCTCTTTCTCTCCTGTCCCCATTTTGTTTCTATCTCTGTGGCTTTCAAAGTGCGGCGAGGAGTCTGCAGAAACCGGGGCCTTGCTAAAGGAATTAGACTGCGCACTGGGAGATCGCTCAGATAATGAAATGGTGGGAGGTAGAAAAACTCATTTTCTCACTTGTGTGAGAGAGAGAGAGAGACATACTAATGTGGCTATTGAAAATAGCAATGACAAGAAAAAAAAAGGCTATTCCAAAATCCAACAGTGTTATTTGATTTCAGCTCGTGAGATATGGACTTGCTAAAAGGATAAAGTTTGGCACTGGGTTTAACCGTCCAAAATGGACTTGTCATGATGGGAAAACTATTGTTTTTCCAGCCGTGTCCTCCTCCCAGAGCGCAGTGAGTGACAGTTTGCTTGTGTTTGGACAATAGCAAGGCTGAAGTTGGCAGAGTGTGGGTGTGCTTGTTAAAAAATGGCTCCTGTAGAGGGGCTCTCAGAGCTCTTACAGCAGCACTGACGTCAACTACTTGTGATGTTCTCTGTGCTGTACCTGAGCGTGTGTGTGTGTGTGTGTGTAGGCTACATGTACAAAGAGTAAAGAGTTAGAGTAGTGGAATAGAATTCACAAGGACGGGAAATGGAGAGATGCAAAAACAAACAGAAAGTGAGGAATGACACAACGTGCAGCCGTTATTAATTCACACGCAGAGCAGCAACTTAGTCAGCCTCCACATTAATTATGGAGTGTGATTGGTTCCAGGCAGGAAATATTGTATTATTTAGGTTCAGGAAATCTTTAAATTTGCACACGCCTCCCCTTATATCAGGTTTGTCCACTTCACATCATTGCTGATCTACGCTCTGTGGAAAAATCCAATCATATATGAATAACGTGGATGCCACTCATGAAAAGAGGACTACAAATGCAAATATGATTGTACTGAAGCCCCTGCTTTTGTGCTGAAAATTTTCAGTTTCCTTCCCTGCTTAAACATCCACTGTTGAGACCTTAATTTCATGTAGCTTTGCTTATGAAGTGTACACCGCAAGAAGGGATCTGAGTATTGCTTAAAAACCATTTCGTGTAGAGATGATGGCATTTTGAACCCTGTCTCTAAGAAAATAAGTTTGCATACAACTAAACTGCAACAGCAAATACGTTCTGTGGGAAATGTAATTGCGAGCACATTATGTTTTCCATTAACGTAATGAGGAAATGTTGTGAATTTACTGGATGCAAACCCCAGTCTCTGGTGTGACAGTTGTATGCTTTGTACACCTGCCACCGCTCCCACCCCAACCACCTCCTGGTGACTCCGCTTCCATTAATAAATGTGGGGCTTCTTTCATTCGGGAAACAACACTGCCTCAGAACATAATCCAGCCTGCTATTATATTTCCTACAAATGTATTTGCTGTTGCAGTTGTATAGAAATGTAATTTCTGGGAGACAGGATTGTCGCTCCTTGTCAGTTCAGAAATGCATTACACCTTTTTTGGGATGAATGATTGATTGTTTTCAAAACTCTGTAGATTGTTTTACTCTAATTTATTCAAACGTGTTTATTTCAAGGCTTTTATCACCAGGCAGACTCTTATTAGCACTTCCCTGCCTCCTTTTCACACTCTCATACCTGTGTAAAACCTGGTATAATCCATTAACCTCCAGTTTTTCCCATCAAATCCAGACATCAAAACCAATAACTGTGCATTAACAACCTTGCCCTATCCTGTTATCCCATGTGGCTCCCATCTTTACACACCTGGTCCAAAGCAAGGCAAAATGCAAACAGTAGGAACAAGTCAGAGCTGTGTATTAGATCTCATTTGCCATGTTAAAGTGTGTTAACAGGAGAAATTAGCACCAAATTAAACCACCAGAGATTTCTCAACTCATCTAACTGTCAAGACGTTATTATAGACTCCATATAAATGTGTAAGGTATCTTGGGAGAATGTGGTTATTGAATTATGCCAAAATTAAACCATTAGCAGGGAGGAATCAATCTAACCAACTGGAAACAGCAACGTGACTCCACTCAGTGAGAAACTATAGTTTCATTTTGTCACAGACAGTTTGAAGGGCACTGTAAAGTCTATGTCTTTTTCTGGTGCATGACACTTTGCAACAGTATTATATGAAAAATGACCAGAAAAGCAATAGAAGTGGTTTACACAGTGACCTGTGGTAAAAATGCATTCCATGGGTGCAAACAATTCACTCTTCTGTAGCTATAACCTCGGCAAGGACTTTTCTCACATAAAAAATCCTCTGTAGAAAATAAAGAGAGATTTAATTGGCCAGTGGTAAAAGGTCTGTCCATTCTTGCACTTGAGGGTGACATTCTCATTTTTATACTGCCTTTGCTGCTAGCAAATGTTAAAGGCTGAGAATCTGACTCCGTCAGCACGAGAGGTATGGACATAAGTCTAAACCAGATAAAGACCACCATAAGGATCACACATGATGTGACACTGTCTGCAGGTTCTCCAGCTGAGTAGAACTGTATTTAATTTCATGAATTAAGAGCTGCAGAGCTCATTTAAACTGGGGGGGGGGGGGGGGGGGGGGCTTGACAAAATGAAGTGCATAACTAAAGTAAACCAAAATTACTCTTCTCCTTTCTGCTGACTGAATGTTAACTGCTAATGGCTCCACAATTGGCCAGTTTACAGTTGGCCAGTTTCTAATGTGATGATTAGAGTGTGCGACCTTTGTGCTCTGTAAAGGATCCAGTTTAAAATGGAGCATGGGCAATATTTCAGTCAAAGTATACTTCAACAAAAATAAATACTGGACGAACATCGAACAGTGTACGTGCATAATAACATTAGTAGCATTAGCATCTGCTGAGAAAAATTGAAATGAATCACCTATGTCTTTGTAAATTAGATATATATTTTTTTTTACCTGGTGAATATGGACACAACCATTCATATTTAAATGAAAAAAAAATTAAAAGCCATGAATAATATATACTTTTAAAACAATACAAATGTCAAACTTCAGTACCATCCTCTTTCCACTATGACAAAATTTAATATTTAATCTTTCCACTGGAGATATCAAAGTCTTTAACTGAAGCGATTGCATTTATTCAGTCACAGTGTGATGAAATTAATAATTCATATCAAGATAATTACATACTACTGTGCCTTAAACATCCATTTGTGTGTTTCAGAACCTGTTAATAGCTTTTAAATGAAAACTTGATTTCAAAAGAGGATAATGTTCAAATGCTGTGGAAATTGGGGTCCCTGTAGGTTCCAACTTAATGTGAAAATTCAAATAATCAATTTGTGCCTCTGAGATTACTTATGTGGTAATAATTAAAGCCGGGAAGGCTATTATAAACACAAGACCCACGGTAGCTGGAGTGTTATCTTGGAGACCTAGTTTTTGATTTCAGGTCTCAATACGTAGCTCACTTTTTTTTTTTTTTTTGCCTTATTATTATGAGATTTTCTTTCAAGTTGTTTTGAAGCCGCAGCTCATCAATGAAACTCATCACTCTGTATCTCCAGGAGAAAATGTTGATGATGAAAAAGCCTTTTCATTTGGAACAACAAAAGGGGACACTCGATGTCTGGACTGCTGGCTGGTGAGGTTCATCAGGAATAACTGAAGGAGGACCGTGGCCGAAAATGGCCATTCACATGTTTGTGGTATTTGCAGCTGATCATCTTCACTTGGATGGGATTGGAACATTTAGCCTTTATTCCATACATTTCCCCAGAGAAAATGAATTCGGTTGTTTTGTGCAAAACCTGCTTTGCATTCTTCCCTTTAACCACACTGTCAGAACTTGGGAATGGTCTTGCTCAAGGGCATCACAGCAGCAGTTGTTGTTCGCATCCACTGCCAAGTATTGTCATGCCAGAGCCAATGAATCTATAAAAGCCTCCTGATCTCCAGTCTGTTTGCTGTACCTTTGCCCTTGTTGCAATTCTGCCCAGAATGCTTTGAAAAAAAGATGTGTCTTCTCACTCATGTTACATTATCTAATTTCAAGAACTCAATAACAAAACATACACAGTATTATTATTTGTCATTTCAAACACATTTGAAAGGAAAAGATTGAGGAAAACTGCTGCAGTACAAACTAACTGTTTTGGTTGTGATCACTGTTACTCTGGTTACAGGATAGTCAAACCGGGGTGAAAGACTGTGCCTAAATCATTCATGGCGTGTGTTTTAACCTGCCCAAAGAACCAGATGGCTGGGATTTACCTTGTCAGGACAATTTAGATCATGTCAGGTACTGTGTCCATCACATAACATGAAAATAACGGCCAAATGCTTTGCTCTCACTTAAATTTATGGCAGTCTGTGTGGCCAAGCCTACACCTGGTACTCTCAAACTGCTTTCCTCTTTGTGATATATTGATTTAATAAGGGGGAAAATCTAAAGAAATAGTGGCTTTTACCTGATTTAGATTCACTGGTGTACTCAAAAATGTCTGTAAAATTTTATACAGTCATTTTATGATTTGTAAGTGTAATAGCACACATTATAGAAAGCTTTAACCACAGCTATCCTTCATTTGTCCTACATGATTTCCAGACTAACTTTTCTTTCGGATGGAGCGACACTGCATGAGCAGGGCAGCCTGAAATGAAAAGTCCTGAATGGATTACTGTATACTGATTCTGTCGTCTCCCTGGTGTCCCTGTGTCACCCATACAAGCTGATGGTCCTGCACTGGATGCCTCAACCTGTTTTCCCCATGAACACTTGACAAAGGTGGGTGGGGAGAGGGGGCAGTGTAGGGGGGTGGGGGTATTGATCCTTTGTTCCTTTTTAAGGCTAATTATCCACTCCACCGACAGTTCCTACTATCGATGTCCTGCTCTTCATCCCTGCTCATCACACTGAGGGCTAACTCCAAAAAAAAAAAACCCTTCTGATGGTCACCTGCCCACAGGGAGGAGGGAAGCACTCTGACCATTTCTGCAGACACTGCTGCTCTTTACTACTTACAGAACATAAAAAATGCTAAAAATCCTGATGCGAAAATACAGAACCAACAAATCTGGTGAGTAATGAGCAGCCAGGCTTGCAGTTATCAAGTCTGTGTCTCAAAATGGGGGTTCTGACCTGCAATTAATGAAAGGAGAGCCTGCGGCTGTCACATTCATCATGACGTGAGCTTTCAGATGATTCTTAAATATATTTATATCATGCTAAAAAATTAAAAATAGACCACACATAATGCATTGTCACTGGGAAAAGACAAAGACATGATTGATTCAGGATGTCGACTAAGCTCATAGCCATAAAGGCACATATGGTTAAAATGTCCTTGACACAACCTTTTTAGCAATAAATTGGCAGGGCCTCTCATAACAAACAGCTGCATTATTTGCAGAAAAGGTGTGCTGTGAATCCCAACGTAACCCTGGCATGAGAAAGGACCGGACCCTGTTTATTGAAACAGTCCAGCCGTGATAATGAAGGAACATTCATCTATTCCAATGGTTTGATGAAGCATTGCCAGAGCTCGCCAGCCACGCTAATGGATTAGAATTTAATATGGGGCCTATTTTTATTAAAACAAGTGTCCCTCAGGAAAATCCTTGGCAGAGGGCTGTTGTGGTAAACAACGCCTGCCGACTGACGAGCTGTCCCTCATGTCACATCTCTACCTCTCTCTGTCTCTCTCTCCTTGCTCCGTCCCCACCACCCATCACTATGCAGGGGAAGTGATTGATTTGCTTTCTCTTGTGAGTGATGATAAGCTGCAAACTCATTAAGATGGGTGCCGCCACATCCGAAGAGCATGTTGCGCAAGATCCAAATCATATACACTCCATCCTCTTTATGTGGAACTTCCTGAATTATTGAGGAGGTTTATTTACGTGAACTGCTGGCCTAAAGAATGAAGAGCTGCCTCAAATTGGCGGATTAGAACTTTCATTCAAAGAGGATTCTGGCTGTTTTGTTATTTTTTCTACTTGAGAGACTATAGAAGATAGATTTAATCCTCAGGGGGAAATGATGAGCTGTATCTCTTGAGACTGAGGAAAAACAGATAGGGGAGGACAGGCACTGGCATAATTACTGTTGTGATTTTCAGAACTGATGAAATTTATGTCCTGATAAACCATTTATAAATGATAAAATACTGAGTATATGTATTTTTAGTGTCTTAACTTACACCTTACTCATGAATAGTTTTTCTTTAATTTTGAAACTGAGTAGTAGTTCTACAGCAACTCGGTCCAGTTCCCCCCTTACTTTCCATACCTCAGGCACTTATTCATGTAGAAGCTGCATGCTGCTTTATTAAGATGTAATTATGTTTTATCAATGAGCCATAATTACAAATACAATTAAGAGACAAACTCAAGGTACAATCTCTGTGAGTGACAAGCAATAACAGAATGTCCTCCAGGCTACATTACCTGTTCTTTTTGGACAAATGAGTACACTAGAGAGTGATGTTTGGCAGTACTGTAAGTCTATCATACTTTCCATTAACATATGCAAATGTGATTAAGTCGCATTTAATCACACCAGGTGTCACTCAGCTCAGTACTTGTTGCGTCCACCACCCAGTTGGCATCAGACTACGCAGGCAGAATCCCAGAGTCCGAGTGATTTAACTGAGATTTTCATCTGAGATGACAGGAATGTCAAAGGACTTGTGACCGGCCCCCGTGTTCCCCTGCCAACGTCACCTCTGCAGGTATATCTGGGGACCTCATGTCACCTCTCTTACGTAACGGACCATGGCTCCTGAACAGTCTGTTGAGGAAAATGGCTACAGGCAAAATACACCGAGATAATTCGAACTTTCTTTCCCTATTTGCGCCAAGTCAAGCGTGATTATTGAAATGGCATGGCCACTCACCAGAAAATGCTATGATTTGGACCTGAAGATGCCAATACAGTGCAATAGTACAACTGACCCACATACTATGAAGTGTGTTCCAAAACTACAGATCCATTTCCTAACCCTTTGTTGAATAAAAAAATCGTGTCACTGTCACTAATGTGTTAGCAAGCGTGCCCGGCTGTGCAAGGGTTAATCATCCTTACACGTGTTTTGAGAAACTCATCTTCTCCTTTCCCTCTATCTCTGAATATAGCTTCCAGTAAAGCCTTGGCCCCATCTCAGTGGGAGACAATGGATGGGTTCACTCATTCTCACTCACTATTATATTTCCTTGGTGATGTATCCGGCAAAGATAACCGGTGCCAGATTATCAAATATCTTCTTAGAAGCACTGGTCGAATAGCCTCTATTGTCAGAGACAATCCCATAGCCGTCACTTTAGTAATTTCATGCAAATCCTTTGAGTTCAGGACGTCTGAATTCATGGCATTGAGGTAATTTACTGGGCAAAGCTCGACAGTGGCCTCATATTCAGAGTTATTAACAAACGAGCGGAATACTGATCGAAACAAGTGGTAGCTTCAGAGTACTGAGCCAGTGAAGTGGTAAATATATAGTAATTGTGTACTGGAGGAAAATCTATTGACCCTGCTTTGAGCATTTGTGTTAAATATCAAAGACATTGCAGCTGAGTTACTTTGTTTGAGACAAATGTTTTGTCTGTCTTTTCTAAAATACAGTTTCAAGCAAATCACCAGCAACACTGTCGCTTTTCTGAGTGGACGAGACGTCAGGTTTCACGTTAGGAGATATTTTATGCTGGTTGCTGGTTCGTAGAGGCTCACTCCCACAGCTTTATACTGCCAGCTGCGACGCAGGCTTATGACCAGGTGTCTAAAACCCGGAAGATCACGACTTCAGTCCCTCCAGTGTTTCGCTTTTAAAATGTGGCTTAACAATTCAACCACACAACGTGTTTTTTGTCTAACTGCACCAAAAGCACAAAAAGCTCTCCTGAATCTCTCTGAGAACCTTGTGCAAAGACACAAATCTCTCATTGCATTTTGTGTAATTTAGGTAACTCAGCTCCCTTAAATACCCAGTGATTTTGATTAAGTTTGAACGTTTCATGAATTTCCTCATCTACAGGCCATAAACTGATGTGTTACATAGGCTATGTACATAAGAGGGAGAGACAGGAAGGAAGACAGAGGAACGGCCTGCTGCTATGTGCATGAACACACTCCAGCAGCATTACTCACAGGATAACACACTGATAACGAGTGACCTTTACCCTTTACATCTGCCTCCCCTCTTCCTCCCATATTGTCTACGGATCAGTGCATATATGGGTTTGCAGTTCCGCATCATCCTATAAGTGCTGAGCTCTAAAAGTGAGAAGCTGGCTGGTTTTAATCTCACTCTGGTGGCTAGTGAACATTCGGCTAGGTTAATACGGTCATAGGTGTGCATATGACTTGATGCCCATGTAGCACTGCACACCAATGAAGTACAGCTCTGCAGGGAAATAAAGAAGCCAGTGTAGTATAGAACATTTAGCATGACAGCAGAACAGGGTTATTGTTATTCTCAATGGAAGAAACAATAAACACCAGTCTCTGCAAGGTTAACTAGGTTGTAATTAAAGGCTTTATAAATGGTTATATATATATATATAACATTCATCATTGTAGACATGATGGGTAATTAGAACGCGAGAAACCCAAGATCCTTTATAAAGCAATTTATTGACATTTAAAACAGCAGACTTTAGAAAGTAAGAAAACCATGACCTTTAAGATTTCTGCAGATCTCCTTAAGGTCTTCACCACTGTAATACATTAGGTTTTCATGTGTTAACCCTGTTAAATATCTTTATTAATGGCTAGCTGCTGACTTCTTCAGCATTTATAAATGTTAACCAAGCCTTACAATTAAAAAACTAATTAGAAAAAGGAAGAATCCACCATGATACATTTTTGATTTTAAGTGGTCAGACCTTTGTCATTGGCAGACACTCTGACTTATCATAGCAGGAACATTTTGACTTCGTTCCTTCAAGTGTCCCAGTAATCTATGCCACTGAGCCAATACAATACAATATCGGCACTCTGGAACCGCCTCACTCAAATAGAATGCAGTCATATATAAAATTATTATTTACCCAGAGTCATATGTACCCAGAGTTTCAAATTATTTGTGTGTGTTCCTGATATATTTAACATGACTTCTATTGAATCACCCTGTGATCGTGTCAAAGCAATAATATGTAAAGCCACAGACTGAGACAACGTTCAGCATCACAAACCTTGTTGCGACCTCCCTACACAATCTGTTTTCAATATGTTTGTGGTCTCAAGTCACCAGTGATCTTCAGTGAATGCAACAGTGATGGAGTCTGACAGGTGACACATGTTAGGTGAGGAGATGGATGGTTGGATATGATGCTCAGACCTTGACACAATAGGTTTAAAAAAAAAAAAAGAAGCTTCCCTGATGCCGACACACATACGCACCTGCTGTGTTTCGTCTGGCTTCGTCGCTCAGTAATAGTGAGTGACAAGTCTCAATGTGGCGAACAGAGATAGGAACAGCATTTGGAAATACTGATTTGACAAATTTGAGACCTAAATTCAGCAAAATCTATTCTGGTTTACTTTGATCAGATCAGTGGCAGACAGTGAGGACTGTCTCTCCTGGGAAAACAGGATGAAATCTCTGGGGAGTTTTGCTACAAAGCCGAGACATTGTCTGTCTGTGTGTGTGTGTGTGTCTGTCTGTGTGTGTGTACGCTGACTACAAATCTCTGTCCATGTGTGTTTGATTATCTGTGCACTTGTGTGTTTGATATGGAGTCATTCGTGTCCACAAAGAGACACCTTGGTGTGTCCCACCCCAGCAAGAGGTCCTACATATGCATAAGCAGCTACTGCAGCTGTCCAGCTGATTGACAGGGATGGAAGCAGGTTGGAGCAAACGAGTGAGGACACAGTCCTCTGCCACGGCAGCCAAATCCAGCTTCATTTCTGCCTTTCCTGTCTGCCTGACAGTCGGTTCAGATCCCTGTCGGACCAGCAGTCATTCTTACTAACACCTCCGAGCGTGCGGGACAGCAAACGCTCCCAAAGAATTTCAGCAAAAAACAACATCTCGGAGGGTTTGTTTTACTTTTAATGATGCCAATATTACAGAGCTTGGTGGGAGTTTACTCCCACTGTCTCATCATGGCTCTGCCCCAGACTATTCCCTTGCATCAGACAGCCAGTGATGGATGGCTTAATTAAGGTGAAAGACAATGAGTGAGTGCTTTTCATTGTGTTTGGTCTCAGTGGTTTGTGACAAAAAAAATGGATTACTCTTTTAGAATGGGTCTCCTTGGGGAAATGTCACATATATCATTTAAACACATCTATCTAGTCCCAGTGAAATAGCTTACACACATGTACATTCCTGGCATTTAGATGTGTAGATCTACTTTATAGTTATGGCCATTTTGTTAATTAACTCACAAATGTTTGTTTGTTTTAAGACCTTTATTTTGTTTACTCAAAAGGGCAAGAGACAGGATATTTATTTCTCTTGACAGTCTCCCTAAAATCCTTGGTGTTATTTTCACAATCATAATAAAGATCAACATCATCAAACATCCCACTATCATCATCATCATCATCATCTGAGGAAAACCTTACCCACCCACAGCCAAGCACGTTATGCTGTGGGTGGGTATGCTTATGCTTGGCAAGTATGAGGCCGTTTTAATGCTGTGTGCCGACCTTGGAAAGAAAAGATAACTCAGTGTTATCAGTTTTTTTTAATTTGACCGATGATAAAATCTTATCCTACTGTCACTCTCTACATTTAAGTTGTCCAAATTAAAAATCTGAGTATAGCTGTAATTGAAAATGTGTTATTGAAGTTCAAGGTCAAGCTTGCACACCAAAAATAACCATCATATTTTTTTTTTTTAGATTTGTGCGTCTTTAAATTCTGGTCTACTGTAGATTTAGTTTCACTGCTGTTCTTTGTGTATTATTAATTCTGTTTTTGCTGTAACATCCCTGCACTCTTGTGTTTCTAGCCCCACCTTGGCGTTACAAACCTACTAGCTACACCCATAAAACAGTCCCTTAACAAGCTAGTGTGCATGGCCAGAAATGCACCAAATATCGTTGAAAAGTTCATCCAAGGTCCAAGAAACACACAGTGATAAAGTACCATTGCGGCTGGAGTTGCATAGCGCAGCTGTAAGAGTATATTGTTATTTACAGCCGTAGCCTGAGGGAGAAGCTGCTGCAGGGGGAAGAAGCAGCTCACCTGGGAGCCACCCAGCACAACCACAGCCTTGAGCTGCTGGACAGAGAGCAGCTCCAGAGCAGCAAGTGGTGGTTCAGTGCCTTGCTTAAGGGCAGTACCATGGTAATTAGCCTTCCCTGTGCTGTCTGACATTTTTCTTCTCTGCACCCCATTTCTCTGTCTCTTCCTTCTTCTTTCCTCTCCTCACCAACAACTTCTCCTTCTTCTTCCTTTCTTCGCCTCATGTCTTTTCCATCCTCCTCTTCCCCACTATTCCTTGCCCCTTTTTCTTCCTCTCTGCTTCGTTTCTCCCTCTCCATCTGTTTTATCCTTTAAATAATTCCTTCTGTATTGAGTCCGATTGCAGTTTTTTTTCCCCCCCGTCTGAAGGCACAAGCCTTGAAGCACTAGTTCCTGGCAGCCCTTGTTTTGTGCCAGTGCTCCATCTCTCTCTTTGTTTTCTGCCTATCCTCTGCTGTCAAGAGAATCTGCTGCTCTCTCTTCTCTGTGACTCCTCTCAGGATTACAGTCCTCCCACGTTTGATCTGCTGCCAAGAGACGTGTCATGTGTGCGTGTGTTTTACGGACTACACATCTGACCATTTGTGTCCACCTCTGTCCCTGCCATGTTCTTCATCACGCTAATGCCCACTCCTCCATTTAGTCTTACATACAATGCTTTTTGTCTTAACATGCAAGCACAGGCTCAGTTGAACATTGCGGCATTTGTTTACTCTTCCATAAACAACATGTGTGTTGTGTGTGTTGATGTTTGTGAACATAAAAGGATACACATGCAATGTATGTTTTCCTCTTACACACTCCAGAGCCTTCACTGTACATGCACAAGAATATGGTTCTCCTATGTTTAAGTTGCCAGGAGATATGCAGCCTCCTTCTTTAACCATGTATGATGCATTTCTTTTTATATTAATTTATTTTGTATATGCATGTATAAAACTTCTTCATGAAATGTCGTGGCAGCAGTGGCTGAGAACATTTTGTCCTCTTGTTGCACACAGTCTGCCTTTAGCAGGGTGAAACAATAGTTGAGGCTTTTTGAAAAACAGCTCAATTATTAAAAAGGAGTGGCCACTGTAGAAGCTGTGTTTTGACCTAACGGTAATGTGAGCATACTGACATGCTTGCAATGACAAGTCTACCGTGCTGATGTTGGACAGGTATGATGTTCACAGTGTTTTCCATCGTAGTTTGATGTGTGTTGGTGGGGGCAAGTTGATTCAGGTACTGTCAAAATGTAAATTATATGATTTACCGACGTGTTGCTGGTTAAGGTTGTATTGTGTTGAATAACAGGTTCAGATTTTTCCTGGATGACCCTGCATTTGTATTTTTCTTGAGTCTTCTGCCCACGAAGTTTCATTGAAACTGAGCCTGTGAGGGGGCTGTGTTTTGTTTTTTTAACATTGTGCTGTTTGTCTGAACACAGCCTTAATCATCAGCTAATTTCTTTTACCTTTTCTTTTTTTGCCTTTACCTGACCATAAAGAAATATTTGTTTAAGCTCAAGGCAGTGACTCTGAGGGCACTGTTTCGATATACTAATCCATCACTGTCACCATTTTTTTTCAATTACAAAAAAAAAACAATTCTATCCTCCCACACTTAGAGAAAGACAAAGCGACACACTGCGTTTCTCCATGTGTATCACCTCACTCCTGCGTATGCCTCTTCCTCCCTCTCATGTTGTGCCCTCAGGCAGCCCCCCCTCATCCCACCCACATCTCCCAAAACATACACTCTCTGCTCGTTTCAGTATGACATAGGTGACAGCTATGGGCAGTTAACGTTTGAAGGAGTGAGACTGATGTGGGGCTCTGCCTGTGTCTCTCTCGTCTTACTCTCCATGTTTACTCTTCATTTCCTTCACTTGTAATGTCTCTGTTGTGTCTTTAGTTTTATTTTCACGTGCTTTAAGCAAAAAAAATGTCTGCCACAGCAGCATGGCACGGCAGTATGTTACTTTTCAGCGCTGGGGAGCAGTGTTCCCTATGTGACTCTTTTCGACATGCTGCTGGTTGTACTGTCCTTGCTTGTCAGAGCAGGTGCGGGATAAAATACCATATAGCACAGTGGCAGCAGGAAACTGAGCCTGTCTTTGACTTTCTGGCTGTGACACAAAGTGTGTGCGTTTGATTTATTCCAGCTCGTCTCCCTGCATGTTGTCAGTCAGGACGAGGCATGACATGTCACCCTCTTGGCAGGAAAAATCTGAAACATCTAGTTGATAACACAAGAAGACTTGTATAAAAGCAGATGTGTCACTTTCAGCTTGGGTTGAAATACGAGGAATCACACGTGTGAATTAAATTTTGCGGGAGCTAAATGGAGACGTAATGAATTTTATTTTGAAGGGAGAAAAGCTCAAAGTACTAACTAACAAGGTTTTAAAGAATTGTGATATTCAGACCTTTAGATGGGAAAAAGTTTGCAGGATATGACTTTGTGAAGAAGTTATTAAAAGATGAAACCACAGCCTTTACAGTGAGAAGCTCAGCGTCCAGTTATTTGTGACTTTCTAGTGCAGCAGATGCTGACAGAAGACTTATATGAAAGCAGAAGCTCAACCCGACTTTCTTTCTATTAATCTCTCAGCTCTGCAGTCTAACTAAATCTTTTAATATATCAGCAGGGAAAAGTCAATAACCAAGGCTAAGTGTTCTTTCCTTTCTGTTTGCACGCGGAGTTTCATCTTGCTTTATATTTTAGAAAAGTTACAAACACCATTCACCATGTCACACACGTGTACTTTGTGCACTGGTAGCCTCTCATGGCCAAAGCATATGCTTCCAGAAATTCCTCTATCACATATTCTAGCATCGTGGTATATAGGACTTTGGGCCACAAATGAGCTTGCCCTTTCAGCTGAGAGCAGACATGATGCCCCTTTTACCTGAACACCTAACTCAAACATGTTTCATATCACTGTGAGTTTGAAAAGAACTGCAATGTTAAATGCACAGGCGTAATTTAAATAAATGGGCAAGAACATCCTAAAACACTGTTGTGGATCTTTAAACACTCCACATCAGATTTGTTAATGTACTGGTTGGTTTCACAGTTTTCCACCCAGCAGTAGCAGACTCAGTTGATCTCAGCTGCAGCAGATCAGCGTGAGCTGCACACCTGGCTGCAATCAACCATCAAACCTAACCAGGCAACACACCCTGCCTGCCCTCCAGCCAATTAAGTATTGACTTTAAACACATTAATTTAAAAGGGACATTTCAAGATAATGGAAATCTATGATGTTGATGGAGACAAGCATATAAGTAAACTATTTGTACTGGTTACAGTTGGTTTCCAGTTTCCTATCAGATATTGCAAAATATTAAGAATCCTTCTGTCCATTTAGGTTTTCTGTGTCTATTCTCGTTGTCTCCTTCAAGCCTAGATGTGATGTAGTGTTTGGCACCCGAACTCTATATACTGTCTTGTATATTCTTGCACTGCTTGTTTACCCTGTCCGCCCGGTGCTGTGGTTGCTGTACCATGGGACAGTATGTGCTGTGTTACTATGAAGGTTGTCTCTGCTCCAGTGTCTGGGAAAAAAAAAGAAACCTGCTCATTTATTGCACCAGGCGAATAAAGCGTTTTCTGATTCTGTTCTCTGGTTTGTTGATTTTCCTTGTTATGAGCATAAGCTCCATGTGACATGTCGCACCTTAGGGAAACAGAGCTCGACGTTTGGCTCCGACTGCGAGACAAACTAAGTGTGTTTGTCTTTGCAGTTCAGTGAGTCTCCTGTGTGTGCACAGACGACAGAGTGAGAAGACAGTATGATTGCAGCACTTTGGCTTGCAAGTTGTGTTTTGTGAGATTTTTCAATTTCCTGGTCCTGAGCCTTTGAATAATTTGCAGGGTGTCTGGCTTTTAAAGGACCAGTGCAAAAGATTTAGGGGATTTAGGGGAATCTATAAGTGGAAATGGAATGTAATATTCACAATTATGTTTTCATTCATGTATATTCACTTGAAACTAAGAATCGTTGTGTTTTCGTTAGCTTAGAATGAGCCCTTCACATCTACGTTGGGTATGGATTCTCTTCCACTGAGCCCGCCATGTTGCAATCATATTTACATCTACAGTAGCCCAGAACAGACAAACCAAACACTATCTCTCGAGAGGGCCTTTTGTGTTTTCTCCTACACACTTGGAAAAGGAGGGGTGAGGGGAGGAATATTCAGTTAGTTGCAATCTGCAACCTTAATGCTAGATGCTACTAAATCCTACGCACTGATCCTTTAATCTCCCTGTCTCTTTGAGTTGAAACAGGTGGGCTGTTACTTTTGCTGGTTGTCTCATACGCTGTGACAAAGACAAAAAGTGATGTTTAGAAAGACGCCAGCAAAGGAAAATAAAGTTACTCTGCAGTGATTTCGGAGGAGTTGCTTATTTTTCAGGAGGAACAAAGACTGTGCTCAGTCATGGCCTCGCTTTAGGGTTAGGGGTTAGGGTAAGTCACGGCCTCGCTGCAATCTAGCAGGTAAAAATAAGCATTTGGGGTCCAGCTCAAATGCTTCCTCTCTGCATGACACAGAGTGTGACTTTGAATACTCTGACTCAACGGATGTTCCATGGGGGAACTGTGATTTCTTCTTTCGTTGCACAGCTGGTGAACTGTCAACTCCAATCGTTTTTTTTTCCCCTCATCCCTTCTCCATACCTGCAACTTCTTTCTTTCTTACATCACCCCTAATCAGTGTCTGCATCTGTAATCAAACGTTAGTGAAGGTTCACACTAAAACCTGTTGGTTAAACAAATCTGCTCTATTTTTTTTTTTCATTCATCCACTGTTCCCTCTTGACAGTGACTCCAGTTAGACCCATCTGTGCTGGCAAAGTGGAACAAAGACGGAATTTGTCTTGGTTACGTGAGCCAAAGATCTGGAAACTGCAGAGTTTTACAAAGAACAAATAAGAGGAAAGAAAACTGAAAAGAGACGGAGGAAATCTGGTTTGACATACGTCACAGCGAAACAAATCACCTCACTCTTTCTAAGCATGAAACAAAAGTGGAACTTTGAAAGTTTTGCTCCTGTTTCTCACCCAGTGTCCTCACAGTTAAATTAATTCTGAGTTGTCTCTTGGACTCTGATTGTCTCAATGAGATCCCATGAGACGCAGCTGACAGTAATTTAAGCACTAATGATTCAAGAGTCGTGTTTAGTTGAGCATGCATGGTATTTTGTTTAACTCTCTATATCAAGAAAATACACAGTATTCCCCAGTATTTTCCACTGCAGTTCTGTGAAGCTGTGAATGATTTTGAAATTATCTGTTAAATGCTTCTTATAATTTACTATGAATCTCACTTCAAAATGTTGAAACAAACCTTTGTGTACATAAAAAGAGGATTTAACTTTCACGATTCACTTCAAGAACTGTAGACAAAGGGCCTTTGTCTGGGTGTCTTGCTCTGATGCAGGAAGGGTGGGGCCTTTGTCCACGGGCCCATTGTCTCATAATCTGTCTGTGGTTGATATTATTTCAAATTAAATATTATTTAATATTTCCAAATCCATCTCTGCTTGTAGATGCAACTACTGTCTGCTGTTGCCTTGGACAAGATTTTATCTTTCCGTTGCTAGAATCTTTTTTTTTTTCCCCCTTCACCATTCAATACACAAGTGGCAGCAACACATCTATGTACACACACACACACACACACACACACACACACACACACACACACACACACGTTAAAATACTGCTGCCATTGAAGTGGAAATCCAGCCCCTAATTGTTTTATAGATTTTCTCTCCCCCTCCCTCCCTCGTTCTCCTCTAACCATTTGAAATAGATGGCTGGTACTTTTACTTGTGGCCTCAGGAGACTAAAGTAACAATTGCCACTTTGGTTCAAAACTGCCAAGACATGTCTGCTGCCCGACATCAAGGACTGGCTTCATTATGACTGCTTTTGGAATAAAAGAAACATTGCTGTCTGTTTGTTGTGGACAGTGAGAGTGAAAGCACTGCACATTGCTCCAAACCTGTTTGTAACAGGAGCAGATTTACTCCACATTTATGTTGAAGTAGATGAATAAATATATAAATGGAAAAAAAAGAGACACTATATTAATTGATGAAGAAAAATGGATGGATAAATGAAGAAATTAATGGATTGCTCAACTGTCAGAACTATAGCACAAAGCTGAATTAATCTTTGAAAATACCATCTTTTTAAATAATTTTCTAACGTAATAGCTTTCTGCAGCACTGCAGAGTTTTCCAAGAAGATGTGATGATAAAAACAAATATGATAGCATGGCTGATACAGACATATTTAAAGAAACATTACCTTGAACATGGTATAACATGAAGCTGTATTCTGGAGCCAGAACAAAACAAGTCTTCTGTAACAGATATGAACATTTATATATTTGTGGATAAATGATTCACATCCACGACCTTCATTAGAAAACAGGCGGTAATCTGCAGCTATTCAAACTCTCAACTCATTTCAGCACAGCGAGATCTCCTGATAGAAGAACACAATATCCATTATTTTCTGCTTGTTTTAGCTTATCATGTGTGTCTATTTATTGACCCTATGGTCAGGTTTGTTTCACCCATGGGTTAATTGTGACTGTTGATTAATTGAGTCTGTGACTGGAATGCAAACTCTGAACTTCTGCATTGAGTTAGATGCACTACACATCCATCCACCGGCCTGACTTCCAAACCCTTACTTCACCTCGCTACATAGAGGGCACACCACATCCTTCAGTTGCACTACACGAAAAATGATGAGGTGCAGAGTTGCCCAAGTTGTCAGGGGCATTAATATCTCCACCACCCCCCCCCCCCCCCCTCCCCCCCACCACTTACAAGTTTCACTGAACCACCAATCCACTAACAACGATCGCAAGGACAGGAAGTCAAAGTGACGCAAACAGGCACATTTTGCTGTGTAGTACTGCAGATTATGACTGGGCGAGTGTTAGTGAATAGAGGAGGAGGGGAGAGGAGGGAGAGTGCGTCTCACATGGGTTACACTTCTCCTTGGATCTCTGCCTCCCATTCACTGAAGGCCTTTGATTCTCTCCTTTGATCCTTGACTTTTAGAGTGGACAGAGTCTCATAAATACAGAAGAAGAAAACAGCAGGTGTGAATGCATAACTTATAGCTTCAGCCTCACCTCCATCATCTTTACCTCCATCATTTTTTACACCTCCCGCCAGCACACACTGTCTCACTCTCATTCCTCTCCTCCTCCTCCTCCTCCTCACCTTTCTCTCGTCTTCCAGCTATCAGCCTGTGACGCAATCCTGTTGCCATGTCGTTGTCATTCAGCATGGCAGAATTAGCTCCCGCTCTGCGCTGTGTGTGTGTGTGTGTTGCCAGTGTGTCCATGTGTGTTTTTATGTAAGTGCATCTGAGTGTGGTGCTGTTGCCTCTCTCTCTCTCTCTCTCTCTCTCTCTCACACACACACACACACTTTTGTGTTTGAATACGTGATTTGTAGTCGCTGCTGATGTGCGTTTCGTGCGTCTAATTTATTTGCATGCCTGTGTCAGGCTCACTCACCATAAGTCTCTGTCAAGGTTGCCTGACATTGGTGTTCACCTCAGTCTTCGAGAGCTGGAGAGAGCCCGGCTGCTGAGTCAGGCTCTCTTTAGTGAAGAGACTTCAAAGTGGGTGGGGGAGAGAGAAAGACATATAGAGAATGGGGCGGAAAAAGAGCACAGCTAAACAAGAGGGTGGGCCTCGACTATCAGCCCAGGTTTTGATTTCATCACCTTTTTTTTCCTCAGCAAGTGAGACAGCCCTTCTAGCCTCACTTGCTAATGAATTACACCCTGCCTCACACCAGGTAGCAGAGATCTAGACAATGACTGACTGTGTGTGGTGAAGGGAGACGGGAGGGGGGGGGTAGAGGAGCTAAGACGGCGAGATCGAAAGGAGAGGATACAGTGGAAGTGAGCTAGCCGGAGTCTCATTACTCTCTACTCCTGTGATCTCTTCCCGTCAAGGATGCTGAGTAGGGCTTTGTTGAGTCAGAGAGAAAGAGAGGGAAGAGGGTAGAGTGAGGAAATGAATAAAAAAAAGAGAAAGAAAATCAAAAAACAGACAGTAGCAGCAGCAAAAGCCCAGGATACAGAGAGTAACAGAGCCACAGTCAAACGAATAATTTACCACCCAGTCCTCATCTTTTCTCTTTTCTCTCCCCCCCTCCACCAATCACCTTCTCTCCCTCCTTTGCTGGAGGAAAAATTGGAAGATAATCCATTGCCCTGGCTTTGAGGATTGGCTTTGAAGGATGAGACAGACAGGCCTGTGCCAGAATAGGAGAAGCTAAAATGTTTTGGGCGTTTGATGGCTCAGTAGGAGAAGCCTTCAAAAGGCGCGACAAGGCAGAGCAGCTGCTAAGCTTTGCTGGTATTTGCAGTATACAGGCTTACGTGTGTGCCACAAGGAAGTGAGCCACATTATGTCACATCATGTTATGCTTTTGCCTAGTTTGATTATGCATGTGAGTATTATACGTGTAAATAAAATCATGTGACGAATCTTGGTGAGTGCATGTTCAGTATGGACATGATCGCAGACACTGAGATTCTGCTTTCTCAGTAGGTTGTCACTGTAAAGAGAGAGAGAGACTCCACACACTGGAGCCTTCAAAGCTTACAGTAGTTGGCAGGGGTTGACTTTTCTTTCTCAGACAGTTCCACAGCTCACCTTTCACTTCAGTTCGTTAGCTGGCGCCGTGGCAGCCCACTGTTTGGCTCTCTTGCAAGCTTGCGGCCCGTCGTCTGGGCTTCCTCCACTTCTCCTTACAAATGGCTTTCCTGTCAGCACCTTTCGATTGAGGTCCTGGACGCCTTCTTCTCGTCTGACAAGAGGCCTTGTACTTGCTTGTCACGTTGGGTGCTGTGTCGAGGCAGCTGCGCGTCAGTCTCCCTGTCCTCGATGAGATGCGAGGTTGGCGGTTGGAGTCCGAAAGGCGAAAGGAAAATGGCGCGATGATAACGAAGGAGTAGCGTTAAAGCTCTGCCACTGTGTCGGACGAGGCGTGAATACACTTATTGTCAGTTTCCTTTTATGCCTTTTTCAGACACTTCAGGGAGCTGAAGCTGGTATACATTCTGTAGATAAACAACGCTGGGAGACTGGGAAGCAGGAGTAACAAAACGAGAACACAAGATCACTTTTAATAGCCTCTGTCACAACAGTTTCTGTTACTCTGGTGAACAATGAGAGGGCCAAATTAAACAATATGGCATAAATAGGAACAGAACAGAATATTATTCACATGCATTCAGACTGTTCTGCTTTCCTGCCATGTTTTTCTTACATGGAAGGTTTTTGCATATTCTTTATTCTTTTTTTGATCATTCAGTGTTAAATCAACCTTGATTGTGTTAGCTATGACACCTGAAGACAATGTAACGCTGATTAGATGCTATGGTTGAGGAGGAAGAGTAGAACTTAAAAAGAAAAACGGCTCTTAGAAGATATGATATTAAGAGTTCAACGTGCCACGGTTTATATAAAAAAATAGTCTAATCAGTCTGAGTTATCAGGGAAATTTGCAAACACACTATAGATCCAAGGTGTTTGCCGATGCATGCTGCATGTTCCTACGAACATCCCACCTCTCTTCTCTTCGGTGGAGTATAAGTGCACGGGCTGGTTGGTAAACATAAAAGTGCTGTGCGCTGCAAATCGACGTCATGTTTTATGATTCTGAGGTAATAAATTTATAACGGCTTTCAGACAGCTACCGCTCAATACCATTTGGAGTGTGCAAAGTGGCCTATTGCAGCTTTCACACTGCAAATATTTGTAAAAGAGGTCAGCCAAGCTCCCAAATACCCTCTAAGCTACTTTCCAAGAGTATTTCAGGTCACAGAGTCATTTGACCAGATCGGCTTTAGTCAATTTATGTCAATAGAGGTAAAGAACAAAACCTGTATAAGTCTCTTTAGACTGGTGTACAGGAGTGTACAGTCAGCACATCACTATGGTCAAGATAAAAAAATGACTGCAGGATGGAAAGCTGAATAATTTATTGGATACATATAGATATGCTGGACATTTATAAGGTAGTGCACACCACTTCTGGCTTACAACACTTTATCTCGTACAATTGAAGGCGTTTGGATCCATCAGCTGATTTAGATGCATTGTCATTTTTGTCTATACTATAAAATAAAGTGAAATCACAGCAAAGTTAACTGATAGTTTGTCAGTAGTTCTTAACAGCCCATCTTTAACGCTGTTTTATTTTTTTAAATCATCTTGTTACTTCATGACTTTTCCCAATTCATTGAAAAGTGCTTACAAGCTTGATTTTGAATTGATGACATGTTGTAGGGATTAAAGAGAAAAAGTTGTTGGTAAACACAAGGAACATTTATTGTTCATGCATGTAACATATAAAACCTGAAATATTTCCTCATTTGGTTTGGCTGCAGGCTTTCTCCCCCATCTTGTCACCTTTCTCAAACGTTTTATTGTACATCCTAACCTCACTATTCTATTGTATTCATCCTGACTAATGGAACATTATTTATTTATTTATTTATTTAGTGTCTGTGTGTGTTTTAAACCCAAATTATCAGTTGTCAGAGTGTAAACTCTGCAACTCATTTACAGTCTTGGGACGCAGTGCTTCCTGTTTTGCACAGAAATCTCCCCCTGGACTGAAACCTTTAATTTGTTTCTCTAATGAATGCACTTTGTGAACTGAGCCCTTTGTATTTCACGTAGCCAAGGTCACATTTTATTGCTATTTTCCAAATGTTCAGCTGAAACCAAATTTGCACAGTTTTCCCTTTAATATTCTGACTCTAACTACAGCTTGTATCCAGTCACACACAGTTATAGTTCTTAGGGTGTGTCTGTAATAATAAGAATGCTTATTGAGTTTGTGCATCTGCGTTCATCGAGTTTACTTCTGATTATGTTAGAAGATGAAACTGTGATTCACTGCTTGTAATTAGGAAAATATATTTCGGCAGATTTATAAAAAAAATGGTGATAAAAAGGTGAGGCAGTAGGTGGTTCAGTGGCAGCTTAGAATCTGCTCCCCTGACAAAAGGAACAGAATAAACAGCTTTCTTTGTCTTGTTTTAAGCAGATTTGGACAGTGGCTGCTTCCTCCTGCCACTTTTGAAACCAAACTGACTGTTGCCCTGGTTGCACAAATGTTCAAACAGTGTCTTCTCCTCTCCATTTAAACCCATAAGGGATTAAAGTAAAGGGGATTCTCTCCTCTGACTATTCCTCTAATCTCCTTAACAATGTGTTGCTCCCCTATTTCTCTGCAGCTGCTGAAACTCCACCAGGTTTGATGATTCAACCTCCCGACCGTGCTGCTGTGCCTTTTCCTCCTCTCGCTTTCTCCTTTTCGTGTTTTATCCTTTAGTACAGTGATGCCTCTGCACCTACTGTCAACCCTCCAAAAAAGACAGTTACAGTGGTTTAAAGATCATCTTAATATTACTGATGTATTTTAGACCTATTGTTTTATATTTATATTTTTCATTTCATACCTGCTGAAACCTTGATGACGTGATGATAGATAGCGTATAACACAAAGAATGGAGCTTAAAATGAGAGCGCTGAATTTTCTAATTAATTGTGTGCAGATGTTTTAACTGAATATGGAATTCAGTGAATTTCACAAATATGCAGAACACACACAATCGACTCATTGTTTGTTTGTCATCATACTTTCAAACCAAACCTGAATCCCAGTCCAGTCCCTCTGCAGAGAGCACCTAATGATGCACACACAGGTCACTTTACCTGATTGAGTAGCTGATCTGCAGCTCACAGGCAGACTTCAAACAGAAGGAAAAACAACAAAACAACACAAACCCTGGTAATCCGAAATCATTTATCCCATATTTTATGAACTTTACCTACAGTAACCCTTTTTCTTGGGAGATATTTCATGGTAGGAAAGGCACATGTGAAAATAATACAATTACTGATGACTGGATTTCCTTCAGCTGCTCTAGGCCAGAACAGTGGTCTGTGTAAAAATGGTTTGGACAAATGGATTCTTCTAAAGCTCCACTGATGGACTTCTTCTACCGTAAACTTAAAATAAATCTACATAGCCTTGTTAAAGGGCTCTGTCTGTATTTATAGAACTAGAGTCACCGTGCAGTACCGTATTTAATGATGTTCAGCACTTGCTGATTTAATCAAGAATCAAGTCTTTGTTACTATCTAACATGTAACCTACTAAACCATAAGACTGTAGATTCATATAGCAGCTGTTCAGAGCTCAGAAAGGCTCCCAAGACTTTTTTTTCTTTTTCATTTCTCCTTTCATAAGAAAAAATATCTCTCTGATGTGCTATGATTACAGTAATAGCCACATTTCACCAGAAGATTATGTAAATCTAATAGCTGGACTAAGTCCCAGTCTGCCATATTAATGTGGATGGTTTTGTGGTTAAATTGTGAGCCAAAAAAACTTTGTCTTCCACGTGCACTTACCCGAGTTTGACAGGCTAATATTTGGATTTGATAATGATTGTAACCCCATTTACATGAATCTGAATCATTTTCATTGGAAAACTTTTTATAGTTGTGATTATTTTCTGCAAATGCAGTTCTCTTCTTTTTTTTTTTTCTAAAAGTTTAGGAAGATGTGTTTGAAAAACAAAAAGTGAAGCACAAATAATTATGCACGATGCTCATAAATGCTTCAGCAATTAGGAAAATAATTCATAAAATGACTATAATGACTCCAGGATATGTTTTTCTTTCATTGTTCTGTTTTGTGGAAGTAGTGATTGATGCCTAAAGCAAGTCAGCTGTTTGACAGTCAGCATTTATCTCCAAAGACCAGAAGTACAATCATGATTGATTAGGCAAAACCACCATATGGCAGAATGTAGCAGATGCATTTATTATTATAAGGCACTGGTAATCATAGCTGATATTGCAGTGTTAAGTGGCTTTGCATATGTCAAGTGTCATGTTTTTACAACAACATATTTCTATCTAATTTCAGCTGGTTGATTACTGAAGATGCTGCTTTTGATTTTGAGTCCCATCATATTTGCCTGTGAAGTACCTATTTCTAGAAGAGAAATATTGATTGTTTACGAAAACCCATGGTTGCAAGAAGCAGCACCCCTCGAATCCTTAATTAGACATAGAAACCTGGATACTCGAGGAATGTTTCAGCCCTTTGAAGTCAAACCACTCTGGGAAGGAAAAAAAAATAATGAAATATTTAAAAAAAAAAAAGGGAGTGCTTCTCAGAGGAATATAATACTTCAAGAGCACACATTCCTCTCACACTCCCATGTTCTCATAAGCCATGGGGGACATGCTTAACAGTATATAATTACTTCATCCTGCAGCTGTGCAACACTGTCTGAAAGGTAAACTTGCCTGAAATTCCCTGTGAGAGGCCATCTTATTTTTGTTCTTTGAAAACAGGGGTTCTTTGATGGCGGGAACGCCATCATCTCCGCTGCAGGTATCCTGTTTTAGAAACTTCCTATCAATCAGATGGAAACGCATGAAAGTTTATCTTGAGGCGAAGCCAATGGGAATGTGTATATCTGGTTAAGCACAAAATTAGTATAGAATAATTGGAGTGCTACTGGTATAGAAGGAGAACATCTTTCACTAGAATATACTCTAGACACTTACAAGTATATCGTCTTGGCTTTTATATTCAACAGTGCAACTTCTGAGAAAGTTAAATTTAAAAACACACTACTAACGCAGCACGGCACACTGGTTAATCTCTGAGGAGTCCCTCACTGGTTCCTGATTGTTTGAGTTATGCTGGATGAGTCCATTGCAACTTTGAATCCAGTAATACAGCCTCGAGGCCAGATTCATTACCATTCTCAGTAAGGGCTGTGGAGGGGAACTCTGTTGTCAGCACTCACCTTCTCTTCTGGGATCCTTGGGGTCTCAGTCCTTGGCCCTGTGATCGTGTTTCTTGACTATGTAACATTTCTATGCCAAAAACCCTCAGGTCTGTTTTTCTCATTCGCCCTCAAACACTCAGGCTGCGTCAGTGCATACCTTGGAGACACCTCATCCTCAATCTCAACACTGAGTTACCCTTTTTCCAAGAAGTTCCTGACCTTTGTGTGTCTTTTGTATAACTGTGTACTAGAACATAGAACCAATGATAAAGGTGCAACCTTGACAAACAAACAGTTATTTACACCTTGTGAAAGTGTTGTCGCCAAAAGTGTTATGAGAGGAAGTACTGTGATTGTGCCTGTGGAACAGGCATTGGGTATGAATTCAGTTTGGCTTTCTGTCTTTGAGCAAAACTGTAATGTAATTGCGGAGTACTTTATTTTACCTTTCCAGCCATTCCAGAAAACTGAAGCTGGTCCCTCACCTTCAACACCCCCAGATTGCTCCTTACATTCCTCCTGGCAGCCCCAGGTTGATTGTATCAAATTCAGAACTCTGAATCTGCACTTGCATACCACACTTCCAAGGGATTCACACCCCCTTGGTCCCCATTTTACCCACTGGTGCTTCCTCTGCCACGCAGTCCCTCTCCCAGAGCAGATCCGCTCATCGAGCCAATCAGTCTTGACCCGCTGTCTCTTAAGGCTTTCCAGGAGTGGAATGACCCTCAAGACTTCAGTCAGCAGAGTCACTCACTTTTCAAGAAGGTCTTTCCATCAACTTCTCCTCGCCAAATCACTTCCTCTCTCCTCTTCACACTCTAATTGCTCTCAAATGCCTCCTCTCTCCCTCCTTAGCTCGTTAAAGTTCATTTCCTACTACTTCTCACCTAAATTGTTATTCTGTGGTTGCAGGAATATTGTCAAGATATTATAGCCACGAGCTTTAAGCTACCTTAAAAATGTGCTTGTAATCTAGGCGAAGTGAGGACAAAAATGTTAATTACATTGTTGAATTTGTTTTAAAGTCAGTCTAAAAGTTGGTTTGTTTTATATGATTGGATGTTAGAAGGCAGGGCTGTCTACAAAATCTATGAATATGTTTAACAGTAAATCTGAAGTTTTATAAGCTATTTTGTTTCAATCTATCTTTAAAACAGCAAAATACCAGATAAAAAAAAACAAAAAAAACATGCAGCCTTTAGCTGCTTTTACCAGTTTACTCTGAATCAAATGAAATGATGTTGCTGTATTTTATTGTCTGTTATGCAAAGCAGGTCTTTTGAATCTGTCAAGGTCTGCTGGAAGTTACTTACAAACCTAGGGTGAGGGTGAGGGTTAGGTAAGGTATGAACTGATTATTTTTGGTGAGAATTTCTCTTATTCTCTCTAACTGTGCAATCCTGGTCACAGATGCTGCAACAGACCCTGAGCCATTTAGCAAATTCCAAGGTCTGGTGCAAAGTTCCAAACCAATATCAAGTAATAAAAAAAAAAAAAAAGAACAAACCCAGCATGAATTTGCATCTCTGTGTCCTGGCAGGCCTTGGCAGTCTTTCTCTTTCAGCTTAAACTTTGAAATGAAATCTGTAAAGTTGCGTTCATTTCCAAGGCAGTTGCATCATTATTCTGTCAAAGAAAATCTGCAGAACAAGTCACTTCAGGGTTCGCTCCTGAAAGCCAGGTATATTGAAAATTGGAAATGGTTGTATTCAATCACACGGTCATAGCTGTGAAACAGAAGTAGGTGGTGTGCCGTGAAAAGAGGTGGATGTGCTGGACAGAGGATATAAAGGATTCGTAATGACAGCCTTTATGTGACATCTAATATGAAAATAATAGACAGAGAGATAATTGCAAGGCCATAGCAGGTTGGCTAAAATGTTGAGCTCAGTGCTTGTATGAATATTTAATAATTAGCAAAACAGACAAAATGTAGGAGAAAGCACATGGCATGAGTTGGTTTCTTTTACAAAAAACACCCCATTAAATGTAGACAGTTTGTTTAATACAGGGCCGGAGTGATCTGCTTCGTGGCCCATAGGCAAAACTGAGCTGTGAGCTCAATCTGCCCCCTACTGTTTCTCCCTCTTTCTGTGGGTTTTGCATGTTAGTAGCTAGTGAACATTTCTTATTTTTGCTGTAATTTAATTAACCACAAGTTTATTTAGCAAAATGCAATAAATAAGTATGATAGAAAGTGAAATAATCCAGGCCTTAAAACGATGATAGATCTTCCAATACAACATTTGCTCTTAACCTTATTATTAAACTTTAAACAAACAAATGATGCTGATGATGTGTTAGTACAGTGGCCATGGCAAGTGTTTGCAGAAAGACAGACTGCATGCATGTGCAGCATGTGAGTCATAAAGTGCATAAAAATAAAGAACTACAACCTAAATCCTGGCCATAATGAACCATGAAAATGTAAGATTATAGTTTTCAGGAGCTTTCATCAAATTGGAGGCAAACACAGACGTATCATCTAAAGCCATCATTGTCTGCAGTAGACTTAATATGTGTAGGCAAACACTTGGCCGCAACCAAAGAAACATTCAATTACTTAGATGGGAAAAGGGAAGTCGCATTGTGTCCAAGCTGAACTCCCACAGCAGCCTCTCTATTTATACACAAGCATTGCATAAGTTGTGCGTGTGGTGGCCATGCATAACGAAGGTTTGGGCCAGTGTGCACGTGGCAGAAAATCAGGAATTTGAGCATATTTTGACGCTGCTGATTGGCTGTACATTTCTGGCTGCACATATTTCTTAGAGGAGTCCAGAATTCACCACCAAGTTCTTCAGTGAGAATCATTAGTGCAAAGGCGAGATGTTAAAGAAAGCTTATTTGAATAGAAAAAGTAATTTATTTTCCAATATGTTATTAATTGGTTTTGTATTTTGTGAGCAGGGAGGGCCATAGATTAAAAAGCTTACAGAGACGAATTTGGGGGAGCATTCAATCTTTAATGTAATTTAATGATATGCAGGGCTTTTTTGTGATGCTCTAAGTCCATGCAGCAACTCTCTAGAGAACTATTTTAAGTAAAGCAGAATAAAATAGAAAGTATGCATGCCTTTAACAGAACAGTATTCTGTCTGCTTTATTGCTCATTGTTTTTACCACCCAGAAGGACAGTGTCAGACACACTGCGGTGTAGAAAGGAGTCAAAAGCTAATATGAGCCATTGTGATTGTGGCAAAAAAAAAAAAAGAAAAGAAAAGAAAACAGAGAGAAAATATGGTGTTTAGCTGGATCTTTCGGGGTAGTGTTTGAAAAATACAACAGCTCAACAATATCTCAGCAGCAAGAGGACCTCACAAAATGTGCTCAGGGGGTATCAAACGGATGAGGCTGCATTTAATTTTCTTTGAGGTGGCCCTGGCAATAAAGTGTGGCTCATGGTGATAAGCAGAGAAGAGCTGAAGCACATCATTTCAGTTATGTAAACCATTGGAGGGATACAGTGGGCATTCTCCTACACAGCATGTGTATGTGTGTGTGTATGTGTGTGTGTGCACTCTGAGTAGGTGCAGTACATTAAAGCAATTTCTCTGCTTCTTCTAAGCTATAGAAGAATTCATTTCCCTCTTCTAACTGAATAATATTGAAGAAGTATTTCCAAAAAAGATCAAATGAAACAGCAGGAAGGGTTGTTGGTATATTTATAATTCTTTTTGGTCTTTTTCAGAGCATCTTGAAATAAAATAAGGTGAAACCGTGCCTGAGAATTTTTACCGCTCAAGTCTAGAGGCGATGCCCTAAATCTGCCTGACACAGCCATCCTCCGTCACAACCCTTTTTCAAAACCATAATGGGCAGGTCGGTGCACATTCAGCATGTCTGTACAGTTAGCACTTACCGCATTGAGCCTTTCCTTCACCACTGCTTGACCTTGATACTGTACAGTAACTAAGCCTTCCCAGAAGTCTGTTTTGTCAGTCACTCGTCATCCTCATCTCCATCCTTAATCTGGAGTAGCACTTATTCCCCAAATCCCATCACAGCCTTCAACCAAAAGCCGCCGGCTCCCAACACTGAGTCAAGAGGAGACGAGATACTTTCTGACAATGGGAGAAAACGGAGGCAGGGGCCGGGTGCAAGTTGAAAGCTGTCAGCCAGCCATCAAATACAGTTCACATGAGATGTGTGTGCACATTTTAGGCAGATTTCTGCTACAGGATCATTGGTATGGAATACATCATATTGAAAAGAAGAAAGAAGAAAAAACTCCATTGGTGTTTTTTTGAATGGTGCCTTATTTATCATTAGCATGACAGATATGATGTCTGTGTTGTCCCACTTGCACATTTGCCCATTAAATGTCATTAACCCTGTTTAAAGTCCACTCAACTGAGGCATCCCTAAATATTTCAGAGAGCGACAGGAGTGGCTATATTAGGACAATGATAACAATAACAAGATGTTTAATTGCGTTACCTTAAATGCATAATGAAGCGTTATTAATTTTAGGGCAATTTTGTGAACTTATGAACCATATCAGGAGCACGGAAGCGTAAAAATGGGTTAGCAAGAGCTGATGTACGGGGGCATGAAGATTAATCATGAGTTGCGTTTTAATAAGGTGCTACGTGTTGTTGGTATTTCTGCATTTATCTAATTTGGGTGTGTTTACGTAAATGTGTGGGTATGTGCAGTACAATATAAAATAATTTAAAAAAAAAAAAAAAAAAAAAAAACTGTGGCTAAATACATAAACAAAACCGACGGTGCTAGTAGAATTTTACGGTTATAATTGGGCACAGTGGTGTTTTGAGCTCGTCCTGTGATGTAGACTGCAGTGAGGGTCTGGCCCTTGTCAACAGCATTAAAAATTGCATAGCGTGATGGATTAAAATGGCGGAGGCTCACAAAAAAGTCCCTGCTCCGGACGATCATATCAGGCCTGTCCTCTCATGGAACAGCGCCAGTATCTTCCCTCCACAGTGGATGAGGATTTTTAAGCAAGATGGATTTTCATGTATTTCATTCCTTTGAAGGTTCCAGGAGGTTGAAGCAGAGCTACACACGCGTACACGCTTAGCGCCACACACACACACACATACATGTACGCACTGCTTTTTACAGGCGGGTGTATTTGAGGTTCTGAGTTGATGAACGACTCGAGGCAGAGGACCGACTGTATTTAATTGGTTTGTGAGACTTCCCAAGCTTAAACCTGGAGATTAATTAAAAATGAAAGAAATGTGATGTGAAAGAGCGAAAGGAAAAAAAACAAAACAGCTACTCTGAGTTTTGGCATCTGCAATCCCAAGACATGAGCCGTTATGTTTTCTTATGCAGCCATTGTCTTTTTCTCATTGTCTTCTGCCTTTTCAAATGTTTTTTTTTCAAGATAACCTTTAACAGCAAGGAGGTAGATGCTTGTGCAATATTCAGCTTGCTTGTTAGTGTATTCCTCAGTTTTACTTTGTTTTTTATTTACACAGTAGCTGCAACAAATAACACTGATAAACAAATAAAGTGTAAGTACTGTAAATTAGTGCACATGCTTTGTGTAAGCTGACGTGATCCTCAAGGTGGGAGGCTGGTGTATGTTACTCCGTTGTTTGTACACTTGGATTCAATTGACTGTGTTTTCATACACAAGTTCACACCTCAGCATCTCAAACAGAAGCACAACTTGCAATGGAAATGTCTCTGTACGCACAGCAACACAGCATGTGCCATTCTTATCTGGATAGAGGAAGATAACATCAGGACACATTTCTGCAGACCTCTCGTGGAAAGGTGTTAAAGCTTTTGAACAGTCTGATGATATTCTATATATTTCTTATCGTTAGATCACAAATCCTGTGTAAAGACCAAAACTAACAATGAACTGATCATACTAGGACGTATTGTCTGTGTTGCCAGATCCTGATATATTTCACTCCTCTGTGCAGCAGAGACTCATTGTTGTCCAAAAACTGAGCCACACTGTGTGAAATGGTGAACATGGCCACTGTGGATGACTTTAAATAAATCCCACGTTCACCCTCCTGCTGCCATTTATGCACAAGATGCGCATAAGATGGCGCTGGCCCTGATTTAGTGTCATTGCCACAAAGTCATCTATGTGGCCATTTTTTTTTCTGTTTTCTTTTTAAATTCCATGTTAATCCATTGCGTATGCATTAACATGTAATTTCAGGTTTTACCGTGCATGACATAAAGCTGTCAGACCTACTCAATGAAATTAATTACTCAATCAAAACCTAATGATGAAAGCTCATTATTTTCTGAAAAGCAAAATTCAGAGTGATTAACTGAGTGATAGAGCAATAACATCTTTTAGAACAGGACAGTATAGATAATCTTCTTTTTAAAATTTCTTCACTTATTTCCAATTTTTCTTCTTTCTGCTATGGACCAATACTGAATAAATTTTTTGTCCCACTCCAAAATCCAGCCTCAAACAAGAAAAGCACAAAAAAGGTAAATTTTATTTCCTTTATTCAATACTCCACTCTCATCCATTTATTGGTTTACTTTAACCACCAGCACCAAAACAGATGGGGCGACTGTGACAGCGACACACTGCTCGGGCAGCTGTGCAAGTGTGTAGACAAGAAGTAATGAATAATCAGCCACCAGCCTCCAACTGCTTCATATTAATAGCTAGGTGTTCTAATTACATTTTCACAACTTGTTGGGTCTATATAACTAAATGTGAGGCTGGTGGATAATAGAAGAATCACAGTTACTTCAGTTTCAATGCCAAAAGATTTTCAGTGTTGGAATACATTCAAAGAGCAGCTCTTTCAGTTCTCAGCTTGATTTATTGACTTGAATATTAAAACTAGTAAAGATTAGAAATAAATAACACCACACTGAGGAAATTAGATTATGCCGCAGCAAAACAAATCTAAACTATGTTTCATTCTGTAATTTTGTTTTCACCAGAGGCACAAAAAATCTAAAATGAATTACTCGGACTAACATTCAAGTTAGCCCAACAGAAGTGTGACGCAGTGGTCTCCAGGGTCGCAGCTCAGCATTCATTGTTACCACTTTCGGCACGATTGTACTTGACTCCGCTTGGCACCGTGTCCAAAGCGCACAACAATTGCAGTTTTGAAAAACAACCCAGATGCATTATGTCTCTGGGAAGTTATATTGCTTTCCCCCACTTGTACTGTAGCTCTGCAAAAAAAATCAGACTAGATGTTGCTTATTGCTCACACTCCTACCAACCCAGCAATTCTGGGCCCAAGTGTTTGATGATGCAGCCATGTGTCAGAGCGATTTATTTTATTCAAAAATGGCTTATTCTAGTTTGCCAGAAAGAAAAAACTCAATGAGAATTAACAAACTACTGTACCTGGGTTTCTTGTGAGACTATTTGTCTTTCTGGACAAGATATTTTATCATGTGCAGCCAATCTATAACCATGTGATATATACTTAGCTCATTTGTTGTACTGCACTATGCTGAAAATGCTTAAAAGATGGTAAATGGCCTGCATTTATACAGCACTTTTCTGTTCTTATCGACCGCTCAAAGTGCTTTTACTCTACGAGGCACCTCAGGAGCAATTGGGGTTCAGTGTCTTGGCCAAGGACGCTTTAACATGTGGACTGGAGGAACCAGGGATCAAACCACCAACCTTCTGATTAGTGCACAACCTCCTGAACCACATCCACAGCCTTTTAATTGTGTGTATTCACTGACATCTACCAGGAGTCTGTTAACAGTTAGGTTGTTTTGATTAAGGAAGCAGCATTTATTTAAAATGTGCCCTGAAACTCAAATTTACAGAGCTATTATGAGGACTCTGCACTAAAACATTAATGTCTACCAACTAGCAGATGTCTCCCCATGATGGAAGTCAAAGTATTAAAACCCCAACCTGATGATGTCATCAGGGGACACTTTCTGGAGATGGCCCATCGAGGGTGAATTACTGACCCAAACCGGCTGCTCGTGGAATGGGTTTTATGTGAATGCAGGGCTTCCAGCTGTGTATCAGAATATGTGCCCATGCACCAGCAAAATCACCATGTCTGTTGTCGAGAGTCGTAGCAGTTGTTCCATTACTCACTGTCTGTGAAGCAGCTCCGGGGTTTGTCTCCGTGTGACATCACCACCACGGCCTGCAATTCAGCTGGAGGAGAGGCTTGTTCAAATGCACAACTGAGCTGAGCTGCGTCGCAGCCTATTTTCGGATGACTTTTCTGCTTTAAGGGTGAAATCAGAGCCATCTCTTTCATGGCGACACCCAAACAGCCCACTGAATCAACATCATTATTACATGATTTCTGCACTTGCGGTTTAAGTTGACATTTTTCAAGTTTCCTCCACGGCTTGAGCTTGCTCTTTTCCCCAAACTTTTGATAATATTCCACACACAGCTCCCGAATGAATGAAAATTAAGAGCATTATCATGGAGCTGTGGAACTTGCTGCAAGGGTATATGAAGGTGCTCTTGAGATAGAGGCAAGCCTCAGTGGTGCCTATCTCTGTGAGGAGAGTGGGGAGGAGATGAAGGGGTGAAGTGTAGCGAGATGGCAGGCATGCTTGATAACACCATGCATATGGATATTACAGTCGAACCAGATGGGACGGAGGCAGTGACATTGTCAAGGTAGAGAACACCTGTGCACTGGCTCTCCAGGCCCCACTAGTTTGTGATCAAAGTGCCTTGTCTGCATTTTTGATGAACACGTGCATCACGCTCTGACGGCACCAAGGTGTATGACACAGCGTGACAAGTGCACTTAAGAACACGGCCCTGGGGGGGTTTCTGAACTGTGGTTGAATTCCAAAGTAGAGACAGTGTAAACATGTGGTTGATGTACGGTGAGAGAGAACAGAAGGTGCTTTCTCATTTTCACACATGGTTTTTTACTATATTTGTTAATCGACATAGATCCAGTTCTTCATGACTGTTAAATAGTAAATTCCCTCGTGTTTTGTCTTAAACATACAAAATTATATGTTGTTGCTTTCATCAGAGTCTTCATGCAGTCTCCTACTACTGCAGAGTTATTGTCTTTGCTTGTATTTCCCATTGCCAGCAAAGAACACACTGAAATTATACCTGCCAATACTGATAAGTGTGACCCCAACGATTTCCACTGCTGGCCCCATCCAGGATGGAGTCACAGATCTATATATCGTCTCCAATAATGGACAGGAGTCAAATCTCTGATCTCTTGTGAGAAACCTGTCATCCAGCATTGAGGCAAATGTGGATACACTCCAGTCACAAATGCTTAGTTTATTTCCCCATGGAGAGAGAGACAGGGTCGTCCCCTGCATTCTTTTCTTGATAGACACAGCTGGGAGGATGAGGTGGAGATGCAGTTAGAAGAAACTTCTATTGGGCTCTAAGATGTACAGGGACACTTAGTTCCAGAAGCCGAGGTCATTTATATTTATTTATTTATCTCTTTCTCTCTGGAGGGTGTTGCTCATTCACTTTCCCTGCCCACAAGTATCCTGGCAGATCTGTGAATTCAAACAGGTGACCTTCCAGGAACGAGCTCACTTTTCTACCAAAGCTGTCCCTGTTTCTCACATCTCCAAAAAACACACTCAGCTCCACTGTTTCTTTGTAAAGAAATAAATAAAGGTCTGTCACATTCCAGTTAAACTGATTAAACAACAACATAAAAAAAAAAAAAATGCCGCCATCGTTACAGCATAATGAAAGACATGCAGCTGTTGATTAAATTCATCTTGAGAAATACAGCAGGGTTGACGTACAACATCCTTTGTTATCCTGTGAAAAACTATTGATTTCCACTGCTGAGTTCACAGATGAGACAAAGACTCCAGCGTGGCTTGAATTACACCACAGGGAAGGGAGACAATAGAGATCATTTGGAGATATTGATGTGGCACTGCTATTATAGAGGATTGCTTATACTCACCATCATTATAGACTTGAAACCAAATGATACATCAGTAGCAGGTTGTCATTACTTTGTATGATTTATTCACATAGAGAAGCCTGTCTCGGGGAGCTTGATTAGTCATGTTTTACTTTTGCACTTTAATTTTTTTACCACTGAGGTGAATTTTCAAAATGCTGATTTAAAATGTGCCATATGCAAAGTTTTCTCAGTCATTTATCAATTAGTCTGAAGCTTCGCCATAAACATGGTCGTGGAAGATAAGAAAACAGCCATATAAATAACTCATATTCACACTTATTTGTAAGTTTTGAGAGGCAAACAGTGTCACTGCTGACAGAACTGAGGATGCAGGTGAGAAAATGATCCAGTGGGCCGTTTTGAAAGGCCTTGAAGAATATGTAAAATACTCACTATATAAAATATACTTGTACTTTGTTGTTTGCTTTAGAAGACTTGTTTGGATGTAGCATTAGATCCAGCAGGGAGGTGAATTAATGAAGTTCCTCAGTACAGAGAACCTTAGATTGGCTATCACATGAAATATTTAGTGTACTACAGAAGTGCTACACAGGTTTAATAGATTAAAATGCTTCACAAACAGCAACACGTCACTGTTGAATTACTTGAATGCAAACTTAGGGCTTGTTACCTCAAAGGAATTCAATATACATTTGGTTTACCACTTATTCACTTTCTGTAATTATTGTCTTCCCCACGATTTCAGAGAACAGCTGGCTGTGGATATGCTCTCCAGTGCTAATCAGGAATAAACTGCCTCCCTACGCCCGGCAAAACTGAGGCAGTAAGTAAACACACAGTGTTATGATCAGCCCTTAACTGAGCTACTTTTGAACTCCTTTGGACTTTCTGAGTGAGTTTGGACTTGTTGTATCCAGCCCTGGGTGAGTTTTGAGTTCTTTGGTTAAATTTATTTTGGACTGTTGAGGACTCTTGTTTGGTTTCTTGAGCCTTGTTAGCAGTTTCCTGTTTGAGTTAAATGTTTTCTTGAGTTTGTTGGTATTTACTGTGTTTAGTTTGAGTCCTGCTCCTTGTGTTTTTGTTCCTGGTTGGTTCTACATATCCTGTTTTATTTTGAAGCCTCGTCCCTGGTGTATCTGGTCTTAGTCTACTTCCTGTCTTTGTCTGATTTTCCCTAATCTGATTCACCTGTTACCCTGTGTATATAAGTCTCATTGTCACCTTCTCCTCTGTTTGTCTGTATCTCAGTCTGTGTTATATCAGTGGTTTGTCTGAGTCACTTCCTGCCGTGCTCTTGCTGTGTTTGTAGCTGCTGTCCTCATCCTAGAGTCTTTGTTTGTCTGCTGCCCTGCCCTTTGTGTTACCGGTTTCTCTGCCTGAGCTTACCTCCTGGCCTTGTCTTTAGTTCCTTTTAGATATACCTCAGTTACCTTGTTCTCCCCAAGTAAGCACTTCAGAGTGTGAAGTTTTAGACTTGAGTTTCTGTTTCTGAAGTTGTTTTTTTTTTTTCTTTCATCTTGGATGATTTTTAGTTGTTTGATTTTTGATTCCTGGCCCTGGACTTTAACCACTGATTCTGAGTTTAATAAAAGGACTTTATTCCTCTCATCTATCCGTCTGCCTAGGGTGCCTGCATTTGGGTCCTCTCCCTTTGTGTTCCTGGCTACAGGAGTCTTTTATAACACAATGTGTCCACACATTTTACAGTTCTTACAAATATAACACCAGGTGGATGAGAGCAAGTGTCATACATCAAGTGCTAACAGACTGCTTCTATTTGAAACTTAAACAAATTTCCAATCAAAAATGTATAAGTGCTTTGATTAACAGTGATGGTGATATCACTAATGACAAACACTGTTGATACAATCAGACACAATTATTCTTCAAGGTAACCATATAAGCTGAAATGTTCAGGTAATAATAGCTTTGGCCTTGCATGATTATAGTCTATATCCAGTCTGAATACATTCAAATGGCAATCATTTGTCGCCTGCAGCCATTCAGTGGATTAATTACTTCTTCTGTATTAATTCATTATTTCATAGTACAGATAAAAGTTTGAATATAACTGCAAATAAAAGGAGTTAATTATCTATTTTGTGAGAAAAAAGTTATCAGACTAGAAGAAAGTTTAAAGGAATGCTGCATCACAAATGAAGACAAAGATGTGAGTGATTCTTCTGGGGGAAAAAAAGCATTTCTCTGTTTATTGTAAGTTACTTGCAATCTGTTTTCTGTTAGACATTTCAAGAATAATTGGAATTCACAAGCCTTGGTTGTATAGTCTTTTGTTCATGCACTCATAAAGCTGATATGGATCTGGGTAAATTGGTCAAAAAAAACACAACAAAATGAATAATTACATGGACATTAACTTGTTTTTTTTCACAATTTTTACACAGTTAATCTCATAGACAACAATTTTAGAGATAGATGATGATTTTCTTTTTAGTTGGTTTGGTTTCTGTATTTTTTCCATACATGTTGCATGACGTATGAAATATGCACTAGCAGCACAACGAGTATTGTGCAACTCAACCTTTGGTCATATATTTTTGGACTGTACATGCTATCACAACATGGAAGTATCACAGATTGCTTAAATATACAGGTGCAGTGTGATTTTTTTTTTTTCCCCACAGGGGAGTGTGTGTCTGCGGCTGTACGAAGTGACCCCTCGGTTCAGGTTTTCTGAACATCAGCAGGATGCATTCTGGGTCAGGAAAAGGCCACGAATGAAAACAAGGGTACTACTGAGTCCTTCCATATTCATGAAGGAAATTGGTAAATGTAAGCAAAAGCCGTTCAGGCAGAAATGATCACACAGCGGTTTGCATTTTCATATTATTTCACTTTATCTGCTTGTGAGTTTGCCATCACATTATTAAAGAATAATTAAAAGACATTAAAAAAATTAGAGGAAGTAGAATAAACATCCAAGCATGAAAATCAAGAAATTTACCAGAACTTAGCAGCACAAACAGATGAAATAATTAATGCCACGATGAAATAATTTGGAAATTTTGGCAACTTGTGCAGTTACAAAATAAAACGTCCAAAGGGCACAAAATTAGAAGTGTGACGGTGAAACTCTTCATATCAAAGCAATTAATTAAAGATTCCAGAAGTGTTTGCCATGAAAACTCTTTTGAAGATCAAGGACTGAACTTCAAATAAAATTCCATTTTAGAAAATGTATTTTAGAAAAAAAAAAAAAACATTAAAATATAGATTTAATTTGGTTCAACCATACATGACATTTGGCGGATTTTTCTACAGTGTTCTGTGATGTGTCTGAAATGCCCCATGCCAAGTCTCCTGAAGGCCTTTGAAGGAAGAGCGAGCTACTGGGTGTCTCACAGCTGTGCAAACAATCAATCACAAGCGATGGCAAGTGGATTACAACCCCCCTATCTGTGTTCATGTGCTTCTGGGACTAAGAGAAAACACATTCCCCTGATATACTGAAATGGACTAAGTGGTGCAAGAGAAGAAAGGCCACTGCAGTCTCACAGGAAGGCCTCTATCAGAATCATGGATAAAGTATTGCTGCTTTACTGCACAATTGTCCTGGGGGAAGCTACCTTTTATTGTTACTGACACCAGACACCAGACTCCCATTTGGAGAAAATATCCCCCAGGACCACACCACACAGGTCCACCTCAGCCGAAGCCAAACCTTTGATGCTGCATTGCAAAATGTGCAGTGTGGAACTGGAAGGTTTCAAACACAAGTGAGGGCTGAAGCAATAATAATCTGCAATGTTTATTCTTTAAATATAAATTATAGAATCTGTGCTGCTTTCTATAACAGGTTGAAAGATTCAGCTATAGAAGTCAGATCATTTATGCCTGGATGAAGGTGCCATGCAAAGCCACTGAGCAAGGAAGGCACAGCAGCCTGATCTGGCCTCAGACTGGGGTAGCACACTGTATCAAAACAATGCTTTTCAAGTTTGGTGTCATAAAAGCAGGCTCGTCTTGCATTCTGCAGATTTTCAGGATGTTAAACCCAAAGATCCTGTTGCCTGTTGCAGGATAGAATAGAATTCAAACCTGAAAATCCAATCCACCGCTTGACTGACAGCTGCTCTTTGTAGTGCAATACAAAAACCGCACATTAGTGAGCGTTTAGCACCAATGATATCAAAAGAAAGCACAGAAACCCCAAAGACGACAATGTAAGCTTCTTATGATAATGTGGCTTTGTCTGTGATCTTGATGGCAGCCTGCAGCCACATATAGCATTCTTACTGATCTGTACATTGCCTCAGTATTATTTGTTGCACATGAGATGAGAGAGAAGATGCCTTCTTTGCGAATGTGAGGTACTTCTCGTGCAGAAAATCCTAAATTTGCCACAAGTTATTGCTGCCCATTCATCTTTTCTGAGAGTTATTGTCTTTCTTCTCTGTTGTGAGAATATGAGACAATCTTGACTTGCCATGAATGCTGCAAAAATCTTCAATAGCTCTGATGTTGTAGCAAATGAGTACTGTGGAAAAAAAACAGCTCTAAGAGAGACTAATCATTGTTTGTGAGAGACAGAGGAAGAGAGACAGGCAGAATCAAAGAACCTCGAGACAAAGAGAGACCACATGCCCACATGAATTAGCATTTAAACAAGAAAACATGATCTTATCATAATGGTTTAATAAGCTGTTTAGCTTTTTATCAAGTGTTTGAGAATACAAACATAGACACACAAATGCATGGACTGTCTGCTTTGTAAAAAGACGGATGAAAAGTCAGAAAGAAATATAGGCACGTGTCCGTCCACCTTTTGTTGGAATCTAAAATTAGTTTCACCTCCGATGCATCCGACTAATGAGTTTCCACTGACTCTTTGTGACAGGTCATGTTAGGCAGATATGCTCCAGTTACTGTAAGTTTATGCAGCTCTGAAAGAAAAGAATTTTAAAAAAGGGTTAAAGTCAGAGTTCGGGGCTGGTATCTGCAGCCAAACACAATGGATCAAAGCGGAGCCAAAGCAGCTCACAGAGTGACGGGTCATGAAAGGAAGAGCCTACACATCCACTGTTTGTTATTAGGCCCAAACAATGCTGATTGATTGACAGATTGAGACTAACGGAGAAATAAAGGATGCTGCATGCAGGCGAAATCTTGAGGGAATTACATCACTGTGCTGGAAAATACAAAACTGTGATATATAAAGACAAAAAAATATTGTGGATATGCAGGTTCTTCTCTTCCAATCCTATTTCTGTTACAGGAACAATTGCCAAAAGTCATTTAATTAATCAAGACTATTTTCAACTAATTAAATCTAATAATCCAGTAAATTCTTCAGTTTCTTAGTTTCACATTTTTCCTTCCGTAGCTTGCAGAGGTGCATTTGATTCCCACCACAGTGTGAACACTTCAGTCACAGTGTGAACACTTCAGTCTCTTTAGTATGCCAAATTCAATGTTTTTAATGTCATATCGAAGCCCATCTAAATCAAGGAATGGCACTAATTTGTGAGCAACTCTCTGCAGCTATTAAAAAGTTTTGGTTGGCACGATGACTGCAGAGGTTGCATACAGAAAGAAAAGTTTTCCATGACAGAATTTATGCAGCTTATTTTAGCTCCATCTCTGAACAGATTGATTTGACAGACAAAAACAGCGACAGCAAACAGTTTTAGTTTTTTTTCATCCAATATATCAGATTCAGAAAATTTATATTTTGTGCCATCCCCTTGGAGACACGGTAATCTGAAAATGGAAAAGGTGCCACACAGAGTACCCCACCCGTTTCCTCACCGAGGTAAGGTGGTGGGTGTTGGTTTTGACCAGAGGTTTCTGTCTTGGCAGGTCTGAAAGCACCATACCTCACTGTGGTCTTGGCCTCTCCACCACTCCAGATTTGCATCGATCCTTTGGTGCTCAATCAATAATAATTAGAAAAGCATTTAATGACTTTGTGAACTCCTAACCCCAAATGTTACATAATTGCGCGGTGAGGTGGGGGGGGCGGGGTGTTGCTGGTTAAGTAGAGGAGGGTAAGCATAGTGTAGTGGCTTCAAGTGTTTGCTGCAGATTTCAAGCAGCCTTTTAGGATGAGATGAGAGGCAGTGGGGGATGGATATTTATCACTGCTGAGGATGATGCTGCTAAGCAATGCAGACATTACACAATGTTTTATAGATGAAAATGATGTTCCAAAACATCTCAGATGATGCTCTTTCATTACACACTGCATATTTATCTTACATACAGCTCCAGGATTCAGTCGCATGAGTTATTACACAACATGCTTTGTAGAAAAGATGAGGATCCCACAGCTATCTGTGGGAACCACTATACACCGCTTGATTAGCTTTAAAGTTTAAGACTCCAAACTTTTCATCTGTCTGTGCCTTTGTAAATGATAGCTTTGGGAAAAAGGAAAATCAATAAGGGATAATGGCTTTTACCTTAAGTCACCTCATCAGTGTTTCTCAGAGGAAGTTAGACTCCCTTCTTTTTACATTCTCTGTGTTTTCATGCAGTGACCATCCTGAGTGGAAGCTTTAGGTACATTGCATTAAACACCCGTAAATCATGTTGGGCAAGTAACTCGAAAATCGGTTATGTTACTCATTACATTGGTTTCAGTCCAGTCCCTTACATTATCTGCTACTGACAAAAGTAAGCACATTAATGTAACAAGTTACCAAGTGATGTTTTACATTTCATAGGACCTGCAACAAGTGATTAATTGACTTTAGATAATATGTAGAGAACATGCGTGATACTTTATCATCTGAAGCCAAAAGGAGCTGTCATTGCACGAGAGCCTTGTTTCCGTGAACCAGGCGGTCTCAAAAATGAGCTGCCTGCAGTGAGTGCCGTGCAAATCTATGGTAATTTCTTTCAGAGATCGATAAAGATATGCGGGCTCGTTTGCATAAAATATATTAGGCTATGAGCAATTGCCTGTGCCAGAGTTTGCCTTTAAAAGTGATATTTCACTTTGTTAGTGCATTTTCAATCTGTAGCATGAGTGCCCCCATATACAGTATGTTAATGGAAAGCCAACCCCTGACGAGTTCTGCTCTGGAAATCCATAGTCATTAATGTTCAGGCTCGTCTCATTAGAAATTACAAACAGGTGAAATTAGTTAAGTTATAAAAAATCAATGCAGTCACATTATGATCCTCTGCACTGCAGTGGCTCACCACACTGGCCTCACAATGAGAATATCAAATGCAAATACACCACATTTACAGATTAAAAAAAGAAAATTTAAAGTGTTGTCACTGATAATCTGAGCCACCGATGTGTTTATCTGTCAGTGAAATCACATGGAGGTGAACATGTTTGCCAGACACACACTGCTAAAGCAGCTCAGCAACAATCGATTCACATATGGACTGCATCATATTTCCTTACTAATTTGGGTCAAACGGGCTTCCTTCCAATCTTGTCATTCCTCGTGTGATGACATGTTGGCATTAGCTGAAGACGGTTTGATTCTGAGCTTCAGTTATTATTAAAACAAAACTCTTGGTTTTATCTGGATGATTTGCTCAAGTGTGGAAGCAAATACACTCCAGTGCCAAAATGTTAATATTGGCACGGTGGATTGTGTTTGCATGTTTCTATCTGTCTCTACAACAGCTGATGGTTGTACTTATCCAACACTGCTGAGCTTGAATTCTCATGTGTTAAATAATTTCCAAGTGATTTTTTTTCTTCTTTCCAATTTAGAAGGCTGAATATGATCATATTATTCTGAGATGCACAGAGCAGATGGTTATATGTGTAATTTTTGGAATATACGTTTTATTTTTGTTATCAGTTAATGCTACATCCCAAAATTCCATAAATATTGTTGGAAGAAGGGCTGAAGATGCAAATTTGTACCTCAGGAGCTAACCTTTTGACATGCCACTGCCGCAGGCCAGTGAGCATTTCCATAATATTGATTGCCAGTGAGCACATGTGAATGGCTTTACAACACAGTGCAGGTTCATCGAAATTGATTATCTATACCTGTGCCATCGATATGATCTGGATCAGTGTTTAAAATCCTGACACGACATTTATGTTGATGTTGTTTATACAGATGAGTATCAAGACTGGCAACTCTGACTGAGGCCTGGGATGAAAATACTCCACACAACTGTTTGAACTAGTGCAGTTTGGAACAAAATACTAAAATGTTCCCAAATGCGCCACAACAGGAAAGCGGATGGCGAGCTAGCCATGTTTACGGAGCCAGCTCAGGAACAATTATTGCTTTTAACTAGGATGACTCTGCAGTATTGTGTCTTTTCTCTGATTGTAAAATAAGGCAGTTGGCTCTGGGAGGGGAGGTGCATTATGTTGTCTGCTTTGTAAAATGCCGTCTTAATGAACCTCACAAAACTGAGCCACCAGGGCAGCTGGGGAGTTAAATTAAGATTAAAATAAAATTAAAATATGATGTTAAAAATTATGTGCATCTACTTTGCATGACTACTGTGGTATACCAGCACAGTAAAACACTTTGTAAGTGTATGTATATCCCTGACAGAGACTGTTTTAGATATCTGGGGCATATATCCAAAAGGACACAGATGTCACAAATTTGATGTGACCCAGATGTTCTGGAGTTTGCACAGCCACTGAAACATGGGATGCATTTGGACAGTAAAAGAGATCAGGATTCTACCCATCTGTGCACATAGTGCACATCACAACTGGCAGCTGTTTAGAGATATGGAACAATGCATGTGTGCAGCTGATAAAAAGGCTTACAGTGGAGGAGGACTGTGGTGCTGATGGGTACTGGGTGTGGATGCATTCTTAGAAAAATAGCTGTACACATGCACAGGTTTCACTGTATCATATACAAACATACCTATACATTTATTCATTTGCCATGCATAGGAAGCACTGTGACACAGGGCATGGCATGATGGAAATGTATCGTCTGATATAGCTCATTTTCTTTTCAATCATCTGGTAGAATCTAAACTCTGGCAAAGACTGAAACATACAATACAAATTTGGAAAGGTGCCAGTTTCTACAGAGTAGGTGCAACACAAGCAAGTGCAGCAGAGAGTAAAACACAGCCCTCTTTTCTGGGGCCAGAAAAAAAAAAAAAAAAATCAGACTGCACTGATTCCCTTCCCATTCCCAAGAGAGCAACCAGAGAGAAACCCAAAGCCATGTCGGCAGTGATAAAAAATTAATTTGAGTGACACAGCAAAGCGAAGACACGACACAAACGAAGATGAGTTTGAAATTTAGCAAAGTCTGTCCCCTGAAAACAAAGTGCCTCCCCATTAATTTTCCACCCAAATCTTTAATGAAATGCAAATCAAACATTCCATGAATTTGATTAATCTCTGAGGGTGGCCGAAGCCTGCTGGCTGGAACAGTGGGAGACCCGCTGGCAGTGTTGTTCTGATCTACTCAGCTACTGCTCTGCAATGATTCATTTATTTAATTGGGATGAACTCGAATATTCAGTTTTTCCTCTCCCTTATTGCCTTCTTTTCACACCCTCTGTTTCACACCCATAAACATGCAGACACTTTGCTGGATGAGTTGTTTATTCTCATCAAAGAGGAAGAAGAAACTCACTCGTCAGTGCTCTTTAGTCAGGTCAGCGCTCACCTTTGAGATGCTCATTGCCCGGACTCTGCATCGGCTTTTAGACACATTGATGAGTCAGATGGCCGAGTATGAGTAGCTATCAGACGTCAACATCTGTCCCTTCATTCCCACTATATTAAGCAATTTTGGGGTCATTTCCTGTAATTAGTTCTGATTGAAGCCTCGATTAAGTGGCTTAAAAGTTTGTTTTAAAGCGTGTGAGGCTTTCAGGCAGCTTGGAGCAGTTTGTTGAACGATGCTGTTTGCAGATGCTCAGTGAGTTTGAATGGAACAGGTTTTATTGTGTTTTATTGAGTGGTAGCATAAACAGAACAAACTGCTCCAAGTGTGCTTGATATGAATAACACTCTCCAGTTTATGTGACTTATATAGCCTACGACATATTTTTGTTATGTGAGAGAAAGCCCAGTAAGCACAGGGAGTCACAGTGAGACCCACAAATCTTTGTTTAGATCCAGGCCAAAGATGTTAGATCCTGCAAAAAATGCAGTTGAAGAAGTGGTTTCAGATCCACGTCAGAATGGAAACAACACCCTGAAGTAATGGGGCATCAGCCCGAACAGGTCAGGGGCCCCCAAGCCACGGACTCTGTGAGAGGAAACTGTTATTAACTTTTCTAATTGGCAGGTCCAGTGGCTCAATTAAAAATCCTTCTAAAAACTGACAGTGTCACTACAAAGAGGCCACCATGACATCTTTACAGGAACTGTTTGTACCCTCGGGTTTTCTGGAGGATGTTTAGTTCAAGTGCACATACATCATCATGTTCACCCAGAGGCCCAGTTGTCTTGTAATCTATCCATGTTTCCAGTGAGCTCCGGTTTGGTCCCCTGGAGTGTGCAGCAGATGTGAAAGCCAAGCGCTCACACACTGGAACCTGAATAATGAGATTGGTTGAACATGTTTTGTCACCATGATCTGATCTGTGCTGCTGTCTAACACACGTTAGATTAGTCTAAGAGTGGACATAGCTCTAAAAAGTCCAGTGTTTACATATACAAATGTGCTGCTAATGACAAAGCCAGAGGTCAGTGATCAGGCTGAATAATGGTTGTTTGGAAAATGCTGCATCTCGGAGACGTGTCTGTGATGGATGGATACGACCCTCAACTCTGACTATGTTGGTTTATGATGAAGATCATTTGCAAATTGGCTCCGTTAAAGCTCCAGAGAAAGCTGCCCCCAACTAACAGGGCGGTGCCGGGGTCAGTTTACTGGCTGCCAACCCTTTTCATGATCAGAGGGAACGTTGCCAAGCTGACTCTATAGATCAGACAATAGCTTGAAAGTACCCCAGCTAATTGGAGCTGCTATTGTGCAGTCTGTGTGTGTTTATATTTGACTTATACTTAATAGGTCCAGTGCAAGTTTTGCAACTTTAAAATGAAGACTTTTATGATGTCTCCTATTTTGTTTATGACTCTCAGAGAGGGCTGTATTCTAGATTTACAATACAGTGAAGGCTGAAATTGTGTGATTTAATGATCCTGCTGTGTTCTCTGTCAAGCATTTCTAATTAGAAAAGCTCCAAAATCAAAGCCCCAGGTGCAGTTAAGCATCAAGAAGTTACACCTGAAGCATTTCTTGGTTAATTTTGGCACAGAAAGAGCGTGACACACGAGAGACAGAAGGCAAAAAAAATTATTACAGGAGTAAAGCACCAATGAGTAAAGTCAGTAGTAGTTGTGGTGTTCACAGACATAAGCAAGCAGGATTGTGGAGGCCATGTTGATGCCTTGGCCACCATGTAGTCATTCTCTGCCCTGGCTGCTTCGCAGTGAGAGCTATCATCTACAGATCCATCGACTTTAGAAGTGGATGTGGCTCAATAGCTTCTGAACCATCTACATTTCACAAAATTCCCAGCCTGGGTAATTTTACCACAGCTAAAGCTGGGTGCATGCTGTGGCATAAAGTTTATGATAACAGCTGCATTTTCTTTACAGAAGCTGGTTCCAAAAATACATTTTGTGTGTCTCATAAGATATAAACTGTTCAGTGTTTGTGCAAAATTTCAGCTCGGCTGATTTGGTATCTGTTTCACAACAGGGGGACAGATAATAATAATGAAACCAGCCAGTTGCTGAACATTTGGGGGTGAAAATAAATGCTTGTTCATGGTGTGCAAGATCCGGTCATTATTTCCAAAATCTTTGACCACTCCGGAACCTAATGGAGACACAAACCAAACTAAACAACGGGCTACCCTTGACCAAGTGAGTCTACCTTAAATAAGGATGGCATTTTCCTCCCCTTACACAACCCAAACATTGTTGTTCACTGCAGAAGTGGAAAATTATTTCCCAGTAGCTCTGTTTTCCTACATTTGTCGAATTTTAACTCTGTTTTCTGGGTGTAAGTCTGGACTTAAGTTGCAGTGTTTCAAAACAGTTGGTAATATTTTTGCCCAGCAATGTCATATTTATTAACATGATAAAATTACAGCATGTGTCCCATATTCAGTACTTATACAAATTGATCTATTTCCAATCAATACTAGGACACTGTCCCACAGTGAAACTGGAGTGTGCTTCCAGGCTCTTTAGTGACCTTACTGAGCTCTTTTTGCCCATTTCCATGAGTCTAGAATCCATCAGGCTCTTGGGAGAATTACTCACAATTCATTGTGTTTTAATGCTAAAACAATGGCTGGGGAAATCAAAAATCACTACTGAGGTCAACGAGAAGCTTCCCCAAACTTTAGGCCAAGAACGACACATCAATTCATCCTCAAGGATTCTGCCAAATCTAGTAATCAAGAAGCCTCTATTACCATCCTCCAGAGCAGACTCCTGTCAATGGCAGCAAGGACTGCTCATGCTTTTAATTTGAAGGCTAAGCAATGGACAAAGGCACGCACAAGTTTTATGTGGACTTGACTTGATGCATCCCAGAGCAGCCTTCTAATGTACTTTGAATTTAAATTAAACCAGTGAATGGCTGCTTTGCCCCAGAGCTGACAGCAGGGATGGCTTTTGCTTCTCAGGTGAAGGTGAGGCTGAAGGACAAGGATGTCTCTAAGGACGAATAAGAACTTTTCCTTTTCCTGTCCTGTGCAATTCTGTGCAATTTATGATAGAAGATTTCAATTACGTCAATTGTTTTGTTCTATGTCCATAAATAATATGAAAGCTATAAAATACATCAGATCTGCCTGTGGTTTTGTCTTTCATTATTACATGAATGCATCCGACATTTAGATTACTCAGGAAACTCACTCACATGGCTCACATGGATGGCAACGGTCGGCAACAACTGTCTTTTCAGTAGCTCTCCTTGTCAAAAAAGGTCAAAGGTCAAGGTTTGCTGGTAGAGATTCCTTGTCTTTGTCGAGGACACTTCACACAGGAGGAGGATCTGTCATCACAGAGGAATGAATCACTTTCTTCTGATTGCTATGCCAGCCGGCCTACTTGCTGTTTTTAAAGAGGTGAATTATTCTAAAATTAAAACTCAAAGTACCTTTTGGGTCAGAGAAAGTTCACATTGGCTTTGTTAGTCATAAAATATGGTTTCCAATTAATTTCATTGACATAGCCAGTGGGATGCTAGCTGTTGTTGTTAGAATTACATTGTCATGGTTTGGCACACATTAAGGTGTGCTATGTTGCTTCTGAATACTCACTGTGTCACTTCTCCTTCTCAAATTGCCAATCTGTCTCAGTGATATTGACTTTTAAATGGTGGCGCCCCATCTCCGACATGTCAACACGCCAGAATGGAACAGAGGCCGTCCATCACCGGCTCAAAACCAAGTGAAGAGAGCAAACTTTGCCAGCATGTCCAACTCATTTCAACTGTATTAAAATCGAAAGGAGGGGTTGGTTAAGGGGATGAATCAGCGCTGAGGCAGGCTGTACACTGAGGTCAGCTGAGGTCAGTAGAGTCCTAGTAGATGCTCAGAAAATGCTTAGGTAATCAATTGCCCTTCAGACCTCTGTGGAATACAGCGAAGAGATGGGCTCAAACATCACAGATACCAAAAATGTTACCCATTATCAGCTTGCAGCCTCCTCATACTTTTCATCAGAAAACAGGGACTTCAAAAGCCCAAATCAATAGTTAATTATCTGCTACATAAACATAAATACAGTTGCAGCTGTTCACTGCAGAGGCACTGGACCAAGGTCCACGCTCTCCTCAGTTCCACCATACAAGTATTTTTCACCGTCACTTGTATTAATGATCTTCAGAGGATAAGGTGAACCTTGTGTGTGTGTGTGTGTGTCTGTCTGTGTGTGTGTTTGTGGGCATGTCTGTTGCTGTCTTCCTGCCACTGAGTCTCTGGTTATGCAAGTGGAACACTGAAATCTAAGTGGTTATACACACATCATATCTCATGTGGAATCCAATACAAGGCAGAGTGTAGTGCCTGACCTTATCATGTTCAATGATTATATGCAACACTGAAAAATGAAGTACTCTGCCTGCTGTTGCTTTGAAAATCCTTTATATGGTGCCAAGTGTTTTTGCCACTAAAAATCTTGGCAAAAATCATCAGCAACCACAAATCATGGAATCATGTTTTTAAATGTTTATTTTCAAAATTTTCAAGACGAAGATACACACGTTCTTATTTGAACACCTCAAATTGGTGCTTAATAAGCCTCTTTGGCAGTAATTGCAGCTTCCAGTGCTTTTTGGATCTCTGTATGAGCTTGGCACAACTAGAATGCTGGATTTTGTCCCATCATTGTTTGCAGATTTGCTCAACCTCTAATCTGATATCTTAGCCATCCCATTCGAGAACACTCATTGTTCTGAAGCCACTGCCGTGTCGATTTGTGCTGTTTAAGGTTAACAGCTGAGGTCTTTGGTTCGGAGGTTAAAGGCCTGTGAGGTTATTGCTGCTCTGACGCTGACTCTTTGGAATTTTTCTGACCTTGGCTCCATTTATTGTACCCCAAGTACCTGTAGCTGTAGAGCACACCTGCAGCCTGATGATGTACCTGTGCCCAGTCCCTGGCAAATACAACATTTCACATTCTGGTCAAAGAGTTTAATTTTCAGTTTATCAGATAAGATCTTTTGCGTCATGCTCTCAGGATCTGTCACTGCATTATGATAAACTCGAGGCTGTTATCATGCATTTGATTCAAGAGCAGTTTCCCTCTTGCCACTCTCTGCCCTCGCAACCCAGACTTGTAAAGTTTGTGCCACTGACTGTCCTTGAGGCAAAAATACAGAAACTAGCAGAGAGGGGAACACAGATACTCAGATATACAAGTGAGGCACAGGTACAGGTGAAACATATGAAGGTGGGGCAGACGATCATAAAGGAGGGGTTCCGTCAGAACCTCTCTGGGGTTCTTGTACCTCCTCGACCATGATCATCCATGTTTCACTGGCAACTCTGCTTAGTTTAATATTTTCCGAGTTCTTCATGATACTGTTTCCGGTTTGAAATGTACTTGTCTCTATGGATTTAATTATGCATTTCATTCGAAGTCATGTCTCATTAACTCTCAAGGGCAAAGTCATTTGGATGCGTCTATAGTTTGAGTTGTCAGTGTAAAAGCGCTCAATACTTACTCAAAAACTGATGCAAAATGCAGAAAGAAATAAAGGAGAGGTGTGTTTCCATAACTACATGGCCCATATATTGCAGTGTGTAGGCCTATAATGTGGGCAGGACAAAGGCAACGTGTGGACCCATTAGTGCAGAATATTTTTTGTGTTAAATAAAGGAATGGTAGGACATAAAAGAATGGACTCTGCAGTGTGCTCTCTCTCCTATGTAAGAGAGCCAGTCAGGCATTCAGTGGTACAATTACTATTATTTTTCTGTCCTGATGAATCTGAATCTGCTCTGACCTTTCTGAAGATGGCCTTTCTAAAATCTAAACCACAGAAAAGGGGTGTTAAGACTTTTGCCATAATGATATTTAGTTTGTAGCCTGTCCTGCAGCTTCTGTTTGGTCATTTTTTATATGCATACTGTTCGGATGGGTATTAAAAGTTATGATGCAAATAAAGATTTAGTTCAGTTAATCTCCAATGTCTAATCCAAAATTTCTGGGCACTGATTGTCCTTTCAGTACAGAAAAACACTGACTGCCAATGCTATGGGTTTAAAATGGTGCCTGTCTGTGCCCATTTTCTAGCCACACCTCAGAAGAATTTCTCCCAGCCAACTTTATCGCCATTTCTGCCGCCAGTTTTAACTTCATTTTGCCTTTACCATCATTGTTGAATGCACTGTCTGCGTGTCTGCCTCTCAAATCCACAGAAGTACTAATCAGTAACAGAACAGAATATAAATATATGTAATATGTGTATAAAGTATGTAAAGACATAAGTAGCTCCACCCTGGTCAGCTATAACAATATAAAACTGCCTGCTCCTGCTACTTTCACGTTCAAGAGCTCTCCAATCACACTGGTTAAATCCAGATAATTGTTGCAGAGATATCAACACCTGGTAATGGTGGAAAATTATTTCCCTCCTGAAACAGCTCTTTCCTGCCCTTCCGTTTGTCGTTGAAATCTACTCCATCTCATTTCTCTGGTACCATAGATTAGTCACAGCAGGGGCCCGTTTTACTACCGTTGGGGAATAAAAACCATGCTCTCCACATCTGATCTATCAAAGAGCTGCTTGGTCTCTGATCCTTAGAAAATGCTGTCTGAGGCCTGGTGTACACAGACCTCATACATACGTATGTCTGTGCAAGTGTGTGTGCACATGCATAATGTCCATGCACAGAACTGTAGCATTAGTTCACCCAGCACAAGCTCGTGCACCTATGACAACTTATTCCCTGTGTTTTTCTGCCACTGTTGTTTATGCTGTCGCTTTGTTTTGTGTAAATGAACTCTGTGAGATGCATGAACTCAAGCAAGGCTGGAAACTGGAAACAGGACATGGTTGAACTGTGCATGATCAAGGCTCTATCTGTTGAAAAAGGAGGCAGTATTGGGAGATGTGTGATGTTGCGGCATAGTTCATGCTTCCTTGTTTAAAAGCCGCTTGTCAGTTATCAAGGAAGGTGGTGGCATGTTAACAGTGATCTAAAAGTTGCCTTCTTTCAGGATTTTTTTTTGCATAAAATATGGATGATCATAGAAACAAAGAAACTCCCCTGACACCTTTTCCACCTTTTGGGCGTCTTTGAGTGTCGGTCAAACAAGAGTTGCTTCATTATATACATAAACATGAGCTGAAGTGTGCTTTGACGTCTCTGCCCTCTCTTTATTCCCACTTTCCGTATTTTTGCAGGGCTGGTTTCATGCTAATCATCTGCACCTGTTGAGAGGTGCTGCCCCTGCCACTCCCTATCCTTCCGCAGATGTCAACCACCCACTGACTCTGTCCCGGGATAAATCGTGCAGAAGGATGACTTGGGGGACGATGAGCCTGTTCCGCATAACTTAGCAGAACAAGGATGATGTTTAAGCTTTTTTAAATTTCTTTTGCTCACTTGTTTGTTCTTGTAAATAAATCCGCAAACGGTGATTGGCTCCACAGCAGTGTTAAAGGCTGACGATGTTCTGTTCCTCGTGTTATGCTTTTCCACTGCTCTTAATACAAATTACTTAGTCTAGTTATATAAAAGTCTAGATTTGTAGTTAAGGAATGCAGGAACATTACATTTGAGAGTCTAATCTGGTTGTTAGTATCATTAAAATCTGTTTATTCTCCACAAGCCTCCAGTCTTCAAATATAGATCCAGTTTTTGGATGTTTTTTTTTTCCCCAAAAAATAATGAGACAGACTTCTAATGCAGCCCAGATGATGCACTTTGTTGTCTGTTTTTTGGTGTCGGGATCATTGGGGAAATGATTCTCTCCATCTCCCAGATCACTAGAATGACCCATCTGTCATTTTGGATGCTCCCCCATCTTACGTAATTAGGGAGAAATTGCCAAGAAATCAGGATGTGCATGCTTCCTCAACAGATAATCAAAAGTCTTTTGAAATGTAATGAGGAGGCAAAAGTGATTGTGAACAAAACATGCTATCTGCAAAACAATGAAAATCCCGGGGTATTTATTCAACATTCTTCAACACTCATTCACAAAAGGAAAGGTTTTGCCGATCCACTCCCATTGGTGAATGGATATTTCAGTTCAGACTTGGTTAAGGTTAAATGGTGTCAGGAAACCTGGTTGATTGCTGGTTGGAGACAGGTTGTGATCCCCGGTTTCCCATCAAAGTCAGTCTGTGTGTGTCCATTCACACACTCTGATATCCACACCTTCACTCCCTGCTGTGCTATAAGAACCTCACACTATGTTATTAAGCTGTTTGAACAAAAACTAAAGCTTTCATTCTCCTGGAGGTTTCAGCCTCTGTGTATTGATGGAATAAAACCCAATAAGATTAAACAGGAAGAAACCAGAAAAGAAAAAAAATATGAGTGATAATCTCAACTCAAAGGTCCTTTTACCAGCATTTTCTGCTTTTCTTTGAAATTGTAATAATAATAAAAAAAAGGTAAGTGCATCTTTGAGCTGAGTGTATTTTGCCGCACGTACTGTTCACAAGATCAAGAATGAAGTTCAATCCTCAAAATAAAAAAAAGAGAATAAGCAGAACCAGAAAGATAAGAAAAAGGAAAATAAGGTGAACAAGAAAAAGCACAAGTATGAACAACAAAAAAAACAGGTGCAGAGCATGAAGCAGAGACAGGAGACAATAAAACACGAATAACAGCAGGAAGAGGAGGAGAAGGAGAAGAATAAGAGGAGGAGTAAAAGACATTTTAGAACAAAATGGTTATTAAAGCTAATTTTAGTGGAATGAACTATAAAAAAATATTATTAAACCCAAATATACACAAGGTGTTCAGTACAGTGACAATCTACAGGCAGGTTATAGCAATTTGCTCTCTGCTGTCTCTTATAATGCCTGTTGCAGCCTTGTGAATTCAATGAAATCATAACTTCACTATAAGAGGTTGTCACCATCTTCCATACATATGGGCTTTCCAGATATGATGGAGACAACAATAGATTTCCAGCTTCTCTCAATGCACAAGAAAGGTTGAATTCAAGTGCTTTTTCAGTCGGGCATGTGATAAATGTCCGACGTCATCAGTAGCTGGAACGATTCATGATTCATCACATAGCACTGAGTCACTGTGTGTATTCTTTGTGATTATCAATGTAAAACAAGTTTGATTATTGTCTCTGAGATAAGACATGACGTGGGCGAGGTTAGATAAATCTGTTTTTTTAACTAATGAAGTAAACTGTTTCTGCAGCAGCCCTGTTTTGCAGCCTCATCTCATTTTTTTTTTTTTTTTTGCCTGAGATGACATCCCACTGTTTACCATTTCTGCCCATTATTTACAAGTCAGTGTTTGGACAATAAATTGTGCTTCTCTCACCGCTCCCACTGACCTCCACACAAGATGAAAGGACCTTCCTTCAAGATTCTTCAGTCGGCGTCTGCGTGGGCACTCTGTCACACAGATATTTTTATCATCATTACTGTTCAGCAGGATCACATCAGTCAGGAGCGGGGGATCCCGGCAGCACAAGCCTGTCTCAATCAGAGTGTGGACATGTGCACTGTAAAACAACTGATCATGTCCAAATACAAGCGATTAGTGCATCAATTATTTTTTTTCCTCAAATTTCGGTTTAAATTCCCCGTAAATTGCAGTGTAATCTGGTCCTAATTATAGAATATCCTTGAAAAAAGTTCTCAGGTTCAACTGTAGTTATTTCTCCAACCACAGCTGTGTGTTGTCACCGAGCAGATCAGCAGACATTTGTAAAATCTGTGAAAACATCTGAGCCGTGAGCAGCGATTCTGAGGCTAAAATCATACTGGAAACCTTTTAATAAACCATAACAACATGTAGTACAAATGACACTGGCATCAAAACAGTGCAGTGCACAGACAGGAAGACTTTATTGGTCATGCACTGTGAAGTAGAAAATGATTAATGGGAAAATTAATTTAGACCTTTGCTACACAAGGACATGCACCCCGGGTTGCTGTCCTACAAAGTGAGCTAAAGCCTTCCAGTCTGGCTACCTGAGAAATGTTTGGCCCAACATACCAGCCATGCTAAACACAAATATTTAATAAATTGTAACCTTCATGACTGTGGGAGCTTTAGTTTTACCCAGGTGTACCAAACAAAACTGCCAACTAAGCACACACACACACACACTCACAACCAAATTATGTGGAGCTTGTGAAGCCACTACCTCTGTGATGTATTACACAATTACTATGTGTTATACATCAATACAGATGGACTGAAGAGATGTAGAGGCCTCCAGTCTTCACAAGCCAAGTCCTTCAAGGGAGGCAGCCCCTGAAATGGGACATAACTAAAGTAGTCCAAGTCTAAGATGTTTGAAATCCAGCCTGAGGACCAGAATCAAGCACTGCAGCCCTGGATATAATTATACAACAGCAGATTGGGGGCATCAGTTACTCATGCAGACAGAATATCTCACGCAGGCTAAAAACAAGGATGACAGAGGTGGCCAGTTCAGTTTCCCCAAAGGGCTGGGAAAATCTGGACAGAGAAGTTAATGAGAAGCAAGCTCCCCTCCCTCCACAATTCCCATTGAAATGTCCTTGAGCAAGACAATTAATCCCCACCAGCTCCAGAGGAACTCCTCAGAGGCTATTAGTGGTTGTGCCGGGCAGCTCCCAGGTGTGAATGTGTGTAAGTGTATAAAAGGGAAGTGGGGCCATTCTCTAAAAAAAACCAACATGCATGCTCAGTGAACCTACCCGGGATAAGTGAAGGTTAGAAAAATCTATTTAAGGTTTTTGACGAGGCAGTGAGTGGGACCAAAGCTGCTGGGGGTAGGTCAGAGTTTGCCACTGGAACAGTAAAGTCCACACAGCGAGTTCTGTCATTTGAGATTCAATAAAATGGGCTTCACAGCCACAAAAGGTGTCGTTTCAAACAAACATCAAGGTGTGTCAGAAGCCGCTCGATCCTTTAAAGACGAGAATTTTGATGAATGGCACTTTAAAGTTAAACTCGCTCAGTTCTGTCTTTGTGGCATTTTATTCAGCTTTTACAAGGTCAATTACATCCCAGCACTGCACCACAGCCATTCATTCAAAGGGAAGAGGCAAAAAGGTTTCGGAATGACACAAGTTGTGATTTGGAGTGACACAGGAGTGAATTTAAAAAAGCCAGAGGGCGAGTAGATGGCATACGCAACGTGAAACTTTCATGTCAGCCGCAATCTGCTTCAACTTACTATTTTTTACCCAATAAAGAGTGTTTTTTTTTTAAACGCAGTGAATCATAAAGGTGAGAAACTCTACATTAGGGACAAATACGTCTACGCCCGTGTTTTAAACTAATTAGAGAAAATAGCCAGCAGAAACATTAAAAGATAATAAATCACTGTAGATGACTGACTCTTTAAATGCTATTGAATGGGCTGTTTTCCTTCCAAGACACTGGTATTGATTAGAAACCCTATCAGCACCCATACTGTATAATAGTCATGTTGTGCAATGAGGCATTAAAATCGTACTTATTGCCTGTTTTATAACTGAAAATACACCTCTAATGTATGAAGGGAAAATGGACCATAACCCCAGACAGCCTCTATAAAAGTGTTGTTTGTCAGTATTTCATTTAACTCCCCAATCAATTTGGAATTATTTATCAGGCAAATGGATGCCACATATCACCGCCATCAGAGGGACGGCGACAATTATGTCCCCATTCCTCTCTGTCTTTCATACACACAAGCTGCCTGTTTTCTTTGAGTGGCAGGTCCAAGCTTCTCGTTGACTTGCATATGAATGTGGTAGGTTTGGCCAGTGAGTGGGCTCCTGCTTAATTAGGCCATAGTATAAATAGAATTAGCAGAAACAGAGAGAAAGAAAGAGGGAGGTTTGGTCTGGCAAAAATTGTACTTTCAGCAAGGAAACCCCCCAATTCAAGGTCCTAAATTACCATTTGAACTAAGTATTTCCTTTAGCTGTGCCCTAAATACAGGTGGTATTCAGAGTAAAATCGTAAGGACTGAAGTTTGGAATAAATATTTACTTGCTGCTCCCAAAAGGAGTTTGAGTTCACAGAGCCAACTTTAGCTCACAATTCTGCTTCTTTAACATTTTACTGATGTTAAAACTAAGCAATGATCCTGAATGTTCAGCAATTGATAGAACACTCCACCACAGGGCACTGAAACTAATTGCTCTAATAAAGAAAACCAGGTTTTTGTCATCCTTGTGCCACCAAGGGGAACATTCCTCTGAGCTCTCTGAGCAAAAACAAACCATCAATTTTGGCTTTTCTCAAAACCAGAATTGATGTTTAGCTGATGGCTGCTGCCCACCGTGCAGTGGTAGATGCATGCTAGATAGCCGACCAATGTGGCAGTCTCTGTAATGTGCCTGTTCCCTCTAATGATTTTGTAGACTCATGCAAACACAACATCAGCAAGGATCATTGCTCCCAACCCCACAACCCAACTAAACGCCAAGTATTCTTCACCGTCCCTGTTTTTTTTTTTTTTCCTCCCAAGTTATTGCAGTCACAGAATGAAAAATAATCAAAGTCTGGAAACCATTCAGGAATTTGCTGGCAGAGGAAAAAAAAAAAACATTTGTATTTCTGCCCTTTTCAGTGTCTCTCTCTCTCTCTCTCCCTGTTTTCCCCCAGCAGTAAGAGTAAAATTATAAATCATCTCCCCGCAGACAAAATTTCATGCTTGATGGGTGAACAACTCATAGCATCTGGTGGGGTCCTGTGATGAGGTGCGTTCCAAGTTTCTCCTTCTCCCAGCCTCCCCTGAGCTGATCCAGAGCATCGCCAGCCAAACATTGCACACGTGTAGCTGAAATGATAAGACAAAAAAAGGAGATTAATATTTAGCAGGGCCTCTTTCCTTACTCCACACGTTCTGCAGGTCGGATGGCGGCGCATGTGAAATCTCCGCTGTGGATTCATGTCACATTACAAGGTGTGTGCACACCTGAAAGAGATTCTCCTCGGTGAGTGCACATGGGACCCTGGAGTGTGTCCAAACATACCTCGTATCTCTTAACAACAACCCTGGAGCCAATGGCTGGCCCCCTGGGCTGAAATGCATGATATCAGTAATACTGCAGTAACTTTGGACAATGAGGAGATTAACTTGTTTTTAAAACTTAAAATCCAGGATAAAAGGAAAATCTTTTTTTGTATTTTTATAAACTAAATAAAACCTTTTTCAGTGGGGTATTAGAATGTCTGAACATGTCTCCTACACAGAATTTCAGGACTGAAAATACAACAGCTTAGATCTGAGGCACATCCCTGTGTCACCTTTTATGGTAACAGTCATTTTGGAACAAACTCCTTTAAACAAAGCAAATTATTCACCGTCATAAAAAGCGAGATCCCGACCTCACCTGTTGGAGCGGTGAGTGTAATGGCATCAGACATCATTAAGCTCAGGGATCCTTCGTGCTGTTTGGAGGAGCTTGTTAAAGGACCATCACTCACTGGAGGAAGTGCTGCAGTGCAGGAGGAATAATTTGGCTGTGAATATAATTCCCAGACTGCAAGACCAACATTTTGGATAAATTAGCTGCCTAAGCTTCATTGCTTTTGTACGTTGGTAATGTCGGAACAGATGGCATATTTTACTGTTTTACCACCAGAGGAGTGCTGCTGATATCTAAATCTAAATAATTCTTTCAGATGGGGATTGTTTGTCCCAAGCGGAAATGAAAGGCAGTCATTCAGAAAAAAGTCAGCACACATTTTGGTTTACTTTAAAACTTTGCTAATCCACATCGATCTGCGAGATTAATGAAGATGGGGAAAAAAAACAAAAACTTTGCTCCGTCCTTTAATTTTGCACAGTCACCGTCCCAGATGTCCGTGGATGAAAGGAGCAAACGCTGACAACAATAAAGTAAACGTGTCCACCCATGTAGCAGCAACTTTTGGCACGGACATATGCTTGCCTAACAGGGAAAACAGCTTTTCACAGAAGCGGAGGCATATGGCCGGCTCCTGTTTCGACAACAAGATGCCGTGTCACCTTGCTGGCCACCTGTAGCTGGTGACCAATAGAGAGGAAGGGGGCATTTACGGTAATACACGCATACACAAGTCGACATACATATTTGCCTCTGTTTCTATTATCCCAAAGGCCATATGCTTATCTTGATGACCTTTGCTGTGTCTGACGGCATGTCACACACTCTGTCACCACGGCCAGGCAAGCGTGAAGAGCTACCGGTGGGGGTCAAGAACACAAAAGCTCCTGAAAAACATGGTCACCGCCTCTAAGTCCTGCGCCTTTGCTCCGTTTCTCCCTCTCTCTGCTCCCCTCTATTCCCTCCTTTCATTTCTTTTCTGATGCCGTGCACGTCCCAACAAGCGACAGCGATTTGCATGATGTGATCGGCCTCTGCCTTCCTGCAGCTCTTTAGAAGTGTGTGTGTGCTCGCGTCTGCATGTGGCTGTCTGTATCTGAGTGTGTTTGCCAGTGTTAATGTGTGCGGGCTGACTGCCAGCCAGCTTAAGCTGCAAGGGAACGGTAAAAAAAAAAAAAAAAAAAGGGAGAAAGGGCTTTGAGCCTATAGATATCTCACCGAGCAATCAGGGAAATATGCTCAAATACGTGACAGGCAGAGTGCTTCACTTGGCATGCATCTTTAATTCTTTCTGAGGTTTGGGTGTTGTAGCATTACTGAGTTAAGGTGAGGTGTTTGTTGGGATGAAACTAGGCCAGGTAGGTTTGCTCGGGTAGCACACACACACCTTCACTTGTGAAGTGAGAAGAGAGATCTAATCAGCAGCAGGACCGCTTTCCACTGACGAACGTTCAAGGACATTTTGCAGATATCAAAAAGAAAAATGTCCAAAAGAGAAGAATCCAAAAAATTTAGGCTGAGTTTTTCCTTAAATTCCACCCCAAGTGTTCAAACTATGTCTACCTCGTGTAGTTATTTTTCTCAGCTGCTGTTATTGCTAAATTATGGAAGCAAGTGAGCCGAAACACTCTTTTCTATTTTTCTTTGGGCATGAAAAATGTAATCACAAGCCAGACTGCATGTTTTCCTCAGTTTCTGTAAATTACACTCAGAATCACAAAAGCGAGGCAATTACTTGTGTGATCTACGGCGAATGCAGCACGTTAATAGTACTACATGTATGCCATTACTGGCGAGTGTGACAGAGATCAGTGTGGAGATAGGTAATGAGAGTGAGTTGTCAGAACAATCAGTCGAGGTTTTACTGGTGTTAATTAAACTAAAGAAAATACAACGCACGAGTCGCCAGGTAGAGTGGAAAACAACGCTACCATGGGTGATAATTTCATGCGTGAAATCCGAACACGCAATGCTCATCTGCATCAGTGAATGAGGATCCACTTTTTTGAAGCCCCCCCCTCGCCCCCACCCCACGGCTATATTTGTATTGATTAGTATGGAAATTATGCCTCTAGCAAAAAGCATTTTCCAAACACAGAATGAAATGACAGCCAGCTGAAGTAAGCGCTTGTTTTGCATTTTTGATGATCGCTAGATCCTGGAGCCATTTTGGTTATTCAGCACATAATAATTGTTTTTTTTTTTACATGTTCACATCTCCGAATGTGTCAGTATGTGGAAAATACATACAGGGAAACCACAGATAAGTAAATTCCCAAGCTACAACAAGTCACACCTTGAAGCACGAAGAGTGGGGGCGGTGCACGTCTTTGTTGATTTGTCACATTCGGCAGCGTAATGAGGGATTCCAGTCACTTCTCACTGCCGGAGAGGGCAGGATGCACTCTGACTGGGAAAAAGAGGGATGGAAGGAGACCGGGAGGAGAAGAGAGAAGGAGGCAGGGAGGAATAAGTGGGATGATTTAAGGGCGGGTGAGAAAAAAAGATGTTGGAATGAGAGGGAGGGAGGAGGGAGAGGAGGAGAAATCGGTACTGGGAGGGGGCACCGAGGACGGAGGAGGGAAAAGGGAGCACTCGGTGGGTGGGTAAGGGGGGTGTTGTGAGGTCAAGGTTCCAGTCTGTGGTTTGAGGTGGCCGCCAGCACGTGGCCACAGCACGTTGCAGCGCTCCATGAGGCAGAGCTAACACACTGGAAAAGGAGACTGGGCAAGAGGAAACAGAAAGACGAGGGAGGGGGACGCAGAGAAGAGTGGATCTACTGTAAAAGAAGAGTGAGAGCAGAGTCCCCAGTGCTTTCTCTCTCTCTCCCTCTCTCTTTCTCTCTCACCCTTTCTGTCAGATCCCCCAACTGGCACACAGAGAACCAATAGCTGGGGTTAGTCCACAGGCATGGATACCCCTCCCTCCTCTGATGGCTGCATTTAAAGCAAAAGCCAGAAAAAAAGCAGACAGAGGGACCACATGGTGTGAGGACATACAACGTTAGCAAGTAATTAAGAAGATATCACATACATAGTGTTCATTCTGCTAATTGATTCACTGACTTAATTGACTCCCAATGAATATATAATGACAGCAGCTGTCATATTTTCGGTTTAAATGAACTCACGGAGCAGCGTTATCTGGAAGTCAGTATGGGTGGCATTATTAAAATACTTTATTGCATCATACACTGGAGTATTGGGACAGTAATGTAAAGCTAATCATGTTTGCTAATGCCATGCTTGCAATGGCTCTCATACCGCGATAGACTGGGAGTCCTGCATCGCTCCATTCATTTTTACACTCGTCTTGCTTTTGTGTTTTGGTTCTTATTCAGTTTCATGTCAGAGCCAAATGCTCATGACTGCTTGGCACAGATGAAATGTTTTTTCTCTGACTTGTCTATACTGTGTTTGTCCTTCTAATCCTTTGTTCCTCTGTGCTGACCACTGTCTTTATTGTGCATCCAAGAATTCAGCTACGGGTTGATGATATGCTAATTAAAATGAAAAGATTCACTGTTTTTAATGTGCAGTCAGCTTTTTGGACGATCAAGGCCCTGCAAGCATATTAGCTATGATTAATTCAACAAAACAAAAACTAAATGGAATATCAGTCATTCAGCGAATCATACACACACCATCATATAAGGAGTTGAGGGTTAGGGGTTGGGTTTAGGGTTAGTATGGCAAGTCAGCATGGCAAGCCTTAACAGCACTTCATGGTTTCTGTCTCCTAACCCCCCCCCCCAAAAAAAATGGACCAAAGGTTGTGTCAAGTGAGATTATTTGTGGCTCGAAAAAAGGGAAAAGAGAGCAAAAGTGTGAATGTCATTTCAAAAGTAGGTTAAGCAAGTCAGAAATAGCTTCAAAGGCCTCAGACTTCAGAACAAAATCCCAAGAGTAAGTCTTCTGAGGTAAGAAAAAAAAAATCTGAATTCAATGAAGGTTTTTACATGTTAAAACATACCTGATCCTTGCTCTTGGCAGTACTTTATTCAGTATGAGGGTACAGTGTATATCAACAGTGACTGTGTATTTTCCTGGTGAACACAGGTGATGAGTGGTCTTTTGCATTCCCTGCATTTTTCTTTTTCTTCTTCTTCTTCTTTCGAATAATGCTGCTCAATGACGACATCATCATGAAGCACAATGGAATTTGAATTTAAACACCTTTTCAACCCTTTTTATTTTTAGTTGGAGCCATAAAAAAATAATTAACCCTGGTCAAAAGAGATGTAAAAATTCAGTTGGCAATGACGTGTGTTTTTAATTAATTCATGTCTCTTTTATGTGAAAAATCTTCACTGTTACTCTTTGTTTTGTCCATATTTTTTCATTCTGTGGAGCTGTGTCTGCACGTGTACACCTCAAGTAAAATTTAGAGTCCTGAATAGAGGATTTAGTTTTAATGTCAACATGTGCTGCCTTTTGTTTCTCCACCAATCTTCATCAATTTGTCAGATGCATCATGCACAGTTTAACACAGAATCCTCTCCTCCTGTTCCTGCAGTGTCTGCGGCTTAGAGAGGAGTTGGCCACTGTTGGCAGTAAGACCTCTGTTGCACCACAGCAAAGGAAAAGGGCAAAGTAAAGCACTGCCATCCTTTTCCCTTCCACTGAACCACCTGTTTGACACTCTGCCCTCTGTATAAGGTTTCCACTGCAGCAGCGCCTGTGATGCTCCCCAGAGCAGGGAGGAGAGAAATCACAGAGAATGCTGTGGACCATGCTCTCTTTAATGTACTAACGTTAATCATCACTATAAATTCACGCTTACTAATGCTTCAGATAAAGGTCACAGCAGCCAGATAGCACATGCTGCACACCTCTTATTTGTGTGTTTGCTTGTTCTCTGGAAAACAAGGGGGGAAAAAAATCTGTGTAAGATCATTTCAATAATTTTATATAAAAAGTTTTACCTCACAGTTTGCTCTGTTTACGTGGTGTCACGGCTCTATTAATTTACTGCCAGTGAAAACTAAACAACCGCCAAAGAAAACACAATGCCTGTCACTGCAGTTAGCATTGGACGCAATCATTCATCAAAAAAAAAAAAAAAAATCTTATGTTTGCCAGTGGTTCAGTTTTAAATAATTCAGGGAGTAATGGAATAAGAAGGAGCAGCCGTTATGAGCTGTTCGATGAAGAGCTGCAGGTGACGGGCTGCACACCCCTCACTCCTCCCACCCAATTTCACTCTACCTTGCTGGGATATAGAAAACTATTCACGCGTGCAGCATGAAATCAGATTACAGCTGCAATTATTATCCACGCTCGCTGCTACCACGCTAACCACAGGTGTTGCCAAATCAACCAGGACTGAAATTTGAAAGATTTCAACTTCAGCTCTTTTTTTTTTTTTTTTTACATTACTGTTATTGTTCCTTCTCCTTTTCTAACAGACAACATTACCTTGCCAGCACCACATAGTCAGCTCCTAAGGTCAGCAAAATGTGTAGTTTAACACAAATAAAACATCCAAGGTCAAATTAACATAACTGTTTGCAACACACAGCCTGTTCTTGGAGACAGGAATGTTTTGTGTCAAACAGGTGTACTGGCTTAGAGCCATATTTGGAGGTAATGTCTCCTCTCTGTCTGTGTTTAAGGCAGGTTCATACACACTACAGGCGTGTGTGTAATCTGCTGGTTTCATGCAATATTGAAGGGTCAATTTTGCACTGAAAACTCCCTGCCTCCAAAGAGAGAGTGCAAACAAAGTCCAAGGTTTATAAATGGCCTTGGTGGTGGGGGAAGAGAAACTTTAATTAACCTGTTTTCCAAAGCTGGCAAAGAATGAGTGCACTGCAAACATGGTATGTACGGTATAAGAAAGCCAGAAAGATTTTGCTGGAAAAAAAAAGGGCGGAGGAGAAAAAAAAGACAGAAAATCAGCGAGGACAGAGAGTTGTGGTTTCATGCTCATTAGAGTTAAACCTAAACTTAAAGTTCACTGAGCTGGTAATGCTCTCTTTTGATCAGACATTTACAGTGTGCGTTTGGCTGCAGTTACCCTGCGATTCCAAGGAGTCAGCAGTATCAGTGCTATATGCATCCTCCATCCGCCCCGGTGTGAGCGTCTGTGGGACCAGTTGTTCCGTTTGGGTCAGCTTCTTCTTCCACTGCAGTGCTCTGCCACTGTGGTGCTGCACTGCTTTGTTTAAAATTATAAAGAGTGATGAAGATATATCTCCTCACTGTGACACAAGACACAAACACACATGAAAAACTTTTTTTTAAAAAAAGCAAGAGTTTTTTTCTTGGAACAGTTCCTTGTTAAACCTTCAGGTACTTAATGTGTTCTTTAACAAAAGGCCTCGGAGCTTTTAATGGTTTCTAATTGTTTCCGGAATCAGATCACTCCTGCTTAATGAATGTTAATGTGAATCAAGGGCCCTCTGCATGCAGACAGTCCCTTGATTCTCACCTTCAGGAAGTGATGACACTCTGTTATGGCACTGGGTAGCTTTCTGACAGCGTTGCCTCTTGATTACACCACAGGTTTAAAAAGAAAAAAAAAGAAAAAGCCCCAGAGAGGAAAGAAGAGTTGCATTGTTGGATCAGTGCTGTTTCTTTTACTGCCCTCTTTTCTAAACATGGTCATTTTGACACTTTTGTCTAACATCATAATGAAGACAATACAGTGACTAGTGATAATCACAAAATGCTAGACAGCTAACCTATCATTAGGCAGACGTGAGTTAGTAAAATGCATTCTCGCTTTTAAGAAAGATCAAAACCTCGGATTAATCAGACTAACTATTTTCAACCACGTCTGTGATTTTGGACCTGGAAACAGCAACTGTATGTAGCAATTAACATTTAAAGCACATCAGATCATATCATTAAGCTATTTATGTAACAAGGAGCACTCAGATTGCATTATGTGTGGATGAAAAAGAAGCAGCAAAATAAGACAGCAGCTTTTTCCTCCAAGGTGTAATCATTGCCTTTGTGAGCGCGATCAATCAAATGCTTTGTTGTTTTTTTTTTTTTTAAACAAATGATCCACCAGGCAAAATGCAAACATAAGAGCCATTTGTTTTTAACTCCCCTTGTTCTCCATTTGTGTATACAGTATATGTAATTACAGTAATAATTACAGTTTCACCTCAAATACAACTTCCATACAAACATGCAAAGATAGATGATCTATTGTGAGATTTTTGTATCCAAAATCTGCAAATAAAAACCCATTATTTTAGCTTTTGGTAACACACAAGGCTCATGGAGGACATTAAGGTAGTTTGAGACCCCTGGTGTCTGGTTCCCACAATGTGCATCAAAAATCTACTGCAAGGCTCAGCAGCTTTTCACATTGGCAACCCTGAAATGGCAGCAAGAGACAGTAATTTAAAGGATTTCATCACCCAGAAGTCATGTAATGTGATGTGTGTAAAATGTGCACTTCTTAAAAACTAATTTAATTTGCCATCGCTGATCAAAACTGACACCAGAATTTAATCTTGGCAAGTAGGGCGAATCTATTTCCACGTCTATCTAGGTGGGTGGGAAGCTCTGCTCTTCCCAGGATCCTTAATTTGTTAGTTAGATTACTAAAAAAAAATTTAAAAAAAGGCATATTCCAACATGTCTGATGATCATTTCACTCTTGCAAAAAGTATGTGTATTATTTTATTCATTTTTAGCCGCTGTTTCTTTTCTTTCATTTAAAACTACCCCAGGAGAAACCTGTATTGCATGATGCATGAAAGGTCTCCTAAGTTCTGTCTTTATGAAGGCATGGGAAAGTATTTTACCAAAACCCTTCATCAAAACTACATTTCATATCCTCCAAACTTGTGGAGGGATTAAATGTCCTCATTTCTTTTCTACTCTCACAGTCATTGAAAGTCGATCTGGATAAAAGTGTCAGCCAAATGCCTAAATGTAATATTAATGTGTTCTTTCTCTCCTCTTCAAAAAAGAAGAAGAAATCTACAGATGAGCTCTGCATATCTAGTCCATCATCATAATTATTTAAGTAGTATTCTTTTATTGGTAAATGAAGTTGGTTAAAATGACGGCCAAGTAAATGATGATTGGAGTTTAATCATTCTCATCAATCAAGTGGGTCAATCATTTAATTCAGCTGTACCTCGGCCATATTGGAGGATTAATGCAGGCGGATGGGTGAGGAAATTGGGATTCAGTGCATGGGTCTCACGTAGCCCGCTGCAAGTCTGCGCATGGCTCGGCAGACAAACACATATGTCATGTCACGAGTCTGTTTGCTGTGCAGCGGTGGAAAGGCCATAAAAATAACCTTTAAAGAAAGAAATTTTAGAGGCATCATTCTCAAAGTCGAAAAACAGAGGAAGAGAGATATTTTCACTCTATTCTGTCACGTGCTTCGTGGAAAAGAGGAGAATTCAGTGGGTCCTTTTTCTAAGGACAGGGTTTCATGTCCTTTTTCTAAGGACATGAATTTAATGGAGTCACACGTGATACATCACCCATTGCTTTAGGTAATGCAAAGTCTTATTGGTATTATGTCAGTTTTAGGTCAAAGATTCAGACCAACCGTTTCCTGTTAACTGCATCTATAAAACACTACTTTTCAACAGCAGACATGTATGAGCGTCTGCTTTTGCAGTAAATATCTCATCATAGCAAGGTTGGGAAAAACATGTGACCTTGGTTAAAGTCTCCTTCCACTCAAATATGTGTTCTGCACATCGTTACTTCTCTTTGATGTTTGACCTTCACTGCGCAGAGTGATGTATGTGCTCACTTTAAAGCCCAGTTTCAGATGTGTAGCAACAAGCATGAGACAGGAGCTCGCACGTACACTGAAATCTTTCAGTGGAGTGAGATGCAGCTCCTGCCCAGCAGTTAAATTCATGAAATGAAAAATACTTCACAACCGAGCACAACACCATGAATGCCTCTGAGGGAAGACTGCAGGTAAATGTGCGCTTTTATCCCCGATTGTTTGACTCTTTGTATCAACACTACAAAGACCCAAATCATGAAAGATCAGGGAGTCTGTGGGACGCAGCCAGTAGGAAGCTGTAATGAGAGGCCTTTTGCCCCACCTTCAAATGTGTTCACTCAGAAGAGGTGTATGAAATAACAAACGTGACCCAGTTTAATTCCTAACAAGAATATATGCCACTATTTGTTACAATAAATTCTGAAAACTATTCTGTGTTTATGGACGCCACATGTTAGTAAGACATCTTCTGTCTGATGGCCATTTAAATTTCTGTCACTGAAATTGTTCTTTCCAACGGCGTGCACAGAAATAGAACGACGGTGCCAATTCCCATAATTCACACCTGCCACACATTTGTGTTCTGTGTTAACACTGCATTTACCTCAGGTGACAGCTTGTGTCTAACTGTGTGGTGCAAGCCCTTTTATTTCATTACATGTTAATCAGAAAGAGCTGACTCATTTTAGCAATGCTATTTTTAATCTGAAAGACTTTAGCAGTGGAAGCAAGTTTGGATTACTGTTAAACAAAAAATAAAATCCTTAAAAAAAAAAAAAACAAATAAATAAAAAAGGGACTTGACAAAAAGACCTTAAGAGTTAAGGATTTCAAAGTCAGCTCACGATGACTCACAGGCAGGTTTAACACTTGCATGGTGGATTGCAGAAACGAAGCGGTGAACTTGCCACCAGAGCTTGTACCAGATGGCTAAATTCAAAGCCTCACAGTTCTAAGTGTGTGGTGACAGGCTGCCACGGTGGGCGGTTGCAATTTCTGTTTTCTGCTTTAAGAATATGCGATGATAATCAGCGGGGTCCAGTTAAAAGCCACAAACGTAGGGGGGTGGCATCCCAGTTGCTATGGCATTATGAAACAAGATGTGGGGGGAAAAACAGTGATTTACCTTCTCACCATTCCGCCTCATTAAATCTAAGAAAAGTGCCTACTGATTGGAAATTCCCTCATCTGCCACAAAGGAGCCATTTTCAAGATGTAGTCATCCTCGTTTTGCGGAGGAGTGGGAACAAACAATTGCCCTAGCGCCACCTCTTTAAATGGTGCTCTGTTCCACGACAAGCAGGTTGGTGTTGAAATCAATAGCAAGATTAAAATCATTGTTTGTTTGTTTTTTCTCTTTCTTATTTTTTTGTCACCCACACTTGTGCTGAGGCATGACTCACAAAGTGTGTGTGTGTGTGGAGTTCTCTGTGTGACTGAGCTAAACAGGAATCTCACTCATGGAAGCTGAGGTTGAGTTCATTTGCGCAGCAGGTTTTTCTAGTTTGACTATTTGTGATCTCAGTGGACCACGATGGACGTGCACTGGAAGCCGATGGTCACTTCCACCCTGTGTGCATCACCTCCATGTCCCACAGGAGCTGCTGCTGCTGCTGCTGCAAAAAAAAAAAAGAACTTATTAGTAAAAATTTTTTTACTAATTCCAGGAGAATTGTTTACGAGAGGGTTCCTCAAACCAGTGTTGTAATTAGCATCAGTGTCTGTCTGTGAGGATGAGGGTGTGAAAAGGCCATCAGGGACGGGGGCAGTCTGAAGGTTTTGCTTTTCTATTTTTAAACTGTCCTGGCAGCAGAGGCTGTAACACAGGAAGGTCATTAGGGCACGCTGTGCTGCAGGTGAGCAAACTGGAAAATGGGAGCTTTTCACCCAACACACATGAGCACACTTAGGTCCACAAACAGATAGCACATACAGAGAGAAACACACACTTTCCTATTTAAGAACTTAGTGACTTTTTTCCTTTCCTTTCATTTTATTTTATGTTCCTATTTTATTTTGAAAGCACTAAACTTCTGTCTCATTCCAGCTTCACTTCCTTCCCTCCTGATTACCTGCCCCGTCCTAATGTGTTTCACCTGTATCCAATTGTCTTTCCCACTCCTAGAGTATATTAAGTTGTGTCTTCCCCTTTGATCGTCTTAGTCCCTAGTGCTGTCCTTTGTGTGTGCTGACTCATGTTTTTGATACCCCTGCCAGTTAGGGGGGTCCAGTTAAAAGCCACAAACGTAGGGGGGACTGTCTTCTTGTGCACAGTGTTGAAGTTTTGCTCCTCGCTCCCTGAGTCACTGATTTGTGCGTTCGACTCCTTTGTCTGAGCCGAGTTTAACAGATACGTGCAACAGGTGATCCCTCCACTGCGCTCTTTAACTGCCGCAACAGACAACCCACTATAATGTTGCTGTCAGCATCATAATGCAGGCTTTGCTTCTTTACACTGTGCCAAAAAAAGCCGGCATAATACCGCCCAAGTGTGTGATTTTTTTTTTTAGATAGCATGTTTCGAAATCAGAGGCATGACATGTAACACAACAGCATCAGCATATGGCCTCACCGCCCCCGCCGGCTTCCGCAGGCTGGATAAAAGGGGCTAATTTCAAATCAGATCCACCCACATTTCTAATAGCAAAAGTGATAAAGAGGTCAGTGACCTCTTTGTAGAATCTAGTGTCTCTAAATTGCTAAATTCTTTTTTTTCTCCACCTTTAAATCCATCTCTGAACTAAATGATTTAAAAACCGCAGAGTGCAGACTTGAATAACAAAAAACCACTAAAGGTGCCTGAGAAGAAAAGTGTTTTTTTCTACCAGCATACACCAATGGCATGAGAATACTTTACAGACACAGCTCCTCAGGATATGGTGGTTGTTATATCACACACAATGGCATAAATTCTCATGATAAGAAGAGTAAGTCATGCACATTGCGGCGTTTGAGCTGTGACTAAGAAGAATGGCGACAATTTTTGATGCATATTGTGTCCTTCAAGGGTTCAAAGGGTTTGGATTTTTGAGCAGAGTGAGAAGAAAATGACCTTAGCCAACGTACCTGAGTGAGAAAGTGATATTTAAAAGTGATGTGTCACAGTATTGCAAACAGAAGGTGCAGTTATTTTCAATACATCTCCAAACATTCACTGGGATTACTTAAATATATTATTTGAGAATTTCCCACCTAAGTAGTTCAAACATCACAAATCACAGTCAAACAAACTTTCCCCCTGCTCTTATCCAACCACTCTCAGCCGCTGAGTCAATTTTCCATCACTGCACTGTCTTACCACAAAGAGCAGCGCTGATCGATTCAGTCCAGGCCTTTTTCCTGCGCTGATCCAATACGTTTTCTGGAATAATACAGTGGAAGCTCGCATCCTAAGAGGGATAATATTGTTTCAGCCGTTAGGAAATCGTCAATTATTCACAAGCAGATATTGCTTATGCATTTCTTTAGAGCTCAGAAGACGACGCCTTGCTGCATTACTCAGCATATAGAAACTGGTTAGAATTAAAATATGACTTAATGTACTCTATCTCCTTTTTTTTTTTTTTTTTGCAGTTAAGCTGTCAAAGCATCCTCCTCGTAAAATAAATGGATTTGCTCATGTCTAAATCAGAGGCTGAAATTACACTGCATCCGGATGCCGAACGGAAAAGAGATGCAGAGTCTCACTGTCACGTCACATTAAAGAATCAGCGTGTTGAACTCGGGCTGAACGGAGCAGTTACGGGTTAAGGTTACGAGGAGTAAGCCATTGGAACAATTCAATGCAAATGTGTTTTAGCTCTCAGAATGGGAGCTGTCATAGTCAATCACTGTCAAAGTTTGGTGAAAATCACTGTCAGATTTGATTTATTACTCACCCAGAAGTTTCTGTGTACACTGTGCTTTTCCTTTAAGTGTAATTAAAATAGGGAATTACACCTTTTATCATTTAGAGAGTGGCGTTTTCCTTCATTCACAGCCTTTATCTATGTTGCAGCATCTCTGTGAATGCGCTTCACAGCTTTTATATACTCCAGCTGCATTTAACTGTTATGTCGTCCATCATGCAATGCTTCTGTTGTCCCCCTTTGAGTATTCACTTGACAACAGTTTTGAAATTCAGCTTCCACCAAGGGCAAACTTTTAATTAGACGCAAGCCCATCGCCATCGCATCACCATCGGCGGCGACAACAAACAGCGGCCTCTTTTATATTCACCCCTCTGTTCATCCTTATCAGAAATCTCCCCTCAATCATTCCATCCACAGAGCCCATCCACTTTCCCCTCCAACATCGCCTCTTCAGTCAAGCATGATCTTTTCTTTATGGCAGAGAGAGCAAGAGTGAAACGGTGAGGGGCGGAGGGATGGAAAGAGAGAGAGAGGGGGAAAAAGAGAGATCCAAGAGGCCCAAGCCGCCTTTCATTTCCGCTGCTTGGCTATGCAGCTTTGCCCCGCTTCCACGGTTCTGGCAAACTCTGCTCCTTCCCCTTGAGAGCCCCATCTAGTCCACAATCTAAGGCCTTGTAATGCAGTCCCTGGCCCACAATGATAGATCGCACCACATGTGGGATGGTATTGTCTGCCTCGCTGATAAGCCAGTGGAGTCGGAGAGGGAGTGTGCGAAGTGTGTGTATTTGTGCATGATTGCAGGCTTGTGTAGTTATATTAGCATCTACGTGTGTGCTTTTTCCGGTGCCAGTGAGTGTGTGTGTGTGTGTGTGTGTGAGATCTCTCTCACCTCTCTGTCCCCCACCCACCTACCTACCGAAACCCAAAACTGAGTCTTCCTGTGTTGTGTTGTACGAGTCTCTCGGAGGGCTTCGTGCTACTGAGAGAGGTGAGTCACTAAACACAGAAATTTGGATGTTTACTTAAGAGCACCATGACTCAGGAGGAATTTACTGAAATATCATCTTACAGTAAATGTTCTGAATCCTTTTTCTTTTATTCATTCGCATGTGGACGAGAGAAAGAGAAGAAATAAAATGAAAGAGTCCCCACTTCATGGATTTTATTACATTTTCAGATGTTTTGGCCTCTGTCAGCATCGTGTACCTTGCCCATCTGTCTCGTACCAGATGCGTCCTGTGAGGCCTTAGACTGATGCATCTCCATGGAAATTCAGAATCTGCCACAGCTTCTTGCTTGATGGACTATGAGAAAGGTTAACAGACTGTGTTTGGTGATTTGATGCAACGAGTCAAAACTATTGAAATGTTTCTGTCAGTCTTGAACTATTATTAATAAACAGCCAGTTCAGTCTCTAGTAGAACACATACCAGGTGAAAACATTGTCCAACTTAAAGTAGTCACTTCTCACGAGAAATAACAGCTCATAAACTCTACTCTATACAATCATGGGTGTTAAAATAGCAAACATTTATAAAAACATTTATAAAACGTAGGTATAAGTTCATTTCTATCAGGAGGCATGCCTGTATTAAACTGTGTTCGTAAAAATTTCTTGGCCCCGGTGCTTCATGGATTCGTTTTTGGGTTTGAATAATTTCTTTTAGCCCATTCAGAATTCTCAAACGCCCACAGTCAGATCATCTGACAAGGTTAAATTTGGAATTTGACTTTTTTTTTTTTTTTTGCTGAGAAAAGATACTGATGTGAAAGCTGGAGCTGCTGTCTTTATGCACCCACACAACACGCACTGTAACAGTCTGGCAGAGGGAAATGAATACCTCCTTTATTAGTGCACTGTGTGTGTGAGAGTGTGCGCGTGTGTAAATGTGAGTTTGCATTTGTGTGGAGGGTTCCTGTGTGATGACTGTATGTGTCTTTCTCGAGCACGTTCGTGCTCCTGCTCTAATCTGCTTCGTGTGGCCCCGGCTTGTGTACGTACATGTGTGGGGTGTTGATTTGGGTGCATTTGTGTAGTTTGTGTGCGTATGTGTGTGATGCATTTACGACAGCTTCCTTCCTGCCTCCTCTGGGTGCCTGCGAGTCTGGTTGGTCTGAAGGAAACCTGACAGCCTAAATCACGCTGAAGAGCCAGAAACAGATGTTAATTAGCTTTAATTTGCCTTTTGTTGTTCCGCTGCCAAAACCAAAGACATTTCTCAGTATTTTACTGCACTCAGTGTGATGTTGCACCGTAGTCTACAGCTCATTGGTTTCTATTTTACAAATCTGTGCCAAACAATGCTGAAATTTTACATGAAAAAAGTTGTTGTTTTTGTTTGCATTGACTGGACAGGTCAGAATATGACTCTGCTTTACATAAAATTAGCAAGACAAACGGTGAGACACAGTCAAACTCAGCACAGTTTGATTGATTGTGAAAGCATTGATGGATGATAGATACAGTCGGCAATGCCCCCTTTGACGGATGAATGTAGCTGAGCTGAATGTGGAACTTCTTTCCTTCGTGGCAGCAAAACATGTTACACGAGCAGTATGTCAACATGTATGAGGTTTTGTAGGTTCTTCTGGGTAATTTCACCTCAAAAGCGACAGCTGGTTTACAAGTGAGATGCCACAGCGGATAAGGGGCTTGGTTACTTCCACCTGCATTCATCTGTAAAACACCACAAACCTCATCCTTCAATGCAACAAACATTATGAGTTATTTGCAGTTATTGTTTCCATTCTGTTGTGTTCTGCATGACAACCATGTCCCATGTTTTAATCCATTTATGTTCCACCAATCATCAGCATCAAGGACCGTTTTAGAGCCTGAGTGCCAATACGTTTAACAAGGACGTGCACTGTAGTATACTTAAAGTATACAAGCATCTCTTAACTGGATGAAAAAACTTTACAACAAGGACACAGAGCAGTAGAACAATCCATTTGTTTACGATGAACAACTAACAAGGACACATGGCACTCTTGTATGTCTCTGGTCTCTGAAAGTAGACTTAGTATCCATTAGCAATTACCCATGAACGGGTCTGCATGTATGAATCATCTCCGGATCAATATTTGAAGTAGAAAACAAACAGACGGGCCTGTGTGCACGATTCATTTCCAAGCGACACACAGTTACACAACTAACCGGGCTTACTGCTGTGACTCTTCCGTGATATTTAAAGCATTCCTGTACTAATTTGTTGGAAGGTTACTACGGTGACCTTGTTGCTAATTCAATCTCAGATGACTATCATATTTCAATCACCGTGTATCGGCAGAATGGGGATAATGAGCAGTGGTAACTGGATTAGTGTTGATACACTGATGTGGGAGATTGGACACGTGGCAGGCCAGTAAATGCATCCATATTGTTTATGAGAGTGGAATATGCACCAGCATGATCTATGGTAGGCTTTATTTCTTTATTTGAAGACGTCAGAGAGCAAAACCTTATGTTTGTCACTCACTAATAACGTTATTTAATTAATTGTATTTACTTTCGTTGGTCAACATGTAAATGTTCTTAATGTATTAGTAAGACTGGACTTCTTTCCTCACCTGAAATGAACCAGTACTTTTGGCTCCATTCAGTTTTGTTGCTCTTATTAAAATGATTGCAGCCTCGTAAGAAACAATGAACCACAAAGGCACAGAGATAGCATATATATATATATATATATAAACACAAAGAAATGCATGTCTCAAAAGACGCTGCAAGGCAAGAATTAACAAGATCTATATCTCACATCATGGTCAAAAACAAAATGCCCACTGTTACGATGGAGTGAGAGCCAGAGATATAAAAAGGAGTGTGAAAGTGGAAAAAGCAAAATATGGAGAAAAAAACAACAAACAAAAACAAATCAGGAGATTCTTGTGTAATAAGTTCTTTTCCTGAGATGTCACAGTAATTAACTGCCATCAACATCAAAGCTGAAAAGGAGGGGGGGCGGGTGTGTTACGTCAAACTAGCTGTTTAATTTCACATCGTTGCTGAGGAGTTCAGAGAGACGAAAATCTTTGAACGTGCATAGATTCTAATCACTAACAAAACCCTGCTTTTTTTTCTCTGTTCTTTACATCAGAGAGATGTTTTTTCTTTTTCTTTTTTTGTTTTACAAACCCCTTTTTCTTTTAAATGAAAAGCTACACACATCTAATGAAGCTTCATGTAAAATTGTGTATTTGCAAATTTTCTGATGAACGGCATGACTGAAAGCAGGAGCCCGTTTTTGCAAAAGGACACATTTAGTATGCACGAGTCGTAATTCCACATGCAATGTACACCTGTGCACGCACTGCTTTGGAAGTCAAATACAGACTAAAAAGGAAAAGAGAATCATAAAGTTTTATTTTCTCCACTTATTCCTCTGAGTCTCCACAAGGTCAGTCACACATCACTGGTGCTGCTCCCTGTTCGCTCTATGGAAGCGCAGAGGGGTGACAGTGGGTCTCACAGATACAGCCACGCTAATAACGATGTGGTTAAGTGCTATGAAAAAGCAGGGCTTAGAGTGTTTTGTACACTTAGAAGGCCCCTCTCCATGGCTAGCTGCTCTTTGAAGGCTTATGGGCTGAAGTGGCAGTGAGGGGCTGGTGATGCCAAGGCAATCATCTGTCCAAGTCGTACTCCTGCAGGGATCACGGCCACTATCAAGGAAGGGAGAAAGGGCAGCAATGACAGGACGTCAACAGCTGTCACAGCGCACATGTACTGACCGCTGAATATTCTACAGAGTGGGATTTCAGTCACACAAACATTTCTCTGGAAGCATAAATAATGTCAGTGCTTGAATTCACATGAAGATGCACCGCTTTGAGTCTTCCTTCCTTCTTTGAATCACTTCCATTTTTTCCTGTTTTCTGTGTGTGATTCTTGGAGGCTTGAAATATGTGTCAGTTTTTTTTTTACTGACTATTGTGTTTTGTTGTTTGGGATTCCACAGACACCCACTGCTGCACGAGTAAATAGTCATAACACTAGCTGCAAAGGAAACCACATTTTTTTCTTTTCCTTTGACCATGTACTTTTGTAGAAAAGTATTCAAATAGTAAGTCAAATAGTAGACTGGGGAGCTGTAGCTGAAAATCAGAGAAAGCTAGTAAGTGGACCTTGAGCGGGGAACATAATGCAACACGTACTTATCCCAAGATGAAGAATGAACTTCCATGTTCAAGAAGTTTTACTGTCATTTCCCACTCATGCAATACTTCAGTCGACTGTAGATAGGGTGAAAAAAAGGTAATAAGTGTCTCACGTAACCTCAGCCGCTGCTCATGACCTCCTTACACTCTGCGCTCTGAATGTCGCAATGCTATGAATTTTTGAGGTTTTGCACAGTTTCCTCAGTGATCTAATGGCTCAAAGACGTTCGTGGGTTCACGTCACGTGCCACCTACTTCAACCTTGCCAGCTGAGCCTGGGTTGACTCGTGCATTATGTCTGATTCAGGCTTGACAGTGCTTCCATGACTTCTGACTGCGAGAGTCGACTACAGGCTGTTTGAGTCACACATTCAAAAATGTCTGTGATGTGGCAGGAACGGAGCAGAACACTATGGCTGCCCGAAGACAGAAGGAGTGATGAAAAATGGCTTCGGGCTGCACTTTAGGAAAGGAAAGCGGAGCTGCAGTTATTTGTCACATATCAAAGCTCTGCTCTAATGCTATCACGACAAATCACTGAATAGTCATGGTACTGGGCTAATGTGGTTCCCTCTTTTGTTGCCTGAGTCGTTCTGAGTTTGAGTAATTCTGAGCTGCTGGATCCAACTTTCTTTGGTTTGAAAGTCCCTCGTGGTTGTCTGCTCAAGAAAAACTAAATGTCTGTGTGTTGAGATGGTGATAAAAATGTAAATAGGTGCAGTAAAATAATTCTTTCATATGCATCAGTTAACACACACGTGCTTGAAAAAAAGGCGGTGGGTAAAAAGTATAGAAAAATCTTGCACGTTCACCTAATCAGAAAATGTGTATGGTGAAAGGAGAGAAAAAGAGCATCTAAAATGTTCAGTGCTGTGCAAATTGGAGCAAAACTAGATATTTAAGTTGATACAAAAAGGTGTGAAACCTTGGGGATATTTGTGGAGGCAGTACAAATTAGTAATTGCTTTTCCCCTTGTTGAGCAGAGTTTCGAGGAAAAAGAATAAAACATGTCCACCGCCATGTTCTTATTATTAAATGCTTTTGAAAGTGTCTGCATTTTTATCCTCCTCTCATACCACAAAAACCTCTCTCTCTTGAGGAGGCTTAACTATCCTTAACAAAGGCACAACGCTATGAAGCTCATCAGTTGTAAAACAGCCACTGAGGGGACACTGAAAATGTGTTTTTGACTTATTCTTAAATCAAGTGCTGGGCTCACAAAGTCAGCACAGAGAAAAAGTAAAGCCCAAACACAGAGAGCTCCATGAATACACCACACACTGACAACATTTGGGTCTCTGTCAGAGATCCAGACTGATATTATGTGCTTGAAATTTTGATTGAAAGGGTATGCAAATGCTGTTCCTTATTTGCATCGTTCCCTCTCGCAGCGATGATACAGACATTGTTATCAGTTTGAGCTGATGTAGAAGAGCTAACAAAGCAGGCAGGGCTGTGAGGCATTTTGGATCAATTCACACACTGGTAAATGTAAATCCTCAGATTTCACTTGTTTTTTTGTTTTTTTTTTTAACCATGGATTGTTTTCAGTAACCCACATTCAAATCTACACAACCGATGAAATCCAAAAGTTTCAGTCTCACAGGATGATTGATAGTCATGCTGAATTATATCATATGGTGTGGAGGAACTGGGCACTGATCTCAGACCATCACTCCCACTCACAATATGCTTCACAAATGTTCTACAGGCCTTGGCCTCTCAAAATAGCTTTGCTGTATGTACATAATTGGCCAAGGATTTGGAAATGCATACAGAGCACAGCAACAGAAAAGTTTCAGATGTGGAAACAATGTGAGTTTATGGGCTTTTCTCTTCCATTATTTAAAAAAAAAAAAAAAAGAGCAGCACACAGATTCTGTTGATGAAGGTTGACTTTCAAAAATGCTGAAAATGGCCATATTTTGTTTTGTAGACACATTTTTGATGTGCAGTCGTTGTCTGCACTAACCCCAGGCACAAATACAGCCCGCGATTGCTTCACAATAAAAGCCTCCCCATGTTTCAGCAGTAACACATGTTTATTGTATAGAAGAAAAAGCTGTATGAAGCCTTCTGTGGCTCTGCAGGGAGCTGTACCAAATCTGTGGGAAACAGAGTCCCACAGTGCTATAGAATTGCAGTGTTAAATGAGTGTAGAAATGAGATGGAAGACAGAAATTCTGAAATCCATACATGCATCATTTCCTGTGAATCCCTCCTGTGTAAGCAGGTTTCTTGAATCCTGCGTGGGACTGCATGGTGGACTCGCACTACATTGATCGGCTGTTGCTGAAAAAAATGCCGAACATGAAAAGAAAATTTCATGAGGATCTTCAGGGTTATAGCTTTAAACGAAAAACTAGAGGTTCTGTGTTCCAGCCTGCACGAACTGAACCTCACCGCAGCACTGACATTATTTCAATCTATTTAATATTTCATAATACTGAAAGTCTTTTTTCCAATTTCATCAACGGTAAAATGCAGGTTGCCTTATGAAACAACTATACACTTCAATTAGTCTTATTCACACATTGGTGTTATGATATTGCCGAGCTGTATTACACAAGTTCATCTGCAGGTCAGACACAAGCCTGCAGCCAACAAACTTACAACAGACTCTCGCTCACAGCATGTGCTCATCATAAGTCCTCGCTTATAAAGCTGTATGCCTTCTCAGCAATCACCCCCCCCAAATGAAGCTGTGCTCTATCAGGATGAACTGATCTGCTGATCTGGGGGATACATATTCAGAGAAATTACATATTCCACAGGCGACGCCTTCTTGATTTCCTCTGGGTCTTAAAAAAACAGGAAGGAAGATGGAACCGAGGGAGGTGGGGGGTTGTGGGCAAAATTAAATTATGCCTAATTACCAGAGCAATCGATACTAAATTGAGTTGATATGCATCCTTCATGACTTAACTAGATATCAGATAGAGCGGGTAAGCAATGCACTGTAACATGAGTTGATGGGTAAAGGTGATACAGAGGCACTTTTGATGGCAGGAGTTAGGGGAGTGAGTCCTGAATTATCTGATCTGTCAGGCTGTTGTACTTTGGCAGCTTTCCCGAATCTGGATTTGAGGAGACATAGGGGGAAGGTTGTTGTTATTGTCAGGGGTACCATACCTTGTTGAATCTGTCATGAAGCCAAAATAGATCAGAGTGCAAGACGTCATTCTGAATGTCATTTTTAATTGAAAAATAAACAAGAGGTGGCATTGCCCGCGGCTACGATTCAAGCACATCGTCACTGTTGTATCGACTACAGTATGTTGTCGGAATTATTATTCATCAAACAATCTGAATGGTTTTGGGTGATCTGAACTTCCAGCTTCACGCCGCCACGAGTATCAGTCCCTGAAGTGAACACTGTCCTGCCCGTGAAAGGAGACAAGTGAAGTTATCTGACCTCAGTGCTTGTATTGTGACAGCTGATGATGGACAGCTAAAGAGAGACCACAGGTCATCCTGGTCTTTCAGCTGAGCATTATGCCCTGATACTTAGAGAAAGCCCCCTGCAACCGGAAGGTCACAGGTTTGATGCCTCCGATGGGCAGAAAGGAAACACTGACATGCCGCCTGTGGATGACCCTGCACCCCGACGCCTGCGGTGTGGTGCGTGTTTGCACGTCCCCCACTGATGGAGTCACTAATTTGCATTTGCTGCAGTAACTGAGATAACTGACCTTATTCGATTGAGGGGTGTTGTTCTCCTGTAGAACACAGAGCTCAGCTGAAGTACGGGGTGTTTTAAAATTTCAACAGCAAAATACATTTGAAGTAAATGTACATTACACACACCTAAACAAAGAAGCATGGTAAACAGTCCATGATTGCACTGATACAATGCAAAGTGTTTCCTTCTCTGTCCTCATTGTTACTCCTCTGAATTCGTCTCATGCTCTTGCAAATGATTTTACCTCTATTTTTCCTCCTCTTATAAAGCTAATATTATCCCATGCTACATCATAGCTGAGTAACAAAGATCAATATACCATGAGAAAACATAATGCATTTTGAATGGCTTTGGGGGTTTATGTGCGCTAGTAAAATACAAAGAATCACAAATTAAGTTACTTGCGTTAAACACACATTTAAAGGAAGCTAAAATACTGTGAAATATAGACATTTATATAGAGGATAAGCAGCGTGACGTTATGAAATGATTGTTTCCTAACTGAATAACTCGCTGGCACAGTCTTGTGTTTACAGCGAACCAACTGCACTGTTCTGTCACACATAAACCCTTTTTTCGAAAAGCAGTTTTACATTTAGAGCAACTTCAGCAGTAGTTTGTAGAACTTTAACCATGAAGCTGAGCCAACTCAAGTGTCAGCTGAAGCTAACAAGCACACACATCAGCACACGAGCGCTCGGCTGGTTTCCCCATATTTTTATAATTAGTCATTCTTAACCAGTCTTAATATCACACACGCCCTGTTTTGTTCTGATACTGGAAAAAGAAAGAAAACCCATGTGTGCAAACTTTGTGTTCTCTGGCTGTGTTCTGACCCAGAACCAGCATCGACCAATTAGTTGTACTCCAACTCCACTACATCACGGGAATTGGCAGGAACTCTCTACCAAACACACCAAGCGTAGAAAGGCAAGCTCTATTTGTAGCCCCGGTCTGTACCTTAATTCACCCAAAGCCGGATTAGAACGCTGGCTCAGGTGAAATGACCAGGCTGCTCTGACCACTAAATCAAACGTAACCCACACTCCTGTGCAGTGCAAATCTCTGCAGACAGAGTTCATGTTGGAACATTCATGGTGAGAGGTGACAGAAATTGTGAATGTAAAATTTGGCATATATTTTACCCTGAAAAAAAAAAAACTCCATGGCTAATCTTAAAATATTCAGGGCATGTTGTAGCTTTAAAAGGAGTTTGACATTGAGAGGATGCTGGCTGAATTCCATTTAGTAAGTATGTTGGAGCTCTGTGGCCAACAGCACAAGACTGTGCTAATGCTTTTCAGCAACACAGTCACTCCCAGGTGTAAATTTGAGTTTGAATGTGTGTGCATGTCTATCCAGATATGGCATTTCCACGTTTTACTGCTTGTTTGCTGAACCACTGCTGCATCTTGGCTCCGTTCCCTGGAGCAGAATCAAAATATTGCTCAGCTGTTAGAAGTTACAAAGGAAAGTCCTGTAACTAGTTTGCTCAGACAGTTCGTTTTACAATTTGCCTGAGCTGTCTGCGGCGTTAATGCATGGTGGATGCAGGGCGAAATGCACAGAGGGGGCTGCTGACCACCCTGGCGAAGGCCTCGGCAATGCATTTTAGCGCACACTGTGTTGTCAGATCAGATTTAGCAGAGAGTCTGTTGCTTTATGAGAAAACACAGCCAGCTCACCGCTGGTATAGTGTCTTAGCTGGATGTGTATTAGCTGTTCCTGCCTTCAGGTCTGTTCTTACACATTAGAACACAAATGTTGAAACACAGGAGGATTCTGTGTATGGTAAATCAATTTTGGGATCCGTGTGCAGATATCCACTTCAATATCCAAGGCAACACACACACACACACACACACACACACACACACACACACACACACACACACACACACACGCCACAATTAATTTTCATTAAATTCTGCATTGAATGCTTAACATTAGGCCTGCTGTAGTCAGGCTGGACAAGCTGCAGCTTTAGCAGTGTGAGTGCGTGCTGGGGACATTAACAAGACTCCCTCACATTCACACTCATACACACACCTCCACAAACTTCTCCGTTGGATCCTGGTCAGTGTCCAAAGTGTCGGTGTGCTGTGTCATTCCCAGGTGTGAGATTGTGAACGTATCCAGCGCTCCCCTCCTTGCTGTGAACGAGCATGTGTCTTGGATTAATTCGGTCTTCACTGCATTTTTTTCTTCCCCTCGCTCAGTTGGATTTTTACCAAACACACACATAGTTATTAAAATATGCAGCAATGAAAAGTTCTATCACCCTGTGCACAGTTGCAGAAGTGTACTTGTTGATACTTTAGACACAATTAGAAGCTTTTTCAAGTTAGATTAAGCTCTTCATTTTTGAATGTGTGTATGTTTTCCTTTGGAAATACGGATTGCCCGAGCACTTGAATGGATTTCAGAAAGCCAAACACTTTATTCAAACAATTTGTTTCACTGATTTATTTGCTGTATTATAATTTTTACCAAAATGATGCAAGTGCTACCACTTATAATTAAAACACAACACAAAAGCGATTTTGAACAATAAAACCAATCTTGTAAACTCAGCGTACTACAATGCAGTGAAGATCATATCTTCTCAGCTCTTGTTTGTAAATAAATTCCTCCCAACTAATTATTTTTTGCTTATTCCCTTTGCTTTGCTCTCACACAGGTGCTGAGAGGTGTGAAGTGTTTCAGGCCCAGAGGGTCAGAGGCTGAAAACTGCCAAGTCACACCCAGCAACAATACACCACGGAGCTCCAAACACACACACACAACACAAATGGCCTAACACTTGCACACAAAGACACACTTAAGTGTTTCACAAGGTGCTTTTGTCTCTGTCCAAATGCTTCATCTCGCAGGTGGGCACAGGCACAGATAACAAACTGGCAACATATCAAAACAAGGCTGTGCCCCAGCAGTTTGTGCTTTCTGCACAGGCTTTTTCTTCAAGGCGTTTAAAAGCCAGTGGGTATTATTTTTAATGATTGTATATTGAGACTAATCTGCCACCTTAATCAAAGGGACCTTTGCAATCTGTGCGCCTGGCACTTTTTTTTTTTTCTGTTTATGCTGCTGGCTGTTTATGTTGCATCTAAAAAGCATACATCAGCCAAATGCATTTTCAATCACTCACAGTCTGGATTGTGATAATTATGTAGAGCCTCACAATCTATTTGCTTCACAAGTCCAAATGTTTTGTGCTCACCTTGTCTAAAGGTCACGGGGAGGACTGAGATAATGGGACACAATCAAGCAGATAAAGCAGAAATTACATGCACAGATACTAAATGATTCACAGCAGTAACAAAAGGTATGACAGAGCTGGTTTTTCACTCGGATAGATTTGAAAACACATCACAAAATCGGGAGTTTCTTTTCCTTTGAAAAAACGAGTGAATCATGAGGAAAGCTATCACTTATTTGTGAGCCTCAGGGTGACTCATGAATACACTGTTGCACTGCAGCAAGACACGTTGTGCAGCGTTTGTTAAGCAGCAGGAATGCTGTGAAGGTCCAGCACTAGATTACAGCCTTTCGTGTGCATGTTTCTTTTTTTAATCATCTAATCTCCGAAAAAATGTCAGATAATCAGAGACCATGTCTTCTGAGTTTGCTCTGGCTGAGAATGTAGAAGTGAGAAATTCAACTCATGCTAACACAATGTGTGTCCTTATGCATCACCTCCATTGAAAGCCATGGGGTCTACAATGTTGATAAAACCACATCAGTGAAACCTTATTACCCTCTTTTACACATTCAGACAAACCTTCCCTCTGCAAAAGCCTCATAAACCTGCCAGCTTTGGTATTTAGGTGTAAATCAAGTCCATACTTTTTAAGAATTGCGATGAAAAGTTTTTGTATGGGAGCTCCTTGGCTGTCCTTGGTCAAGTCGGCCTGTGATGAATCATGCATCGGATCAAAGTGGAGCTGCCATCCTCGTGGGGGCATAACATTGTCTGCCACCGTCCTCATTCCACCTGCCGCCCTGCGTCAGCGGCCACAGGTTGGCTTCCCTCTGAGGATGTCACCGCTGCTACTGTCTCCTGCAAGACCAAACCCTACAGAAGTGAGTTTTATTTAGTCCTCTCCAACGACAAGTCTCCTCCTCACTCCACTGCCTCTGCAGCTGGTACTTGTTGGCGCCCATCTGTTAAGGGTATTGTTTATGTGGTTGGTGATCCAGAACTCATTACCATCCCACCTTCCCCTATACACTATTGTTCTTCCTGCTAATATGGAGACTCTGATGCAATCTGTCTTGAGTTGCACTATGATTTAAAGCTGAAAACTGACTAAGAATAAGAGGAGAGAATGTTCCAGATGCTGTGATGTGTTAGAGGAGGGAACAATTAAAAAAGAGAAGGTGAAAGTTCAATTCCAAGTTCTCTGTGTACTTGAAAGAGTCACCAGACATACCTTTACGTCAGAGCTTGGACAGAGCTCTGAGCACAGAATATTTTAAAAATGCACAAGTTGAATAATTGTCAGAAAATTATTGCCACTGTACAAATTCACCTGCTTTGCCCGAGTGGAATTATCCTGTCAGGTAACTGACAAATTGCAAGTCAGGAGAGAAATATAGCTCTCCTCCATTCAGACAAAATGAAAATGAGCATGGTGTGCGCGGTCTGCCGACATCATGTTGAACCATCTCTGGGTTACTTAAGTTCAAAATCCCCTCTCGCTGGCATTTCGAGCTGAGGCTCGTGTAGACTGAGTGCTGAACAGGCTGAGAGTGTAACTTTATTTCAGAAACAAGCCTGGTATCTCATTTGAAGCAAGACAGGGGGGGAAAAAGTCAGTAGCTGCCACCTTCTCACCACTTTTAGATGACAGAGATGTACTTCACAGCACATGAATGCTGCTGCCACTTCACAGCATTAGCTGAATTCTGCAAGTCTTACATCCACCATTGTTTCATATGAGAAAGTCTGCAGGCCTTGTTTAACCACCCGTAGACAAATTCTGTGCTGCTCTTTGATTTGCAGGAGTATTCTTCAGCAGCTTCCTCCATACCAGTATCTCTCTCTTCATTTTCATTTTTTCATGAGAACATTGTCAGAGTGTAGCACAGGCTTTCAGCTGCTTTACTTCTATCACCTCAGCCTAAAGTGTAACACAGGACCACTATTTACTTGCAGACATTTAAAATTCTAGCTTCAGTCAGGATGGTGCTTGAAGGCTCAGTGTGTAGGATATTCTCTCTCCCTTGCACCCTCAAGTGTGTGTCATGTGTGCTGCCATTTTGTCTAGGACCTTCCTGAAAATCAGTCTCAGTCTCAAGAGACCACCTATATTCCACACTCCACACAACAGTATATAGCTGAAGATACTCTAGTTTGCTTAATTAGTGCTGATGACAGTAATCAACCCCAGCTGATGGGCTTATCGGAAAGTGAACTGCGCCACATTGATTAGCCATCTATGCTGCATTTGATACAGCATAGCAGTGGCAGAGTGCCATTCTTACAAGAGCTGTTTATTTTCTTGTCTTAGCAGAGCACAGCAAGCTCTTTTTTTTTTTTTTTTTTTAATGGACTCAGGTCTTTTTTTTTTTCCTCCCAAAACAAACTTCACTGTCTGTTCAGAAATCAACCAATTATTAGCCCATCAGGTTGTTGTCTGCAGCGCCAGGCCCCGGGTGTGTGTGTATGTATATATATATATTGTTGTGACCACTCCACCAAAGGCTCTCGAAGCAAATTACCTCAGTAAATACCCTGTGTATATCTTAACAGGTAATATTTAAAATTCTGCAAAGGCAAGTCACCCAAGCCTTGATAGATGTGTCTGCCTGCTAGGTCAATGAATAATGCAAACGAAACTAATTCCTCCCGACCTAGTGCCAAGCCTAATACACATTTATATGCTTCGCTAGTGAAAGATGTGTGAGATTCCTATTATGGGAAGGAAGCAATCTGTATTGTAATAATGGACCTGATAGACCTTGGCCTTGCTCTTTTTTTTTAGAGTTTGGATGCACCTTGTGTGACTTTTTATAGAATTAAATAGCAACAATCACTTCTAATAAAAGCAACAGATGCAGTGGATCTTTTGTGTATTATATGTTGTCTCTTTTGTGTCGTAAGAGCGGACACATGCTTATTGGATAAAATAACCATATTGGATAATAATCATAGGAGAACTTATTACGGTATAATGTGAGCAGATCATTCTTTACAAAGAATTATCATCAACCTTGCACGGGAATCTTTTGTCTAAGATCATGGGGTGAAGAAAATTATGTACCCATTATATCCCTTGCCACGAATGATATATAATCTGGATGGCAAATTGACAGCAAAGGCAATAAAGCATCTCCTGCTAGCTGAAAGCCAAGTTATCCACAATCCCAAGAAAAGAATTGCTTAGCAAACTTCTATTCACTTCTGTTTGTGATCAGGAATGAATTGCAATCACTGTTGTTTTGTCAGTCAAATACTATGGAGCACTATTTCAGCACTTACAAATAGCTTTAAATCCCACCTTACTCCAAGCAACACATCGTCTTACTGCCTGTGCTCATGTGTATGACAAATTGAAAGTTTTATTCAACCAAAATTTGCCGCAGATGTTTCCGCTCCTCTTAGATTAAAAAGAGCCCAATCATAAATATCTATTAGATTTTTACATTTCCAAGAGACGTGTGGAGATAAATCTTCATTGGGCAGGGATGTCCCACCTTCACAGAGGAAGGGGTATATAATGAAAGTCATGTTAACTTTAGATTGGCACAGAGCGGCTGCCTAATATGCAGAACACTTGCTCCTAATCCCCCATAGTTCTCAATCCGAGGCCCACCAATTTGCCTTAACAATTAAAGATTATACTTTCAAATGAATTCAGGTGGTTTCTGGCAAGTAGGTGAACTCAGAAGTGTGTGTGTTCTGGCAAAGGTGTGTTTCTCTCACTTGCATTTAAGAGCACATATTTAAGAGCAAGCATTTGCAAAGGAAAAATGCATAATGGATTTTAATGTTTAGTCTGTTTTGCAAACGCCTTATGACAAACATTAAAAACAACAGAATGAAATCCCTTTAGAGTATAATCCACAATCTAAGATGGGGCTTCTCAAAGTCTGCACAGCAGATAAATCCTAATTAGACCGTGTGTCAGTTATTAAATTATGTATGGATAGATTTTTTTTGTGTGTTTTCTTGCTGCCAGTGTGATTAAATGTGCTCAAGAAGTGTAATACCATTACCATGAGAACAAGTTGTCACTGCTGGTCAGTGATGCACAAACATTCCTGCTAATGTTAGCAACAAGATGTTGCATCAAACAGCGTGTCCTAAATCCATATGACACAGTGATTCTCTTTTAGTGTTTTGCTGCTAAGCCGGAAATATCTCAATTTATGAGTTTGATTTGAGTCTTTGGTGGAAACAAGCCTATAAAAGAATCTTATTCTGTGGGTTTAACCTCTGTTTGGCAGAGTGAAATAAGTAGTTTTTCACAGAATGAGTCAGCAAGCTGGCAAATTTGAATATCAAAGATGGATCTGTGCAAGTCTAAAATCAGTCACATCTAGTCGACTCATTTAGGTGAAACCACTCACTCACTCGGTAACCACCTGCACATACAAGCTAAAAATAGGTCCACTCTTTGGCTCAGTCTCATTGACATGAAGTACAGAACAGTACGCAAAGTTAATCAGTGTCAGCCTAGGCGCTACCTGTCAAGAATGGTTTCAGTCCACTCACCTAGCCATTTGCTAATGGCCTATGACAATCTCAATGAGTTTTCCAACTTAAGATTCCAAACCAAATATCAGTGCCTCGCCTTCCCTCCTGCTAATTCAAAAAGCCTGAAATCAATTTACAACACACAGTCAATGGCTTTGGATGGTCCCAGTATCTCTCCCCACTCGTTCAGCTGGGGCCACTTGGAGGGGAAAGCGTAATTCAACTACCACTCTATAAATTCTATTACATGGTGCTGGGTATGGCTGTGAAAGTGCTGTGTCTAATGAAGAGCTCGTAGTACCTGACAGCCGGCTTCGAGTTTCTGCTGCAGCACACCAATCAGAGCACAGAGTGGTCTTCTGTGGAGAAAAAGCCAGAGTCAGTGTGCATGAGTGTGCTGGAGACATATATAGACAAAGTGTAAGCACTGTATACATGTACTGTAGCTCTTAGTACCCTGGACATGTCACATTCATCTGCACTCATTGTATTTTCTCCGCTGGACTCCGGACTGAAGTACAGCTGTTTCTATGTACTGTTTAAAAAATTAGTGCTGTTGCTTCTTTTATTTAACACATTTGCATTTCTTCTGTGTGCCTTTGATGTTGTATTGTGTTTATGTATAATTTATGTCATCTATATCTGCATGCTTCACTCCACAAGAGTTTTATCCTTCAGGGATGACAGATGACCATATGTTAACAAGCCTGAGTCTACAGCCACGCCAGGGGATCTGTGAGGTTTGCATGTAGACTTTAGCTAAATAATAATTTAGCTTAATATATCTTGTTTGTCTTCTTCAACCACTAATTTGGCCTTGGTGCTAGATTATCCTGTAAGAATACATAACACTACATGCACTGCTGCTTTAACCATGACAATTCTGGTTTGTGGATGCAGCACAGCTGTGCTGGTATCTTCTCTTCCTCCTCTAATGCATTTTTTAAAAAAACTAGAACCTGCAGGGCTTAGTGCTGTCCTCAAGAGTTGATAATACATGTTTCATTTCAAATGGAATTCTGGGTAATTTAGGCCTAGTGTGAAAATCTACGAAACCACACAGTGATATGGATGAACTCTGATAAGGTGTACACTCTCAAATCAGCTGACATGTTTTATACGCTGGGAAAGGTTTTCTCATGTGACAACTTACAGATGGAAATACTATTTTTATATATTGTATTATTATATATAAAATTATATAAGATGAACTGGACAGTAGTTTCTTTAGCTGCAATGCAAAATTTGAAAACAGTATAGTAATAATAACGATAGCAATGAAGTGAAATTGAGGTCATTATTACCCAGAAAGCTACACATCTATACTGCCTAACACTGCAATCAATTTCAGTGAATCCCCGCAGTAGTTGGGGATGTCAGGGGAAGTGACTAACACTGCCTTCCATCAACAACTCCAATTGAGATACCCTTGGGCAAAGCTCTCAATCCTCAATTACTCTACTGGAGCTGCTCAGTGGCCAACAGTAGAGGACTGTGGCTATATCAGGCAGCTTTCAGGTGTGTGTGTGCGTGTGTGTAACCGAATTTACTGAAGGAACAATCTTTATTAGCAACATTGTGCTGGAGACTACATAGAGGTTAAGAAGCCATATTCTCATTTCTCTATTTTTATGATTTTAGCCCATACCAAAAAAAAAAGTGTACCACAGGCCAGTCAGTAATGTCACAGCTTGTGAAAAGTGGAAAACCTGACATTTCAGGAGATGAAGACAATTTTATTTAATACAAAAGCAAAGAAATAAAAGTGGTAATTGAGGGGAGGGTACGGTTGTCAGAAATGATAAAAAGTGACAATTACAGCGAGCACAAACAACAACAAGACTTCAAGAAATCAATGTGGTTTATTTTCTGGACAGTTCCTGTGACTGTGGACAGCTGAAATGAAAACGGACATTTGAATTCAGCTTGTAATGCCAGCGGCATGCGCTGCTCAGTGCTTAGTCCTCTAGTGACCGAGAGTGCATGCAAATGTTACACGAGAAAGAGTGGGGATGACGCATCGGGCCGTCTGCCAAAGCTTTGTGGCAGGAAACACACAATACACACGCTTATACACAACACTTCTCACCAGCTGAGGGGATTGTGTGCATCTGGCTTTTTAAAGTAGTCTCCATTTTATTTATTGTTCATATTCATGTATAAATCAAAATGAATCAGAACTTTCTCTGTCGTTGACTTCCCTCAAATCAAACCTACTAAAGCAAGAAAAAGACAAAAACTCGTCTGCCTTTTGTTAAATTAGTAATGAAACTAATTTTTCTATCCCCCTGCAAACAGAAAGAGTACAAACAAGCACAAACAACAAACAGTCTCCCTCTCAAGCATTATTTCTACTTTGCTGAATGCTGTGTCTGGAACATCCCTAGTGCGTGCATGTTCATAGACACGCAGGGAAATTCAGAAATGCACATGTGAAAACAAACAAACAAAAAAAAAAAGGCAAAACAAAGTGCGCACACACATGCACAGCCTGATTCAGCAAGTTTTAACTGTGCTGATGGTGTGCATAAACACCCCGGAGGATGAGGTCATGGCGGGGTCAGGTCATTAACCTGCCCATGTGTGTTTCCGTATCAGCTGATTTTGAAGTCTCTGAGGGACTATCAATCACGAGCAGTGTCCAAAGCAATTAGTGTGTGTGAGATAGAGAGAGAGAGAGACAGTTAGAGATTGTGTGCTTGCATGATTACAAAGTGATTACTCCTTTGAAAACAAACTGGCCAAGCATCACCTTTGGACCCAAAATGCAGGACACTTGAGGACCTGGAGTAAAGTAAAGCACAGGACATGAATGAATAGAGTCCCTTAGTAGGAGTGGGACGGGGGGGGGCGGTTTCAGGAAACAGGTAAAGTCAACAGGGATGATGACGTGGTGCCTCTCAGGTGTAAAGGTGAGCTGAACACACACACAAAACACACAAATCGGTCGAGAGCACAAAGTGGGGACAAACAAAGCACACAAGGGAGGGGACACCGAAGAGACACAAGGGATGAGGGAGAGAGCCTGCCTAATCCTAACATGGATATGAAAATACATGAATGATAAATGAACTGATTGTTATTAATTAAAAGTAGGATTTATTTTTTTAACTCAAATCCATATTTTAAATTTTCAAACAACTTAAAAAGTTTAAACTTTCTTCTTATTAAACTGAAAATGTTATCTGTTGTGCATGTTAATTTTCCTGATACAGTTCTTTGTTCAAGACAACAAAACGCCCCATGTTTTAGTCAAATCCAACTTTCTTTGGAATAATATCTGATAAAATATTCATCAAGTCGTCCACAATCAGTTAAAAAGGGGACAAAGCGAGACAGAAAAAAAGGCCAGAATCAGTGTTGCCAACAGCAGAAATGCCGTCTCCCACATTTCCCATGATGCAAATCATTTTAATCTTTCATTTGACCCTTCTGGCACTAACAGAAGACATTAAACCAGCTCAATGTAAACTTGAAGCAGGATGATTTCATGTGGAATTAAATATTTTTCCAGCACTGGTAGACATTTGCAATTATGTATTTAAATACTCGCGCATTTGCATGTTGTATTATAAGTATACACATATGCACATACACATAGATACAGTACACTCATAAGTATAAATCTGGCCGATAATTGCAAACATTGGCAGTGGTATTTTTTGCACTGTGCCACATGTAGGGTGAGTAGAAAATCAAATTCTTTTCCTTCTTTGTAGAAGATGAGCTTTTATGTTACATTTCTCTGATAAAATCACAGCGCTGCTGTACTTTTGATGATTTCTGCGTGTCAGGGTTGATATTTGTTTTAAAGTGGTGTTACTGAAATACTTAGTATTTTCTCTGTGGGACCCTGATAGTTTAGATTGGTTGGGGGGGTGGGGGGGCGGCTCCTCTGTGACTGTAGATCGCTGCTTCACTTCAGCGCTCAGTTTGACAGCTAAGAACTGAGAGCAAGATAAAATAAAACATCAGTCTCTGAGAAGTTTCATTAGAAGATATGCTCACCGTTTGAAATGCAACACATACTCTGAGGAAACGAGTGCTGGTAAAAGTTTAAGTCAATATTCAGTGTGATTGAAATTTAGCTTTGCTCACAAACAAGAGCACATTGCTCAGGATGTAATCAATCCTGCTTTGTAAATATTAAGCTTTTCACAGCTGTCATTTCATGCTCCTGTGTACACCACCGCAGTGCATGCCCAGGCCCATCTTTTCATGAACCAAGGCACACAGGCAGACACAGAAGGTGGCACAAACTCATCTGAGTGTGACCAACAGATCTTTTTGATCATTTCGTGACCAGAGGCGCTGGCCTAGCAGGGGTGCACCGGTGACTCAGTTGCGAATGGGATCGGATTAGGTGGAAAACATTATCAGTAGATGTCGTAAGGTCTGGCGTTGATCAAAGCCAATCAGATCAACTGCTCTCATCCCAAGAGGCTGGGCACCTTTTGCCTTGAAGCACAGAGAGTATTGAATAAGAGGCAGTCTTGCAACACTACTGATGTAGTGTAAACTTTTAAGCAAGGCTAACCAACCCAAATGCAGATATCTTGATGGGCAGGATAAAACGTCAGAACACACCAAAAACTTATACCTATAATCTAACTCACTCAAGACTTGGCCCTACTGGCATTATCAGCTTGAAATGGCATAAAACAAAAGTGAGAAGAAAAGGTTTCACAGGATCCACTGAGCGCTGCTTTACAAGCTGCAAAGACAAAACATAGCACTGAACACCTGAGTCACTGCTAAGAACTTGTTTGAAAAGGAGAAAGCTCAGGCTTATCTTTGGCACAAAAACTGCACCACAGCCCCGATTAAGTGCCGTCACTGCATTCTAGTGTGCGATGTGAGCGATGTTGTGGAATGCTGCGAAAATACCAGGAAAGGTGGGAACAAACCCACTTGCGCTCAATGAAATTATCACTTCACCACCGAGGTCACTGCACTCGAGCTGCTGGAAAATAAAAACAGAGCCTTTAGTCTTTTCAAAGTAACAAGTGCATTAGATGATGCAGGGCTGTTGTGCACTGTGGCGTCAACCCTGCAGGGTGACACTTATGCAAATAGACTAATGTTGTCAAAGGATAATTAGAACCTGTATGATGCTAAAAGCCTTTGTGCTAATGTAGTAAGAGCACTAGGTCGTGATCTCATAAAACCCCAGAGAGGAGAGATAAGGGAATAGCTCAAATATACCATGCTTCATGGTGAGTGACTGACAATAACACAAAGAAACTCAATCTTTATTGTAAAAATGTATAAGTAATCTAAATGAGCAACTTGTAAATGGGAGTTAATATTTTGGAGCTTTTTTGGAAGAGTCTCAAGACATTGAAAAGGACGTCTGAGGACTCGGCGGGCCTGTGCACATGCCCTGTATTCATTTTTAATTTGAGTCCAAAAACTTCTTTTTTTTTTTTACTTCCCTATCACTTTCTGCTGCATGCCCTTCAGACAGAGCAGAAGTAGTTTAACATATCGTATTTAACATGGAAGAGTATAAGGCCTGTTATCTAACTACATAACTCAAATGTTCCCATTTTGCAGCACACAGCAATAAGCATAGAAAGCAAGTGAGTTCTAAAGGTTATATACTTGACTTTGATAGCATACATGCATAAAGAGTTTCCCAACACTCAGCACTGCTGAGTTCTAAGAAGATTCATTTTTGTTTCCTTCCAAGAAATGATCTTTTTGCTCTCATCAAAAATTGATCATTGGCAAATAGAAACAATGTACCTCTGCTGTCCACAGTGGTTTTGCTTGACAGAAATGAATGTGTTTGCTGATTTCCCCAAGCATCGAGGTTCAATACTTTGTCTTGAAGATGGATGTAGCTTTTACAAATTGTCAAACGTCCTCAGGCACGCCGGACGGGAAGTTTGTTTTTTTATATATATATATATATATATATCCCTGATGAAATGAACAAACTAAAAATAAATCAGCATACTCACAGACATCCAGCTGTCTCTGAATTACTGAGATGAAGTCTTGAAGAGAGCTGAGATGAGCGCAATCGCTTTTTTTTTTTTCTTATTTCACAAAGACAAGTTGCATTGAAGACATTCAGATTTCAAACACTGTCATGCACTCTGCAGGAAGCTTCCCGCTCAATCTCTGATTTAATGCTTTTTCTGTGACTCAGAATCAGTTTCGCTTCGGTTCTTCTCAAAACAAAACTGCAATTTACTAGTATACATTTACAGTAGATTGCCGTTTTTAAAAAGAATCAGTAATGGTATTTTAGCAGGCCAGTTGATTAAAATGCATCGTTAAATTCTGTGATTTATAGATGTGTTAAAAAAAATCCGCCTGCTCATAAATAATGCACTACCCCCTTAATGTTACAAAGGCCTTCTGTAGTGCAGACCATATGGACAAGCCACAGACGTGTATGTCATGGGCTGACATTAATAGACACCGTGCACACTTCATTCATTCATTTACTGAACAAGAGTGGAGTCTGATTCATTGGATTGCATTTTTCCCTGTGTTTTATGGGTCAGCACCAAAGATGGCGGGTAGGCTAATGCTGCAATCATTTACCGATTGTCCCGGCCCACCTTGGTGTAAGTGCAGCACCTAATTTCTATTGCCCTTCTGAGGCTATTACGGCTGCTAACCCAATAACGTAATTGACTCTGCGCACTGGGCTTCTGGGAGTGGAGCTAGCTGCTAGCAATTTGCCTGCTGGAGTTGATGGTGGTGGAGCGTGGGGGTTGGTGGATGGCTGCTCATGGTTGTGTGT